>NC_048270.2:36915365-37540365 GCF_005286985.2 Setaria viridis
AGGAAGATATCACAGTTTGATTCTGACTATGACTCCTAACTGTGCGCAGAATCTGTTCTCTTCAAGGTTAGGAAAACCTAACGATTGAATTGGACTTTCTGGTAGTTGGAGAAGTTTTAGAAAATTTCATAAGGTTTTCATGTTGGTTAAGTATATCTTGAAATGAATTTTGGAGCTCTAGATGTACCTGTTTTACTAGGACTATTATGTGGATGTGTGGGTAGAAGTGAAGTCATGCATTGCATTGCATTGCACCATTCGCATTTCATTATGAAGTACTATTGTGAAGTATTTATTTACCTTACTACTCGAAGTTATGTGGTGCACTTCTATAATAATGATTCTTAAATTGTTGCTTAATATATTGTGATTTAAATGACCTGGTTGAAGCAGTTTGCTTGCTGAGGTTTTCCATATACCTTGTAGGGTTTTCCCCCCCGCAGGTTCTTGAGTTTGGAGAGCACTTGGTTGGATGGAAGTAGAAGCACGTGTGCACACACTTCTTCGTATATATGTTTTGGACACATGTGTTGTAATATAAAATATTTGATTGTGAAGTCTTTGCTTAGCTTATAATCTCTTTGATCCAGTTTGTAAGATTTTTATCTAAATGATTTAAGTTGCTTCCGCGTGCTCTGTTCTTTTATCTTTGTTGCTGTTTTTATGTGTGTGCCTGTAATAGTTGTAATGTAGTGTGGTAACAATCCAGAATGTTGTTGATGTTCTAGGGTGTTACAAATTCAAATACTTGGACATTTACATAAAGTGACAGCACAGTGCATTTGTATCTTTTCAAAAAGCTGAATTGGAATAATGAAATTCTCCATTCTTGTTGATGATATTCTGCGTACCTAAATAGTATTACTAACTCTTGTCATTATAACCTTAAAGTGCATACAAGTTTAACATAAGAATAAATGGGCCACACACAATCCTAAAAGTACGGAGGCTATGAATCAAAATGTCATATCAAATTAAGAATACAAACGGTTCATTCATAAAAAAACTAGGCATCTGTCATGAATCATAACTCATTAGAATGACGCTTTATTTTTTTTCGAAGTGTCACAAGCAACCTCTCAACTCTGTGCTATATAAATATTACATGTGCGAGTTCCTTAGAAATAACGGGAGGTAATGAACGATCACCGAAAATGTACGCTAGATATCATACTATATACTAATAACATAATTATCCATAACATGTATAATGATAATACATCTTACTCTTCATTATATTCATTATTTCATTGCAGCTGCTTATCATTGACAAAAAGAGTACAAAGCTCGATGACAAATATATTGATACTATTGGTGTAGACATAGCGAGATTCATCCAATGCGAGATTTGTCACGACAGAGGTGCAAACTTTGACCTTGATGGCGTGTTGGGGATGGATGAGTGCAAATCTCTACGTAATTGGGTATAGTAGGGATATTTAGCAATGCTAAAGAACATAATGCCTGTTGAACCTTAAATAATTATATTTATATTTTATTATTAACTACTGTGGAATATTTAATAATTTGAAAACTTATATATCGTTCATGGTTGTTTTTCATCATATATGGTTGGAGATACATATTTCAATTTGGCGAGCAATATCATTACAAAACTGACAGGAGAAAATAAAAAATTAGCGGGAATTTTCAGATATTCGAATGGGCAAAGATCCTGTGTCGGCGGGCATCATAAACCAATCTGTGCTGATGGGCATCATAAGTCGCTAGCCATGAGTTGGCGGTCGCGCACTCACCAACACAAATATTTTCTGGCATCGTATTGACTTTTGTATATTAGTACTTTGTTAACGTGATATACGCCAAATAAAACAAGGCTCTACATTACTTCTAAAAGCCCAGAACAGTACTCAATGAAGATTTCCTGGACTCACAAACTGTTCCCAAAATCCCCCAAATAACCCTGAAGCATGCGAATGTTGCCTGAGTCGGAGGGAGGTGTGATATACGCCAAATAAAACATGGCTGCAGTGAAGCTAAGTCAACCGTGTAGGGCCTTGATCAAGTTGGTACCCATTCTGAATTGTATACGTACTTCAATAATAAAATCCATTGGGGATAGTCACGTGACGAAATAGAGCAGGAGCAAGTGTGATAAAAAGAATTACCTTAAGTCTCTGTAAGGAAAATGATAAATAAATCATGAGTGTCTCAGATCCTTGGCACCCTCGATAATGTTAACGCAGTGATCGTTTGCCTCTATTCTATATATACTAGTACTTAGAGGTACACTGCAGAGCAAATTGAGCCAGACAAAGCTGCACACCATGAAGAGGCGGAGCCTTGCTTTGGCAGCAACCGCTGCTGTCATCTTCTTCTTCTTCATGACGGCATTCCCAGCGTGCGCAGCCGTCGTCGAGCACACCTTCGTTGTAAGCATGCTGCTCCTCCATGGTTTTGATCTTCATTATTAAGCCGTTCTTATTTTTGACAATGAAACCACAATGTTTATATATTTCTATACATTTTGATTTGTTGAAATATGTACATATGTAGGTGAGCCCCATGAATATGACGCACTTGTGCAAGGAAACACGGGTTATGGTAGTGAATGGGCAGCTCCCTGGGCCAGCAATAGAGGTCACGGAGGGAGATTCGGTGGTCGTTCATGTAGTCAACAAGTCACCCTACAACATGACAATCCATTGGTATAGTAATCAATTAAGTACTGGTCAATTACTCAAATGATTATTCCTTTGCTCCAACGAAAAAAATCCTACCAATTAAACTTGAAAGTGTAGAATTTTAACCACTTATATGTGGATCCTATTGGTGTGTCTCGAGTAAACCATGTATTGATTTAAGTCCTACTGATGTTGTTTGTAAAAATTGGTTTGTTTTGAGCATGTAAAAATATGATTGTTCGATAAAAAAAAATATCAGCCAGCTAATATTGATACACAATATCTCTGTTTCGGGTCTTCGAGAATCCATCATTTTGAGCCTTCTTTTTGTAGGCATGGAGTAAAGCAGCAGCTCAACTGCTGGGCTGATGGCGTTCCGATGATTACCCAGCGCCCCATCCTTCCAAATAATAACTTCACCTACCGGTTCGATGTTTCGGGGCAGGAAGGTACCCTGTGGTGGCATGCTCATGTCCCCGTAATCCGTGCAACAGTGCATGGCATCTTGATCATCAGGCCAAGGCATGGGGCCGTCTCCTATCCATTTCCTAAGCCTCATAAGGAGATCCCCATAATCCTAGGTTTGTGCGTGTTCAGCATTTGAGAGAGTTTTACTATAAACGTCCAATTTTCATAACGTTTTTGTATTGGACATCGTTTGGACAAAGATTTGAATCAAACGGTCCTGTTATTTAGAAAAATGAGCTATTTTCCATGCGTCATGCATATGGTTGCACAGAGCTAGCAGACGTGCCACATCTTTTACGCAATGCTCTGGCTGAACTATTGTTGTTTTGTTCCTGGTGATTGCAGGGGAGTGGTGGAGTGAAGACATTGCAAAGGTGGACACAACCGTCTCTTACAACACTGCGTCGACAATCAATGGCAAGCTTGGAGATCTCTACAACTGCTCTGGTAACCAAATGCTACATTTATATATGGCCACATCGACACAAACATCTTTTATTAATTCTTTAGTCCTCACGGATTCAACTTTGAAGGCGCCATGGAACAGGGCTATATGATGGAGGTGGAGCCCGGCGAGATCTACCTCCTCCGAGTAATCAACGCTGCGCTCCTCTCTGAATACTACCTCAAGATAGCTGGGCACAAGTTCACTGTGGTTGCTGCTGATGCCAACTACGTCAGCCCTTATACGACGGACATCATTGCAATTGCTCCAGGCCAGACATTCGACGCCCTTGTGGTTGCCGATGCGTCTCCTGGCAGATACTACATGGTCGCCATGCCCATCCAGGCTCCAAAGCCTGACTTTCAGACCCCGGTCTTGCCCACTAGAGGCATACTGCACTATAGCAACGTAGCAGGAGGTAGTCGGTCCGGTGATGTTCCAATGTCACCGGAGATGCCTGGCAACCACAACAATATGCTATCATTCTACTTCCATGGCAACCTTACCAACTTGCACCACCCAAGACACCAGCCAGTGCCAGAGCGAATCGATGAACGCATATTCGTAACGCTTGGCCTAGGCACTGTTTGTTGGAATGGACGCCAGTCTTGCAAGAGAGGTCTCAATAGCAAGGAGACCATCGTTGTGGCAACAATGAATAGCATGTCCTTCCTGCTCCCCAATGTATCGACAGCACTGCTAGAAGCCCGCTATTACAACACCAGCAACATGGACTGGCTCCAAGAACTCCCTGACGTGCCACCGCGGGTGTTCAATTTCACTGACAAATCCTTGATCCCAGAAGGACCCAAGCAGGAAAAGCTAGAGCCGTCGTCCAGGGCTGCGGTGGCACGGCGATTCCGTTATGGAGCTGTTGTTGAGGTGGTGTTCCAGAGCACGGCATTGATGCAGAGCGACTCCAACCCGATGCATCTGCACGGACATAACATGTTCGTGCTGGCACAGGGGCACGGCAGCTATGACATGGCAAGGGATCTGGCGAGGTACAACCTGGTTAATCCCCCAGTTGTGAATACTGTGCTCGTGCCACGGCTTGGATGGGTGGCTGTCCGATTTGTCGCTGACAATCCAGGTGCGTACATGATTTAATTTTTTTTTGCCAAGGAAGATACAATTATGCAGTACATAATTACTCTATCTTTTTCCGGCATAAGATGTGTGAATAACTATCCTACCCTATATGATGTTCAAATTTTGACTTGCATGCATGAGGGTTAAAAGGTTCAAAATGGCACGTGCCAATGCAATAACTTCGTTTACTTTCACCACGTGTCATGGCTCAAGTCTTATTTGCTACTCAAGAGTTCTTTAATAACTACTAGAGTGCTATCTTAGTGCAATGTTAAGTCCAAAATTCAACTTCTTTTCCTGTCGTGAATCTGCTAGATGCCCTTTGTTTTATTGGTTTCAACCAAACGTTCTATGGACCAATCCAAACTTTTCCAACATGCCTGCTCTTTAATACATATTCAGAACAACACTAAAATTGAAATATAGAGAAACTGTATACAAGCGTAAACACCATATGGTCCAATTTCAAATTTCCTTACACCTGTTTTGAGAGTATGAGTTGAGAAAATTCTAAAAGCTTACTTCAGAATAAATGGAAAGGAAGAAAGGGGTATGCTTAGTATCAACAATAAAAATTCACCTGAAGTTCATAAGTAACTACAGCTTTTCTAGAAGAAAATATTTTATGATTCTTGCTCCTGTACAAAATTATTAACTTTACAATTAAACTATGGATTTCTTTATACATGAACTTTATTTTTCAGTTGTAGGTAGGGTGACCCAAGATCTAATGCTTTCGTTTTTGGCGTATAGGGATATGGTACATGCATTGCCACTATGAGTTTCATCTAGCAATGGGTATGGTAGCATTGTTCATAGTAGAGGACGGACAAACAACGAACACATCGCTCCCTTCACCGCCAGCGGACATTCAGGCATATGGCAATGCTAGTAATATCATGCCAGACAAATACTACCTTCACAATGAGGAAAGATGACTCCGGTTATTATGAGCCTTCCAATAAAAGAAACAAACTTTTGAGCTATGCGAAGTATTATTGAGAAAAAAAATTGAAAATGTAGCTGACCCATTGTTTCATTAGGATGTTTTCAGGATGCGTCCGAACTTTCTATAATATTTTTTTCCATGGTCTCTTTAAACATTGAGTTCAACAGTTTTTCGTTCTTAGACTTTTGTGGTATTGTTTCTATTTATTTGGTTTCAAAATTTTGGAAATACTAAATCAAGAAGGATATGGATCTATCCTTAACACAAGAAACCTCTTGATTTGGGAATTCGACCCACGTGGGAAGTAAATTATTGCTGCTAAAAAAAGGAAAAAGACCAAAGGGTTTACGGTGGTTCAAAAGTACCCATTGGTACTTGTTGGTATTTCAGTACTTTCTTTGTTTCCACCATCATATCGAAAAAAATAAAAAATAAATTTAAGGACTATTTGTTGGTATTTCAGTACTTTCTTTGTTTCCACCATCATATGAAAAAAATAAAAAATAAATTTAAGGAGTATTTTTTGATACTTGATCCCACCAATTTGGTACATCTCATTAGGTACTTCCTTTGTTTCTACCATTAGATTTCTCGGGATGGATGGCTCTTATTTTTTCCAATCATTCTAAAATTTCTCAAGAAAAAAGTATTTAACTGGAAGAAGGTAACAATGCGGCCCTACAGTGATGGGTAGTCCTCCGTACTGTTTGGGTAGGGTTTCATGGTTTCACACTACTATTAGAACCAGCGGTGAAAACAAGTATTACCACCGGTTCCAAATACAAACCGGCGGTGATACTTACCACCACTGGTTCCTAATATGAACCGTTGGTGATGAATTTGTAACTCGGACTCAAATTTTTTATCATCCTGATTTTGACCAACTCTCACGTCCGCTCCTTCTCTCTCTCACTCACTCTTATCGGTTCCCCCTACTCTCTACCCTCCTCCTCCGCTTCACTCTCACGCTTATCTGCTCCCCCCCACACCCGCTCTCTCCCTCCGCCCGCCTCTCTCTCCCACTCTTATCATGTCTCTCCCTACACTTCTCTCCACCGACAGCTGTCGGCCGGGCTTGCTCTGCTACCCCTCCCCTTCCCCCTCCGCTCGCCCTCACTGGCAGTGAGGAGTGGTGGCAGGGTGAGGCGTGGAGGCAGTGCTAGGGCAGGAGTACCAACGAGGGAAAGCGGTGGCGTCACGTGGGAGCCGTGGCATGGGTGGAGAAGCGGTGAGAGCAGATCCAGCGGTAGCAGCGGTGGCTCAGCGGTGGCAGTGGTGGCTCAGCGGTTGCGGCGGATCCCCTCTCCCTTCCCTAGCTGGATCCCCTCTCCTCCCTCCTCTAGTTGGATCCCCTCTCCCTCCCTTGAATCTACATGGAGGCGATGAGTCGTGAACTCTTGGTAAGCCTCCCTCCCTCTCTTTGTGTGTGTGTATGTGTTGGGGGGGGAGAGAGGGCGGCTTCTGCAGCTGATTCAGTGTCTGGGCGGCCGTCGAGGTGTGACGCGGGGCCAAGCACGCCTGCAGCTGGCATTGAGCGTCGCGGCGACGGCCGGCAGGATGTGGGGCCCAATTTTTTTCTTTTTTTTGTTTTTGAAAAAGGTCATCACCGCAGTTCCCCATCCGGCAGTGATGCCCTCCCCTATCACCGCCGACCCTAATCCGACGGAAGGCCAGGCCTATCGGAAGGCCATGCCGGTGGTGATAGGGGTTTGGGGGCCGGCGGTGATAGTGATCTGTGTAGTAGTGTTAGGTTACCATGCTACCACAGATAGAGGGATCGCCAGGGCCCAAGAAATTAACCTTGAAAATACAGCCATATCAAAGATCACTGAGGGCCCAAGAAACCATAGTGAAAGCAGCAGCCACAGAGCAACTAGGCTCAAAAGTGAGGTTGTTAGTACGTATTTTGTGTGTAGTCTGTTAGAGCATGATGTTAGATTCAATTAGCTTTTAGGCTATAGAGGAATCTAATTTTGCGTGCTAGAGATTATGGTTGTAGAAGAGAAGGGAGTACAGTTGCAGGTGGAGTTATAGAGTTGGAATTGCATGGATAGCACTTATTCTTTAGGCAGTGCGATTTTGTGAAAGTGAAAATGGAGTTGTGCAAAACTAGGCTCAAGCGTTCATGCATCGGCTAGCTCATGAAGAGCAGCAACGGTGACAACTCAAGTATTGTGTACATGGAGGTTCATGTGCGTCGGCTACAAGGTCACGGTGTATTAATGGGATACTCATCAAGATGGAGTTTGATAAAAAAAACGTGTTGAGTATATGTACGAGTCCAATTATGATGCTAGTTTTGTATTAGCGGTATAGTGTATCGGGCTGCTATTGTAAGCGTGGCAACATATCAACAGGTTTGCAGGAGGAACTGGTACATTGCCGGGACCTTAAGTAGGCGAGATGTTGGTTTTCGTTGAACCTCTTCAATAGATGTCACTTGCTCATGCCATCTTAGATCTTGCTAGTTCGTCTCGATAGGTCTTTTGTTAGTGGTGGTTAGCAGACGACATGTCGCTACGACAGCTAACACTATAGGAAGCAGTATCAGAGCAATGGTCAGAAAATATGGTGACACAAGGAGCCCGTGAAAATCTTTGGAGGATCACATGGGGATTGTGTGTGATTAGAGACTTGAATCCATGGCCTGGGGTAACATATTCTGGCATATCATATGGGCTGCTTGTGTTAGACGAGTAGGAACTGATGTGTGATGAGGAAGATTAAAGTCTCTATATAGAATTTGATTGTAGAAGAATTCACAAATAAGGTGGGAGAGCTCCAAACCGCCGTGTTACTCTATTGGTTTGAGTTAGTCCCGGTGCATTGGTAGTTGTAGGTGCTGATAAACCTGAGTTTCTTGTGATGCCAGCTCATGGTTATAGGCAACCATCAAGATCCGTAGCACTCTAAATGCCTGTACGAGTGAGTACCTAAATGGCTTTTGCTAAACGCCTGTATGAGTGAGTATCTAATGGTTTTTGTTAAGCGCCAATGCGTATGGGGAGTACTAGTCCTAACGGTGTTTAATTAGGCCGCCACTTTTGTAAACTTATAACTACCTATGTAGATTAGCTCCGGTTAGAATACTGTAATTGGACACGAAAAATCTTTTGTCCATCGGATCGTTTGATGAGTACTAGATACGCATCGTTATCAACAAATAGCACAAACAACATATGCACATTCAACTGAATGTGAACGTGTACGTGCTAGACAGTCATAAGAACATACACATGTATTCTCATATAGTCAACATCATTTGGACTTTCATCATGCAGTACATTAAACGACAGAGACTTTCATGCATATATATATATATATATATATATATATATATATATATATATATATATATATATATATATATATATATAGATCTAGAGAAAAATAAGCACTACTGGAAATAGAAACGCTAGTAGAGAATTGGCTTTCCATACGCCCCCTTTTGTCCCGGTTTAAAGTTGGCCTGGGACAAAAGGTTCACCAACCGGGACTAAAACTCGGTCACTGGTGGGGGGCTCACCAACCGGAACCTTTTATCCCGGTTGCAAAGGCTAATGGGAAAAAAGACTCTGAGAGGCCTTTTATCCCGGTTTGAAACACCAACCGGGATAAAAGACCCCCCCCTTTTATCCCGGTTGGTAACACCAACCGAGATAAAAGGGTCAAGAGCCTTTTATCCCGGTTTGTAATACCAACCGGGATAAAAGGGGGTCATTTATCCCGGTTGGTGTTTCAAACCGGGATAAAAGGGCCCCCAACGAGGTGACTGGAAGGTGACTGGAAAGGGATTAAATCGGGGGACCCTTTTATCCCGGTTGGAAACACCAACCGGGATAAAAGGGGGTCTTTTATCCCGGTTGGTGTTTCCAACCGGGATAAAAGGGTCCCCCACGAGTTAATACAAAAGGATAGTATCCCCTACATAGTCAGATGTGGTGTGTAGGTGGGATGGCAAGGAAGCTACGCGCGAGGCTGGAGGTTGTGGGTTCGAATCCCACGAACCGCGCACGCGCATATTTCGCGTGAAAAATCGCGTGACTTGCGACGTGCGCGTGTGGGAGGGGCCTCCTGGGAGCTCGGGAATTTTTTTTTTTTTGCAACGCCGGCCGTGGGTGACCCCTTTTATCCCGGTTGGTATTACCAACCGGGATAAAAGGAGGTCTTTTGTCCCGGTTGAGTGACCCGGGACAAAAGGGGGGTCTTTTATCCCGGTTGGTTTATCCCGGATGCATTTTCGGGATATTTGCACCCTACCAACCGGGATTAAAGCCCAATTCTCTACTAGTGAAAGTTCGCCGAGTGCCCCAGGCACTCGGCGAAGGCCCAAAAACACTCGGTGAAACGTTTGCCGAGTGTAACACTCGGCAAACGGCACACGGCAAACTTTGAGTCGGCAAAGTTAACTTTGCCGAGTGTTTTATGTCGGGTACTCGGCGAAGCTTTCGCCGAGTGACAAAAAACACTCGGCAAACATATTTTTTGAAAAAAATAAAAAAAACAAAAATGCCGGCCGCCACCACCACCGGCACCACTGCCGACCACCACCACCGGCCTCCACCACCGCCGCCTCGCCACAGCCGCCGGCCACCACGCCGCCTCGCCACGGTCGCCGCCCACCAGCCTCCACCACCGCCACAACTGCCACCCGCCACCACGCCGCCTCGCCACGGCCGCCGCCCACCATGCCGCCACATCCGTCGGGGAGAAGGGGAGGGGATGCCTGGCCACCCACCGCCACCCGCCAAGGAGAAGGGGAGGGGGCCACCCGCCACCACCCACCGCCACGCCACCTGCTGCCGAGTTGAAGGGGAGGGGGCGACCGGCCGCCGCCGGATCTGGCCGCGAGGGGAGGGGATCCGGCCGGGAGGGCAGGAGCCGCCGCCGGATCTGGAGGGGAGAGGTGTCGGGGGAGAGGCGCCGGAGAGAAGGGGAGGGAGTGGCCGCCGGGGGAGGGAGGGCTGCCGGGGGAGGGAGCTAGGGGAGGAGGAGGGGGCGGCGTGAGGGGGAGGCGCGGGTGGGGGGCCGGGGGCGGCGTGAGGGAGGCGCGGGGGGGTGGTTGTGGGCTGAGCCCCGGGGGTGTCTTGAGGGAGGACGGTGAGAGGAGGCAGGCCTCGGCCGGTACGGGAAAAAAAAAGTCGCCGAGTGTCCTAGGTGGACACTCGGTAAAGGGTTTCTTTGCCGAGTGTCTACACTAGGACACACGGCAAAGTTTTTTTAAAAAAAATTAAAAAATATCCAACAGTTTCAAAAAAATACCAAATTTTCACACGAAACAAGATATGTTCTCTACTGACTATACAAAAAGTTTTGTAGTCAAACCGAACTCGACCGTCACTTCGACTCTAAATTTTATCGAATCCTTCTCAAAGTTACTATTCTTCTTGTGAGATGCTTCGGTTTGTAATCATCGTACATGATGAAATGTGCAAAACCTTCTCAATTTTTTTCCACAGCCTCCACGTATTATATCATCACATCATTACAAATCTCATGATTTTCAGACTTTGCTTGTTTTTTTTACAATTTAAAAATACTACTGCCACATGTTCATGGATCGTGTTTCCTGAACAAGATGTTCGAAATTTCTTTTTTATTTCATGGGTCAGGTCTCAAATTGGGCCAAATAACATGAATATCATTTTTCTACTCATTTTGTTCCATAATTTGAATCACTTGCAGTTCAAATTTGACTTATACCAAAAATTTCCTTGAAATGCAATTAATTAAATAAATATAGCAAATAAATCCAAAAATATACCAAATTTTAACATGGAGTACCACATGTTGTATGTGGGGAGTAGAAAACACTCGGCAAAGAAAAAACACTTGGCAATTTTTATCTTTCCCGTAGTGAAAGTAGTACATGCAGTTCTTGCAGTTCAACATCGACATCGGAAGCATAACTTAACTAAGCAGTTCATCATCAACATCCTGCTGGTATATAGATGCATTCCGAACGAGAAAGCCTAAACCAAGCAAACTCGCTCATCACAAAATCCTGGAGGTTACATCACCGGATTACACTGCTGCGACTACACCGGCCGGCCCATCACCGTCACCACCACGGCGGAAAAATTCATGTTCGAAGGGCAGGCAATGGTGGTGGATGTTGAGGTCCTGCTCTGAGGCCGTGTGAGCATGGGCTTTTGCCGCGGCACAAGCGGAGGACGCAAACTCCTTCCACGCCTCGGCCACGAATCCGGTGAAGGAGGAAGCGGATCTGAAGGCAACCCATGCCAACCAATAGAGGAACAACTCCCTTGCTGCCGCCGTGTTTGAGATTGTTGTGGTGGGCCTAAAACTATCACGGATGAGGTTCTCTCTAGTAGTGCGTGGGGCAGTCAATGTAAGTGATGAACCCACGAAAGTCCTCCCTGGCATGTATGACCTAGCACAGCGTCTTTGGTTGTTATCACGCTCCTCCATGGCTCTGACCTAGATGATCTATCCATTCTTCATACCGTTAGTCGGCATCTGTTAATGATCTGATATTCTTTACGCAAGCTTGATTTGTTGGAACATGTACACATGCAGCTTTTCTCATTGTATGTATTGCGGATACAAACTCACCTACCAAGGACCACACCGACTTGTCTTATTACATCCTAAATTTTAAATGCCTAAGTCCCCAATCCAACATAAATTGTCAAATCCTAGGTGAGGGTGCGAATCTTGCAAGATGGCTGTAATCAAGACAACCATCAGCCTTGAGAAGTCAATACCCATTTTAAATTTTCTGTGCGTTCCAATAGATGCCCTAGAGCAGTCCCAATGGAAGAAACTGACGCGGTTTCCATAGCACAAGAAATCATCTATAGAAACTATCTTCCACAGTGGAGGTATCTTTGAGTAATAATTATTTTCTCTTTCTCTCTCCCAACTCTATCTTCTTCCTCCAATGGGAGTGTGGCACGAGCCCCATAGAAACTGGTGGTTTCTCCCCAATGGCGAGTTCATGGTTTCTTGGTGCATTCGGTGAAGAGAAGACCTGATTTCTTCATGAGGAAACCATTTCTAGAATTTTTGCTCTCTTTCTTCGTTAATTACGTTGCCATGTCAGCATTTTGCCTACGTGGCAAGTCATTTAATGAGGACCATCATCAATACAACATTGGGATACCCTTAGAGATTGACACCTGGTGAAATGAAGTGACAACGAGGCAAACTAGTGTGGTAGAAAGAATTATCCTAAGCCTTTGTAAGGAGAAAAAGATAAAAAAATTCACGAGTTTCTCAGATCATTGGGATCATGTTTATCGTCGATACAGCCAATTTCGACACGTACCCTCAGATCACTTCACTACTCCATCAGAGTTCATCACTGCTTACCCGTTCGAAGATCCTGTTATATACCACTACATAGAAAGTATAATGGGAAGCAAGTTGAACTAGACAAAGCTGCAAAATATGAAGCGCCGCAGCTTTCCCATGGCAGCCCTTGCTGCCATCATCTTCTTCCTCTCTGTCGACGCATCCTTCTCAGTGGGCGAAGCCGCCGTCAACCACACCTTCGTTGTAAGCATGATTCTCTACTACTATGGTTTTGATGTACACAATGAACCATATCAATTTTGAACAATTCATCCCGGTGTATGTATATATGTAGGTGAGCCAGGTGAAGATGACACTTGTGCATGGAGACACTGGTCACCGTGGTGAATGGGCAGCTCCCAGGGCCAGCGATAGAGGTCACGGAGGGAGACTCGGTGACTATTCATGTCGTCAACAAATCACCCAACAACATAACAATCCACTGGTAATCAGCTGAGTACCTACTCAATACAATCACTTTTCTTCCCAAGGACACTAAAAAAACCTATTAATGTAGATTCAAGCCGCAATGGTAGAGGTCGAAATAAAATAATAAGATGCTTTCCAGTAATTCATCAAAATAGAATATTTTATTTTATTTCATCTTTGCCATCTTTTTCTTCTGCGTTGTCTGATCTAGGCATGGAGTGAAGCAGTTGCTTAACTGTTGGGCTGACTTCGTGCCGATGATTACCCAACTCCCTAACCAGCCAAACCAAAATTTCAACTACCGGTTCAACGTCATCGGGCAGGAAGGCACCCTGTGGTGGCATGCTCACGTCCCCTTCCTCCGGGCATAACTGCATGGCGCCCTCATCATCCGGCCATGAAATGGGGCGAGCTCATATCCATTTCCAAAGCCAGACAGGGAGGTCCCGATCATAATAGGTTCGTGAATTAGTTGCATCATATTCTCTAGCTGTGTTAGGAGAACAGAAAGAAATTGTACCTGATTTTTTATTGCTGTTTGGAAAATAGAAGAATGGACTGTTCCTATTTGAATTGAACTGTCTTTGACTTCCGCAGCGGACTATTGGCAGCTAGACCTTGCACAGGCGGCAAGGAGGATGATGCATGGTTTCTTGTTTTCTTTCGCCAATGCTTCCACAATCAATGGCAAGATTGGAGATATCTTCAATTGCTCTGGTAAGAAATTACAGCATTGTTGTCCGTGTCAACGACATATTCCTTTTTTTCTGAAAAAAGTGTCTGGTTGAACTCAACTCTGGCAAGACCTACCTGCTACGAATAATTAACGCCGGGCTATTTTCCGAGTTCTACCTAAAGATAGCTGGGCACAAATTCACTGTGGTTGGTGCCGATGCCAACTACGTCAGCCCATACACCACGGATGTGATCGCCATCGCGCCCGGTGAGACAGTGGATGCCTTGGTTGTTGCTGATGCGCCCCCTGGAAGGTACTACATGGTTGCCCTGCCCAATCAGGCGCCATTGCCGGACACCCAGACCCCGGAATACACAACCAGAGGGATCATGCAGTACAGCAACAATCAGAGCTCTGCCGTTGATCCAGCAGGACTAATGTCAGATCGTGTTCTGGAAGAAGAAGAAGAAGATAAAGGTTCATCCGGTGATGTGCCAGTAGCACCTCAGATGCCAGATATAGAGTACATGACACAATTACATCTTACTACTTCCCAAGCAACTTGACCAACCTGTACCAAACGGAGGTCCCTCAGCGAGCTGATGAAAGTTTGTTCATCGTGCTCAGCCTGGGTTCAATATGTCAGCATGGCCAGTCCTGCAGGAGGGTTGATCACAATGAGACCATCCTCATCGCAACCATGAACAAGCGTTTCCTTCCAGCATCCCACGGGGAAGACGCCACTACCACTACGGGAAACAGGGGAGATGCCGAGTGCCAGGGGCACTCGGCGAAGGCCTAAAAACACTCGGTGAAGCCTTTGCCGAGTGTAACACTCGGCATCAGGCACTCGGCAAAAATTTTGACGGCGAACAGAACTTTGCCGAGTGCCAAATGTCGGGCACTCGGCAAAGATATTTGCCGAGCGTGTGAAAACACTCGGCAAAAAAACACCTTCGGCAAAGATGGAGGAACGGCGCGGCACGGTAACGGGAGGTTTGCCGAGTGCTTCACAGAAAGGCACTCGGCAAAGTCGAGTTGTTTGCCGAGTGCCAGTGGACAGACACTCGGAAAAGTCGAGGTGTTTGCCGAGTGCCATGGAGGAAGCACTCGGCAAACCGGCGCGTCCAGGTCAGGTAGGGAGGCCGCTTTGCCGAGTGCCAGGGGAGAAGCACTCGGCAAAGTACACGTGTTTGCCGAGTGCCAGGGGCGAGGCACCCGGCAAACTGGCGCATCCAGGCCAGTTTCTGTTGCCGTTTTGCCGAGTGTTAAAGCCAAAACACTCGGCAAAGCGGGCCTTTGCCGAGTGCAACACTCGGCAAAGTGGCCGCACCGACCCTGTTTTATTTATTTCTTACGTATAAATGACCCCTCTCAAACAAAAATCACAGGCATGTATATTACATCACAGGCATATAATAAGCATCACAAGCATATATTTTAGGTCACATGCACACAAATCACCGAGTACATGTTCTAGTTTCAACAAACCACAATTCCACAAGTATATGTTCGAGATTAAACGAGAAGTTCACAAACAATGCATAAGTCAGTGAGGTGGCGTCCCTGCAAACGGCCGCATCAAATCTGGGTCTTGAGCTTGGGAATTCAAAGCCACCGATTGATTCTGCACATAAAAGAAGACGTGTGAGAACAAGATTGATATCATTTAAGCTAAATAAGTCATCTGTGAGGTAACTAAGTCAAGTTTAAGCTAACTAAGTCAAGTATTGAATCTAAAGTTCAAGTGACTCACAGGAGTATGTGCGGGTGGCTGAGGTGGAGGGAATACCACCAGTGGCTGTGGCAGTGGTGTACCCATACTCGTAGCAGTAGCAAAATTTTGCATGTATTGAAGCATTTGTTCCATCCTCAACCGATGTTCTTCGTCCATCCTCTGCTGCTCCGCCTCCATCCTCTGCCGCTCGACCTCCATCCTCTGCCGAACCATCCGCTCAACCCTCGCCTCCATATCCTGTTGTTGCCTCTCCACTTGGGCCTACAATTTTTCATCGCAATATTACAATGCAAAGGTAAAGTACGTAACAACCAACGAACGATGAATGAAATAGAAAGAACCTGAAGAGCCTCCATCTGAAACTGTGTAGTGGTCGGCCGTGGGCGTATCACTGGGCTCGAATCCGTGCTCCTTGCTCGGATCTGGGAGAGAGTGGGAGTAGAGGCCGTGTCGATTACGCTATCGCCAATCCAATAGCGACCATGCTTCTTCCCTCCTCCCACTCTCATCACCACTTCTCCATCTAGATCCTGGGTGCTCGGATCGTAATCTGGCCCGTGAATCTCCCTTGCCATCGCCGTGTAGGAGGTGATGCGGCTATGGATGCTAGGATCAGAGTACGCATTGGGCGGGTCGTCCAGGTTCACGTTGATGTTGGCCGTTGCCTTACCCTTTTTGGATAAAATCCATCCCTTGAACTGGGAGCAAGGCTGGCCATCATGTGAGGACGACTGCAGCAAAAATACAAAATTATTACAAATTTAGCTGAATTGAGCGTTAGACAAAAAAAGTAAATTCCTGTACCCATTTTTCCCTATACTCATCAAGGCTCAAGCTGCCCTAATGGTGTGATGCACCTCGCATCATCAAACGCCGCTAACGGCAACCAAGGTGGTTCTCCAACCACCCGGGCTCAACCCACACGTCGACTATCCTTTCCTAGCACTGCATGTGCGCCCGGCACCACCACGCAGGCACCTACATCATCAAGTGTGACATGTGAAAAAAGAAATTAAGTGTGATTATTATCAGATAAAGTAAGTATCAGCATTCTTTATTTACCGCCATGAATTGGTCCTTCGTGAGGTTCATTGTCCTGGCCTCCTCTTTTTTGACCTTCATATTTCTATGTTGAGCGTAGAATTCGATGATGGCCTGGATGCGCGACTCGTAGTGCCTATCCTTCACCAGCTTCTTGGCGACCTCATCACAGACAGCGCTCGCCCGGGCCTCGAAACCCTCCTAGCATTTGTAGAAGTCCTGCATATATATAGAGGTATATATAGTTGCTATTTCAAGATTGTACGGTACAGGTGATGTATTGAGCAATACTTACCCACAGCTCGCCCTTCACCCGCGAAGCCTTGTTTGGGAATGACCGTCCTTCACGGTCAGCAAAGTCATCGGTAGCGACGTAGTGGTCCCAAGTGTAGGCTGGCTCCACCCGTCCACCGCGCTCGACCAAGCCCGGGAAGTGTATCCTGCACAACAGGCCAAGGATGCTGTTGACCTTGCGGTTGTGATCACCCCCACTAAGCTTAATCCAACTCTTGCACAAGTGATGAATTATTAGTTTCCATTGTAATTTTCAACACATAAAACAAAAAATTATTGAGAACATCTAAAGTCACATACCGCTTCCCACTGGGTTGAATCAGCGGGCGTCTGTGGAAAGGTATCGGTCGAGCCGGGAGGGACGACGGACCTCGCAACCAGATCTAGGTCTGCGAACCCCCTGCCTCCTCCTCCTCCCCCTCCTGCCCCTGCTCATCCTGCTCCTGCTCCTGCTCCTCCTCCTGCTCCTGCTCCTCCTCCTGCTCCTGCTCCGCCTCCTCCTCGTCACCAAAGCCGTGCGCGGAAGGTATCTACTCCTCAGACGCTGACTCTATTTCAGGCGACGGGTGCCTTGGCCCTTTACCCTTCCCTCGACCCCTGCCTCGAGTTTGGACCTCTTCCTCGACCCCATCCCTACCCCTGCCTCGACCCCTACGTCAACCCTTCCCTCGACCTCTACCTGAAGAAAACCCTGAGGAGGACCCTGAAACTTTACCTGCAACTTTTTGATACAAAGCTATGACCTTCCTCATACCGCCCACCATTGCTCAATCGCCTGCAATTAAAAGGAGTAAATAAATTAGTATAATATAAATAAAACATATGCAAAATAAACTAAACATTCTTGAAATAATAACATGGTATGACAAATAAAAAATCGTACATGTATTAGAAGTAATCATCATGATCAGGATTAACTGGATCATAAGTCTCATCATCACTATCACGTGTTTCGATGTAATCATGCTCGTGCTCCGAAGTTTGAGAGTCGTCATCACTATCATAGCCTAACTGTAATCGCTGAAGCGAATCTAAGTCCTTTGCATTCGACACCTCGTCTCCAGCATCCTCATCAGGGCCCCTTTCATTGTCTACTTCCATTCCAATCCCTTCGGTTAACTCTATCACAAAACTCCGTTCGAGACCGTCTTCTTGGAAGAACTCTCCGTCATACGTGTTGAGGTCTATGTTGTAATCTTCATTATTTGGTACAGGTAATTTACCATGTGGCGATACCTTGTACACAACATCCCAACCCTTTAAACGGTTATCAGTTTGACACGGGTATGACAGGTAATAAACTTGCGTGGCCTGTTGAGCCACAATATACACATCGTCTCCTGGTAAGACGGATGATTGTCGGATTTCGACAAGCCCAAGATTAGGGGTCTGTCTCACAACCGATGGATCGAACCAATGACATTTGAATATGACTGGCTTAAGAGGTTTGCAACCATGAAACTTGAGTTCGTATATTTCTTCAATTACTCCGTAGTACTCAAGACCATCCAAGCCCGACGTGAAAACTCCAGTATTTGTGGTTCTCCGATTGGGCCGACTCTGCTCGTGTCTTATTGTGTGAAAGCAATATCCATTCACGTCATAACCGGTAAATGACCTGACCCTATAGTCACAACCATCAGCAACCTGTCTCAACTCGACACTCATAGACGCATCAGTTTGGCCCTGCAAGTTCAAGTAGGGTCATTCGTTATATTATTCGTGTGTACGAGAAAATTGTAATATCAAACTAAGTACGAGCTAAAATGGATTGTACCTTCTGTTTGAACCATGAAATAAAATCGGGTCTTCCATTTCCTGCACCCTCCTTGAGAAGGGTATCAGTTTCTTGCGGGGTAGGTTGCCTTGATTTACGCCAAAATTGACGATGAAATTCCTTAAACCATCGAGAAAATCATGAACAGTTGCACCAAGAGTAGTGAGTACTTGAGAATAATCTTGTTGAGAACTTACAGCATATACGGCTCCACTTCTGATAGATTGCTCAACACGTACAACATGATAATGTGCCACTCTTCATGTTTCAAGGTCTTCGGGGTCGCACCACTTGCACTTTCGAGTTGCCCTCGGAAAATGCTAAGGCTCGATTCATTTTCGCCAGCATTGTAACGCTCGCGTGGATTGTGCACGCTAGGAAGGTTGTTAGCATAATATTTTGTTGTGAAGTTTGAGACCTCCTCCAAAATATATGCCTCTGCAATGGATGCTTCAATTTTGCATTTATTATTACATTTAGTTCGCAGAACCTTTTGACATCTCTCAATTGAATAACACCAACGGCCCTGCACAGGCCCCCTATTCTTGCTTCATATGGGAGGTGAAGAATCATATGCTGCATCAGATTGAAGAATAAACTAGGTTACGTGATATACGAACATCAAATGAAAACAGAAGTTTAAGATGCCTCACCTTGCTATCCTGCAAAGTGACGAGTCGAGGACGGTCCTTGTGAGCCTCTCCTGCAAGAAAAGAACATTGTACTGTTAAGTCGAAATTTCGGCAGCACCTCCCCTGCACAGGGAGGTTTTACCAAAACCTGCAACAAAAAAAATGGCACGATGGCCGACAACCACATTCTCACCAAAGTGACGGCACGATGGCCGACAACCACATTTATTGCAAGTGTTTGGTACAACAGCATTATATCGACATGGATTTTAACTTACAAAGTCCTTTTCTAATTCATCTCTAAAAGAAAATCATTTTCTAATTCATCTCTAAAATTAAACTCCTTACAATACCACCTCTCTATCTTCTCTAAAAGAAAGTCATTTTCTATTTTATCTCTAAAAGCAAAGTCCTTACAATACCACCTCTCTATCTTTTCTAAAAGAAAGTCATTTTCTAATTCATCTCTAAAAGTAAAGTCATTTTCTAATTTCTAATACCTAATTCCTAATTTCAAAATAGAATTTCTAATTCCTAATTCTTAATTTCTAATAATTTCTAATTTCAAAATAATGAATTACCGGGAGAGCCGGCCGGAGGAGAGCAGGCCGGCCGGGGTGGAGGGCCGCCGGGGGAGGGCTGGCCGGCTGGGGGAGGGGCGGCCGGCCGGGGGAGGGGCGGCCGGACAGTGAAGGGCCGCCGGCCAGTGGAGGGGCCACCGGCCGGTGGAGAGCCGCGGGGTCGGCCGGGGCGGAGGGGCGCTCGGGGTCGGCCGGGGCGGAGGGGCGCCCGGGGTCAAATTATTTTAGGCAGTTATAGCTCAAATTTAATTTATCTCAATTTAAAATCTATAATTGGAGGTAATACATTAAAATTATCAAACGGATACGAAAAATTCTCAAAACTTGAAAGGAACCAATCTATATTGTCCATTGCCTATACAAAAAGTTTTGAAGTCCAACTCTAATTCGACCGTCACTTTGACTCCAAATCTTAACAGTTCATTATGAACTTCTAGACTATTCTCTCGAGATGCTCCGATTTGTTAGCGTCGTACGTGACAGAAGGTGCGAAACCTTCTCAATTTTTTTCCAAAGTCTCCATGGATGACATCATGAGATCTTGAGAAATCTCGTGATTTTCAGAGTTCGTTTGTTTTTTCTAGAATTTATAAATCATTGGACCACACGTTTGTGGTCGTATTTTGTGACCAAGATGTTCGAAATTCCTTTTCATTTTTGGGTAAGGACCCAGAGTGGACTCACTAACATGAATCAGATTTTTCCACTGAACTTATTCCATTATTTAAAACACTTGCAGTTCAAATTTGCCCGTAACCGAAAAAATCCTATATGTGCTATAAATTTATTAAATATAGCAAACTGATCCAAAAATATATGAAATTTGAACATGTAGTATCACATGTTATGTGTGGAGAGTAGAAAAAGTTTGGAGGGCAGGGGAGGAAAAAAAATTACTATTTCGCCGAGTGTCTACGAAAAACATCCGGCAAAGCTACGGTTCGCTGAGTGCCGATGGGCCGCCACTCGGCAAAGAAACGGTTCGCCGAGTTCCGCTGGGACCGACACTCGGCAAAGCAACGGTTCGCTGAGTGCCGCTAACGGGCACTCGGCAAAGTGCAAACGGCGGCCCCGCAGCGTAACGGCGGCCGCGCGTGCTTGTCACGTGATATAGCTTTGCCTAGTGTGGCGTTTTGCCGAGTGTAATAGTCACGTTTTGCCGAGTTTTTTTTTGTGGCACTCGGCAAACGTGTGTTTTGCCGAGTGTTTTTTTAATGCCGAGTGTTTATTTTGATACACTCGGCAAATATGCATTTTGCCGAGTGCGCGACAGTTTGCACTCGGCAAATGGAAAAACACTCGGCATTAGCTCGGTTTCCGGTAGTGTACTAGAATCACACTACTACAACACTGGAAGCGTGGACTTGATGCAAGAGCTTCCCGACAGACCACCGAGGGCATTCAACTTCACTGACGATGGTGCCTAGAGCCAGCGTATAAGGCCACGGTGGTGCGGAGGTTCCGGCATGGTGCCGTAGTGGAGATGGTGTTCCAGAGCACAGCAGTTCTACAAGGCGATTCCAACCCGATGTATCTACATGGTCACAACATGATCCTTCTTGCACAGGGGTTTGGTAACTTCGATGCCGCGAAAGATGTTGCAAAATACAACTTGGTGAATCCACCGGTGAAGAACACCATTCTTGTCCCAAGTTCAAAGCACGGGAGCTGCAAACAATTATTTCACCACCGTTTTACACTTAAGCCATATATATCCTTCGTACAAAGACCAGGCGGATTACACATAAAGAGGTCCAACTAGCTAGCTTCTCAACATGCGACTAGTAAACCTGAAGCAAGATCGAAATAAGAATCAAGAAGGCAAGCAGTTTCAATGTCTATTTTGTTTCGTCTAAATACATGTAGAACGTGGTAAACTAAAACGTATACTATAATCTTTTAAGAAAACACCGTTGACCTAAAAAGGAAGACATCTAACATTATTTTATAAAAAAGAAACTAGTGAACAAAGATATTGCAATAAGAAAGACATTACGAATACATTAGCTGGTGTCTTGTACGTATTAAGTCATAGAGTGCAAATAGTCGTACGTGAAGCATTTCCCCGATACAAAGTATGTTTAAAAGTGAAAATTCCGGCCTACTATCTTTCTATCTTCCCATAGTTATCTCTATGAATCCTAAAATTGTAAACTTTTAATTAGAATACTAACTTCATATATGAGTATTGAAATTGATGGCACATATAATAGATATCGATACACCACTTAGAATTTCTAGTTTCGCCACTGCTTGAGTGATACCATATGATCTTTCCTAAAAGGTTCTAGAAAGGTAGTTTACTTGGGGTATATGCATTTCTCGGTGGAAGGACACTGGTACCGAAGTAAGCAGTTCCATAATTTTTTTGGTGGCATGCCCGAATTTCATTGTGCTCCAAAATTTTTTCACCAGGGCAGTGTCTTCAAGCAAGGCACTGAAAAAATAGGTTTAAGGATTATTTCATGGAAACACTTGCGGAGCAGCAGCAGTCCGGGCTAGTATTGATGAACCAGCCACATCAGTGGGCCACCTAGTTATTGGAAATGGGTTACAATGTCAATTCTGTTGTTTGGATGGAGATGAAATTGCTACATGGAATCAAATGAGATGGCAAATACCAATTCATGTTTGGATGTCTAAATGGTGAAATTGAGAGAGAGAGAAGGGGAGCGACGGGCGGCGCAGGTACCCGCCGTAGGCCACCTCTGAGCCGCGCCACGCATGGGCGGCCACTGGCTGCAACTCCGCCTAGCTTGCGCAGGTTGCGAGGAAGATCGGAGGGGGTGCCGTCACAAGGAAGATGGGAGAGGGCGCTGGTCACGATGAAGAAGGGAGGGGGCACCGCGGTGAGGAAGATGAGGAGGGGGACCAGGACAGAGGGGCGGCGCGGCTCGAGACTTCGAGAGAGATGGAGAGATGCGAGACATGGGAGAGGACCAATTCTAGTCAATACGGAGGGGGCACACTCGGTATCGAGGGTGAAGAGGTGTGAATGCGGTCAATACCGCTTGGTATTGAGGTTGATTTCCAATTCCGAAGCTGAAATATCTACATCCAAATGTAGTGTAAGGCTTAAGCATTTATCCTTGCGGTGCTTTTTGGGCCGGTTCAAAGGCCGATGGGACCCAGGCCCAGGTTGCTCTATGTTTTGCTTCATGCCACAGATCGGTGTTGCCCATCCCTTTCATTTGACAAAGGTGACGGCTGGTGAAGGAACAGCGTCACTAATAAGATACAACATCAGTGACATGTCTCAACAAGAGGCATCACTTATTACTGGTCTCCTATCATTGGCGACACGTCTTAATAAGAGCCGTCATTGATATGTGAACGTATTTGTCGGACCGAAGATATTAAGTGATGCATTTCAACAATCTGCATCACTAATGTCATGTTAGTGACGCATTTTTATTTCGTGTCACTAAATAGAGCGTCACTTTTGTATGATTCTTACGTAGTGTAGTGAAAAGACAATTAACTTGAATTAGGAATGAGAAGCTTAGGGAACGGGCCTCTATCTGAGTTGGTTAGATGGTCTCAATAACACTCTTCAAGTCATGGGAGCAAATTTCAGGCTGGAGTTAAAAAAGATCTCCTCGTCTAGTACCACACAAAAGCATAGGTCAAGGCCAAACTAGGTTGCAGCGGTGGTTGGTTTGGGTCCTCCTATCTAGGGTAGTTGCAATGGTCGTCAGCCCAGTAGTAGTATTACAATAGATTACAGACTCCTGTGTAAGGGTGGGGCAGAAGTTTAGGTGTTTTCTTGACCTACCTGAGAAGGTCATTCTCCTAGCATAAACATAGGGCTATGTCTTTCCCCTGCAGGTCGAGGTTTTAAGAATGACAAGCTTAGACCGAAGGTGCAGCTATATCATTATATGTTCCAAACTAAATGTTGGGTACAATATTTTGCAAAATATTGTAGCCAGCCTTTGCTAGGAACTTAGTACTGTAATTCCATTCGTAAACCTTATTCTGCACCCCGATGACACGAATGAATTGGGAGGCAGTGAAGCCTGGACTTCTTGTTGCTCCGCCAGATAAGCATCAAAGAAGCCCTCCTAAATGCGCCCTTACAGTTATGTACGTTTGGGGGCTGGCGGTGGTAGCAGGTTCTGTAGGTAGTACTGTATGTTAGGTCCCGTTTGGATACACAGTGCTAAACTTTAGCACCCTCAAATGGAGTGCTAAAGTTTAGCACTTGGGGTTGTTTGGATACAGTGCTAAAGTTTAGCACCTTGGGTGAGAAATGACTACATTGCCCTCATTTATGACTGGCTTGGAGAAAAGTGGAGAGGAGAACGGGGGCAACTAGGGAAAAAGTAAGCTTGGGACCACTTTTAGCACCCATTAGCACCTTTTAGCACCCCTTTGATGTGCTAAAGAAAAGTGGGGTGCTAAAGTTTAGCACACCTGTTTGGGAGCTCCAGTGCTAAAAGGGTGCTAAAAGTGAGGTGGTAAAGTTTAACACCCCTTCCAAACAGGGCCTTAGTGGTACGGCACCCAGCAATGCACGAATGAAGCACTTGTGTCAAATCCATGAGCGTGCTCTGTCAGATACACATGTACACACCCAAATAACCTAATCCCTGATTTCTAGGGTCAAACAAGAAATATAGTTACTTGTACCCTTCTTTCAACGAACTTCGATGTAGCCGTAATTAATTCGTATTGGAAGTCGTAACCACATAATTAGCACTATGCACTTAAGAATGTGTTGTTTCTTTGGCTCACACTTGCGCGGACAACATGCTTGCAGTTTGAAGATAGGAAGTGCATCCTGCAGGCATGCAGCCCGTTAAAAATAAGTTCTACTCCCTCCGTCCGGCAAAGAGTGTCAGTTTAGAAAATTTCAGATGCATTAGTAGTGATGAGAAATATCTATATTGCCCCTAATAACTAATGTTAATTGTGATTGAAAATCATGCTGCTTGTTTAGTTTTATAAATCCTGAATAAACTCGCGTGCATTAAACAAGAGAAATAACATCAATTGATCATTTGATTGGCTCAACGCGCTTCTCCATATGTTTTTCTTTACTGCTGTGAGTGTTGCTTAACTAAATGATGTTTACTAGAAGGTCAAAGGACACTCTTTGTAGAACAAATTTTAGAGTCTAAATGGGCACTCTTTGCGGGACGGAGGGAATATGTATCTACAGTACATACAGATCTCACATGTCAATACTAGCAAAAAGTTGTTGCCTCGACTTGACCACTATTATTCAGTTCACACATCTTAAGAACCGATCACATCTTTCATTAAGTAAAGTCCACGGTGATGCTCATGCCTTCAGCTCTTGTTCAAACAAATACCTATGCCCAAACAAACATCATGTGGTAGCGGTAAAAGTCTAATGGAGACTTTTTTAAATAAAGTCTAATCAGATCATATCAGATACGAAAATAAAATCAGATGTTGATGTTGATGGATTTACTTCTCAATGACAGTTGGATGGGAGAAGAAAAGTTTAGTAAAAAACTAATGGTAGGAAAGCATAAGGTACAAGGTGGGCTAGCTAGCCCTCACCCAACAATACAATCTTGTGGGTTGAGTTAGGCCAGTATTATTGTTGCTTGTGCACTCGGGTGGACCTAATCCAGGTTGGGTACCGGGCCATTGGTATGGAGAGCTGGAGTTGATTTGTTGTGTACTCTAACGGCCAATTTGGCACGTGGCTTTTCTCGGCTTCAGCTTCACTGTAGCATTGGAATGTTACTGCAGCACATAGCTATTTCTCTCCCTCGCAATAAAATAAATTGGGAGCCGATGAAGTCTGGTTTTTTTTGTTTTCACTGGCTCTGTCTCCTCATGCCATTGTAGCATCAAAAGAATCCCTCCTAAACGTACGCGCCCTAACAGTTGTGTTAGTGGAACGGCATCCAGCAATGCACGAATGCAGCACTTTTGCCAAAAACATGAGCCTGCTGTCTGTCAGATACACATGTACACACCCAAATAACCTAATCGCTGATAATCTTTAGCCACAAGGGGTCAAACAAGAAATATAGTTACTTCTACACTTCTTCCAACGAACTTCAATGTAGCCGTAATTAATTCGATCATATTGGAAGTCGTAAACACATAATTAGCACTATGCACTTAAGATTATGTTGTTTCTTTGACTTAGGTCTTGTTTGGACAGGGCTTTTAACACATTTTTATCACATTACCTCCCAAACACATGTGTTATAGGCCCTGTTTGGATAGCAAGTGCTAAACTTTAGCACAGTGCTAAAGTTTAGCACCCTCAAATGTAGTGCTAAAGTTTAGCACTTAAGGCTGTTTGGATAGTGTGCTAAACTTTAGCACATTGGTTTGCAAAAGACAATTATACCCCTCTGCTCTTGTAATCCACTCAAGAAATCCAAGCAAGCTCCAAATCGTTCGCCGCGCCGGAGGAGAACAAGTTGGACCAGAAGCCCCCATCGCCGCCACCGGCACCACTGCCCCCCGCACCCCATCTGCCGCCTCTACCGCCCCCGCCGCCGAAGAGGCCCCTGATGCCACCACCAAACCCGCCAAACTCACCGAGGAGGAAGGCCGCGCCAGGCGAGGTGATGAAGAAGGCGGCGCCGGTATTAGCGGCCTCGAAGAAGAGGAGGCGGCAGGGCCTGGCGGAGGAGGCGGGCTCGGGAGTGGGCGGAGGAGGCGGCAGGGCCCGGCGGAGGAGGTGGGCTTGGGAGTGGGCGGAGGAGGCGGCAGGGTCCGGCGGAGGAGGCGGGCTCGGGAGTTGCTGCCGGAGCTTGCGCGGTGTGGCCGGTGGGGGAGTGGACGGGGATGGCGGGGCGCCAGATCCACCTCCACCGGGGCTCGGCGGCTTCCCGCTCCAGGTCCCCTGCCGGTGCCGAAGAGGGCGAGGCGGCACCGGTCGGATCCCGGGCGAGGCGGCGCCCGTGAGGTGGTGGCGGCGCGGGTCACGCGGGGGAGGCGGGGCCGGGCGGCGGAGGTGGCGGGGGCCGGGTGGCGGAGGCAGGCCGGCGGAGGCAGCGGGGTAGGCGGAAGAGGCAGGTGGCGGGGAGGAGAGAGAGAGGAGAGGAGAGGGGGGGTAGCAGGGGAAAAAATGAGCTTGGGACCACTTTTAGCACCCATTAGCACCTTTTAGCACCCCTTGGGTGTGCTAAAGAAAATGGGGTGCTAAACTTTAGCACACCCCTTTTAGCACTCCTGTTTGGGAGCCCAAGTGCTAAAAGGTGCTAAAAAGTGGGGTGCTAAAGTTTAGCACCCCTTTCCAAACACCCCCTAAAAGGGATGTGTTAAAGTTTAACACTCCCAATTTCATAAATACCTCAAGGGGGTGTTAAAATTTGTTAAACTTGTTAAAAGTGGTCCCCCTCTCCACTTTTTTCCACCATTGCCCCTTTCTCTCTCCTCCCTCTCTCTCCGCCGGCCATAAATGAGGGGGCAATGGAGTCATTTTCCACCAAAAGTGTTAAAGTTTAACACATTGGGATGGTGTGTTAAACTTTAACACTTCATTTGAGAGTATAAAATTTTAACACTTGTTAAACTTTAACACAAGGTATCAAACAGGCGCTTAGAACAGGTAGCTAGTGAACACTTGCGCGGATAACATGCTAGCATGCAGTTTGAAGACAGGAAGTGCATTCTGCAGGACAACATGCTAGCCCGTTAAAAATAGGTTCTACTCCTACAGCACATACAGATCTCACATGTCAATACTAGCAAAGTCGTTGCATTGACTTGATCACAATTATTCAGTTCACACTTCTCAAGAACCGATCACATCTTTCATTAAGTAAAGTCCACGGGCCACGGCGATGCTCATGCCTGCAGCTCTTGTTCAAACAAATACCTATGCCCAAACAAACATCATGTGGTAGCAGTAAAAGTCTAATGGAGACTTTCTTTTTTGAAATAAGTCCTAATCAGATCATATCAGATACGAAAAATAGAATATACCACGAGGCAATCGAGGTAAGAAAAAGAAGGAGAAAGTTGGTGAGATACAACGAGAGGATTACAGGTTGGTTGGTAGGCTAACACCCAATTAATGTTGCGTTCTTGGAAAAACGCATCCACTGTCAGGCTACTTACTCTAGCGGTAGCAGCACCCTTAGTTGCGTCTCCAACGGTATAAGTTAGCTGTTAGCTTAAAGTTGATGTGGATACTATGTATAAGAAGGTGGTGTTTGGATCAAAAGTTGATCGGTTAAAGTTTAGTCCCTAAATTTTAGCCCCTAAAGTTTAATCCTTGTGGGGTGTTTGGATCCAAGAGCTAAAAGGTAGTCTTCCTTGAGGTAATGACTAATTTGCCCTCATTTATTGATTCAAACCACATGCATGTCTCAAATTCATTTTTATTGACTCCATGCACATGCACATGCACGGCCAAACCTCTACAATACAGACAGCTTCCTCCGGCCATGCACAGGTGCCGGCCAGGAGGAACACGCTGCTGTTCCTCCTAGACATTCAATAGTTTTTATTCGTTCAATTACATCATCGTTCAAGCATACAATTCAAATACTCTACGATCAAATATAAGAAATAAAATACTCTAGGATCTATTATACAAACTTGAGGCTATTTGATCACGGAATGCATTCATATTTGTATCTTCATCCCTTGATTGAGTATTTTGTGTTGGCGGTTGATAGGTTGATGCTTCATGAGGAACATAGTTCTCATCATGGTCACAACGATCAAAGTCCTCATCCTCCATATGACAATTATCTGGCTTTGCTTCGGCATTGGATAACTTGGCACTTTCAACAAAATCCGCCACTTCATCTTAAGAACTCCAAATGACCTCTCGACACAATTCCTAAGAGATGAATGAGCGAAGTTAAAGGTCTCTTTCATACCTTTGGGCATCGACCCCTCCCTAAACTCTGGAAGATGGTACTTCGTTCCCTTGTAAGGTGCAAGATAACCAGGCCGATTGGGGTATCCAGAGTCCACTAGGTAAAACTTCCCTGCAAATACAAACATTATTGTTACAAACAAAAGCTACAACCAAAGTGACATATGTACTGAATGTGCAAACTTAGGCATAACATACTAGGAGGGGGATGTGGGAACTTATCTTTGTATTTGACTATTGCATCATTGAAAACTCTCATGTCATGTACTAAACCAGGCCAGCCCGCAAGAACAAATGTGAACCTCAAATCGAAGTCACAGACCGCAAGCACATTCTGTGTAGTGAAGCCCTTTCGACAAAGATGTTGCACCACCTTGTTATTTGGCACGACAACTGGTATATGAGTTCCATCTATTGCTCCTATACAATTGTTGAAGTGTGGAGAGAATCTAGGATTCTATAACCTACGGTGCATTGTTCTAAATTCAGAGTCGACTGGCTTAATTATGTCAGTAGCTAGCTTGATGATACACTTCAGAACTTTGTCAAAATTGCGGTGAACTATATCTAATGATCTCTCTAATCTGTTCTCGGCTTGTCTGACTGACTGAGGTGCACCAACCATCCAAAGAAACATTCCTAAGGCCTCTACTGAAGAGCTCTTTGATGTGGACTTTAGGCCATAAGATTGCACCAATAGATCATTCAGACGATCAAACAATTCTCTACTCGTTCTAAATATATTATAGCATTGCACACTATCTGTTAGATTTCTCATCACCCAATCATGCCCACTTTCAACCGTCTTTCTCTTCTTAGCTTTATTGAAGTAGGTGTCATTGTACATACCAAATAGAAGTAGATCCTCCGTGAATTGCCTCTCATATTCAATGTCCTCCTCAGTAATAAGCCTCAAAACTTCATCGTCACTTGCATCACTGTCCACATCCATATCCTGAGACATAATAAAAAAATTAATCAGTTAAATTCAATTGTATGTACTACTTGCACTTCAATACAGATTCAAATCAAATACATTTCATCACAAATAGGTCAAATCAAATTCATTTAAGCACAAACAGTTCAAACAAATTTATTTTAAATCTAACTTCAATTAGTACAAACAGTTCAGTTCAACACAAATGCATCATCACAAAGATATAATCCTAATCTAGGTTGTGCTGCTTGCAATATCTCCTCAAGAAGGTTAGCCTTCCTTCAGTTGTGGATATTTTAATGAAGAACTCCCTCAAGGACTCATTTAAGCAAGAAACAGCATAGTACTCAGTACTAGTTTCATCCACCCCACACTCCAAAACCAATTTCTGAGCCTGCTTAATGGTGTTGGACAACTGAGCCTGCTTCTTGTCTTGCCTATTACAGATAGCTTCCTTGATGAACTGATTCCTTTCAGCTTGCTGCTTAGAAGAGAAACTAATATAATCCTTCATCATTTTGACCATTGGGCTTTTGGTCTTCTTGTTTGGACTTGAAGCTGTTGTGCTGGTACTACTTGTTGTCTTGCGGCTGCTTGTACTGATAGGACTGTGTGTATACTCTGGAGGTAGCTCTTGCTCAGGCATCTCTTGCTCAGGTTCTTCATGCTCTTCAGGCTCCTCAGGCTCTTCAGGCTCTTGATCATCTGCATTGGTGTATCCTGGCACAAAAGAACTTGAACCATCCACAACTACACCATCAAATATACGCTCAAGCAGTGGTAGATACTCTGGAGGCCCATACATTAGTTTCATCCATTCTGGATGTTTCTGCACATGTAGTAGCTGAAGTTAGATTGCAATCATATGGATCCTTGCAGCCTGCACATATAATAGATCAACAAGTACTTTTGTTGCAGTCTCCCACCACTCCAAGGTTGCAGTAGGCCGCCCATTTTCATCATGGCCTAAACCACTATCGGAATGGATGTCTTTTATGAACTGATACATTCCCTTGAGCTGCCTAATCCTATTAGATATCGGTTTCCTATCATGCCTCAGCCCTGAACCGCAGTAATACTTTTCTATGACAAGCTTATACCCTCTTGCTGTCATAGTCCCTTTAATGTAGTTACCCATTTCAATTTGATCAACAAGTAATTGACACAACAAGTTGTTATTCTGCTCTGATGACCAACTTCCTCTGTCAAATTTATTCTACCATATGCATCACAAGAACAAGCATTTCATATTACTCTAATAGCAGTAGTGAACCTCATGCACTTCTCTGAGATCAAGGGTTTAGGACTCATACCTGACGGCTTGGAAAAATGTCTTCGACTTCATTGTCTTCAATGTCGTCGTCGTCATTGCCCTGCCGTCCAACACGTCGACCGCGGCCATGGCCTACAGATGCACCAGCCGTCGCCGAAGAAGCTCCACGCATCCCACGGCCGGTGGCAGGAACCGGTGGCAACCGACTGCGGCGGACGCGACTGGACGGCGACCATTCGCCGCGGCCTGCTATGGCTCCGCCACAGCTCCGAGCACTGCGTAAACCGAGTGTGCGAGAGGTACCTCTTCTGCCACTGCGCGGTTGAGAGTGATGAGGCCCCATGCTCTCCGATGCCGCCAGTGCGTCGGATTGCAAATAAGCCACCATCGACGACCAGTCATTCGCCTACGAGTTGAGGTCGAGTGCCTCAATGCCAATCCGGGGACCACTGACGGATCCCAACCCCGGATACTGGCTGCCCTCACCGGCGAAGAGGTCGAAGTTGCCAGAGAAGAAGTCCCTAGTGCCGTTGTCGCCGAATCCGTCCATCGGCGGCGCACGGATGTGAAACTTGTAGCTTGTAGGCGGTTGAGGTGCTCCGGCGACTGGTGTGGCAAAGGGAAGGGGACGGGATGTAGATCTGGCGAGAGGGGCGGTGGCGGATGAACTCAGCAGAGAGGGGTGGTGGCGGCGATGCGGGAGCGTGTCAGAGGAAGGGGAGGCGGAGGGAGTCGGGCGATAGGGGCGGATGCGGTGTAGGTCTGTCGAGAGGGGCGGCGGCGACAATGCGGGAGAGAGGGGTGGCGGCGGCGATGTGAGAAGAAGGGGAGACGGGGGGAATCGAGCGAGACGGGCGGAGGCGGTGGAGATCTGGCGAGCGGGGCGGCGCGAGGGGTGTGCGAGAGCTGGCGGCGGCCTGCACGAAGGAGGGAGATGCAGATGAGGGCGACGGGCAGGTGCGGAGGCGAAGGAGGTGGCGGCGGCACCGTGGGGCCGAGCAGAGATGGTGGGGCCGGCAAGGTGGCGGCGGCGGGCGAAGGAGGCGGGGCTGGGAGGAGCACGCGGGGAGGGAGGGAGAGAGTGCGGGGGAGGAGAGAGTTGCGGATGAGGGCGACGGCCAGGTGCGGAGGCGGAGGAGGTGGCGGCGGCGCCGTGGGGCCGAACAGAGATGGCGGGGCCGGCGAGGCGGCGGCGGCGGGCGAAGGAGGCGGGGCTAGGAGGAGCACGCGGGGACGGAGGGAGAGAGTGCGGGGGAGGAGAGAGTTGCGGATGAGGGTGAGGGGCAGGTGCGGATGAGGGTGAGGGGCGCGTGCCTAGGGTGTTGTGCGAGGGGAGGGGTATGGAGTGCCCATGATCACTTTTAGCTCCTTTTAGGATGTCTTTGGGGGCTAAAATTTAGCTCCAAAATTTTAGCTATTTGTCACTTTTAGCCCACCTGTTTGGATCCCAATTCCCAAGAGCTAATTTTTGGGCTAAAAGTGCAGAGCTAAAATTTAGCCCTTGGATCCAAACAGGCCCGAAGGTTGTGCTGCGAAAGAAAGTTACATTGAAAACTGAGCGAGACTAGCTCTTCACTCAACGCTTGCTCATACATTTTGCACTATCCGGGGAGTAAAAAATTGATTCAGCTAGCTCTGAACTGAATCATTGGAGACGCTCCTACGATGATACAGGCAGTATGTTCGTTTGTGAGCTTCCTTGGTCACGTTGTTCAATTCTGCTGGGTGTCCACCGTGTGTTGATTGATCACTTTCATCTGTGAAGTGATTCGAACAAAAAATCGATCACTTGCACTTTGTGTTGATCGATCACTTTCCGATGTTTTGCCGGACTAGAAGGCCACCCGCGGCGGCGGCGACGGCAAGCCCCTCCGCAGGCCAGGCGCAATGCAAGGGAGAGGAATTCCTTCATCTGCTCTCCGTGGACTGAACCACAAATTAATTAGCAAAGGAACAGTTTCTTATAATACCCTTGGTTACCAGTACTGGCTACAAACGTAATTACTGTGGAGGGAACCTGAGGTTTTCCTTCCAAGCACAGTAAAGTCCTGTTTGGATATCCTGTGCTAAACTTTAGTACCCTCAAGTGGAGGCCTAAAATTTAGCAACTTGAAGTGTTTGGATAGTGTATTAAACTTTAGCAAAAAATAATTATAGCCCTGCTTTTCCTCATCTCCTTTACCCCTCCTCACAACCAGGGAGCTGCTTTCTCCACCACCGTCCGATGGCGGCCACCACACTGCCGCTGCAGGCGGAGGCGTCACCATCCGCCGCCACCACGGCCAAGCGAGGACCGGCCGACACCGGGGGCGTGCTGATGGGGAAGTATGAGCTAGTCGCCGCCGTCCGCCAAGCGAGGACTGGCCGCCGCGTCCAAGTGAGGACCGACCGCCGCCGCTACTTCAAGCAGCTCACCTATGTCCTCGCCGCCATGGGGTTTCCTCTGAGCTGCTGCGCCACCACCCTTCCCTCCCACCACCACCGCCGACGCCTCCTTCCTCGCTCCTCCCTCGCGCCCCCTCCAGATCCGCGCGCTGCAAGGGGTTGGGGTTGGGCGCGGGTAGGGGTTGGGCGCAGCGGGGCTAGGTGGCTTGAGCGGCAGCCACCACACGGAGAGGCGGCGCCGGAGAGCGGCAACCACCTCCTTCCTCCTGTCGAGGGACACGGGCCTAGGGTGGGCTCCGCACTGGCGGAGAGGTCGAACGCCCAGCGCCCTTCGTCAGGTGGTGGCGGTGGCGGCGGCCATGGCTGCGGTGGGCGCGGACATGGTAGAGCGGCGTCGCACGCCAGTGGAGGAGGCAAGGCCGGCAGAGGCAGCGAGGCCAGGTGGAAGAGGCAGGCGGCGGGGAGGAGAGAGAGGAGAGGAGAGGGGGCTAATCAGAGAAAATGTGGGCTTGGGGACCACTTTTAGCAGATTTTAACACCCCTTTGATGTGCTAAAGAAAAGTGGGGTGCTAAACTTTAGCACGCCACTTTTAGGACACCTATTTGGGAGCCCTAGTGCTAAAAGGGTGCTAAAAGTGGGGTGCTAAACTTTAGCACCCCTATCCAAACAGGTCCTAACTAGGCAAATTATCATACATTTTCCAAGCACAATTTTACACAATTTGACAGTATTTCGCACATCTGTAGTTTTGTAGGAGTTGGCCCCAGGACTTGCGTGTAGCATCCTTTTTGCATCCCTCAACCTTAGTAAGACACCGTTTGCTGGTGGCAAGGCAGCTCTTTTTTCATTCATAATCTCGTTGTCTAAATTTTTTTTACAACTGTTTGGGCATCTATACAATTTAAGTAAATAAATCAACTAGAAACTTGTACATCTCATAAAAAGATTGTCTCTATGGGGTCCTTTCCAAGAAAGTCATGAATTTTTTAAACAAACCGACATTCAAATGTGCCAGTCTGTAAAGCTATTGATAAAAGAAAGTATTAAATTGAGTTTTAATATTAGATAACATGACTAATCAGTATTTGGCCTTTATTAATGCTCAGTTAGCTAAAATATTTGGCCTACCAATCAGATAAGGTTAGACATTGGAGGTTGGAAAACATTCGTCCAGCAGAAAACTGAACGATATTTAATACAGTTTTGGACAGAATTTTTTTCTGAAATTTTGTAAAAGTTCCAAACTGGACTAAAATTTGACAAAACATTTTGTTCGACCAGACGAGAACATGTATGTTCAATGTGCACTAGGGTCCACTGAGTTAAAGCTTTGCCCCTAGCTGAGCGTAGGAAGGTACCGTGAGAACTTGAAGGGACATAAGCATCTAATCTAAGAGTTTTTAGGCATTGAACATATGTTTTTTTGTAGAAACCATAGGAGATCATATGGTTATTGCCATGTCCCTAGAGATGACATTAGCTTCGACCGTTGGATATATATATATATATATATATATATATATATATATATATATATATATATATATATGTGGACTTCTTTTTGAGGAGTCTTTTAGAAGTTTTTCAGAAAATTGGATACGATTCTCCTAGAAAACAGAATTCCAAAACACGTTTTACACGTATATATCATGACGGCATGCAATTTATATCCATTTTTTGGGGTTCAAGACAGCAAGTGCTAAGCGACGTAGTTGGCTTTCTCCTCCTGCATGGCCTCCGCGAGTTTGGACCACTTTGTGCGGACGGTGACCGCCAGCAATGAGCAGGCCTGGCATGTCAGCCCATGTAGCAGCCCCACCCACAAACCCTGCAGAAAAAGAATATACAACAACAATACAGCAATTAAGCTGGAAATTTGGACAGTTTCGGAAAACCGTTGTATAAGCCTAATTAGCTTTTAATTAGAAAAAGCTAAGTAAATAAGCATTAATCAAAATTAATACCATAGTTATTTTCAAAAACACGAAACTTTGGTTCAGAAGATTTGGGTTCATAAAAGAAAAGAAACTACGTGCTTCATACATTTTAAATGTAGAAATCAATGTGGATGATATTTATTTTAAATGTACAAATCAATGTGGATGTTATTTCAGAGAAATATCCTATGTTAGAATTAACTCATATTATGTTTATATTTTGAAAACATGAAGTAAAGCTTAGTCAAAATTTAGTTACAAATGTCCATGTATAGTTTATACCACTTTAAACATTTAATTTGGAAAAGATATCATATGTGGGAACATCTCAGCGCATAACTTTATGATTCATGTTGAACTAACCAAATTATAATTTAAAAACATATTTATATTTATAATAGCCAAATTAACATTTAATTATGAAAACTCGAGATATAACCTATGTAGCTTTTATTTATAAAACAAATTGAATACACATTAATCAAATTGAGTTTAATTTATAAAAAGCCGAGGTATATCTCGAATTAGCTTTTAATTGGAAAAACATTTAAGAGTAAGCATTAATAAAATTAACATTTATTATGCAAAGCGGTGTATAGCACTAAATAGCTTTTAATTAAAGACAACATGTTTAATAGGTATTAACCAAATTAATATTAAATTTATTTTCAAAAATATGCAATGGTGGAAAACATCACCACTAACGTGTAATTTATGTTGTTATGAATCTAACATAACTTGAACAAATAGAAACGGAGCTAAAACTTGTAATATATGGATTAAACAAGGTTCTAAGGACCTAAATAGAATTAACTGTAGATATCAGGGGCTAGCAGAGAAGATTTGCAAGATAGAGGAAACAGTGCTTGTAAAGAGGAAAAAGGTTAGGACTAGATCTATAAAAACTCTCGGGTAGGACTAGGATGTAGAGATTTTAAGGTCTTCAGGGGTTTGCCTGCAAAAGAACCAGGACACAGGGAACCTTGGACTATTTACAGATTTCGTTAGGGGCTTCATCGAAAAGAGCTCGGGAGGGCTTTTGGCCATGGCGGGCAGGTGCTCTAGCCGGCCAAATCGCCAGAGCTACGGGTCATGAGGAGCTCGGCCAAGGCAGGGAAGATGAAGAGGAGGTCGAGAGGAACTTGTAGGGTGGCTCACCGTCGGCGGAGAGTCACGGCAATCTGGCGGCGGACGGAGGACGGCGGCCGGCTCGGGCCATCGTGGCCAGCGACGTTCCAGTGGCGGGAAGGTGATGAGAACGGGTGGCAGATGTGCAGCACGAGGAGGGGAAGCACGAGGCGACGTCATGTTGTTCCAGGGACGTCGGGAGGCGTCAAATCGGAGCGGCGGCGGTGCTATGCTCCTCCCCCTCCAAGCAGCGGCGCTCGGCCCGTCCACTTGTATAGCGGCGGCGCTGGGCGAGGCAGCGAGACGGTGGCAGTGCGTGGACGGCAGGGGCGTGCGGGGGTCTGGACATCATATAAACGTATATTAAAATCTTTTGCACTCAAGAAACATCAAGATGCATTGGTATGAATAGAACACACAGAACAACACTATTTAATTTAAAAAACAACCAATTATTTTTCCTATACTACATTTCCTGTCAAGAAAATAAATGTTGAAAAAATTTTAAAATTATAATAAAATCATTATTTAATTGTTCTTTCTAATCACATCTTGAAATCCAAAAATTTCAGGGTGTGATAGATACGATTCTCCTGGAAAACAGAATTCCAAAATACGTTTATATTTATATATCGTCACGGCATGCAATTTCTATCCATTTTTTGGGGGATCAAGATAGCATGTGCTAAGCGACGTAATTGGCTTTCTCCTCCTGCATGGCCTCCGCGAGTTTGGTCCACTTTGTGCGGACAGTGATCACCAGCAATGAGCAGGCCTGGCATGTCAGCCCACATATCAGCCCCACCCACAAACCCTGCAGAAAAAGAATGTAAATGCAGCAATTAAGCTGGAACGTTGTCGTTGGCAAGAAATTGATTCACTTTAATTTTTAATTTTTACAAGTACCTTGGTGTGGAACTTGAGATTGAAGGAGAAAAGGATGGCCAGCGGCATTCCGATTAAGTAGAACGCCACAAGGTTGGTCATGGCCCCAATGTGCTGCCACCCACAGCCCCTCGACACGCCTGACAGGACGCCCTGTGCAGCGTCGAGCACAATGGAGATCATCATGAGCGGGGTGATGGCCGCGAATTCCGAGATGATCCTCGAGCTCCTACTGAAGAGGCTGGCCCATAGGTTGTGGCCGAACGCCAGCAACAGGACGAAGGAGACGGCGAGGAACACTGAGAGCTTCAACGTCACGGATACCGCATTCTTCGCCTTGTCCACATTCCCCGCACCGATCTCGTTCGACACCCGTGTGCTGCACCAAACATTAATCCATGACCCATCATGCGTGAAATAAACACAATGGTACAAGAACAACTGGAGCTGAGAAGGAAGAAGCATATGGAATTCGTTCAGACAGAACCGGGCTGGCATGTGATGTAACGCACCTTACGGTGGCACTGAACCCAACTGTGATCATGCACGCAATCGCCTCAGTGCTAACGCTGCACACAATTTGCAGGCCATGTACGTCATCGTTGGGCTCACATTGTTAGTTTAATTTGCATATCTGAAGATCAAATAAAGACTATGGTAATATAAAGGTATTTACCATATGGCGATCAGCGGCGTAGCCACGGTGGGATGGGGAAGTAAACCAGCTATGAGCACCAGGAGCTCGAACGCCCATAACTCCAAGCTGCAGCCGGAATGTCTCACCGGTCATGATTCATGAATGTCACTGGTACGAGGAACACGATACTGTATGTCACTGGCAAGATGTACACTTACCAGACCATGATGGCAGATGGCGTTGCGAGCTTCACGGTAGGCAGCACGTACATGAAAGCGTCGGCAGAAAACCCTCTCCATGTTTCACAGAACTCCTTGGAGATCAGCACATAGGCGAACAGCATCAGGCAGCAGACCCAAAACGTTGCTGAGATCGCCGCGGAGGCGCCCGCGAGCCCCAGGCCAAACACGTTCACCAGCAGGTGCGCCAGGGCGACATGCAGGACGAACGGCACCACGGAGCAGACGACGAGCGGTAGTACCACGGACTGCGTCTGAAGGTATCGGAGCAGGCAATGCACGAAGGAAAACGCAAAGAGACCGGGTATCTGGGCCTGCACAAAAATCCCAGCAGCGTGGGACACTTCGGGGTCCTGCCGGAGGAAAAGCAGCAGCGGCTCCGTGAAGTACCAAAGCACGGAGATAAGCAGGGATGCGGCAGCAGACATGATGAACGACGACTGCAGGTACAGGCCCAGCATGCGGTACAGCCGGGCGCCGTACGCCTTCCCACAAAGCGTCTCCAGGGCTCCGCTCAGGCCCATCTGGAAAATAGCAACGGTCACATCATTTCGATCAAAATATATGATTTGTTTGTTGATTCTACAAAATTTCATAGTGATATTTTAACACCATTACAAGTCCATGTTTTCTTCATTTTCTTGATTTCTGAAAACCATTTATCAATATATATATGATTTTTTTCTACCAAATTTGTGGTCGTAATTCATTAAACATGTGAGTTTTTCTATTTAGAATTGTTTAGAGAGAGGATGAGAGAGAGAATAAAGGATTGACATAATTGTGTTAGGTTTAATGCTACTAGAAATATATATTATTTGTTTTCATATGAAGGTTGTGCTTGCCTTCTCAAGAAATAGCATGTAGTGTGTGTGCGCTAATAACTATTTTTTTCATATATCCTAAATATGAAGAAAACCGCGACGCGAAAGTGCATTAGCGATGGATGCTTGCCAATCTCTTCATATAACTAGGCGTAGTAAGCATGTCTAGTGATGAATATATGTTAAGACATATTATTCTTGTCTTGGAATGGTTGTTGAAAATTGAATAATTCATATATGTACTAGTCACTAATCACTAGTTTTATTATTATATGGTGGAATAATAAATAACAAGGAAACATATATATTATATATATTCACGTTTGCGTTTGTTATGTAATGAGATGGGAAATATAAATTTATAAATTGGCAACAAATAACTATATAAAAATGGGCAGAACCATTTGAATATTCAAAATAGTGCGTCTATTCAAAATAGTACAAATTGATTTGTGCAGCGGTTGGCTTAACAGTGTAGCGACACTTGTAGAGAGACACTTATTCGTATCAGCTCATTAGTGCTAGCCATAAAAAAGCCGGCACGAATAAGTCATTCGTGCTGGTGTCTAATAGAGCCTTAATGGATAATCCACTATCCGTGGAGCCGGCACACGGATAATTCTTATTTGTGATGCACGGATAGTCATCTGGATTATTCGTTCCGGCTCGGGTATGGACTTCAAAAAATTCAAACTTTTACATATGGACTCAGACTGCGACAAGCTTTATATGAAAGTGGTATGTTTCAACAAGATTTAAAACTTTGTAGTTTAACGTTTTTTAATTTAAAATCATTTAGATGCCCAAAGTTATAACTTTAGCATACCTTTTGCGTCCATATCATTTTAATTTCGTGTTTTATTTGGAAATTCATAACTTTGTGATATGGACTAGCATAAAGGCATATTTATATGAAAGTTATAGATTTCAACCTGATCTACAACTTTGTAGGTGAAAGTTTTCAATTTAAAGTTGTTCATATGTCAAATAATTTCAGCTCTTGTTTCCCCCTTTATTCTCATCCTTCTAATTTGAATTTTCTATTGTGTTTGGAAATTTGTAACTTCTGCATATGGTTTCAGATGGAGATGAACATTACATGGAACTTGTAGGCTTCGATGAGATCTAAAACCTTGTAGTTAAAAGTTTTTTATTTAAATTCATTTATGTGCCAAAATAATAGATAAAAGCTTTAGGGAACACGGGTCAAAAGGAATAGAACTTTATTATGGGTGCAGATATCTAGCGTAGCTAGAGTGGTAGAGATGTATCGCGTGAGAGGGGAGGTTGTGAGTTCGAAAATCTCGAAAATCGGACACTGCACGCGCAGATATTTCAGGGGTGACTTGGGACCGTGAGCTTAGCTCAGGGTGCCTCATAAACAATATTTTTTTTTTGCTATTTTCATTTGTAAATTGCTATTTCTACTACCTGCGTCGGTGTGTTATCCCACCGACATGTATAATCCATTATTCGTGTCTGCTTCAACGTTGCCATGAACAACCAACCTAATTCGCATAGATGCCGTGGTGCCAGTCCCATAACCGGTACGAATGAGGTTTTCACGCCAGCATGAATGAGTTCTGCAGTAGCGGTCAGGCATTCACTAGCATATATCGTCATTTGTATAGGTTGAAGGTTGCTGGCACAAACTGGTTTTGATTACCGTACACAAGTAGTTTCTACAGTTGTCGACAACAAGGTTCGGTGGAAGTTGTGGTACACAGTTTCCGTGGTTGTGCCAAGAGTCTGGTAAGGAGGTTCACATGGTGGAGGCGTAGGGCGGGAATCTCAACAAAAGATATGTTGGATCTTAAGCTACTGTAACTCGAGGGAGATCACATTGTAAAGCTCTACTAGAGAAAAGGACACCTGTCCTCAACGAACATGTATTTGGACCCAGCATTAATGCTAGGGTCTAAATTTGATCATCCCGGGAATCCTTTCCCAACCTGTAATAAGGCCCTGTTTGGTTCCGAGCTCCTAAAAGTTTTAGGCAGCCTTCTAAAAACTGCCAAAAGAGTGTTTGGTTCCGCCTCCTAAAACTGACTAAAGGCAATAAATGCACTCGCAAAAGGACCATGATGCCCCTCCCCATGCCCCTGTCCCTGGCCGCAACTTGTCCAACGACGTCCGCCTCCTCTTCCTCTCCGGCGACTTAGGGTTGAAATGCGCCGAGCCGTGCCCGTGATGCCGTGGCTCTTGTTCTTGATTACATTGACAAAGAAACCAGTCACGCACGTCACCATACATCGAGCACAAAAATGGCGCCCAAGAACTCGGAGACATCGAGGGGGCTAGAGGACCCTCTCTATCCTGCCCATCGCCCAGTAGCTAGGCACTCTGCTAGCACCACCACCACGATGGAGGCCAGATAGTTCACCGCAAACCTCTTGCCCAGCCGCAAGCTCACCCCAGCGCCGTTGCTGCCTCCGCCGGGTTTAGGCACGAAGGGGTGGTGGATCTGGCTGGGGAGGGCGCAGACTACAGGGGGAGCGAGCAGGCGCCGGCACCGAGGAGGAGCGGGGGGCCACGGCGGGCCCGTGCGGCGGCGCAAGGGAGCGGGGGCGGCAGACCTGGCGGGCGCCGGCATGAAGGAGGGAGGGAGCGGCGGAGGGGTTGGGGAGGGAGCGGTGGTAGGGGCGACGGATCCGGTGGCGCGAGGGGGCGGGGGCGGCACGATGGGGAGTGGAGGGAGGGAGCGACAACGGGGTTGTGGATTGAGCAGGGGCGGACCCGTGCAGCGGCAGTGGCAGAATGGCGGCGGGCGGCTAGGCGGGAGGGAGGGTGGGAGAGAGAGGGGGGGCAGGGCAATAAAGGAGGGGTAGTGGGGGTCCAGGATGGACTTTAGGTACTTTTAGGAGGGGTGGAGCTCCTAAAGTTTTTAGCCCCTCCTAATGTTTTAAGGAGCTTTTAGGAGGGGGTGTTTGGTTCTTTAGGCAAATTTTATCTAGATTTTAGCTCCTAAAATTTTTAGGAGGGGTAACCAAACAGGACCTAAACCTACCATTTCGAACTAGTTGCTATTACCATCCTTTACTAATGCTCCTCGAAACTATTACCACTTGATGTAACCAACTGGTACTAAAAGTTACATTTATTACCTGTTGATGTAATCAATAGGACTAAAAGATCCTCTAGAGATGACATTAAAAAAAGCATTTCTTATCCAGGGTTGAAAATATTTTTTTGATATTTTTTACCGACTAGTACTAAAGGTGACAGATCTGATATTAAAGGTCGGAACTTTTCGTCTTGGTTTTTTTGTACCGTTTCAAAATTCAAGAGTAAAGGAGGGTTTGGAACCAATACATAATCCATAATCTCCAATAGTGAGACCAATATGCTCTCCATGCATATGATGGATGTGGTGGTGGCATTTGCAGGGACCGATATTACAAGGGTGGTGGTGCAGAGGCGGCATGATCATGAGAGGTAGATTGCTTGAATATAATGTTACATAGAGATGCATCGGTGGTGCGATTGTGGATTGCGTGGTGATAGAGGAAATTGTTGCGGTGGAGGTCGATGTTATGGGCGCTATCGCGGCGTTAGTTGTTTTGATGGCTCATGTCGTGATGGCCGACGAAGTCCACAATGAACCTGATGAGCAGGTTCAGGCACGCAATGCCTAGATGAAGCAGCTTGATAAACTGGATGTATTGGTTTTTGTGTAAATACTGCTATGCTGTTGTTAAACTCATATTTTCATATGTGGAACAATAGGTCAAAAAAATTATGCTACCCCATCACACAAATATAGCTTTGTTCAGGTGATCATTTCCATTCCTCCAGAGCTAAAGGTTCATTCAGAATTCGATTACTTACAGTCCAAAAATGCTAAACCACAGCATAGGCAGAGACTAAATGGTGAGCAATAAGCAATTTAGTAGAAGGTAGGCTTTGTACGTACAACGAAGGCGTAGCCGGTGACGGTTGCCCAGGAGTTGCCGAGCGTGGCGCCGGCGAGGTGGACGTCGCCGAGGTGGCCGGAGAACATCACCGACACCAGCGGAATGCCGTAGTAGGCCATGTTGGTGAGCACCATCGGCACCGCGAAACGCAGCTGCGCCTGCGCCTCCTCCGTGTCAACTATCCGGCCAAGCCATGCTAACCAGCATGGTAGCTGCTGCTCCCCTCCAACTTTGCCGGCGGCGAGGTCATCGCCCTTGCAGCGGTCGCCGAGCAGCGGAGCCGACGACATGTCGCTGGGTGACGTGGAGCTACCGGCCGGGTAGACAGGTTCACCTCCTAGCTCGCTGATATTGGTATATAGGCTATGGATCAAGAAGTGCACCGTGGTTGTGTTGTGTATTTCGATCTAGCCGGATGAACGTGGCGCAAAGTTGGTGGATGCTGTGGAATATTTGAGATCCGATGGACGCAGATTTTGTTAATTTTTAATTTGAAACATTTATGAAACTGGTCCATGTTCATTATGTCGATTTGTGTGCGTTTGGTCTGCTGGCCAGCTAGAGCAGGTCATTCTCACCCTTCCATTGACCAGCATCTCGATCGATCTTCTCACGTGCCTCGCAGCCATCGCCGGTGGTTGACAGGATTATGGTGTCCTTCATTAATTGTTGTAAGTCGATAATCTTAAAAGAAATATAAAGTTGGCTGAGCTATGTTGTTCTTGAATACTCACTATGTAGAAAATAATATCCTTTTGAGACAGATTTTTATATATAAGTATATAACGTCAGTAAAATTTAGAGTACTTAGGCATCTTGTAATGTTTACAATTATCCGCAAGAGATGGCAAACTGAGATGAGACGACATGTGGCACAATTTGTTTACAGGGATGGATGAGTGATTAATTAGATTTAATTCGACCGATATCATAAAATATTTGTTAATTATAAAGTACTTCCTCCGTTTCAAATTGTAGGTTGTTTTGAATTTTTTAGATTCATAGATATTATTATACATCTAGACATTCACTATATCTAGGTATATATAAAAAAATATGCACCTAGAAAATCCAAAATGATGTACACTTTAGGATGGACTGAGTAGGTAATTTTATAGTGATTAGTGATAATGCTATGATCATGGAGCAATCTTGTTTAAATAACATATGTGGCCAAAAGGAAATAAGATACCATGGGAAGTTGAGATACATGAATAGGCAAAGCAAAATTATAGCGGAATGAAAACACATAATTGACGGATGGTGGACTGACAAATTTGACGATCTCAGGCGCAACGTTGACAGACAATGCCCGATTGTCTCCATGATATTAATGTAGTGCCACATGGAGTTTTGGATGATGTGACACTATATTAAATGAGAGGTAAAGAAAAAAAGAACAAATTAGATCTCATGCAAGATATTGTTCCAACAAAAAATTCAAAGCACTACAAACTATTGAATTCTATATTGTGGGGGACTTGTGTCTCCATGATTAGTGAGGCTGAAAGATGGTTGGTGAACTGAGCTACGCTCAGATGGTAAGGTTCGTTGTGACGAAACATACCGATCAAGGATGAAGTCCTTGACTTGACTTGGTAATGATGCTCACGTTTTCTTGAATTTATTATAGGATTAACCGGGCGTTGTTCCATCCACGTCTACATTTATTTTGAATACGAATATGATTTTGGATAATAAAACACAAATTTAAATATATCCATTTAAGATACCACATTAAAAAACACTAGAAACGACTGCGGATACGGATGTCCATATATCACATTTTTTACGGAGGCTAGGCAACTTAATTATTACCATCCATGAGCTCCTTCATTGTGTGTCACTGCACCAACCGACAGTTATTTTGTACGTGGCTATTACGGCGCGCCGCTTAAGAAACACGTGGTCCGATGCACTTATCTCGGCTGCATTACTTGATACTGCAGCGTGACTTCCGCACGGAGTTACCCTAGTACAGCACTCCATGTGCGCAGAAAAGCACAAAAAAGGCAGCAGCATTTCAACTTTGGTTAGCTGACCAAATATGGGATCCTAATTCAACAGTTCTTGGTATGCCAAATTTTTTCCAAAAAGTATAGGAATTACAAAACTCCAGGGATTAGTCACTAGTCACTTCCACATTGAAGTAACACTACCGTAAATAACGTGTCTATAACATGCATGGCGCAGTCTTGCAGAAAAATTTATGACCAATATTTGTTCAAATTAAACTACGCGGGGGCAACATTTGTCTATCATAATATAATGTTTGGGATGGTGTTCTTAATGAACTTTTTTTTTCACTCCACATTTTTTTTTATGATAGGACCATGTAAGGCGTACCTAATCTTCACGGACTGTCTTTGTTTTTTTATAAAAAAATATATTAATTACATCAGAAGATACATTGTTTTATATTGATCTTCACGGACTGGCATTCTAGAGATTTCAAGGCGGAAGCATGTTGTTGGTCGAGTGTTAGTTTGCTTCACATGTTGGGGATCGTCCAAAAATATGGTTACCCTTGAGCTCATCGTGCTCGACAACACCTCAGCCCCTTAGGATAATTAACCTCGGGTGAGGCCTCCTAACCTCGGACGGTGAACCTGATGCAGAAAAGTAATCTTAGCCTCGCTATATATCCTAAGTTTTAACTCGAAGCCAGGAGGCAATTACCGATCCCCTGACTAGCCGAGTCTGACCTCGAGCACTCGAAGCTAACCACGAGTGCCGAGTTGTTCGCTGTCTTGTGCAGAGTCGCTGGTTTAGATTGGGAAGCAAGGCGCAAAGTTGAGCGCCTCTCGGACGCGAAGCTAAGGCGATTGGAACTCCCAAAGCTAGGATGGCTTTGGTCGCGAGGTCAAGAAGCGTGGAGGCGTTGGAAACATGAAGGCGTGATTTGTGGAACCATGTGAGAGCGTGAATTACGGAGCTGATTGAAGGTGCGAGAAGTGTGACCCTGAGAGGAGACCAAGTCATAAAAGTTACCACCTAAAAAGACCTCTATGTAAAGCATATTCTAGAAATATAGTAGGTGAATGAGGGTAATTGTGGGATGTAAAGTGTCCCCGAGATACTATAAAAGTGAAGTCCTACCCTAATGAGTTGTTCATTTCTTAGAATTGAATTACAAGTGCTACTTTAACATCGCTGGTAGAGAATTGGCCTTTAGTCCCGGTTGGTAAGGTGCAAATCTCCCGAAAATCCATCCGGGATAAACCAATCGAGACAAAAGGGGGGTCCTTTTGTCCCGGGTCACTCAACCGGGACAAAAGACTCCTCTTTTATCCCGGTTGGTATTACAAACCGGGATAAAAGAGTTCGAGGGATTTAGTCCTCTTTCTTCAGCCACCCTGTTGGGGACCCTTTTATCCCGGTTTGAAACACCAACCGGGATAAAAGACCCCTCTTTTATCCCGGTTGGTGTTTCAAACCGGGGTAAAAGGCCTCTCAGGGTCTTTTTTTCCACTAGCCTTTGCAACCGGGATAAAAAGGTCCCGGTTGGTGAGCCCCCCACCAGTGACCGAGCTTTAGTCCCGGTTGATGAACTTTTTGTCCCGGGCCAACTTTAAATCGGGACAAAATGGGGCGCATGGAAGGTGAATTCTCTACTAGTGATCGTTATGTTCGAACTTTGCTGAAACCTGTTTTCCAACATCACAGGTCGATTAGACAAAGTTGCTCTGTAGGAACTGCAAACGTTGTCACGTGGTTTGGCTGCAACGCATATGCGACGAATCTAGGTGGTTCATGGCCTCGAATTCCAAGTGAAAAAGGTATAAGAAAAAGAAATGTAGTATCCACGTAGAAGAGATGAATAGTAGATGAGAATAGAGACAGCGATACAAATTACTCCTCCGGTTTTGATTTTAAGGTCGTTCTGAAGATTGTTGCGATTTTAAAATAGAGGTCGTTCATCAACGTTTCTGTCCATTGTGGACTATTCTGCTCTTGCGTGTGCTTGCTCCCGAGGCTGAACTCGCTAGCTCCCGAGGCAGCAATTAAACTGCACGCCGCAGTCCTCTCGTCTCCCCCTCGCTCCTCTCTGAAAGGACGCATGAGCCATCCTAAACCCTTCAACTATTAATGTTGAACTGTAGGTTGGTAGGGTGACACCGCCAACGTCGAGATTCACAAAACCATTAATGACTCCGACATTGATTATCGTGTAGTTTAGTAAAGAATCCATGCTCAGGCGGCCGCATACCTAAAAACGTAGCTGGAGCACTCCATCGGACAAGCAAGTGCTTCACGGAGCAAAGCAAGCAGCCATGGTGAGCATGGAGAGCCGGAGCCTCCTCGCTGCTGCCCCAGCTCTGGCAGTCGCCATCATCTTCCTCTCTACCGCCGCACCGCTGGCGTGCGCGGCATCCGTCGAGCACACATTTGTCGTAAGTTTGCACACAAATCGTGAATAGACTTTCACCAAATTCGGGCACTATAACACACTCGCTTATGCTTGATTTGTTGGAAAATATTGTAGGTGAATCAGACGAAGATGACGCGCCTGTGCAAGGAGACACTGGTCACCGTGGTGAACGGGCAGCTCCCAGGGCCGACCATTGAGGTCACAGAAGGAGACTCGGTGACTGTTCATGTCGTCAACAGGTCACCTTACAACATTACGATCCACTGGTAAGCGATGATGGCATAAAAATAAGTTCAGTTCCACAGGTCACCGTCCATTTCCACGGCTAGATTATTTAGGCACTCATTTGGGGAAAAAAAATCATATGCAATCGTTAATGATATATTCCCTTCGTTGATTTCCTGAACTACGTAGCCTTTCCTAAATGTTTTGTCTTTAAAAACAGAGGTAGTACACGTTATATAAGGAATCATGCAGTTAGATAGTAGTTACACACTATCAAGTGATAAATAAAATACACAATTGTGAAGTTGATCTATGATATAATGCTGACAAAGTTCACGTTGGACTTTGTAGTAAGATAGTAAAAAATTTATAAACACTTACACTAGGTCAGGTTTTGCAACCTTTTTTATACAAAATTGCAGAATTGTAAGATCCAAAAGTTTGTAATTGACAAAATACAACCTTTTAATAAGTGAAGCCATTTTATACCTATATATTACAATCATCCTGATTTTTGAAAAATATGGATCAAAAGGAATAAAACTCTTATTGCTATCAACAAAATGATGTATGAGAGACAAAAAAGAGGACCACATGTGACGGGTGGATATGGTTGTAGGTTTGATTCCTGGGGACACGAACGAGTGTATTTTGCATGAAAAAACACTTGAGTAGTGACGTGCACTCTGTGAGTAGTTCGGAGGTGGTCTGTGGTTCTAGATTTGTTTAATAACATTTTGATGCTCATATATTGATTTCAATAAACATTTTATCTCTAATGATGGTTGAACCCTCGAGCAGTGAGAGAGAGGAAGTTATCGGTGTTCAAAATAATTGCTTTATGACTACTTAAAAATCTTTCACTTCTATGGAAACTGTGACATATGAGAAGAGTAGTGAACCAGGAGAGATAACACTAGTGACATCTACGACTGAAAAGTAAAGGACAACTCAACCAAACAGCAACTCGTATGCTAACTGACCTTGACAGCATTAAAAGAAGGACACTTCCGATTAAACATACAATGAGCTAGTTCGATCGACACCAGGTGACACTCGTGGCAGGCAACCGATTTACAGGATATCGTAGGAGCTCAATGTTGCCCGTTGGTGTTTATTATGTTAGGAAAGGATTAGTTCCTATACATTCTTTATATGGTGGTGTTGATCCTTTTTTTTTCAATGTGGACTCTTATTTTTATTTGAGGTGTCCAGATTGACTTGTATCTCACAGTTGATCTTCACCATCGCAATCTGGATCCGCTCGATAAACTATGTAGATTTGACACATTTCTAATGATTAACTTGGTAATTTAAAGTCCCTATGATTAAACTTTGAGCCACCATTTTCAGTCAACTACAAAGACAACTGTGTTTTTCAAAAAAAGTAATATTGTTATTATTATCATTTCTGATTACATAAATGCATTTTGTGGTTCCTGATGCAGGCATGGAGTAAAGCAGTTTCGGAACTGCTGGGCTGATGGGGTGCCTATGGTCACCCAATACCCTATCCAGCCGAACCAAGATTTCACTTACCGGTTCAATGTCGTCGGGCAGGAAGGCACTCTGTGGTGGCATGCTCATGTCCCCGGCCTACGGGCAACCCTCCATGGGGCATTCATCATTCGGCCAAGGCTTGGGGCTGAGTCATATCCATTTCCTAAGCCTCATAAGGAGATCCCAGTTATTATAGGTTTGTGTACCTTTCTGATATTGATTGCTGATCATCTGAGAACATAAACGTTTTTTAGGAGCAATTTTTAATTGGGACCCATTTGAGGAGAACAAAATGTGTCAAGTCCTCTGGGAAATGAATTATGCAATTTCGCCATGCTTGTGCAACTACCTAGTAGATGTGAAATGATCCTGACGATTACAGGGGACTGGTGGGAGGAGGACCTTGCAGAGATGGCCAGGAACATGACGAAGGGCATCTTTTTGTCTTATGCTAGTTCCTCCACAGTCAATGGCTTGGTCGGAGATCTCTTCAATTGCTCCGGTAAGCAGTTATTTAATTGATGTACAGTAGCCCACTGGCTCTGTTTTAATGTCATTTAGTGCATTTAAACAGCTGGTTTGACCGATAATTCGCTAGAAGATGGGTGATCGACTATTTACAATTGTGTTAGGTGAAAAAATACCGATATATCCTTTTCTTTGGCTCTGTTTTTATTATAGTTCATCTTTCAGGTGTCACAAAAGAAGGATATGTTCTGGATGTGGAGCCTGGCAAGACCTACCTGCTACGAATAATCAATGCTGGCCTCTTCTCTGAGTTCTATCTTAAGATCGCTGGGCACAAGTTCACGGTGGTTGCTGCCGACGCTAACTACGTCAGCCCGTTCACCACAGATGTCATCGCAATCGCAGCTGGCGAGACAGTGGATGCCCTGCTGATTGCCAATGCAGCCCCTGGCAGGTACTACATGGTCGCCCTACCCAATCAGGCACCATTGCCTGACACCCAAACTCCGGAGTACGCTACAAGGGGGATGGTGCGGTATAAGGTCAGCCACAGCACCTGCACTAGCTCAACGACAGTGAGCTCATGCCAGGGTACAGAAGAAGAAGAAAAAGGATATCGAGGTACATCTGGTGATGCTCCAATAGTGCCTAAGATGCCTGACATACATGACACAATTACATCGTTCTACTTCCATGGCAACCTGACCAGCCTGCACCACCAAGGGCAACTTCCAGTCCAGCAACAAGTCCATGAGCGCCTCTTCATCGTGCTTGGCCTCGGCACCATCTGCAAGAAAGGCCAGTTCTGTAAGAGGGGTAGCAGTGACGAGGACCTCCTAGTGGCCACGATGAACAATGCTTCCTTCCAGCACCCCACAGCGATACCGACACCACTACTAGAAGCGCACTACTACCACACCGGCCTCATCAATGCCACGACACAAGAGCTTCCGAAGGGGCCACCGAAATTGTTCAACTTCACCGATGAAGCCTTAATCCCTTTTGGACCCAAAGAGATGCAGCTAGAGCCAACTTACAAGGCGACGTTGGTCCGGAGGTTCCGACACGGTGCTGTGGTGGAAATAGTCTTTCAGAGCACAGCGATCCTACAGGGAGACTCCAATCCAATGCACCTACATGGGCATGACATGATTGTGCTTGCACAAGGCCTTGGCAACTATGATCCAGCGAAGGCCGTGGCCACGTACAACCTGGTTAATCCACTAATAAAGAACACTGTGCTTGTCCCAAATCTTGGGTGGATCGCCATCCGATTTGTCGCCAATAATCCAGGTGTGTATAAGATTTGAATGCTAGTTTCATGTTGGAAAATATTATGTGGAAACCCCTATCTTGGTTTAATCGTGGAAAGCCCTAGTGAACCTCCCTTGAATATATTTTTGTATAGGTCGTCGATTGTTGGAAATAGTCTTGTGAACTTGTTTATTTGAAGTTTAGAGAAAATCTTGCTAAATGGTAGAAGATTGGACTTCACTAGCAGCATAACATTATGTTTGTTCCATTTATTATTTTAGACCATGAAAGTCCTCAAGACGTTCAAGTTTGCTGTTGTTAATTATGCGTTATAAGGCCTAAACTGTTGTAGGAAAGGAAAATTCTGGAACAAAAGATGTAAGCATATTTCATTTATTTAACCTTCCAGTCAATACATATTTCTAGAGCTACAAAAACAAGTCTTATGATAAAATAGCGCAAAATTTTATCAATAAGAAATCATTCATCTTCTAAATTTTACTTCCTTCTATCCCAAATATAAGCCTATCAAGACTCGTGTTCTTCAATTCAGGTTTGTATTCCAATGACCATATTGAATAATACTCAATTAACAAAATTATTACGGTGCTTTGTTCATTTAAGCTAAAAAATTGATAACTTTAGAAAGGGGTCGGATAAAATAGGAAAGTGGAATCAAAATTATGTCTCAAAGTTGTTTGACTACTATTTGGTGCATTGTGAGAATGACCACTTACATTTATACTTGGTATCTGAAGGAGTCAATTTTTAAGCATTCCACGAGACTTCAATATAATTATCCAGAGTTGTATTCCTGGGAAATTATTCAATAAAATTTATTATAGTGTTTTTCCGATTCGCACCCATATTTGTTTGTCTAAGTTGCCTGCCAAAGCACCTCTTGGCGTCAAAAACTAACTTATTGTCTTTTATGTTGTACAGGGGCATGGTTCATGCATTGCCACTATGAGTTTCATCTATCAATGGGCATGGCAGCAGTGTTTATTGTAGAGGATGGACCAACAAATGACACGTCTCTCCCTCGACTGCCAGTGAATTTTCCGACTATTGGTCAAGACATCAATCTCATGCCCAATGACTTATATCTCAAAACTATGAAAAGTTAAAACTAGTGCACAAAGGGAGTACCTGTGTATGTATGAAGACAACTCCTATTACTTATTTTGAATAAATGGTTATGAATAATGAATGTGCGTAATGAGATAAATGTACATATATTATTAATGTCAAACTTTGTTGAACTGATAAAATGTCATGCACCTAACAATTTGGATTGAAAAGATGTCGAACTAGTCATGGTTGCATCGCCACCCGCACAATACCCTATCCATGTCGGCCAATCAGTACCGGCCGAAAACCAGAAGGGCCATCTACATTGGCTGAGCAACCAACCCGCAGAGGGCTTGAAAACAATGACCAGCTTCACTGCACAATATTTGTACTAGCATGAAGAAGCCTGGCACCGATAATATCCGTGTCATCCATGCTGAGATTCCATTAATATTAGCATTGGAACAGACATATATCATCTCTCAAGAAGACCCTGATATGTAAAAGCATGTTGTTGGCGCTACAATTTTACTGACCACATGCCAAGCATATGCAATTACTTGGATTCAAAGTTGAAGCATAGTTATATTTTTTTCACACGATGTCGAGAAGGAGAAGACCGCAGGCACAATTCAGTGAATCATGGTCAAGTACTGTCGAGGAGGAGGAGAAGACCGCAGACACTCATTTTCTGAAGGAGTCACGTTTTGCAGGCAATGCAGCAACTTATTCGGAAGTTCAACACACTGAATAGTATTGTCTTCCTTGCAAACTCTTCCACAAGCTGGAGTGCTAACTTGCATTCCAGGAGTGGGAGAACTTTCTAGAAAGACTGACATTTTTTTCAGCATGTCTGTTTCGGGAACCATGCCCCCTAAGCCCTTTCATGCATACTTCTCCAATAAGAGAATCACTCCAAGATGAAGGAACATCTTGCTCGGCGTCCTCGGAATTTTGGTGCAAAAATATTTGTAATATCTTCTGGTCATGAGCTTCTCGTCATTCACGATCATCAAAATATTACCGTGGTCTGTAGGCTGTAATGCTCCACGATTGGTTCCCCGAAAGCTATGAGTAGAGATGGGTAGAATACGGAAATTCATGACGCCATGCACGATCCATAGTCCCAGGCCTTCCAAGCACTAATGAGCAAACACTGATTTAGATCTAGTGGAATGACATCACGAATCATAACATCACCGTGTCCACATAATGAAAACTTCACCTTCACCTTGTGTACGTATAAACCACGGTTATTTAACCATGAAATATGTGGCCTCGTATGATGCATCCGCGACAGTCCCAAAACATTCACAAGACATTCACTTGCAGCATTGATGACAGAGAATTGATCCACAATCGTAGCACTTGTACCCGCAACAACTTCACAGCGAGTGTAGCACATGGAAAGATCAGGATCCACGGTTGGATCCTGCTCATAATTTTGCAATGCAGTGCCCAGAATCATGGTAGCAATCATAAAAAAAATCTCAAGTAGTACAGTTAACAGCAGATATACCGTGATCAACTTAGCAAAACTGATACGACCTGATAAGGACATGCTTGCTGTGCACAGGATCTGTCCCACTCTTTGACGGTACTAATCACTTACAGAATTTAGTCTCAATAGTATGGCTGTCCAATATATGCTCCCTTTCTAAATTCAGTTGTCGTGATTATTTGCAGACTAGGAATGGTGATAGACTAATCTGAAAATACTAGCAAAACAGATACTGCACAAGATATATAGCTTCGTGTACAGAGCCAATTAACTGGAATATGAACAACAACATTCATAGCTATCTTCTTTTAAATCAGGCAACAGCTGGACACTCTTACAGCCACAAGATGGAAATCTCCACAGACACGGCTACCAGATTGATTTCCACTTACAGCCACAAGATCAAGACAATAATCTCCTCACGAAACAGGGTTGAAATAATAGCCGTATAACTCAGCAGGAAAACACTATTCTGTTTGATTAAACACCAACACACAAGCAATAGTACTAATGAAAAATGGGATTGGTTTATAGTAGATGCAATCCAAAAACCCTATGTCAAACCGTAGAAGCTAATTAAACGATAGATTAACACACAACCAGGTAATAGTAATAAATATTCAGGCCCGATCGCTAATGATTCTACTAAAACTTAATCAACATAACTACCAATCTGAACATACGTGCATGCATGCCATTAAGTATTTTTTTTTGTGTGTCTTTTCTTGTGGTCAGGCATCTGAGTATTATTGCTGGCACATCATAAAGCTTGTCCTGGGCTGCTGGTAGATATGCACCAGGTGTCCACGGTTTTGTGGTTGCTCAGCTCATAAGCAATTGATGCCTGACAGTGACTGTCGTTGTGTGAGCTGTATTACCTCAGGTCGCTTCTGACAAATAAGGTTGCGTCGTAAAAGCAGCTAGCTCTTTTAGTCCGGTTGCAAAAAAAATGAAAAAAAACAAACGATGCCAGTTGGCACTCAACAATTGAGCTAGCAATAATAGTGTGGTACGTTTGTCTGTAATAAGATGTATGGTGCCTGACATTGAATATAAAATCCCCATGATCACCTACCGGGACATGCAATTTATCTGGCCGGAATGGGCAATAAAATCCCTTCGATCCGACAGATAGATTTGCTTGTGTTACATTCCTAGTATTCCTAATATTTTTATTTTCTGCTCATGTCTACTGATAATTTTGCTACATATGGTGCCATTCTAAGTGTCCTTTTGTGGTTAGCAATCTGTTCCACTGTGCTATATAGCTTGTCTGCTAGCCACATCATAGCGCGTGAACCACAGTGGGCGCTCAGACATCGTGCATTAAGTCTGAGGTGATCTGCGTTCCTCCTCAGCTCATCATAAGCTAAATGAAGCCTTACAGTGACTGACATGGGCCAATGGCAATCCTGCAAACACAAAATCACATTTTGAATCATTTTGGAAAAAAAAAGAGCGTCCAATTTCGACTTCATATGCAAAAATTGAGCCTGTTTTATTGCAGACGGCCGAGTACAAGTCAGTTATTTGATTTTCTGCTCATGTACTCTGCTTTTGTTCCTATTTCTTTCAACTGTTAAACATCCATCGGTCATGATTTGTTAAGTACCTTTATTATACTGAAGAATTTAATTAAATGGCCATTGACAATGACACATTTGTTGGTTCCTGTAAAAACAACTAGGCCCCCCACCATGATACATTAATAAAAAACTGACATGTTGATTAGAAATACTAACATATATTGTGCCTTTCCCCATCTCAACCTTGTCTGGTTTCCTCGTTGAGGCCCCAAACCAAGCTCTTGTTCATCGATATCTAGCTATAGAAGAAAGCTCTGGAACTAGTTAGGCTCTCTCTTAGTCTAGAAGTGTCATAGGAATCTAGTCTCGCTCGTTGTCGTCCCAGCTACCGACCGCTATAAGGTTAGAGTATCCTTATGTCACCATGGTCATTGCTCTGTCATCTTAACCTGTTGATATACTAAGTAACTTTTTATCATTCAATTCTTCGATGCGCTTTAACCATTGTGCTTCCTCGTGGAAATTATACGATACCTCAGAATACTACCTGGTGAAATTCTACATCGGTAATTCTTTTAGCAGAATAAACATTTATTTTGAGGCATAAGAAACACTAACAACATCGCTATCACCAGGCGCGTCCTGCTCTAGCTTGGTGCCTGACGCCTGGAATGTGAAGCAAGACAGGGTGGTAGCAGCGGATGTGGTCAAGCTCTGACTGGTGAAGGATGAGGCAATTGGTTCTGAGTACCCTTTTGCTCTTCTTCCGAGTTCCAAGAATGTTGAGGAGCTTCATGACCACAGGTGGGAGGAGAAGGTGCTCTTCGACTGGGATGTCCTAGGACAGTGTTGGTTGTGCTGTAATGAAAAAATATGTTGTTTATATTTTGTGTAATAAATATACAAATATTTATATTGTGATCCTTGCAAACACTTCCATGAGATCGAGTGCTAACTTGCATTCTGAGGGTAGGAGAACTTTCTAGAAAAGCCGACCTTTTTTCAGTATGTTTGCTTCGGGTACCATGCCCTCTAAGCCCTTACATGCATTCTTCTCCGGTAATAGAATCACTCCAAGATGAAAGCACATCTTGCTTGGTGTCCTAAAAATTTTGACCAAAGATATTTGTCATCTTCGGGTCACCTACCATTGATGTAATCTTCTATTTCTTGACATGAGCTTCTCTTCGTCGGCGATCATGTGGTGTGCAGGCTGTAATGCGGAAACATTAGTCCCCCAAAATATATGAGTAGCGGTGGGCAGAATACGGAAGCTACATCATGATGCCATGCACGATCCATAGTCAAGGGCCTTCCAAGGAACAATGTGCAAACACTGGTTTCAAGTGGAATGACATCACAAATCACAACAGCACAACTCCACACGGTAAAAACTGAAACTTCACGTCATGTTTAATCTTAATACCTTGGTTATTTCACTATAAAGTATATGGCCTATGATTCATCCGTGATGGTCCCAAAACTTTCACAAGACATTCATTTGCTGCATTGATGGTAGAAAATGGATGCACAATCGTAGCACATGTACCCGCACCAACTTGATAGCGAGTGTAGAACATAGAAAGATTATGATCCAAGGTTGCAACCTGTTCATAATTTTGCAATGCATGCCAATAAACCTCATTGTAGCTATCACCAAATAAAAAAATCAGAAACAATACAATTACTGCCATATGTACCTTGATCAACCTATCAAAACTGATTCGACCTAATAAGGACATCCTTAAATCACCACGTGTCCACGGTTTTCTGGTTGCTCAGCTCATAAGCAATTGATCATGCTTGATCATTGTTGGGCCATTGCATGTCCATTGGCAATGTTGACAGAAATAATTGAGCTACCAATAATAGTGTTGCACGTGTCTGTAACGGGATGTACGGCGCCTGACAATAATAGGGCACCGGAACCTGCAATATGTCTGGCCGGAATATGCAATAAAATCCTTTCGATCTGACAGACATATTTGTGTTACATTTCTAGTATTCATAGTATTTTTATTTTCTGCTCATGTCTACTGATAATTTTGCTATGTATGGTGCCGTTCTAAGTGTCCTTTTGTGGTCAGCAACTTGAGCCCCTGCTGGCTACATCATAGCTTGTCTGCTGGCCCGGTGCGCGTGAACCACGAGGGAAGGACCACAGTGGGCGCTCAGACAATGTGAGGGTGGGTGGATACCCTCCTAAACTTCACCTATCACATCGGATATTTGGATACTAATTAGGAGTATTAAACATAGTTTAATTACAAAACTAATTGCACAGATGGAGTCTAATTCACAAGACGAATCTATTAAGCCTAATTAGTCAATGATTTGACAATGTGGTGCTACAGTAATCATTTTCTAATGATGGATTAATTAGCCTTAACAGATTCGTCTCGCGAATTAGACTCCATCTGTGCCATTAGTTTTATAATTAGCTCATGTTTAGTCCTTATAATTAGCATCCGAACATCCGATGTGACCCTGCTAAAGTTTAGCACCTCGTATCCAAACACCCCCCAAGTCTGAGCTAAGCTCCCTTCTTCCTCATCTCATAAGCGGTTGATGCATGCCTTACAGTGACTGACATGGTCCAATGGCACCAATCCTGCTAACACAAAATAAGATTTTCAATCATTTTTGGGAAAAAAGAGGGTCCAATTTTGACTCCCTATGCAAAAGTTGCGCCTGTTTTATCGAACACTATGCAAGTTATATTATATTAGGTTTTTTTCGGTGCATGTTTCAATTGACAACTAAAGATGATCCACAACCAAGGACTCCACTAGACATGCAAAACGGAAGTGGAATTTTGTAGTTGACACCTTTTTTATTAAATTGAAGTCGTTTGTATATGTAAATTATCACAAAATGTTCTGGACGGTAATGGTTAAAAGGAAGCCAAGCATGGGTGGAGTGGCCTGGCTAGAGGGCATCACGCATAGGTTTGAGGTTGCAAAAACGGTTGAGGCAAGGGGTTGCAAACGAACCGACTGTACAGTCGGATCACAAAACGTTAGTACAAATTGTACAGATGCTTGCTTAAAGTCGGTTCACAAACCTTCAGTATAAATAGTTCTGTAATTGTGATTTGTAGTTGTAATATATCACAGGCCGAAACATGCAGATACAGGCATCCCAGGACATGCAACGAAAAGGAAAAAACAAGTGATCATTTTATTGGTGTTTTAAACCGTCATGTAACTCGTGTTTACTTTTGTTACAAGAAATAGAAATGCACAAAGACCTTTCTATAATACTATTACTTTGCTACGTGGAATTGGAACTTTGTATCTGTGTCGTGGTTAGCGTCACGGTGTGGCAGAGGTATCTCTGGAGCTGCCGAGCTAGTGCTGGTTATCTGTGTCGTTGTGGCCTTGTGGCCTCGTGGCATGGTAGGTGCTCAGCAATTAATCGCACGTATTGAAAACGTGTCTGTGGTCCTATTCTCCTGGAGGCACTCAGTCACCGGATACTTATATTGCTCAGCTCACCAAGCTCATATAATGTCGTACCTAGTAGCGCGAGCACAGCAACGCACGCAGCCATGGCGAGCATGGAGAGCCGAAGCCTCCCCAGGGCAGCAGCCACCTCCATGGCTCTAGCTATCGCCATTGTCTTCCTGATCTACACAACCGAACGACTGGGAGATGCGGCATCCGTTGAGCACACGTTCATGGTAAGTACGCCTGATCCTGTTTCATTCCCTTTGATCGACTTGTCAGGCGTTAATCGGCTATGGTGCAACGATATTTACATTGTATTATAGGGTGTTTTTTAAGACAAGCATATACATCGATAAACGGTTCTAGAAAATTATTTTCTAAATTAAGATATGCGTAATCAACAAAGGCGTACATTAGTGGTCACTGGTAGAAAACTCGTCTTTAGTCCTGGTTGGTAGGGAGCAAATCTCCCGAAAATTCATTCGGGATAAACCAATTGAGACATAAGGGGGTGTTTTGTCCCGGGTCACTCAACCGGGACTAAAGACCCCCTGGGATTCGAACTCGCGACCTCAAGCCTCGTGCGTAGCTTCCTTGCCATCCCACCTACACAACACATCTAACTATATAGGGGATGTAATCCTTTTGTATTAACTCGTGGGGACCCTTCTATCCCAGTTGGAAACACCAACCGAGACTAAAGACCCCTTTTATCCCGGTTGGTATTACAAACCAGGATAAAAGGGTTCGAGGGATTTAGTCTGTTTTTTACCCATCCGTGGGGATCCTTTTATCCCAGTTGGAAACACCAATCGGGATAAAAGATCCCCCTTTTATCCCGGTTGGTAACACCAACCGGGATAACACCAACCGGGATAAAAGGGGGGTCTTTTATCCCAGTTGGTGTTTCAAACCGGGATAAAAGGCCTCTTAGGGCCTTTTTTTTCCACTAGCCTTTGCAACTGGGACAAAAGGTCCCGGTTGGTGAGCCCCCGCCAGTGACCGAGCTTTAGTCTCGGTTCGTGAACCTTTTGTCCCGAGCCAACTTTAAACCGGGATAAAAGGGGTGCATGGAAGATGAGTTCTCTACTAGTGGGTTCCCTATGAATTCTTAACAATTCAACCACGATGTAGCTAGGTATATGTGTATCCATGCTTGATGTGAGTCCCCTGCCAGTGATCGAGCTTTAGTCTCGGTTCGTGAACCTTTTGTCCTGTGCCAACTTTAAACTGGGATAAAAGGAGGTGCATGGAAGGTGAGTTCTCTACTAGTGGGTTCCCTAAGAATTCTTAACAATTCAACCACGATGTAGCTAGGTATATATGTATCCATGCTTGATTTCTTGGGACATGCACATATATATGTAGGTGAGCCAGGTGAAGATGACACACTTGTGCAAGGAGACACTGGTCACCGTGGTGAATGGGCAGCTCCCAGGGCCAGCGATATATGTCACGGAGGGAGACTCGGTGACAGTTCATGTCGTCAACAAATCACCCCACAACATAACAATCCACTGGTAATCAGCTGAGTACCGACTCAATACACTTCAACCTGTTGATGGACATTCAAGCAACAATGATAATAAAGATAGAAATGAAATAATATAATAATATGCTTTCCAGCAATTTATCAACATTTTTCTTCTGTGCTATCTGATGTAGGCATGGAGTGAAGCAGTGGCTTAACTGTTGGGCTGACGGGGTGCCGATGATTACCCAACTCCCTATCCAGCCAAACCAAAATTTCACCTACCGGTTCAACGTCATCGGGCAGGAAGGCACCCTGTGGTGGCATGCTCACGTCCCCTTCCTCCGGGCATCACTGCATGGCGCCCTCATCATCCGGCCAAGAAATGGGGCGAGCTCATATCCATTTCCAAAGCCAGACAGGGAGGTCCCGATCATAATAGGTTCGTGAATTATTTGCATCATATTCTCCAGCTGTGTTAGGAGAACAGAAAGAAATTGTACCTCATTATTTATTGCTGTTTGGAAAATAGAAGAATGGACTGTTCCTATTTGAATTGAACTGTCTTCGACTTCGGCAGGGGACTATTGGCAGCTAGACCTTGCACAGGCAGCAAGGAGGATGATGCATGGTTTCTTGTTTTCCTTCGCCAATGCTTCCACAATCAATGGCAAGCTTGGAGATCTCTTCAATTGCTCCGGTAAGCAATTACAGCATTGATGTCTGTGTCAACGACATATTCCATTTTTTCTGAAAAAAGTGTCTGCTTCAACTCAACTCTGAAGGTGTGCCGGAAGATAGCTACGTATTGGACGTTGTGCCTGGCAAGACCTACCTGCTACGAATAATTAACGCCGGGCTATTCTCCGAGTTCTACCTAAAGATTGCTGGGCACAAATTCACTGTGGTTGGTGCCGATGCCAACTACATCAGCCCATACACCACGGATGTGATCGCCATCGCGCCCGGCGAGACAGTGGATGCCTTGGTTGTTGCTGATGCGCTCCCTGGAAGGTACTACATGGTTGCCCTGCCCAATCAGGCGCCATTGCCGGACACCCAGACCCCGGAATACACAACCAGAGGGATCATGCAGTACAGCAACACTTACAGCTCTGCCGATGATCCAGCAGGACTAATGTCAGATCGTGGTGTGGAAGAAAAAGAAGAAGAAGATAAAGGTTCATCCGGTGATGTGCCAGTAGCACCTGAGATGCCTGATATACATGACACAATTACATCTTACTACTTCCACAGCAACCTCACCAACCTGTACCAAACGGTGGTCCCTCAGCGAGTTGATGAACGTTTGTTCATCGTGCTCAGCCTGGGTTCAATATGTCAGCATGGCCAGTCCTGCAGGAGGGGTGATCACAATGAGACCATCCTCATCGCAACCATGAACAACGTTTCCTTCCAGGATCCCACGGGGAAGACGCCACTACTAGAAGCACACTACTACCACACTGGAAGCGTGGACTTGATGCAAGAACTTCCCGACAGACCACCTAGGGCATTCAACTTCACTGACGAAGCCTTAATCCCGTATGGGCCCAAGGAGATGCGCCTAGAGCCATCGTATAAGGCCACGATGGTGCGGAGGTTCCGGCATGGTGCCGTAGTGGAGATGGTGTTCCAGAGCACAGCAGTTCTACAGGGCGATTCCAACCCGATGCATCTACATGGTCACAACATGATCCTTCTTGCACAGGGGTTTGGTAACTTCGACGCCGCGAAAGATGTTGCAAAATACAACTTGGTGAATCCACCGGTGAAGAACACCATTCTTGTCCCAAATCTTGGGTGGGCTGCCATCCGATTTGTTGCGAACAATCCAGGTGTGTGTAAGATTTATTTGTGTTAGTCGGGTTTCAAAGTCGACGCTGTCAGATCTAATGCTTGTCTTATATGATTTACAGGAGTATGGTTCATGCATTGTCACTATGAATTCCATTTGACTATGGGCATGGCGGCAGTATTCATTGTAGAGGATGGTCCGACAGTGAACACATCTCTCCCTCCACCACCTGCTCATTTTCCAACATATTGTGGTCATGACAACAATCTCCTTCCAGATGAACTGTGCCTCCAAACTAAGAAGGATGCATGAAATCCCACGCATAAATGTAGTCTGAAATACTACTGCAACTGCTATTTTCCAAATTAACTAGTGGGGAATTATACGACAATCAATATGCATGTTCATACTACTATATCGTCTTGACTCTATCAATAATGTGAGGCCAATTATACGACAATCCCCTTTTATATCCATGTATGCATAGCTTTCTTTTTTTTATATTCGATTTTACATCCTGGTGAATTGCAATTTTTATCTATAATTGCATGTACTCTCTCCGTCCTAAATTGCAGATCGTTTTAGCATTTCTAGCTAGATTCATATCTTTTATTAATAGCTTTTATAAATACATGTACTTACAAATTAGACCCGTGTTCAAGTGGAAGTGACTAGAGGAATAATGAATCATGTCGAAAGTCCCCCAAACACGATTAAAAATTTTCAGTCACCCTTCTGACGTACAGTCCAAAGTTCAAAGCACGGGAGCTGCAAACAATTATTTCACCACCGTTTTACACTTAAGCCATATATATCCTTCGTACAAAGACCAGGCGGATTACACATAAAGAGGTCCAAACTAGCAAGCTTCTCAACATGCGACTAGTAAACCTGAAGCAAGATCGAAATAATAATCAAGAAGCCAAGCAGTTTCAATGTCTATTTTGTTTTGTCTAAATACATGTAGAACGTGGTAAACTAAAACTTCAACTATAATCTTTTAAGAAAACACCGTTGACCTAAAAAGGAAGACATCTAACATTATTTTATAAAAAATAAACTAGTGAACAAAGATATTGCAATAAGAAAGACATTACGAATACATTAGCTGGTGTCTTGTATCGTATGAAGTCATAGAGTGCAAATAGTCGTACGCGAAGCAGTTCCCCGATACAAAGTATGTTTAAAAATGACAAATTCCAGCCTACTATCTTTCTCTCTTCCCGTAGTTATCTCTATGAATCCTGAAATTGTAACCTTTTAATTAAAATATTAACTTCATGTATAAGTTTTGAAATTGACAGCACGATATCGATAAGTTTTTATTAACAATATAAGATATCGATCACGTTTGGATGCTCCCCCCCCACACACAGTTAGAATTTCTAGTTCCACCATTGCTTGGGTGATACCATATGATCTTTCCTAGAAGGTTCTAGAAAGGTAGTTTACCTGGGGTATATGCACTTCTCGGTGGGAGGACACTAGCTAGTACCGAAGTAAGCAGTTTCATAATTTTTTTGGTGGCATGCCTGAATTTCATTCTGCTCCAGAAATTATTCACCAGGGCAGTGTCTTCAAGCAAGGCGCTGAAAAAATAGGTTTAAGAACTATTTGATGGAAACACTTGCGGAGCAGCAGCAGTCCGGGCTAGTATTGATGAACCAGCCACCGGTGGGCCACCCACATCATATGGTGATGATGACGCCTCCTTCAAAAAAGATGATGCCAATGTGCATGCCGGTACTGGACAAAGCGAATACAACAGTTGGTCAGAGTAGTGTTGGCACTACGATAGCACAACCATTTCCATAGGTTCTGTATCCATTAATACTCCATGCTCATTGCACATTCTGGTCAGCAGAGTTGGAGAGACGATATAGGTTGCCCAGGGCATTGCCAATCCGGTTGGTGGTTTGTTTGATGGAAAACCTATCCCACCCCTGTATGCATGTGTACGAGTGCTTGATATCAATCCAAACTATGATGATCACGAGATAGATATCCCCACTACAGAGGGGATCTATTGCCTTGGACAATGAGTCAGTAGTACCATACTGTTGGATAAACGAGAGATACTACTGATTGGTCCACAACCTTCGATTCTTGATGATCCTGCCTCGCTCAAAACTTCCTCATGTATGAAATCCAGACTGGGACACGTTCTTGTTGAGCATTCACTAGTGGAATGGACTTTGGCACCAAAACAACTAGTTCATGGGATAAGCATATCCTGCAACATCAGCGATCTACGCCTCTCAAACTAAGCAATCCCATTCACCGAACCTTCTCTTGCACCTCCTCTCTATCCCGTCTACCCATCCTCCTCCTTTATACTATCCCTGCCCGTCATCCATTCCTACTTTACCTTCTCTCTCCCCCAACCTTCTTCGACCCAAGTGGCTTCGGCTCGGTGTTGATCTCAAACGAATTTGATACCGAACAGATTTAAGTGTGGCTGAGGCTAGATGTTGACAAGGGTTCTGAACCCATAACTTGGTTGCCCGAGGTTAAGTCTGATGCCTCAAAATCGGAGGCTAAAGGTTGTCACGGGTTCCGAACCCATAACTCGGTTGCCCAAGGTTAAGTCTGATGCCTTGAAATCGGAGCTCGAAGCTGCTAGGGCTTTAGCCGGGCTGAAATTAAAAAACCCTGGCAAGAAAACTTGAGTGAGAATAGTCGATGGAATAGTCGATGCTCTGGAGGATGATGACGATGAAGTCGGTTTCTTGGATGACAACTTGTCCCTGGTTTCACCTCTGCACGGTTTGCTTGAGGATAAGGCTCACGATGTTTCCGCTGAGAGGATTCGCAATCCAAGAATGTTGAAGAAACATCGGGTGCTATTGGTACTGTCCTTCCTATTATACAAGTTGTGAAGGAAATTACGGAGCGCGCGGTTTCTGCCCACTCAGAAAGGTAATCTTGATAATACAAGTCTGGCTGGTCTTAGTTTCGTGGATGTTAGCGGGGCTTCTTCTAAATTTTTGATGGACTTGCGAAGCACAATTGGCAAAGTCGGAGAGCCGTATCATGAACCCTCATATCTTTTGCATGTAGATCCTTTGCCCGACGGTCCTGATCCACCTCAGGTTTTGCTGGACTACAACAAGGATTTTGGTACAAATATCAAGGAGAAGTTGCTGGCTATCCACATTCCTGGAGCAGGTGAAGACAATGATCCTTTCAATCCTCCATTACTATGGAGATCGCATGACTCACTTTGACCTGTAGGTGAAATGGCGGGGACTGTTCTGGGTGATAAGTTTGAGGGTGATGCTTCCTCCGAGGCTCTTGAAGAAGGCAAGCTTGCCAAAGAAGAAGAGAAAAATCCTCAAGTTCCTGAAGCTTCGAGAGGCTTCTATTCAGAGTGATACCCAAGGAAGTTTCTTTGATCCTGAGGCTTTGTACTTTTTATAATATCTTTTGTCTTTGTTGGTTTTTGATGCCTTTGGTTGCTTATAGAATGCCCTTATTTTGACAGAATATGAGAAGTCTTTGCGTTGCTAGGACCTTGATCACTTGGTGAGGATAACAACTACCCTCGGTCATAAGGTATTGCCTTTCCTGACTTACTGTTAAGATTTTTACTATTTGGTATTTGTACGATTTTTCTCAGTTTTACTTGTTTTTCATTTTTAGGCTGTAATTGCTGGCAAAGTGGCCATTGATAGGCTTCAAGAGAAGGAGAGGGCAGCACTCAGCAGCAGCGCTAGGGTTCTTGAGCTTGAGACTGAGGTTGCGAGGCTTAAAAAGGAGAACTCGGCTTTAGATGATCTCAAAGCCTCGCTTTCTGAGGAGAATATTGAATTGAAAAAGAACAAGGATCTTTTTGTGAAAACATGCAGTGACCTCGTTCAGGAAGTGGAGACCTTTGAAAAGAATTCTGAAGATAGCCTCGGAGTTTTGGAAAAACTGCATAGTGCCATTGAGAAAGATTCGACAACAAATGCAGCTTTGAAGAAACAAAATGAGGCACTTGCCAAAGCTTGCGCTAAGAAAGATATTATGATTCATACCTTGGGAAAAAACCTCAAGGATCAGAAAGGTTTCATCGATGGTGCGGAGCAAGTGCTGAAGGCCCGTTTCTCACATATTCATGATGGGTATAAGCTTGCACTGGCAGAGTTTGGTGCAGAACCCCTTCCTTTCTCTACTGATAAGGGAGCCAAGGAAATGTTTGATTTGATGGATCAATAATTTGAGTCCTTGCCCTTAGTTACTGTGGGAGCTAGTGATTAAGCAGCCACCTTGTGTTGTGAGGGTATGCCAAAGCTGCTCGATGTGGAAAATTGCTCAGAATTTCGGAAATTTGGTGCGCACGGTTACAAGTTTCCTTCTGCTTTATAATTCGATGCACAGGAGACGTCGAAAAATGTTAAGATTGTGAAGAAGAATTTCTTGAAGGAATTTTAGAAGGCTTCTGGTCATGACTTTGCGAAGCTTGTTGCTCGTGGTCGTCTTTTGGAGGTTCGACTTTTCCTTTTGTCCATTCTGATTAAGACTGCTTTTCTTTTATCTTATTTAGGTTGTTTGTGATAGGCTAAAGAAGCTGATGTGAAGGATAAGAACCAGGTTGGAGACTCGGAGGAACAGGAGGTGTAGACCCTAGACTAGGTTTAATTGGAAACTTAATCTTTTGATGCATAGCTTAGGGTCGAGAACTAAAACAATTGTTGGTTGTAATTTAACCTGCACAGGTCCTAGGTGATGGGCCTGCGCTGGACATACTTCCTCTTCGATTTTATTGTGGAAACATTGTTGCCAGTGGTCATGCTTGGCGTCTCTTTCGTACTTTTCATCCCGACGCTAGTTTTCATGATTTCTGGTGCTTTTGCTGTGAATACTTTTCCGTGCAAAGCTTTATGCTGGGTCGCTATTTTGAGTCCCGCGATGGTTATGCACTTGGTACGATGGAAGAAAAAATATTTGAAGCTTCGAGGGTGAAGACGGAGCCCCTTAGCCTATGTGTGTGATGCTGCAGAGTTTCGAGGTTCGAAACCTGGTCATGTAATCGAATTGTCATTCTGACTTGTAACGAAACTCATTGGAAAAATGTCACCCCCCCCCCTTGTTCCTTTTTGCGGAGATTTTTGTTGCAAGATGTTATTCCGAGAAATATATTGTGTTATTTTTTAAAGGGTTTTCTGTCTAAGTGTCATAACTCGAGATGACAAGGGATATTTGATTTTAGTGAGAAACGTCACCCCCCCCCCTTCCGTTCCTTTTGGCGAGGGTTATGCTGTTTGCGGTATTTGGTCGATGACGGAGGTATCCTCGAAGCTTTCTATCTTTCACATTTTTCCGTGTGGTAGTTATTGATTTTTGAAAACAGGTCCGGAGGTGTTTAACTTTCATGTGGGATTTTTATACACCAGTTTTCTTGTAATAAGTCAGCAAAAACTTGCTCCGAGTTTTGCGGACTTAGAAAGTTAAATGACAAGTCGGGTCGAATTCACAACTCTTGGTTGCTTCGACCATAGAGCTGTAGATCCTATGAGGTTAGATAGAATTTTAGACGAGTATGGTAATGGCAAAAGCGAGGCTTTGCTTGCGCAGAAATGCAAGATTCGGGGTACTCTTGGAAGCAAAGTTGGTGCTGCAACTTATTGTTGCTTTTGTCCAACGCTTGCGTGGAAATGCAAGTTTTTTCTCACACAAAAATGCGAGGTTTCGCTTGCACAGAAATGCAAGGTTCACATTATTCAAAAAGTAAAGTTGGTGCTGCAACTTGTTGTTGCTTTCATCCAACACTTGCGCAGAAACGCAAGTTTTTTTCTCGCACAAAAATGCGAGATTTCACCACAACTTGTTGTTACTTTGGCCTCGGCATGCACAGAAATGCAATGCTTTCTACTTGCACAGAAATGCAATGTAGTAGCCCTTTCGAGGCTTAGTAAACACGAGATTCGGGGGAATTGTACTGCATTCAAATGCAAAGGTTTACATGGATCGCCTTGTTAAAAACCTTGCCTCCATTGTGGAACCCCTAGATAGGAAAAGTGTATGTTCCATTTGTAGCAAAGTAAATGCAGGAAAGTAAATTTTCTACCCTCAATGTTGTTTACAGGCTTACAGGCTGCGGGTTTTTACTATTTTGGTGACTATGGGTAGTATTTGCGCAAGTTATCCACATTCCAAGAATGTGGTAACTCTGCTTCTAGCTGATCTGCAAGGTAAAAGGATCCTAGCCTGTTGCTTCGAGTGACAATGTAAGGCCCTTCCCAAGTTTCTTGTAACTTCCCGAGGTTCTCCATGTTTTTTCTCATTTTGATTACCAGGTCTCCTGTCTTGATCTCTTTCTTCACTATTTTTGTGTCCCTCCACTTTTTAGTTTCTTGTTGATTGTTAGCGCAAAAAATCGAACAGTGGCCCTAACTCCTGCATCGGACACACGACCCGGGATAATCTGCTTAGCTCCTGTTCGGGTTATCGCCCTGGTGCGGTTTGCGTGACGTGTGTAACACCTTGTGTTAATGACAGCCTAAAGGTGTCAATGAGAAGTTAATGATGACTTTTGGAGCAAAAAGAGGGTAATTGACTCAAAGTCAAATTCGAGCCGAATTTGACCGAAATTGCAATTTGGAATTTTAAATTCGGATAAATTTAGCAAAAATATGAAGTTGAGGCTTGAGGATGTTTAGAACTCAAAGGAATGAAGTTGGAGACTAATCCTAGTCTTAAACTCCTCAAGAATGCAACTGAAAAAGAAAATCAATCAAGTTACTATTCCCCGTCCGAAAATATGCAATTCAGAAAAACATAATGAGTACCTAACTTTGAAATTAGTTTTTGCCTAATTTTCCATGTAAGTGGGCAAAGGTATCTGAACATTAGTGAAATATGGCCCTTAGACAAGTTTAGTGGGATGTTGTTGGCCAGAGAAAGTGGAGGGATCAAATTTAAAATGGGACTCAAAATCAGCACTCAAGCAGTTTTCGGCCTAGCCACTGAAATGGATTTTTCCCAAGTCTGAAACAGCAGTGAGTAACCATGTTTGGAGCAAATTTCAGGAAAATATAGTGCAAAAGGTATATGAGTTCACGTGCAAAATGGAATCCTTGTTAGTTGTAGAGCATGAATGGATGAAGGTTGAACTATATGGAGTAAGTTTGAGCTACTCAAATCGAGCTAAAAGAAGAGCAAATGGCCCTGTACAGTGACCTGTCGAACTGAATGGAGATGATTCAGAACAGTTCAGTTCTGCCTGAACTTAGGGCTTAAAAATCTTGGCCCGAGAGAGTTTATCTCGGGTAAAGACTAATGTATCAATTGAAGTAATCGAGTCCCTTTACAAGTTTGCTTAAAGGACTTCCGGGCCATAGGATTCGAAATCAACCGTTTTTGAAGGTTTAATTTTCAGAGTAAAAGAAGGGGAGGAGGGAAGCGAGCAGAAGAAGAGACGTGTCGCCGCCAGCGCTTTCGCCCGTTGTCCAGCACGATGCATAGGGCCACCTCCTCACCCACGCAAGCCTACAGCTAGGCCACGGTGGCACTCATGCACGCGGTGAAAAATTTGTATACTTACTGCTCCCGCCGTCGCTCCTATCCGTTTACCGCGTTACCTCTTTTACCACCGCAAGCAGAGCACGGCCGAGCTTCTGCCGCCGGGTGATTCCCACCGTTCCACTGCCTCTGACACCAATTCCTTTCACCCAAATCCCCACCAACACCTCGCCAACAATCGTGCCTACCCGTTTTCCAGTTTCCCCGCCGGCGAGCTCTTAGCCGCCGCCGTTTCCGTCTGCCGCCGCCAACCTCCTGCTCACGGTGAGCTTCTCTTTACCGCCACCTTCTCTCCATATAGTAAGTCTTGGGTAAGTCCGTAGGTCGCTAGGGAGCCTTAGGAGGAGTCAAGGGCCGTGTTGGTGCCGTTGCCGTGCTTGGCCACGGCCGGCCGCCGGCCAAGCCGCCCGCCGCCGTGGAGAGGCCAACTCCGGCCGTCTCCCGGGGGGCCGCCGCCACCCACGGGTGCGCCGTGGCTTGGGGTTGCCTCCCTGGCCCGGCCCTGTCGCCGGCGAGGCACCAGCTGTCGAGCCGCGCCGCCCCTGTTGCGCCCTGTTTTTGGCGCGGGGGAGAAGAAGGACCTGGCGCCAGGGACCCACGCGCTAGGGAGATAAGAGGGGGAAGGGGTGCGCCGGCAGGTAGGTTAAGGGGGGGGATAGTTGGGCCGGTCCAGCGGGCCAGTGCGTATGAGAGAGGGTAGAAAGGAGTGGGGTGAGAAAAGTTGGGCCGGGGGTATTTGGATAATCTTAGGTATTTCCTTTTATAGATAAATATTTTAAATTCGGTTTTCACCATTGAAATCACTAGAAATTCTAGAAGTGTCCAAAATTAGTGAAAAACCAATTTTGTTAGGATTATTTTATTTTCCTTTATGCATTATAATTTTTACACCTTAGGAAAAATAATAAAATTTAGGTATTTGTTTAATGCTTTTTCATTAAGGTATTTAAATAAATGCTTAACCTTTATTAAATTCATAAAATGTTGAATAATATTTTCATATTCACAAATTATCATTAACCCATAGGAATTAAGTTTTGAGATTAGAAAATATTTATAATGATTTCTAAAAATAAAAGAAAAGACCTAAGATAGGATTAGCAAAAAGATTAAAAGTGATGGGTTGACCTTTGTGGGTAGTTAGTGTTGGCTTGCAACTTTATCATGATGATAGGTTGTATAGTCACTTGTTGGCTTACAACTTTATCATGAAGTAAAGTTGTATAGTCTTTTATTCAAAAATTTGCATCTCCAACCCCTGCATGTACTAAATCGTAGACACCGAAGCTCCAGAAGGGGAATTCTTGGATTTATTTGAAGAACCTTCAGAGTTTGAGGAGATTGTTGAATTGATCCCCTGTGAAGCCGGTCCGTCGGACAATGCTAACCTTTTTATAGATCAAGGCAAGCCCCGGTGCATCTATACCTATCTACTTTGGAGTTATTATTTCATGTGTCCAATTATTGGTTATTTTCCATATGAATGCATTAAGTCTAGGAGTTGATTGAAACCTATTCCTGTGCATGATCCTACCTTGTTTAGAGGATATCTTTGCCACTTGTTCACTAATTAGTAATTATCCTATGCTTAGCAATGCTTAGAGACATCAAGCAACTTGATTACTTAGCTCTAAGGTAAATTTTGGGTCATACATATTACTTAAGGAAAGTAAGATTGGAAATTTGAAAAGCCGACAGAAGCTAGAGATGTTAGTTCTATCTGCTCGATTAAATTGGTTAAGGCCCGATTGTTGTATTAACCTTTGATCAAGTGAGTTTCACCTGGTTGCTTACTGGGTATGGGACTAGTAAAGCCCAGTAGGTTAGTTGACTCTCTGATCGGGAATATTTCGTACCCATGCTTGACGTGCTGGAGAATGGCAGGGGCGTAGCCTGAAACTCACATGGAGATCGGGCCAAACATGGGATCCCATGTGGGGGTGCGTCCCTGGGTTCGGGTAGTCATATTCCCAATCTTTGGGTACGCTAATCGAAAGGTCGTTATGTACAACCTGAACAGTTGTACATAGCTGGTGGTCAAGGTGCTCTCCTGCAGGATGTAAATTGATCCGGATCGCCGCAATTCTCGGTTATGAATGCACTTGATCACCGTTAAGCATCGTAGTGTAATCCAGTGAATGCAATGTTTTTTCGAGATTAATATGTTGTATGACTTAATTCCTACTGATTGCAAAAATGTTTCTTTTTCGCCACCTAGACTTGTCAGGTAACAACTCAATCTGAAATAAAAGATAAAGTTAAGGTTTCACTTATAGTAAGCTCTTTTAGCAAAATGTGAGTCAGCCAGTACACTAAACAACTATCATTCAGTTTCGGAAAAACTATTATATTGGTTAGTCGGGTTAGTCTTGCTGAGTACCCCGTACTCAGGGGAATCCTTCGTTGCTATTTTAGAGCTACAGCAGGAATTCGCCGAGGAAGAAGCCCCGAAGAACTAGGGTATTTTTACGAGTCTCACAATACCCTAGAAATAAAACTCAGATGTTTAACTTTCACCTGGACTCGTTTATGTTTTAAACTCTTAGAACTGCTCTGACCTGCATTATTAAGTTTGTTTCAAACTACGGTTTGTAATAATTCGCACCTCGATATGTATGTAAAAATGTAATATTTGTTGATACCTTCCCATCGTGGAAGCGATCCTGATGTATGGCTATGGGACACGTTGTGGGTGTTTCGAGGAGTCCTAAGTGCGTTTTGAATAATTGTTGTTCCGACAGCAATTAGACGCACTTAAACCAGCTTAAGTTGGGCGGTTCCACCACAACGTGCCAGTTAATTTGACCTGTTGATTGATAAGGAAGAAAAGATATGAAATCCCAGAGAATCAATCGTCTGAAGTTCCGATCTATTCCAAAAGATGTATCAGCGGATTGGCCAATGTAATGTAAATATGACTGGCTATGAAATAGTCGATGATCACATGTCAATTGTAAAAGAAACTATTGGAGAGACTTAAACAATGCTACAGAGAAAACACTTGGAACAAATCTAATCGGCTGTATGATAAGAAACAAAATATCGATATAGCCGACAGTTCGTGTCTCAAGCTTGATAACTGATGATAAAAACTAAAATAACAGGTAAAACTTGTAATTCTAGTGAATATCGATAACTAGTGAATAAATCTAAACGAAACAACAGCGATGCGCCCAAAGTTAAAGCTTAGATATTACTCGATACGCGGAACTTACAAATTGGCCGGAGGTCATGTTGATGCAGCCCTGCCAACTCGCACGAACTCGTGAAAAGAAAAGGGTTTGGCAAAGTTGCCGACTTGAAAGTAAAGTTGCGTGAAAAAGTAGATTTGTATTGATGATTCTTTGTTCTTTTACAAGCCTCACGAGGCACCTATTTATACCATGCTACAACTGATTTCCTAAATGACTACGATCTTATCTCTTATTCAAAATAACAAATATTTACATACGGATACAACTCGCATCGGAGTCAAACACCAATCAATTCTCTATGGGCTAACTCTGTCTTCATCTCATTACCGCCTTGGCCCATTTAGGCCCATATCAGCCAAGCTGCTCTGGCTTCCAATCGGCCAGTCTCCATTGACCTCATCGATTAATCGGCCAAAACAATGTAGCTTTATCAGCCAATTTCCCTAGCCACAACCCCCTGTTTGACTGTGTCGGCCACTTTCTTCCCTTCTTGACGCCAACCCTAACACATTTCAAAAACTGGCATCAACACTGATATTTGTCAAGGTTTTCAATTGCCTATAACATGTCGAGCTCAATCATGTCTTTCTTGATTTTTTTTTGTTCTCTAAGGAAGCCTCGATTTTTGAGTACTCATAAGCTTTCATTCTTTATTTCTAGTGGAGTCATAGCCTCAGAGCCATATAATAGGTGAAAGGGTGTGAAACCTGTTGTTCTTGATGTAATAGTGTTATGGGACCAAATGACTTTTGGGAGTTCTTCAATCCACTTTCTTTGTTCTAGTCGTACAAACATTTTTTGATACTCAAGAACATTTTTTGAAATCACTATAATCGAACTATTTTCCGTTGTCCACTGTTTGTTCCCTAGGGACCTCGAACCTGCAGATGATGTTCTACCAAAAGAATTTTTGCACCAAGCTTGAGGTTATGTTTGCCAGTGGCTTAGCCTTGATGCATTTGGTAAAGTAGTCAAGCGCTACTACTGCGAATTTGCAGTTGCCTTGTGCGGTTGGTAATGGCCCTACTAAGTTCATTCCCCATCTTTGTAATGGTCAGGTTGGTGGTATGAGTTGTCTGGCAGCGAGGATGTTTTTTGCTGGTTAGTTGTCTTTTGACAAGCCTCACAAGTTCTTACTAAGCTTCGGGCATCTAGGATTGCTGTTGGCCAGAAAAAACCCTATCTCACGGCTATATCTAATAGGGCTCTGGTTCCGATATGAGAACTACAAAACCCATTATGGACTTCTTCTAACAATTCTTTCCCACTCTCCGAAGTTATAAAGCGTAGCCAAGGAGCTGAGATCCTAGATTTGTACAGCTCACTGTCGACCATGGCGTAGACCCTAGCCCTTTGCTTCATTCTATTTAGTTCAGCCTCATTGTGAGTCTCGTAGTGTCCTCTGAGGTAGGACATGGTTGGAGCCCTCCAATTGAATCTGGTGATTGCATTTACGACTCTCCGAGCTAGCTCTCTAGTTGATGGGGAGTGTATGACCTCATAGAATAGATCAGGTGGCATGGTTTGATTTTCCGCAGCTACTTTTGCCAATTTGTTTGCGTCATCATTTTCTACCCTTGGGATGTGCTGAACGGTGAACCCTTTGAAATATTTTTCCATGGCTCTTACTGCGGCTAAGTACTTCATAAGCTCTAGCTCTCTAGCCTTGCTTTCTTTTTTGATGTGCTCTTGAATGACTTAGGAATATTATTTTACTATGAATACTTGCTGGCCCAATGCCCTCATTTTCCTTAGCCCCAGAAGCAGTGCTTCATATTCTGTTGTGTTGTTAGTGGACCTTGCCTTGCCCTTGAAATCAAGCCTCGCGGCATATCTGGTTTTACACCCGAGGGTGACGTGATAATTGTTGACACTCCTACCCCTTGTCACACCAAGCCCCGTCGCAATGTATGACCAATGGAACCTCAATCTCATCAGTTTCATTGTTGCATGGTGATGTCCAGTCGACTATGAAATCAGCTAGGACTTGTGATTTGATTGCACTTCTTCTCTCGAAGTCCACCAGGTTTTCGAATAATTCTGATGCCCATTTTATGATTCTCCCCGAGGCTTCTCTGTTTGTGAGAAGATCATGAAGCGGCTGGTTGGTGACCACCACTATCCTGTGACCCTCAAAGTAATGCCTTAGCTTGTGCACTACCATGATTACAGCATAAGCGATTTTTTCTAGCTCGGAGTAGAACAGTTTTGACCCCGATAATGCTTCTAAGGCAAAGTATATTGGAGTTTGTCTTGGTTTGCCCTTGATTTTGTTTTCTTGCACTAAGGTAGCACTGACTGCAGAGCTTGAGGCTGACAAGTATAACAACAAGGGAGATTTTGGTTTGGGTGGGAATAGTTTCGTCATGCTTGTCAGATAATCTCTTAGTTCTGCAAAAGCTTTGCTTTGCTGCTCTCCCCATTAAAACTTTTTGGAGTTTCACAATACTTGGAAGAAAGGTAGACTTCTTTCGGCTGCTCCCTTGATGAATCTGTTAAGGGCTACTATTCTCCCTGTCAGCTTTTCCACATCTTTCACTAAAATAGACTCTTTCATGTCGACCAGATCTTGGATTTTGTCTGGATTAGTCTCGATGCCCTTGGTTGAGACCAAGCATCCTAGCATCTTGCCTTGATGAATTCCGAATACGCATTTTTCTGCATTCAGCTTCAGGTTTGTTGTCCTCAAGTTGGCGAAAGTTTTTGCGAGGTCATGAATGTGATCTTTTCATTTGACACTTTTCACCACGATATCATCCATATAGGCTAGGATGTTCCTTCGAAGCTATGTACTTAGGACTATTGCTATCATTATTGAGAAAGTTGACCTTGCATTGTTGAGCCCCTCAGGCATTCTGATGAAACAGTAGGTCTCGAATGGAGTGATGAAACTCGTCTTCTCCTCATCTTCTTTTTTCATTCGTACTTGATGGTAACCTAAAAACATATCTAGTAGTGATAAAATTTCGCTATTTGCAGCGACATCTACCACCTTGTCAATCCTTTCTAATGGAAAGTCATCTTTTGGGCATGCCTTGTTGAGGTCGGTGAAATCTATGCACATTCTCCATTTCCCATGTTTCTTCTTGACCAGAACTGTGTTTTCCAACCATTCAGGATACATAACTGCATGTATTATGTTGGCATCGGCTAGCCTTTGGTCTCACACCTTTGTTTATTTCTAACTTGGGCTCTATTATATCTCTGTCTACTCCTTGTAGGTCACATGAAGACCATGTGAAGTCATCCTTGCTCTTGTTTAGGAACTCGATCAGTTTCTTTTCTTCATCGAGCTTGAGTTCAGCATTGATGATTATAGCTCTATCGAGGACATGTTCGTCTAGCAGTACTCTTTTTGTTTTGCCATCTGCACTCATTTTTACTTTTTCTTTATCTCTTTTTGGCTTGACATATGGTTTTTTCATCTCCGAGGGTTCAACCTCGCTTGAACTTGCTACGTGGTGTACATTTTTCAAACCTCGGGTTGCACCTTTTTCAACATCCGTGGCTATTTGCTAGTCGTCATATATTGTGATAACTGCTTCAGAGCTGGGATCTTCATACATAAGAACAACTGCCTTATTGCAGCATCGAACTTGTTGATGAATCCCCTTCCAAAGATAGCAAATTATGGATAGTACATTTCCACAATGTTGAACATTATGTATTCCGTTATGGCATTGTCTAGGTTTCCAAATGATACCAGTAATGTGATTTTCCCCAAGGCTCACTCTGGCTTTCCACCGAAACCAAGTAATGGTTTTTCTACTGGCTGTAGTAGGTGAGGATCAATTTTCATTTCTCTGAACGTTGCTGAGCTTCCATTGTCAACTAGTGCTTTCTCTATTGTCCATCCTACAACAATAGCCTCGATTACCATTGCATCATTATGCGAGGATTTTTTGAGTTTGAAGTCTTCTTTAGTGAATGAGATTGGCATGTGTGCCCATTCTAGCTTGGTTGGTGGCCCATCACGGATGATCGAATGGATTTGTCTGAAGTAATTTTTCCTTTGCTTCTGTTTCTCAAATTCTAGCGAAGATCCACTTGCTATTGGCATGGTCATGCCGTAGGTGGGCAAAATGTTCGACTTGGTGTTTTGGGCATTTTTGAACTCGTGCGAGGAGCCCCCCGATATTGGCATGATCATGTCGTAGGTGGGTAGGGCTTTGGGATCGTTGTTTTGGCCAATCTTTGGTTCAACCTTATGTATTTGATTTGGTAGGTTTGGCAGAGGTAGTGGTAGTTCTTGCAGAGGTTGAGGTGGTGGGAATCTTGTAGTTTGCATAGCTAGCTGACTTTGAGATTGAAACTACCGCAATGGTTGCCACATCATGGTGGGTTGGTAATTGAATGAAGTGTTCGTTAATGAACTTGGGAGGGTAGATGTATGAATGGTGTTGGGATTTATTTGTGGGTAAACTTGGCAGTATGGTTGTTGTGGTCAGAAAGAAGTGTGAGGAATGGTTTTTGGCACTGCTGCGGCAGCTGCGGCTGCTCTTTTTTCCTCTGCTATCCTTTCGAAGGTCTTTTTTTGTTTCTGGACAGAAATTGGTTGCATGGTCTCGTTATTCGCCGTGAAATGTGCAATAGGACATTCGAGGCTGGTTGTTTTGATTGTGTGGCCTAGGAGGTCCTCTGCCTCGGCCCCTTCTCCTGCCTGAGTGGCCTCCTCTCTACCCATTGCCATGATTTGTCTGTTGTTGTGGTGGTTGCCCATTCCGATTTTGGCTTTGTTGTTTTGAGGGTTGATTACCCTCGATCGGTAGCACATGTTGAGCTGTATATGGCTGTTGATGTTGTGTGAAATTGTATTTTAGGGCTAGCCAATTCTGATCTTTCTAGGTTGGCCTTTGGTGATTCCTCTCCATTACTCTTTTCCTGTGGTCCTCGTCTGACCTGCAGTATTTTCCAACTTGACGAACAGAGCTTCCATGGTTTTGGATTTTTCTCTTGTTAGGTGCGAAGCTGTCGGGGCTAGTGTTAGCCCTTTGATGCAAGTTGATATGGCTACGGTTTCATGCACATCTAAGGTTTATATCTTCAATTGTACAAATCTTTTGACATAATTGGCTAGAGGTGCTTTATCTCTCTGGACACAATGGAACAAGTCATCCGAGTCTGTTGTTGCACGATGGAAACCTTGGAAGTCTTGTATCAGCTTTGTTTTGAGATCAATCCTGCTATATACTAACTGTAGTGGGAGTAATGAGTACAAGTTCAGCGCAGCACTCTCGCAGGCTATGATTAGGGACTTGGCTAAGACTACGTCATCTCCTCCAACTGATGCTACTGCAGCCTCATAGCTCATGAGGATTTGACGAGGGTCATTTTGCCCATTGAACTTTGGCAGTGAGACTGTCTTGTAGTTTTGAGGCCATAGAGCTGTTTGTTTTAGGCCTATAGATAATGGAGAGCTTTGGTCCATTGCTATGTAGGGACTTTTCATCACTAGCACGTTGTGTTCAGCAAGGTTTGGATCCATTTGCGGAATGTTTTCTGTGTTCATGACATGTTACTGTCTCGAAGGTGGTGGTTGTTGTGGTGGTGGCGTGTTTCGTTAATATTGCAACTCATCCAACTCTTCTTGCAATTCTGCTAGATGTTGTTTTACTTGATTTAGTTTTGATATTTTTCAGCTTGCTAGACGTTGGGCTTCTAGTTCATGAGCAAACTTCTATTTTTCTTGTTTTAGAGCTTCGAGTTGCCTTAGCACCAAGGCCAACTCCTTTTCTGTTGCACCAACTTGATCGTTTCTTGTGCTTGACTAGGGTTATGCTAGATTTGCTACTTCTGCCTCGACTCTTTTTTTTACTTCTTGTTCATAAGTTAGCCTCGACTCTGTTTAACTTCTCTATAGTATCTATGTTATTTGATCAACAAGGATAATTCTTCTCTCTTGAGCCACATGATTCTCTCTTTCACCCTCGGTGGCTCCCTATGGTGTGGTCTTCTTTTTCTTCATTTGTCGAATCGTGGGTTGTTTTACGGCTAAAACCACGGTGGGTGCCCTGTTGGTCTTAAACGAATTTGATACCGAACAGATTTAGGATTACAAAAAGAACAATGTACACTTCTCAATTGGAAAAACCGTTCTCCCCTTTTATTGTGACTCATGGCCTACTTTGTATTCCATAAGTACCCTCGTTCAACCACTATATTCTTAGGATATACCGTACATAAAGGTCATTTGGGAACATGTGTACAAATTGAACTTCTCCACGTGTTCACATTTCTCACGTCTTCCGCCTGTTAACCTTGAGACTTCAATCCTGAGCTAGTCATATAGCCTTTAGGCTTCATTCGCATCCTAAGCTGGGCACGTAGCCTCGAGGCTTCAGCTTCTCAGAGTCATGACAAAAGGTCTTAACCTTGAGAAATTCCTCCTCGAGCATCATTCCTGAGTAAAGAGTAAAAAGATGAAAGCTCGGTATCTAGAACCAACTACGAACACTCGAGGGTTAATCCAATGGAAGTTAGTCATTATTGTTGTCGATCGCTACACTCGAGTCCTTTCAGGGGTAGAAGCAACGCGAGGATACGAGATTTACTTCGAGGTGCCTCGCACAGAACATGCAAGGTCAAAGGGGCTTCATTTTCCTTGCTACCGGTGCATAACTTGCGAGGTTAGGTTAGAATCTCCTGCCGACGTTTGAGGGTTACTGACTTTTTAAAGATCCCAACACTCAGGCTTCTTCTTTATACTATATATATCCCTACCTATCCTTCTTTATAATATCCCCGCGTGCAGGGAGACACGCGCAGCCTTCTCCTTTATACTATCCCTGCCCATCCTCCATATATTCTTACTGTACCTTCTCTCTCCCCACGTGGCTGCAACCCGGCCTTCGGCGCTAGGTCCCTCCTCGGCGGCGTTTGGCCTGTGCGTGCAGTGTGCGTGGGCCCACAATGCTGGAGGACATTGCGGCCCAGCTTTTTTATTTTTTAATCAGTTTTCAGTGCAGGGTGACAAGGTATCCCGCCTCTGCAACTGTATTTATTAGGCCGGACTGAGTCCTGCCCCTACAGATGCCTTATAAATGCAATTTTACCTGGTGGTAAAAACGTTTTTTTATGTAGTGGTGGCGCTCTCGAGTCTCCACAAATGCAATGAACATGCTGCGCCTCCCCTCAATCCGACAGATATATTGGTGTTGTTACAAATCCTATTTTTGTGACCAAAAGTTGCAAACGTTCAAGCACATTTTAGTTATTTTATTTTACTCTCTTAGTGTCATTTTTTAGTTGTTAGGCATCTGAGTGGCACATCGTAAGCTTGTCCCGGTTGCCCAGCTCATAAGCAATTGATGCCTGACAGTGACTGTCGTTGTTTGACCTGTCTCCACTGCTCGCTTCTGAATTACTGGGCCATGTCCAATGGCAGTCTTGCAGCTGATGAGGTGAGGCAGCAATCTTTTTGAGGACCTGTATGAGCCAGCTGAGCCACTGCTGCACATCATAGCCTGTACGTCTGCCGTCCTGGTGCGCGTGAACCACGAGGGCAGGCCCAGTGGACGCTCAGGCGTCGTGCATTATGTCCGACTAGCTATGGACAAAGGTCAAGTAAATATATTATTTTATTTTTAACATGGCAAATATTAGACATTTCATGTTTTTTTGTGCTACCAAAAAGTTTCAAGCAAGGGCACACAGCTCACCTGGAATCCTAACTTCACCCCTTAGGCCCTAATTTCACTTTCCCTCTCACATCTCTCCCTTTTCAGTCTCTTTGTGTTAATTTTTATATGAAAAACGTGAGATTGAACGAACTGTACATCTCTAGACGTGTGAATTTAAGATTTTAGAATATTTCAAAAAATATATCAAAAATAGATCTTCAATTATGTATAAAAATATTAACAATATAGTTTCAACAACCATTCATAAATTAAATATTAATAACATGAAATCGATATGGATGGTGTCGAGTCCCTGGTGTCCTATCCCTGTGAAAGACTGAGAAAGGATGGAGAAAATAGAGGACGGGATGCATATGGTGAAACCGACATGTGATTTTTTTGCCTATAGCCCGTACATACTACTCTCACCGTCGAATGAAAAAGTGCAATTTTTTCAGATAGATTAGTGGTGGTGTGAAAAGGCACCCATAACCAAATTCATTGACCCCATGCAGTAAGTTTTGGCATGCAAATTAAATAACCACATGATTAGGCAGGTAGTTACATCTAATTCTTAGGATTGCACTCTTTTATGTGATTTTTTTAAAATGCTTGAATGTCACTTTTCATTGGATGGAGGGAGTATATATATGCGCCTCATGCTGTCACGTGGTGTGTGCCGACTGGAATAGGTGCCAGGGCTGTTTTGGGCTCGGGCAGGCGTGAAAGCCCTGGCTGCGTGGATATAATAATGGAATGAATAACTAAAATTAAATTAGGCGGTGACATACAAAATTTTTTGGTAGAAACGTTGCTCGCTTTATTAATAGGAAGGAAAAGAGGTGAGGTGCCTTGCTTCCTCAGCTTCCACATCTTACCTATGTAAAAACATTCAAAAGAGTAGGCCGGTAGATTTTAAGATTGATAAAGTAGACATAGATTTAATTTCGTCTACATTTAGTACTCCATGCATGTATCGTAAGTTTGATGTGATGGAGAATCTTCTTTTTGCATAGTGTCAAAGTTGGGAGTTGGGGGATAACTAAACATGGCCTGAGTCCACATGCAATGCAAGACCAGTGATGTACACGTTTTGAGCTAGCAACAATGGCCTTTGTACACGTTTTGTCTGTGGCGGGATGTAGGGCGCCCGTGTGTGAGCACACGCAAATGCCTCCCCTTGGATCCGACTAGTAGATTTGTGTACTGACCACTGATGGCATATCATAGCTTGTCTGCTTGCCACATCATAGCGCGTGAACCACGAGGGCAGGACCAGTGACCTGGCCAGGTAAGGTGGGCGCTCAGACATCGTGCATTAAATATTAGGTGACGACTCTCTGCTTTATTCCTATTCGAGTGAATTTTCAAAGAGATCATTTGAGTCCTTCAACTTTTAAAGTAGTTCATTTCACGTGTAAATTGAGGTCCGTGGTTGGACCTCGAGTAAACTTAGAATAAACCAGGACCCGGATGAGAATGCTGGAATTAATAGTTTCCATACACTGCACAAGACCTTTATGAACTCTTGATTGCTTTTTGAAACACCCAATGCACGATCATTATTAACAATGAGATATTTGTTAGTTCCGGTGCTAACAAGTAGGCCTAACCATGATACAGGCCCAAGCAGGAGATAAAAGGAATAAGAAAAATAGAAGAAATGGGTATTTCCTACTGACATAAATTCAGATAGCTGATGCAAAAGATATGTTAACCCTGAATAAATCCAGGAACAATGATAAGAAATTATGCTAAGCAACCAAAAGTTATATGCAGCAGCATGAATGTAACATACAAAAATATAACATATGATTCTTTAAATTTAATTTAGAAAACAATTATTTTACTCCACTAAATATCTTGATAATACTATAATTTTTCTAGAATTAAATAAAAATAGAAAATATTGCATTAATTTACCGTTATCATTCACATTCCAAAATAATAAATTTTGGGATGTGACACTAACACATCTGACGTTGCTGCAAATTATGATAATGATGCACCATGTCATACATTGCTTTGCAGAGATACTTTCTTTTGACGTGGTCCTATATATGTCTTGCCATTTGCTTCGGCTGTCACCAACCTTGTTTAGGAATGGAATGATGATATGGAGTTTAGAGGGCGACTGCAATTCAAGAAAGGGAGAACGATGAGAACACCAAGCTACGCATGATCCTGCGTCAGTGTATACCGTCGGTGCTTGCCGTTATTTTGCCATTGTAAAAGTGAACCGTGGGCGCTTGTGTTACAAAGCCTATTTGGCAGGGAGCAAAAGTTGCAAACAGTCAAGTACACGTCATTTATTTTCTTTTACATTCTTAGTGTCTTTTTCTATGGTGAGGCATCTTAATGGCTATAGTGAACGAGGCCCATTAGGTCATAGTTTATAATTTCGGTGATTGAGTGACAACATAGTCAAGGAACTAATAGTTTGTCAAGCATGTGTCTTGTAGGTTTATTAGGTCCCAAGTGTGCAAACCAAACAATAGCAAGGTTCAAATCATGTTATTCAAGTATCCAAGCTATGGTATTCAAGTGACCAAGCCATGGTATCTAGAATTATTCTATGGTATTCAAGTATCCAAATGACAAATAAAATCCAGAGATAGAATAATTCTATAGCATCCAAGTGACGGTATCTTCGTTGTGCACATGGTGATATTTAACTCAGAAAATTCAATACCATCAGATGTTCCGATGGTCCACCGTAGCAACCATCGGAGCAATTGGTACAACTAAAAATTCAACTTGAGTGGCAGCAAGCACTAGATGATCCGACAGTCTATATTTTACATGCGTGGGAGCAAATCATAGAGAAGACGAAGACAACCCTATGGCACCAGATGATCCGATGGTCAGAAGTTGGAAGCATCGGACGAAGCATATTTACTTTGCGAAGTTCTAGAGAGGTCTCGTGTGAAACTCCTTTAGCACCGAATGTTCCGCCGGTTCTATCGGATGAAGTGTCAGATGAATTTTGATGTGTCAGTGAAGAACTTGGGTGCGGGAAAGCCAACAACTAGTTGCACCGGATGTTCCAATGTATGCCAAAAACATACCATCGAAACATCCGATAGTACACTTTAACTAGTCGTTGGAGCAACATCTCTTTGATATCCTGGGCTATTTATACCCCATCCATTCACCCAATTGAAGTTGCTGGAGTGTACAAGAGTCGATTGGAGTGCAAGACACATCAAGAACACATCCATGCAACCAAAGTGCTAAAGTGATCATCGAAAGGCAATCGGCACATGCTTAGAGAGTGATTAGTTTAAGGATAGGCCTAGAGAGAGTGAGTGCAAGGTGTTGCTACCTTGTGATTGTAACACCCAAATTTTTAGAGAATTCAAATTCATTAAAATTTGCTCAAATTAGGATGTCATTTAAATTCTAGGCATTTAATTTCACTTTCTTTAAATTTAATTAATTCATCATAGGAGTTTATTGTGCATTCATGCTGGTGCATTTATTTTGATTGCTTGGGTTTGAATCAAAATTTGAATTCCAAATTTAAATTCATTTTTCAAAACCTTTTCCTTTTCCTTTTTCTTTTTCTTTTTCTTCTTCTCCTCCTGGGCCGCATCCTTCTCTCCTTCCCTTTCTTCTTTTCTTTCGGCCCAGCCGAGCTGCAGCTTCTCCGGCCTGCTCCACCCTACCGCCGACCCCCTCCGCTTTCTCTTTTGCCGGCCCGCGAAGCTCTTCGCCGGCCCAGCTCCCTTCTCCCGCGCGGCTCGCCACTCGCCCGCTTCCTTTTTCCTCCGCGGCCCGTGAAACCGTGCCGGCCCACGAAGCTGCGCCAGCCCGCCTACCGCCCGCGGCCGCCGACATGTGGGTCCCACCGTCGTCTCCCACCTCCGGCCGGACTCTCCTCCGCCGGCAACCGCCACGCGAGATCTCCGCACGGGCGCCGCCTTCCCCGACCGATTTGAACCGGGGCCGCCTCTATCTCCAAGCGCGCCGCCTCCGCGGCCTCGAGCACCCGCGCCGCAGCACCTGAAACCCTAGCGCCCAAGCTCCCGCGCCGCCGCCTCTTCTTCGCCGCCAAGCGCCGCCTCCGGTGAGCCTCGGTCGTCAATGACCGCCAAAACGAGATCGCCAAGTCCTCCTCTATCTTCTGGTGTTTTCCGCGCGCGAAACCGAGCCCCGGAGCGCCGTTTCGGCCTACTCCTCTATCTTCTGGTGCTAATATTATCAGAAGATGGATTTAAATTGTTGTACTCACCCTTGCAAAACCGCTGTTCAGACCAAGCTAATTTGGAGGAGTATCTGCACGACTTTGAGGAGTTCTAGGCGTACGGTTCTTCAGTCAGCTGCCTGTGGTGTCGCCGTCGTCTTTGGAGTTCCGCTGCGTAATAAATTAGGCTTATGTTTTATTGAGACTTTCGGTCATGTAATAATATTTAATACTCTCTTTATTCACTTTAGCACTGTCTTTATTATTCACTATTGTCGTACATGTGTGTAACTTGATCCTAGTGCACATGTATTTAATGCACTCAATTTTGTCCTTAAAATCAGGTGTGACAAAAGTGGTATCAGAGCCGTGTTGACTGTAGGACGTTAGCCTAGTTAGAAAATGGTCGTATTTAAGGATTATAATAATCTAGTAGGCATTCCTACCTTTTCATAATTTAAATCTACTTAATTATTCTTAAACTTGATTTGTCTCATCCTTGTTGCTATTTTAATCTTTTATTTTATTACCATCTTGGTTCGTTCAAAATTTTATTCTAAAAATTTTCTTCTTTCTTTCTGTTAGATGGCTCGCACCCGGTTGACAGCACGCAAGAGCACCCGTCCCCCACGTCATGGCATCGCATCGTATCACCCCATGGAGCCTAGGGACGAGGAGGAAGAGGAATGTCTACTACTTCCAGCACCCGGGGGATGAGACTGATGAGGACGCCGTGCCCGTGCAGCAGGAGATAGCACCGTCACCAACACTGACACCAGCACCGGCACCGGCACCGGCACCAGCACCTGCACCAGCCCCAGCGCCTGTACCTGTCATCGACTTATCGGACGAGGAGCCCGAACCAGATCCCGAGCCCGAGAGATGGATCAGGTGGGTGAAGGAAGACTATGGCCAAGGAGTGCACATGGCCGACATGCTGAGGTGGACTTGTCATCACTTGGGATACAGCATAAGACCTATCTACAAGTGTGCTCGGTTCACCCACCCTCGCTATCCCACTTTTTGGGAGGTGAAGGTTATCCTTCGAGAGGAGCATGAAAGAGGATGGGAGGTGATGGTTGTTCACCATGATGTGGCGATGAGGAGGACCATGAAGTCCGGCATTGCCGAGGCAGCTAGGAGCGCACTTGAGGTCCTTTCTCACAGGGAACGGCCACGGCTACAGTACACATATCGTCGGTTCCTTCCGTCCAGGGCTAGTGGAGAAGCAAGAACTTTCATAGCTACTCATGATGGAGTTGACATGGCCACGGACTATCTTCGCAAGTACTTGTCGGCAACTCTCACCGCTTTGAATGAAACAAACAACCACCTCTTTGAGACTCAACGGGAGCTTCATGAAGTTAGGTGGGAGAGAGATGTGCTAGTGGCTTCCGCGATAGGGGCACCGCCGCCGCAAGAGGATGCCAATTTTCCCGCTTCGTCGCCGTCACCCAAGCATCCCCGCTACGACTCGCCCGGTGCCGCCGCAGAAGATCTCTAGGAGTTAGGAGTGTTTAGCTTAAACTTTTGTAATCGTTAGTCGTCGCTCGAGTGTGCTTAGATTAAAGTGTGCTTAGATGCTTGGTTTTGTGTTACATGTTTGAGTTGGACCTTTGTAATGAGTGCGGTATGTGGGGTAATTGCCACACGATACTGGTCTTAGTAATAAAAGTGCTTGGTTGGGTTTTAGTTCTGTTCTAAATCAGCTTCTAATCTTTCTTAATCATGATCTCCCATCTGTCTAAATCTATCTGTCATGCAAGCTATGCGATGTTCAATTCTGCTCTCGACATTAATTGACACGTCAGTACTGTTTTATTTTTATCTCGAGATATAGAGGTCAAAATGGCATGAAACCAGTGGGGTTAGTTTCAGAATTTGATGGAGTATTTTCTGTAAATGTTTCGGAATTTTTGAAGGATCTGTCTGGGAGATATATGCGAATTAGTAGAGCAATCAGAATCTGAAACTATCAACCGACACTGTCAGCTTGTTAATTTTGTAACCGGAGGTCTACAAGTCCGATTGAGGTGATTCCAGTTGGGTTGGTTTACAAATTTGATAAGTTACGATTTGGTAATTTCTTATTAATTTTGGACACCTTTTGTGATGGTCACATCTAATTTAACGGAGCTAACAGAATCTATCTTACTTTTATATCTTGTCGCTTTATCTTTCTCAGTTATTCCTTCACACACATATCTAAATCTATTGTCTCTAATGCTCAGATGGTAAACACCAGGTCCGGATCAGGAGTTGACCACCCCGCAGTGCCTCGTCACAGGGACAACAGCAGCAATCCCAACCCCGCTCCGCAACAGAATCAACAAGCACCTGCAGGGATGGAGCAGTTCTTGGCAGCCCAGACTCAGCTTCTCGCCGGACTGACCAACACCGTGGCAGCCTTACAAGCTCAGCTGAACAACAACAACAACAACAACAACCAGCATCAGCCGCTGCCAAGGGATAGGCATAGGGAGTTCATGAGCCACAAGCCCCCAACGTTTTCACACTCCCTAGACCCACTAGATGCTGATGACTGGTTGAAAAGTGTGGAGAAGATGCTGAACATTACCCAGTGTTCTGACAGGGAGAAGGTCATGTATGCTTCAGGACACTTGGAAGGACCAGCTGCAGATTGGTGGGATGCTTACACCACCACCCATGCCAACACTAATGGCATTACTTGGGAGGAATTTAGGACTAACTTCAGGAGCCACCACATTCCTTCCGGATTGATGAAGCTCGAGAAGAAGGAGTTCCTTGCTCTTAAGCAGGGTAATATGTTAGTGACTGAGTACAGGGACAAGTTTGTCCAGTTGTCCCGCTATGCTCCTGAAGATGTTGCCGATGATGAGCAGAAGCAGGAGTTGTTCTTGGATGGTTTGATTGGACCACTCCAATACTAGCTGATGTCTCACACCTTCCCTAGTTTTCAGAAGATGCTGGACAAAGCGATTGGCCTGGAGCACAAGAAGAATGAGCTTGGGGAGATGAGCAGTCATTCCAGCACCCCGCTCAGCAGTCATTTCAGTGCTCCAGCCCCCAGCTCCAGCGTCCAGGGATGCAGACTCCGCGCCCCAACTTTCCGCAGAATCGCCAGATGACTCCTGCAGGTGTTCTAGTGAGGCCCAATGCTCCAGTGGGTAACACTTGCTTCAAGTGTGGTGAAGTTGGCCACTATGCCAACGCTTGTCCTAAGAGGAGTGTGCCGTCTACCCCCGTGCAGAATAATAGCACTCCTCGACAGAATCTGCAGGCGCAGCAGTCAAGGAACGTGAACCAAACCCCGCAGCGCGCTCAAGGACAGCAGAACTATGTGCGTGGTAAGCTGAACCACGTGGATGTTGATACTGCTCAGGAGGCTCCAGACGTTGTGCTCGGTATGTTTCTTGTCAACTCAGCACCCGCCTCAGTATTATTTGATTATGGAGCATCCCATTCTTTCATTACTGCATAGTACGTAGCTAAGCATAACATGCCCATTAGTACCATGCCACGCCATATGCTAGTCAGTTCACCAGGGGGAAACGTGAAAGCATTATATCGATGTAACCAAGTGAACCTCAAGATAATCAGCAGAGATTTCCCGGCTAATCTTATAGTGTTGGAATCAAGTGGAATTGATGTGATACTCAGTATGGGATGGTAGAGCAAGTTCGACGCAGTGATACAGTGTGCAAAAAGGTCGGTTCTTCTCACAAGCCCAGCAGGGGAAAGAATTGAATTTGTGGCTACTCTACGTTCAGCAGCAGATTGCACCGTTAATCAGTTGGCTGGAATATCTTTGGAAGATATCAAAGTGGTGTGTGACTACCCGGATGTGTTCCCCGACGATTTACCAGGTATGCCACCTGACCGTGAAATTGAATTTGCTATTGATCTTTTACCTGGTACTGCACCTATCTCCAAACGTCCTTATAGAATGTCGGTTAAGCAATTAAAAGAATTGAAACAACAATTAGAGGAATTATCGGCAAGACAGTTTATTCGGCCTAGTTCATCACCATGGGGAGCACCGGTTATCTTTGTGCCAAAGAAGGACGGTACTCAGAGGATGTGTGTGGATTATAGGGCACTGAACGAGGTAACCGTCAAGAATAAGTACCCATTGCCTTGCATTGAGGATCTGTTTGATCAAATGAGAGGAGCCAAGGTATTCTCCAAGATCGACTTGTGATCGGGTTATCATCAGTTGAAGATCAGGCCGTCCGACATACCCAAGACTGCTTTTACTTCCAAATATAGTCTCTTTGAGTACACGGTAATGTCATTCGGGCTGACAAATGCTCCAGCTTACTTCATGTATCTGATGAATAAGGTATTTATGGAGTACCTGGATAAGTTCGTTGTGGTGTTTATTGATGATATCATGATTTACTCCAAGAGTGAGGAAGAACATGAGGAACATTTGAGGTTAGTGCTTCAGAAGTTGAGGGAGCATCAGTTGTATGCAAAATTCAGTAAGTGTGAGTTCTGGTTGAAGGAGGTCTCTTTCCTTGGTCATATCATCTCCGACGGTGGAATTGCAGTGGATCCAGGCAAGGTCAGGGATGTTTTGAAGTGGAAACCGCCAGAGACAGTAGCTGAGATTAGGAGTTTTCTCGGACTTGCAGGCTACTACCGCAGGTTCATCGAAGGATTCTCCAAGATAGTGAAACCCCTCACTACGCTGCTAGAAAAAGGAAGGGAATTCAAATGGACAGAGGCATGTCAGGCCAGTTTTGAGGAACTGAAGAAAAGGTTGACCACAGCTCCAATGTTGGTAATGCCAGATCTACACAAAGGATTTGACATATATTATGATGCATCTCGACAGGGTTTAGGCTGTGTTTTGATGCAGGAAGGTCATGCCATAGCCTATGCTTCCAGGCAGTTGAGGAAACATGAGCAAAATTACCCGACTCATGATTTGGAGTTAGCCGCAGTGGTACATGCCTTGAAGATTTGGAGACACTATATTCTCGGGACTAAGTGTCAGATCTATACCGATCACAAGAGTCTCAAGTACATCTTCACTCAGAAGGACCTTAATCTGAGACAGCGACGATGGTTAGAGCTTATCAATGACTATGATCTGGAGATTCCCTATCATCCTAGTAAGGCTAATCTGGTTGCAAACACTTTGAGTCGGAAGGGTCATGCTAACCTAGCCTTAGCACTCCAGTTACCTGACGAGTTGATGAAAGAATTTGAGAGGCTGAACTTGAGTGTCGTTGCGCATACTGAGGAAGCAACGATGGAAGTGGAGCCAACTCTAGAGCAAGAGATACGGGCAGGACAGCTTAAGGATGCCAAGGTCAAGGAAATTAAGGAGATGGTAAAGGAAGGAAGAGCCACAGACTTTACAGAAGACTCTCAGGGAACCTTATGGGTCAAAGGAAGGATTTCGGTACCCGATGTGGGGAACCTCCGTGAGATGATCTTGAAAGAAGCTCATAATTCAGCCTATTCCATTCACCCCGGTAGTACCAAGATGTATCAGGATCTTAAGCAGAGGTATTGGTGGCCCGGAATGAAGAAAGATGTAGCTGCACATGTAGCTGTTTGCGACATATGTCAAAGGGTTAAAGCTGAACACCAGAGGCCGGCTGGATTGCTTCAGCCGTTAAAAGTGCCTGAATGGAAGTGGGAAGAAACCGGCATGGACTTTATCGTTGGATTGCCCCGCACTCAAGCTGGTTACAACTCAATTTGGGTTATTGTTGATAGGTTGACAAAGGTAGCACACTTCATTCCTATAAAGACTACGCACTCTGGGGCAAGATTAGCAGAGTTGTATATGTCAAGAATAGTGTGTTTGCATGCTGTGCCCAAGAAGATAGTGTCTGACAGAGGTACTCAGTTCACGTCACGCTTCTGGCAGAAGTTGCATGAATCCCTAGGCACAAGATTAAATTTCAATTCAGCTTATCACCCTCAAACGGATGGACAGACCGAGAGAACAAATCAAATACTAGAAGATATGTTGAGAGCATGTGCGTTGAAGCATGGACTTAGCTAGGACAAGAGTTTACCCTATGCAGAGTTCTCCTATAATAATAGCTATCAGGCCAGTCTCAAAATGTCGCCATTTGAAGCTTTGTAGGGTAGGAAGCGCAGAACACCTCTTTATTGGAGTGAAACAGGAGAGAATCAGTTATTTGGGCCAGAAATTATACAAGAGGTAGAACGACAGGTCCAGATCATCCGAGAAAAGTTGAGGACTGCACAATCTCGACAGAAGAGTTATGCTGACAGCAGGAGAAGAGAATTGACCTTTGAGGTAGGAGATTATGTGTATCTCAAGGTATCGCCCATCAGGGGTATGCGCAGATTTAAGGTCAAAGGAAAATTGTCACCTCGATTCATCGGTCCGTTCAAGATTCTTGAGAGAGTGGGACAAGTAGCCTATCGACTGGAGTTGCCTAACCAGTTGTCAGATGTACACGACGTATTTCATATCTCACAACTTAAGAAGTGCCTCAGAGTTCCCGAGCAACAGTTGCCTATGGAGGAATTGAATGTTCAGGATGACCTCACTTACACGGAATACCCCGTTAAGATTTTGGATACTTTGGAAAGGGTTACAAGAAACCGGACGATCAGAATGTGCAAGGTTCAGTGGAGTCACCATACGGAGGACGAGGCAACTTGGGAAAGAGAGGACGAGTTACAAAAGGAATTTCCCCATCTCTTTGCAGGAGTTTCCGAATCTCGAGGACGAGATTCTTCTTAAGGTGGGTAGGATTTGTAACACCCAAATTTTTAGAGAATTCAAATTCATTAAAATTTGCTCAAATTAGGATGTCATTTAAATTCTAGGCATTTAAATTCATTTTCTTTAATTTAATTAATTCATCATAGGAGTTTATTGTGCATTCATGCTGGTGCATTTATTTTGATTCCTTGGATTTGAATCAAATTTGAATTCCAAATTTAAATTCAATTTTCGAAACCTTTTCCTTTTCCCTTTTCTTTTTCCTTTTCTTCTTCTCCTCCTGGGCCGCATTCTCCTTTCTTCGCCTTCTTTTTTGTTTCTTTCGGCCCAGCTGCGCAGCAGCTCCTTTGGCCTTTTCCCCTTCCGCCGGCCCTCTCCGCTTTTTCTTTTTGCCGGCCCGCGAAGCTCCTCGCCGGCCCAGCTCCTTTCTCTCGCGCGGCTCGCCGCTCGCCCGCGGCCCGTGAGCGCGCGCCGGCCCACGAAGTCGCGCAGCCCGCCTACCGCCCACGGCCGCCGACAGGTGGGTCCCACCGTCGTCTCCTACCTCCGGCCGGACTCTCCTCTGCCCGCAACCGCCGCGCGAGATCTCCGCACGGGCGCCGCCTTCCCCGACCGATTTGAACCGGGGCTGCCTCTATCTCCAAGCACGCCGCCACTATATAAGTCGCCGCCCCCTCCCCGGCCTTGAGCACCCGCGCCGCAGCACCCGAAACCCTAGCGCCCAAGCTCCCACGCCGCCGCCTCTTCTCCTCCGCCAAGTGCCGCCTCCGGTGAGCCTCGGTCGTCAATGACCGCCAAAATGAGATCGCCAAGTCCTCCTCTATCTTCTGGTGTTTTCCGCGCGCGAAACCGAGCCCTGGAGCGCCGTTTCGGCCTACTCCGGCGACCCGCCGCCGCTCGCCGCCGTCCGCCGCCGTCTGCTGCCACCGCCGCGATGTCATCGATGACCGCGACCGTCGGATCTAGATCCGACGGCTCGTAGTGAGTCAATCCGGCTGCGTAACGGTCAACCGCGTCGCACCGTGCCACTTTTCCGCTTAAGCTCCCACCTTTTCCGCAAATCAACCCGCGGTCCAGATCGCATTGAAAAATATTCACAGATCTGCCCTTGCGCTTTTCGGTTTAAACCCTGAGTTTTCTAAAAATCAAACCACCATCCGTTTTGGAGTTTTTGCACGTTAGACCTTCGGTTTATACGTGTAATTACGTATAAGCCCTCGGTTTTCGCGGTTTGGCCCTAAAAGTCCCTGGATCTTGTTTTAATCATATCTTTTGCATCTTAACTCTTTTTTTCGCGTTCTTTATATCCACGTGTTCGTTTTAAAGCGTAGATCAATTTTTCAAGCTTGTTTTATCTGTTTAATTGTGATTGGTGTACTGTTTCTTACTTTTTTCCCATGTTTGCTTGTATGTGCTCGTGTGATGCGTGTAGACGTCCCGCAGTTCGAGGGATTTGAAGACCAAGCCTTCAAGGAGTACGAACAGTAGGAGTAAGGCCAAGAAGGCAAGTCGTGTCCTTGATCACTACTTTTCTGTCCTATACACCTTTACTTTCTCGTACTCAACATTTATGCCATGCACTTGTTAAGATTAAATTGATGGGTCCCAATTAAGGTTCGCCTAGATTGAATTACCTTTGCCTTGACCAACCGGTTTACCATTATGTTGGGTAGCCCATGCTTAGTGCTTACTTGGTATATGGTGGTTTAACTGAACACAATGTTTAATCTTTCTTTACTTCTATTATACCTTTCATTAATACAAGAGCACTATTGTTAATCGGAACATGGAGCGACCACCCAGGAAAACAGTGCTACCACAAGACTAAATGGCTCTGGTCTTGGCTGAATAATTAGAAACTCTAGTTTGGGGTAATCTTACCGAAAGGGCAAGAGGGGAGGCGTTGATGGGATATAGCACTCGCTCTCTTGGGAAGTGGGCTTGGCTAAGACACTATACCCACTAGGGGACTGCTATGTTCTGCTTCGACCTGAAACCTTAGCGGGTTACCACATTGCTAGCGAATCTTTGTAAAGGCCTCGTAGCGTCCCTATGCAATCACACCTCGAAAGTGTGGTATGGTGCCTTGCAAACACCACATGGTTGGGTCCAAAGTTCATTTGAACTTTTACGCGACTTGTGGGTAAAGATGTGCCACCTCTGCAGAGTGTAAAACTGATCGATCAGACGTGCTCACGGTTAAGAGCAGCCTGGACCCTCACGTGATAATATTATCGGAATATGGATTTAAATTGTTGTCATTTCATGCATATGTTGTTTACTTCATTTATGCTCATGTTTAATTTCGGGTGGTATGAACTTATGCTTAGTTAATTGCTAATAAAACTTGACCAACTTAATTAAAAATGGATGCTAATTAAGCCTTAGCCATACCTTGATTTGCCTTACACTACACTATTCCCCACGACTTGTTGAGTACCAACCATAAGTGTACTCACCCTTGCAAAACCGCTGTTCAGACCAAGCTAATTTGGAGGAGTATCTGCACGACTTTGAGGAGTTCTAGGCGTACGGTTCTTCAGTCAGCTGCCTGTGGTGTCGCCGTCGTCTTTGGAGTTCCGCTGCGTAATAAATTAGGCTTATGTTTTATTGAGACTTTCGGTCATGTAATAATATTTAATACTCTCTTTATTCACTTTAGCACTGTCTTTGTTATTCACTATTGTCGTACATGTGTGTAACTTGATCCTGGCGCACATGTATTTAATGCACTCGATTTTTTCCTTAAAATCGGGTGTGACAAAAGTGGTACCAGAGCCAGGTTGACTGTAGGACGTTAGCCTAGTTAGAAAATGGTCGTATTTAAGGATTATAATAATCTAGTAGCCATTCCTACCTTTCTTAATTTAAATCTACTTAATATTCTTAAACTTGATTTGTCTCATCCTTGTTGCTATTTTAATCCTTTATTATTGTCTTGGTTCGTTCAAAATTTTATTCTAAAAAATTTTCTTCTTTCTTTCTGTTAAATGGCTCACACTCGGTTGACAGCACGCAAGAGCACCCGTCCCCCGTGTCATGGCATCGCATCGTATCACCCCATGGAGCCTAGGGACGAGGAGGAAGAGGAAGTCTCCTACTTCCAGCACCCGGGGGATGAGACTGACGAGGACGCCATGCCCGTATTGCAGGAGACAGCACCGTCACCAACACCGACACCAGCACCGGCACCAGCACCGGCACCAGCACCTGCACCAGCCCCGGCGCCCGTACCTGTTATCGACTTATCGGACGAGGAGCTCGAACCAGATCCCGAGCCCGAGAGATGGATCGGGTGGGTGAAGGAAGACTATGGCCAAGGAGTGCACATGGCCGACATGCTGAGGTGGACTTGTCATCACTTGGGATACAGCATAAGACCTATCTACAAGTGTGCTCGGTTCACCGACCCTCGCTATCCCACTTTTTGGGAGGTGAAGGTTATCCTTCGAGAGGAGCATGAAAGAGGATGGGAGGTGATGGCTGTTCACCATGATGTGGCGATGAGGAGGACCATGGAGTCCGGCAATGCCGAGGCAGCTAGGAGCGCACTTGAGGTCCTTTCTCACAGGGAACGGCCACGGCTACAGTACACATATCGTCGGTTCCTTCCGTCCAGGGCTAGTGGAGAAGCAAGAACTTTCATAGCTACTCATGATGGAGTTGACATGGCCACGGACTATCTTCACAAGTACTTCTCGGCAACTCTCACTGCTTTGAATGAAACAAACAACCACCTCTTTGAGACTCAACGGGAGCTTCATGAAGTTAGGTGGGAGAGAGATGTGCTAGTGGCTTCCGCGACAAGGGCACCGCCGCCGCAAGAGGATGCCGATTTTCTCGCTTCGTCGCCGTCAACCAAGCGTCCCCGCTACGACTCGCCCGACGCCGCCGCAGAAGATCTCTAGGAGTTAGGAGTGTTTAGCTTAAACTTTTGTAATCGTTAGTCGTCGCTCAAGTGTGTTTAGATTAAAGTGTGTTTAGATGCTTGGTTTTGTGTTACATGTTTGAGTTGGATCTTTGTAATGAGTGCGGTATGTGGGGTAATTGCCACACGATACCGGTCTTAGTAATAAAAGTGCTTGGTTGGGTTTTAGTTCTGTTCTAAATCAGCTTCTAATCTTTCTCAATCATGATCTCCCATTTGTCTAAATCTATCTGTCATGGAAGCTATGCGATGTTCAATTCTGCTCTCGACATTAATTGACACGTCAGTACTGTTTTATTTTTATCTCGAGCTACAAAGGTCCAAATGGCATGAAACCAGTGGGGTTAGCTTAAGAATTTCATGGAGTATTTTCTGTAAAGTTTTCGGAATTTTTGAAGGATCTGTATGGGAGATATATGCGAATTAGTAGAGCAATCAGAATCTGAAACTATCAACCGACACTGTCAGCTTGTTAATTTTGTAACCGGAGGTCTAGAAGTCAGATTGAGGTGATTCCAGTTGGGTTGGTTTAAAAATGTTATAGGTTACTACTTGGTAATTTCTCATTAATTTTGGACACTTTTTATGATGGTCACATCTAATTTAACGGAGCTAACAGAATCTGTCTCACTTTTATATCTTGTCGCTTTATCTTTCTCAGTTATTCCTTCACACACATATCTAAATCTATTGTCTCTAACGCTCAGATGGTAAACACCAGGTCCGGATCAGGAGTTGACCACCCCGCAGTGCCTCGTCACAGGGACAACAGCAGCAATCCCAGCCCCGCTCCGCAACAGAATCAACAAGCACCTGCAGGGATGGAGCAGTTCTTGGCAGCCCAGACTCAGCTTCTCGCCGGACTGACCAACACCGTGGCAGCCTTACAAGCTTAGCTGAACAACAACAACAACCAGCAGCAGCCGCCGCCAAGGGATAGGCATAGGGAGTTCATGAGCCACAAGCTCCCAACGTTTTCACACTCCCCAGACCCGCTAGATGCTGATGACTGGTTGAAAACCGTGGAGAAGATGTTGAACATCACCCAGTGTTCTGACAGGGAGAACGGGATACTACGGTTTGCATTGGGTCTATGTTAGGTGGGGAATGAAAAAGGGTACAACAACATCATCACCGTTCATTCTGTAAAAAAACAACACATGAAATTTATAAAATCGTGGGCATGTTTCTTAAATGTTTCGATCTAAGAAATGTATATATATAGTCATGGTAGATAGTTTTTTCTAAAATCTATTTGTAATCAGCTAGTCATTGCATATGCTTTTAAAATCCATAAGTAATTCATGGCATGCAACAATCTTTTTTATCGTGTCCATCCTCATCTCTACTAAAACTCGTGGAGTTTTTCTACCGTACCTTATACTAGAATTTGGTGGTATGTAATACAGAGACAATCTAACCATCAGTGCCTTAACAAAACACTAGTAGAGGCTCAATTTTTTTGGGCGGCCTAAAAGGTCACCCGCCCCTAAAAAGGAGCATTTGTAGGGCTGGGCCATGGGTGAGACATCCCACCATTTTTAGGCGGATGATGGGGTGACATGCCCCTGAATATATATATATATATATATATATATATATATATATATATATATATATATATATATATATATATTCTGAAAATGAAAAGCATTTCTAGAAGCGGGCGATGGCATCACCCGCTTCCAAAAATTATTTATAGGGGAGGGTGATGGCATGCCGCTCCCAAAAATTATTTATAGGGGAGGGTGATGGCATGGCTCGCCCTTAGAAATGTCAAATAAATTCTTAACTTTTTTATATGATCTCGAACGAAGAAAAATTTAATATTAAAATTCTAGAGCTTGATGAGATCTAGGTCATTTAATAGTCAAAAAATCATTATCAGTTCTCAAATTTTGAAATCTAGAATTTCTGAATTTTTCAAACAACCCTCGATGTAGAGCAGCTCTATATCAATGTTCTAGTGGTTAAACAGATCTAAAATTCATATATTTTTCAATTAAGATGGTTTAGGATCCCATGATTATTTAGGCATTAGTTGTGCCCGACATAACTATTACTATTGATATAGATAGTGCATTTATATACACACTAGACTATATAGTTACACTATAAGAAATCTTCCAACCTATGAAGAACCAAAAAGTGTCGTAAACACGTTTTTTGCGTCACAAACCGTGATTTATGACGCGGGAGTGACGAAAACCCTTTGTCATTAGTTGAGCATTATAAACCACGACTAGTGACGTTCCTTATTTCGTTGGTTCCTACTATTATGCCACAATGGACATAATCTAATGTGGCATCCGATGTGGCATGACAATTGTGACAAATTATTTCATCATAAAATGAATTTGGCCCATTTGTGTTGGGTTCCCACAGGTTAATGTTGTTCAAATAGCCCACAATTGATTCTGGTAGACCTGTTTGTTATTGGGACGAGCCCAAATTTATTTCCAGAGGCCATTGTTGGTTGTTCAAGTAGCCCAAAATTGATTCCAGAAGGCCCATTTGTTGTTGGGTCGAGCCCAAAATTGTGCAAAATGTTTGCGGCCCTTTAAGTCCCGATTTATGAATGCAATTGACTTTTAGCCCAATTATATGTGGGCTAAGCTCACTTAAGGAAAACATAAATTTAACCAATTGGGCATGACAAATAATTGATTTCATTTCAATTCTGATCCGGTTGGCAAAATAATAAACAGAGCACACATATTTATGTATACAAGAAAATAAATTATTGTTCCCATCGAGACAACCACTACCATATTGTTCTTCACATATCACAAACTATTACAAGATAACTACCTCACAAATAATAGAGATTGACAAAGCTGCATCTAGGTCATAATCTCAAGAGACAAAGTAGAGTATTGATCTTAACCTCTTCCTCGTATATAGGTTAGCAGTCGATGAAGGAGTGCTTCACTATCTTGTATTACCTTCTTCAAGTTCTCAATCTCAGGTGATTGCAATTTGAGAGTTGATTCTAATTCTTCTATCTTCTTCTTCAAGGTTGCTAACTCTTGCTGATGAGCAACAAACTATTGTCGAAGTTGTATCCCATCTTATTTGTTGGCTACAACTTGCTCCCCATCAACACTGTTGCATAAGGATTTAGTAGAGCTTCTTGAGTACTCCGCTGCCTCATCAGGTTTTTTTCAGCAAGAAGCAGCATTGATTTGTGAACTTCCATCTAGAAATAGTGGATGCGAAATCAGATTGGGATCTTGTAATTGCGTTAAACTAAGGAAAGAAGGAACATCAACAATCATCATGTGTTTAGTTTGTTACCCTAGAGCTGGACTAAATAGGAGCGACTACAGATGTTGACCCTTTGGCCGGCTGAAACAGGATATAGTTAAACTTCGGTTGATGCATTTGTTTAAGTATAAATTAAGAACAGACAAATAACCAAGCATAAGAACATGTGGCAATGGTTGACATCATCTGCAAACTGAAACAATTTCATCCTTTAAGTTCTACAAAAAACTTCAGTTGATGCATTGGTTTAATTATAAATTAAGAGTGGACAAATAAACAAGAACAAGAACACGTGGCAAAGGTTGAGATCATACGCAAACTGAAGCAATTTCATCTATTAAGTTCCACAAACCATATAAACAAAGAGCACGGGGAAGCAATCTAATAATTTCATCGATTAAGTTCTACAAACCACATAAATAATTTGAGATAAAGGAGATCTGGTGGAGCAGTAATTCTTGGAAAAGGTGAAAGATAAAGGGGATCTGGTGGAGCAGTAATTTTTCACCAACTCTTGCAATAGGGTACAATAGGTCCACATTCACCAAAGCATGCAACTAGAATATTGAAAGCTAAAGAGTATGGGGAAGCAATCTAATAATTGAATTTAGCAATATGGGTTGGAGACTGCTGAGTTGACGAACATGAAGAGAAGGAGGTGCCAAATGCCGCCTCGATGGAGCGGCCTGGGCATGCGCCGCTTCCTCGGTCTTCCTTGAATGTAGTCGGGCACGGTAGCCGTCGGTGGCAGCCTCAGGGAAGCCGACGGAGCGACAGCCTTGAACCATCTCGTAGCTTCAAGCCCATCGCCGAGGAAGGCCGCTGCTCGTAGCTGAGGTAGCCCACCGCTAGTCCAGCTTGACGGTGCTGCTGAGGTCACGCTTGCTGCTGCCGCTGCAGATCTACTAGGGCTATTTGGCAGGAAGAGGAGAGAGGACCGATTTTGGAATTAACGGGCAGTATGTGGGAGGCTTGGTTCCCCTCTTTTATTTAAATATAATGGGGGAGGACCCCGAGGAGGACTGGGGAATTCAAAATTTCACTTCCCGCCTTTGTTCTCTGTAGCGGGAGATGAACCTCTTTGGAAACTGCCACGAGACCTGGGTCACTTGCACGTTGGACCGCTTGGGACTCGGCCCCGAGCGTTAGTGACCTTACATAGACGAGCGGTTCCAGAAGGGAGTCTGGGACAGTCTGTGGTATCATGGCATTGTTGAGCACTCCACGGATTATCCTTCTTGGTTGATTCATGTCTGCAGGATGATGTGACTATTGCTTTACAAATGTAGTTCAGTGCAATAAATTAATGTACCGTTTTGACTGTTTCCATGATAAAATACACTTAAATAATACATTAAAACTACAACGGACTCTAGCGGTGGCCTCCTAATCTCTACTCAATGTTCTTTAAAGCAAGCACACGTATCCTCTTGATAACTTCGAGATGGTGGTAATACAAGAACGCAAAATTCTTTGTGAGAATTCCGTCCAGCGAGATTAGCGCTATGAGAGACATGCACTTCCGCTACAATTGGGTGTAGTTAGTCTCAAATGCCCATCTTAGAAATGTGGTCACAGTTTTCTCACACGCCATGTCCCACATCTTTGACGCATAGTGTAGTTTCAACCGTTCGATGCAGTACAGGTTGGCGAGTGAGAGTAACAGAGGCCAGGCGTTGACAGGGGTGTCCCATAAATCAGCCTCATCTGGGAGTGATCCTTTGTAGGCGTATTGATCTGCAGTGAGAAGCCAGCAGAGTTAGTGTCTTTAATTGAAATAGTTTTTGACTTTGACTCCACTGCACTACCATAAAGCAATGCCTCCATCACACGAGATAGTGCCACCACATCGGGCCGTCTTGCTCGAATCACTCGGCCACCTATGTTGAAGACAACGTCCACAGGGGCTTGGGCTGCAAATCTTGGGCATATGCTTCTACCTACTGATGGAGGTGGAACTTCAACGTAGTCATCCTCCAGTACTGTAATAGTGCAGGATATGTTGACGCAACCGGAATGGTCCCACACACGCTCAATCTCATGATGCCCCACGAGGCAATTAAAGCCATGTTCTAGATTCCCATTCCCGAACTTCCTTTAAATCTTGAACTCAAAATGTATCATCATAATCTATTGCGTCTCCAGCCATCGGATGGAACAAGACTCGTACCTACGTGCAAGCATTCACATGGTTGACCATTGGAGTGTATATGTGAGCATGTGTATTCATAGCATGAGACACCTACCTTTGGCGTGTTGTTCATCAGAACGAGGACAACGGAAATTCCTTCTCGTCCGCTGGTGGGTACCACGAATCATGAATACCCGTAGGGTAGCAACGTATCCTCCATTGATGACCTCCGATCATGAATGTACTGGATTCCTTGTACTACTGAATAGTTCTTTCAGCTTTTGCTTTCGTGCTTGAGACTGAGAAGTCGACTTGCGACGCAGGGAACATGGTAGTGTGTAATGCCATAACTGCAAATGACAATGATTGACTCGTGGAAGTGTGTCATTCCGAAATGGCCATTCGTGAACATCCGTTACCAGTCTTGAATTGACACGTCCCTACAATGGCAGTCATGAATGCCCGTTACCAGTCTTGAATCAACACGCCCCTATGGTGGTGGTCATGAAAACCCGTTACTAGTCTTGATTCCTGCCCTTTGGCGGTATTTGGTCCGCCATATTCCTCCTAGGCCTAGTTGCATTGACCAGTTCACGTTTTTCAGGCTCTGCTGGCATGTGAGAATCATCTAGTGTGAATCCATGCCCTTGGCAATCCTTTTCAGCCACGCACCATAGATAAGTAGGACTAGTCATGAGATCCTGCACCGTGCATCTGACAACGTAAGGACTATCCGACCTTATCGATTTGTGCAACATGACAACAATTATTATCTTACTCCAGATGAATGGTGGCAAGATCTTTCTTTCATTTAACTCACATTCAAAAGGGAACCTATGACTCATAATCTCGCATGAATTGTTTCGCATGAATGTCTGGTGTTGTATGCTGGATAGTCCAGCGAACTGTACACATGCACACATTAGGCTTATCCTGTGACACCCGTCGTGTGCACATGTAACCGATGTGCAAAACTGAAGATTGCTACCTACATTTGTGGTAGGCTTAGGCCTAAATATATTATGAGCATCTCACATTTTTCATTGCAACTTTGTCCTGCCACACCGAGCTCGCATGCCCGCCAAAGTGCTAAATAAATAGATGGCACCTTGACTCATCATTTCACTATCTTGCATTGTTCTATGTGGATTCCTTTGTTAGAGTGTGTCGTTGAACTTGTACCGACTGTGGATCTATTCCTATGTATGCGGCGGCCTATGATTGTGGTGCTGGTAATAAGAATGGTCATGTTTATCTATGTTCTAACACAAATTGTTGCATTTGTGATTGGTACGTTCTCATTGCCATACAATTGTGTAAAGGATCCACAAGAGAAAAAACTTTTATGAGGAAGGGGGAAAGTCCGTGCTCTGTTTTTGAGCTGACTAGATGAAAGTGCAAGAAATAGGCCTTCTTGGTCTCAAAACAGTTCTGCTAGGTTCAACAAAGGGAAAAGTCCATTATTTAGTTTTTTAATAGACCGGTTAAAATTGTTACCAATAATAATGCTACTTAATTAAACTCATCTTACTAGCAAAAGAAAACCACATCGCAAAGGAATCTAGATCCAAGATGACAACAGATGCAGTTGATGCCAATAACTGTCACAAATGAATGGTGGCAACATCTTTCTTATATTAAACTCACCGTCGAAAGGGAACCTATCACTCATAATCTCGAATGACTTGTCTCGTAGGAATATTTTGTGTTGTATGCCAGACAGTCCAGCAAATTGTACAAATGCACACGGTGGGCTCATCCCGTTACACCCGTCGTGCACACATGTAACCGATGTGCAACACTGAAGATTCTAACCTAGATTCGTGGTAGGCTTAGGCCTGAATATATTCCGAGCATCTCACATTTTTCATTGCAACTTTGGCCTGCCACACCGAGCTCACGTGCCCATTGTAGTGCTCAATAAATAGGCGGGTGCACAGCGTTCTTGCAAGGCAACGCCTACACTCATCGGTTCACCATCTTGCATTGTTTGATTGGAGGTACGCGAGCTCATTTTCTTATCTATCTCATTTACTATATATGCATGGTATTGATATGGTCAGCATTGTAAGTGTTTGGTGCCATTGTTCTTCGTTTGTGTATGTAGTGGAGAATGACCGGACATGGAAGAGACAGAGCATGGAACTTGGAGGAGTCGAATAAGCGAGAGCAGCCTACCCCCATGGCACCTTAGCAGTAGCCGGCTTTGATGGCACCTGTGCTTTAGCCGCTAGCAACGGTACCTCAGCAGCACCCTGTCCGCATGGCACCTCCAATTCAGCCGCTGGCAATGCCACCTTAGTATCAGCTGAACATCATGGCACCACCTTTTCACCTGCTGCCCAGGCCTCCACCTCTGCTGTTGCCCATTGAAATGCCACCGCCATGACCTGTCCTCATCGAACTAGATGAATCGCATGAGCTGAAATGGTCTGTGTTGGCTTGGCTTCAGTAGTCCGGGCTCAACCGTGTTCGTCTCCATGGTATGTGGGTCTGCCCTTTTTGCCAGATTTGTCACAGGCAATGGACCATTCGTGACCTCGTGTTCCATGCACATACCATCACCATTTCACCTGCATCGATGTGGGATACTAGGGTGAGGCATCGTGCTTTAGAAGAGTATCTCCACCAAGATGGTTGTTTTGCTGAATTCCATGCTGCCGCGGGGTTGCCACAATGGTAGTAGTATGTCGGCGCACCATTTGTATGCCTATGTTTGTCGTGCTTCTCGTTCATTAGAGTGTGTTATTGTACCGACAATGGACGTATGCATTGGGTCTATGTTAGGCGGGGAATGAAAAAGGGTACAACAACATCATCAACGTTCATTCTGTAAAAAAACAACACATGAAATTTATAAAATCGTGGGCATGTTTCTTAAATGTTTCGATCTAAGAAATGTATATATATAGTCATGGTAGATAGTTTTTTCTAAAATCTATTTGTAATCAGCTAGTCATTGCATATGCTTTTAAAATCCATAAGTAATTCATGGCATGCAACAATCTTTTTTATCGTGTCCATCCTCATCTCTACTAAAACTCGTGGAGTTTTTCTACCGTACCTTATACTAGAATTTGGCAGTATGTAATACAGAGACAATCTAACCATCAGTGCCTTAACAAAACACTAGTAGAGGCTCAATTTTTTTGGGCGGCCTAAAAGGTCACCCGCTCCTAAAAAGGAGCATTTGTAGGGCTGGGCCATGGGTGAGACATCCCACCATTTTTAGGCGGATGATGGGGTGACATGCCCCTGAATATATATATATATATATATATATATATATATATATATATATATATATATAATATACTCCGTAGCCAGCTATAGAATAGGATATTCTGTAGCCAGTGCACGTGGCATGTGGTGATTGGCCATCCCGCTCACGTCTGGTCGTTCGCGCGAGACCATCAATCTAATATCACGCAAGCCAGTAAACGAGCTGTTCGTGCGAGCTATTGAACGAGCCGTTCGTGCGAGCCAGTAAATTAACGCCAGAAAGCCATGCTCAGAGCCATGAACGGCCAGCAACGTCAAAACGGCCGCCACAGCACAAATCAGGATCCGGCGTTTGCTGATTTAGCCCAGGATTGAACTAACCAGTAAAACGACACAGCACAAATTAATTCTCCTGCTCAGATCCGCCGCCACAGCACCATGGCCGCCGCCACCTACTGCTCAGATCCGGCATCCTTGGCCGTTTCCCACGCAGGCCCGCGCATGCAGTCGCCGGGAGATCACGCCGCCGGCACTCCTGCCGCGTTCGTGCGGGGGGCCGCCGGTGGGTTGGAGCCGACTTCCCCGAGCCGCTGCTGTTGGACGGAACAGAGCTGTTACGACATTGATTGGCTTCACTCAATCAGCGCGAGGTGCTCGGATGAATTTGTGGCTGTGGCACTAATTACGGCAGCAGTGTAATCAATCGACAATTAATTGCTGTCGTTAATGGTGAGTCCATCTCCTGTGCCTGCAAGAATCCGGAGGTCTCCCTGCAGGTTGAAATTGCATCAGCAGGTTGGGTCTCGCTCCTGCACAATCCGATTCCATGGATGGCGCAACTTCAACACCCACACCGGAGGTGTCCCCTGTACTGCTGATGCCGCAATCGCCGGAGCTGGAGGTAAATGGCGCACGGGTGACTCCTCTCCAACATGTGTCGCCAGAGACGATGGCAACGCCCGATCCGGAGAGGACCTACTTGCATGTGAGTGTGCTGGCTTTTAGTCTTTTCTTCTTGCTGATCCAGCTAAAAGCTAAATGGTGTCGCATGGCTAAATTTCCAAATTCATGTTTTAGGTGACCCCCCCAAAAGGTCTGAAAGTTCAGGACACATTTGAATGAACCTTGATAGTAAAATCCAGGAAACAGTGCTTGGTGCCATTATTCAGAAATTCAGAAATCAGAAACGTCCAGCATGAATTGCATTATGATTATTCATTACCTAGTTGATTCCTGGTATATATATACCTAGCTTTCAGAAATTCAGGAACCAAAGCGTACAGCATGAATTTCATTACATAGTTCATTCCTGATTATGTTATCAGAATTCCAGAAATCTTAGATATGATTGGTTCAGTAATATGCCATGTAGCCCTACTGATGCAGCTGTTGTCCCCTATCTCATCCTAGTGTAGTTTGAAATAATAAAGATTGTGCTCCAAACATTCTGTAGTAGAGATATGTGTATTTTAGAAGTTGTGGTACTGCCTTTCTGATATGTGTTTTTTTTTCCCAGGATCCCTTGTTGCCAGAGACAATTGTGCCAACCGAGGAGCTGCGTTTTGACAGTAGAGATGAAGCCAAGGAATTTTACAAATTCTATGCGGGCAAGGCAGGGTTTGATGTGCGCATAACCAAGACAAGTAGGAAGACGGTACTGGAGTTGTCGTGCAACAAACAAGGACACTGGGATTACTACAAGCCTGGTGAGGAGAGGGTACGTGAGAAAATGTCAATGAGGTGTAGCTGCAAAGCTTTTGTGAAGATTAAATGGAACAAGAAGAAGGACTATTGGTTCTTTGAGAGGATAAGGTTGGAGCACGATCATCCACTGCATCCCTCGCCGACCGTAACACAGTTCTTGAGGATACAAAAGGACAAGGACCCTATAGTCATGGGTATTGTTGATCAGATGCATAGGTGTGATGCTTCCCACAACACTACAGTAAATGTGCTGGCAGAATTATATGGTGGTCGGCAGAACTTCACGTTCACGGAAATGGATTTGAGAAATAGGTAATGTCTTCAAATGTACTATTGTTGATGTTGTTGTTGAATACATGGAAACCTTTATAATTAAATTGATGTATGTGTTCATGGTTGCAGGAAAGCTGCAACTGCCAGGGAGGAGAGGGAAAATGATATACCAAAGTTGCTTGAGTTCTTCAGGGAGATGAAGGCCCATAATGAGTATTTCTACTATGAGTTGCAGGTAGACAGTGAAAATGTTATCAAGAATGTGTTCTGGAGTCATGCAAGCCAGCGTGCAGAATATATAGATTTTGGAGATGTGGTTACATTCGACACCACATACAAAACAAACATGTATAGCATGCCTTTAGCCATGTTTGTTGGGTCAAACCATCAACTGCAGAATGTCGTGTTTGGTCAAGCATTGTTGCAGGATGAGCAAGCTAACACATTCGAGTGGTTGTTTGGGGCATTCAAAAACTGTATGTCCGGAGGTCGGGACCCACGGTGTATACTTACAGGTGAGGAATGTTTATACACGAATGTCATGAGTGATACGTAACTTGAAATAATTGGTAACTTTGTCGCATTTACTGTGTTGCAGACCAGGATAGTTCAATGGCGGCAGCGATCAAGAAGGTGTTCAAACAAACACAGCACAGGTTGTGCCGTTGGCACATGCTTAAGAAGTATAAAGCAGAGCTGAAAAAACTATACAAGATTCATGATGGTCTGAAGATAAAGCTCGTCACCGTAATCAATCACCCACTTACGCCTACAGAGTTTGAGTTTGCATGGAATGAGTTGGTGGATGAGTATGGCATACGGGAGGATGACACTATTCAGGGACTTTGGGAGAGTAGGAAATTGTGGGTTGCTGCTTATTTCAAGCCCTTGTATTGTGGCAGGATGACCTCTACACAGAGAAGTGAAAGTGTAAATAAGATGATCAAGGGGAGTGGCTTCACAGGACATATGACATGCATGAGTAAATTTGCACGCAGGATGCTAGACTTCATTCAACACACCAATCACACAGCGGGTGGGGAAACCCATTGGTCTCAGGTAATAGTGACAATGTATTGTTTGAAAATATCATTCACTAGCGTTTACTAGGGATTAATGTTTTAAGTGGTTGCCCATGAAATAGGCTGGTAACTGGCGGCTGACGTTGCAGCCCTTTGATGGCCATCTTAGCAGAGTGTACACACGAGCCGTGTACAAGAAATACAGGGAAACTTATATTTATAATACTGCTTTCCGTATTGATCCTCATCCTACCGAGGTTGATGTTTACCTGGTGACTCACACGGATCAGTCATGGCAATATGCTTGGTTTCAACATTCATTTAGAGTGGAGGCTGATGTACGATCCGGTAGATATACATGCGAGTGCAAGACATGGGAGCATACAGGTAAAAATGGTGCAATTTGAAAAAAATTCATCTCAGCATTTCAATGTATATTGTGGCCTGGTGAAATGGTGAAAAAGTAGCACTGATTATGTTTAATTTCATTGTTACAGGCTTGTTCTGCGCCCATCTTATTAAAGCCTTCACGTACCTTCAGATCGACAACATACCTGCAGAGTACATAATGAAGAGATACACGAGGGGTGCAAGAACGATGGTACCGTGGGACAGGCATGACATTGTGACTTCGGTACCGGGTTGTGAGAGCGATCAATACAAAACAAAGAAACTAGTAGAAATTGCGATGGCTGCTGTGAGAGCATGCCGCAAAACAAGTCTTGGGTTCGAGAAAGGCTGTGAGCAGCTGTCTGCATTGGTTGAGTGGGGTGAAAGTATTGCAAAAGGTACAGGAGCATCACATGTGGGGGATCATACAGAAGAACAGAGTGATGTGATCCCGCATACTATAGGTGAACCTGCGGCTAGTTTGGCTGAACAAGATTCAGCAGTTGATACTGCAGTCCAAATTTCGGAGTGTGCACCAAGGGAGGCAAGAACAAAGGGGAGGAAGCGTGGAGGGAGACAGGTTGTTAATGAACATGCAAGTTCCAGTAAGGCACAGGGGCAGCGGACATGTGGATATTGTGGATCTTTGGGTCATTATAGTACGGGGTGTGATTTGAACCCGGATAACATCAATAAGAAACGAGGTGCAGGTGGGAGTTTGCGGGGCAGGATGGGATGGAAGAGGGGGAGACCACCCACAAAAAGGCAACTGGAGGATGAGTTTAATGGTGTTGCATGAGTTGTGTTTACTAATTGGGTGTGTTTGGAACAAATTAATGGTTGTGTTTGGATAATTACTGAATGGCTGTAGGAGATTATTGTGCATCATGAATTTATTCATTCTGGTTCCTTCGTGTCTTGAGTATTGTGAACCCACTTGCTATCAGTGATGTTGTTGGCAACTAAACTGTTCGCAACTAAACTGTGATGTTGTTGGCGCCCAGCTGCAAGTGCGCGCAGCATGTTTTGCATCTGCTAATTTTTTTTCCGGCCAATGTTGCTCAGGTTCGGACTGTATAATCGTTTACACTTGTTTTACTGTATCCAGCTGCAAGTGATCGACTTACACTATTCAATGTCAAAGAAATGATGGTTTAGTGTTTACGTGTGCTAGTTAGTGTTGTCGGGCGTACAGCTGCTTCCACAGTTTGTTCTGATGTCATGCGTTTCGTGTCCCATGGTAGCTCTGATTAGTTTAGCCTGAAATCAGGGCTTAATATGTCATTTTTTTGCTACTGCTATCAGAAAATGGAGGCATGAAGAACTAAGACATTGCATTGCCTTTTCAGAATTATTTGTGAATCTGAGGTATTATGAGGCCTTCTAAATATATTACTGTACTTTTAATTATTTTATACTTGTATACCGAATTGTTTGGCAAATTTTGTAGTTTTCTTTTCCGATTGTATATTCGATTACACCGAATTCATATTGGAGTATCGGTGACATACCCTGGGCCTGGGTTCGCCGGCTGTCCGGTTCAGTTCCTGTCTACTTCCCTTGTTCTGAATCTTAAGATAAATCCATCTTCATCTTGCCTTGTGTTGCAGGGCCTCAGGAGGAACAAGCAACGGGAAAAGGACAGGACTGGAAGGAACAGGCTGTATAATAAAATGGAGCAGTAATTATGTACTATGTAATTGAGATTCTAGGAGTAGAAATGGAGGCAGTTGTAGTAAATTAGTGTACGACATTATCATCTAATAAATTGTATGGATATTTGGCAACTGTGTTTTTTAAACTTGTTATCAGAGATGAAATTCCTTTATCACAAAAAGTGCATGGGAACATTCAGCAGAAATCAGAATGTCTCTGCTCAGGTCAGAATGTCTCTGCTCAGGTCACAGGTGCAGCTGAACATATTCGGACTGGAAAATGCATGCACAGAGCTCGCCAACATGGACCGGCCAGTTCAGCAACGGCCTCACCACCCAAACACATATTCAGACTGGAAAATTGGACCCAAGAAGCACAGTATTCCATTTACAGTATGGATATTTGGCAACTGTTATTTACTGGGCATGTGAAGCACAAAACTTGTATTCCATTTACAGTAACAACTCAAATTTGTGAAGAACATAATTAAACTTATTTGGGATCCATGAAATTCAAGCGACCACACGGAATGTCTATGTCTGGAAGTTGTAGAGAATGAAGGGACAGTAAACAAATGAAGGGACAATAAACATGTTTCTAGTCCACTAGGATCACATGCGACGCCTATGTGCTTCTAGACCACCAGGGAGCTTCTTGATCTCGTTGATTGGATGGTAGATGCCGTAGAATAGGAGCTGGGACCTATATTGCCGAATGTCTTCCTGCAATGCATAGGTAAACAGCAATCAGGACTATTGTAGATGGATTAATAATTAGAAACCTTGAGTTTTGGTAAGAGTGGTTAGTCGTACTGTTAGGATTGGAACGTGGAAAGAGTCACCGTTCCATAGCTCCATGGATTTGATGGCATAGAATCCACAATCATTGTCGTCCGTATGCATACATGGAACAATGATAGGACGTTTGAATCTGGTAAATTGCTTCATTTCAAAATCTGTTACCAACTGGAACAGGAGATTAAGGCGTCGAATAATTCGGTCACCAAGGACTTGGTGGTAATCTGTGTGGTCGTCTGGACTAGAATCAATTACATCAATGCGGTCATGTATGAAGTTGATGCAGTAGATGGTATAGTGCTCCTCCTCCATAACCGGCAAAAGGAACTAGACATGACAGAGGTAAAATGAAGTGCGGAAACTGTAAGTTCAAAATCAGTTGGCAGCCTTTTTTTGTAGTACATTGATGTGGTTGTCGGGAGTAGATAGTACTTACTAGTTTCACTTTGGTTGCGTCAAGATCTCCAATATCTCGCTGTAAGACAGCTAGTGCCTGATGTGATTCCCACTGAGAGAACTCTTCATCTTTCTCAATATTGACATATTCCTGGATGTATAATATAATGACATTAGAGGGTGTAAATTTTTTTATTGAATTGTGTAGTGAATGGATTAGGTACGCGCTCACCCCAAGCTCTTGAGATAGAAAGACCCTATACCCACCACCATCAGGCATGTGGCATTCATCGTAGCTCATGCAGGCCACAAGGTATGACATGAACTGAGTGGAAAGCATCTCGCCATCAAGGAAAGACTCCTCTATATCTAATCCACTGAATTCTCTCAAGCCGGTACGGATGAAAATATCGCTGGTATGCAAAGAAATGACTCGTAAGTGTGTGCATGCAGCATTGGATCTTCAGGAGTAGGTTGTAAACAATACCTTTTGCACTTCATGTCAGTTCTGAACTTTTTCCTAACAGCATGTGCTGTTAACTGTGGAGCTTTAGCTCTTTGTGGATCGCCTTTGAAAGGGGACACGTACCTGGCTGGTCGTTTTGTAAGTCTTTGTGGCCTTGGAGCAATGGCTGGACGATGGATGAACTCCTCTTGTGTGCAAGGCTGTAGAAGAATAGGGCCAAGTGCATCATCTTTGTTGGTTGCAGCTTGAAAATTTTCCTCATCTCCTGTTATTTTTTGGAAAAAGAGACTAACATGTATATTTGCACAACATAATAAATATGGTAGTACATACACATAATTTATCTGTCACAAATCCCGGACCATGTCGTGGTAAGCAGGGACTAATAACTTTGTGATATTATAGTCAACCATTACTAAACGTAGCAGGTAGCTGCTGATCACAAATCCCAGACCATGTCGTGGTAAGCAGGGACTAATAACTTTGTGATATTATAGTCAACCATTACTAAACGTAGCAGGTAGCTGCTGATCATGTGCAACTTGCTCTTGTAATCTAAGGCAATCAGTACTGTTGTGATGTCACTAAGAAAATGTTATATTCTGAAGACATTAATTTTAATCCTGTTGCTGCCCGCAAGTAGAATATATAATATGTTACATATTCATATATAGGTTCACACAGAAGTGTGGTTGAAGAACAGATAGTTTACTGTAAGGTTGATGCATAAAAAATACAGGTGTGAGTGTGTACAACTGAACTAAAATAAGTAGCAGGAGAAAAGGATGATGGAACTATTTGAAAAGAATCCATACTGCCATTTGGTGAAGGTGCGACAGGGTCTCCTTTAGCCGGAACATGAGGCACGATGTGAACCTATACATGAAGAATCAAATATGTGTTCAGAAGATGGCACTGCTGGTGCTAAATATAGTCGTGTTGTTACTGAACAATGAATTAGAAACCTGAGTACACACGGGTGAAAGGTCGCCTTCCATTATGTTGTCATGTGCTGCACCAAATACATTTTCAGATCCAACATTATGTGTAATGTGTCCATTCATATCGATGTCATTGGCTTGCGCTGCATATAGTAAGATAGTATATGGAAAATGATGAAATAGTAAATCAATATGATGGCAGTGGACAGTATCTACAACAATATAAATCAGTAATTAATTTATATCAATATAAATCAGTAATTAATTTACTCCAGTCATGGCATGCATATGGATGGCAAGATGGTGTACTTACAATCAATAATATTGCGCATCCTGAGAATGATTTCTTTGCTTTGTCGGACTGCCAATTGAGTGCAGCTTCTCGGATGTCATCCACAACAGCCTTACACCAGTTCAGAGCTGGTAAGCAAGACAGATCTCTAGTGAGGTAAACATCCTTGCACCTAATGTTGTTGTCGGTGCTTGGGAACAGAAGTTTGTTGCATGCAATGATAAAGAAAAATCTTATTGCCATGTCATCAGTAATCATGCCAGACCCTAGCTCCAGATCATCCTTCAGGGTCTTCTGTAGATGGCTAGCGTTCAGGTCGTGGGATTCTTGTAAACCCAACAAAGTCTTGAAAGCAGATAACGCCTTGGATGCTTGAATGTGTGTACTCAACACAATATCTTCACCACCTTCTGGTAAGTCAAGCACCTGCTTTACCATGAACGGGGTGACATGGATACCCTTATCTTTTGCAACATTCAGTACCATGGTTTTGGGGTCTAGCCTGTCGAACAGGAACTTTAATAGCTCTCTGCTCTCTAACCTCTCTGCTGCAACACAAAGGAGTCCACCAAAACCCATATCTTTGATTCGCCTACGCTGCCAAAGTGTTAGGTGGTCGACAAAGGAGTTAAATGTTGATGGTGCACATCGAACTGTAGGTGCGTGAGCATACTTGACGGGGTTCTTGGCAAGCTGCCAAATGAAGATATGAAAAGGCTGTAGTAAGTGTGAGTGGTGGAAGAATCGGTTCTCATAATGTTTATGTATGTAAATGAACCACATGTCAAAATATATTAAAATGCCACGGTTGAGCATTGGGCAGGCTGAATCAGGTAATTTACCACAAAAATTGAAAATGAAGTAAATTGTACCTTGAAAGTAAAAAAAGAGAAGGTTGATTTACTATTGTACCTTGGAAGTTGCATTGATACACTGTTTCTTCGCTACTGGTTGCCTGGGTGGGGGTTCCATGAAGGCATCATCATCTTCATTAACATCACTCCGAGGGAGATCCCTGTCGCTGCTTGTTTCGCCGTGCAACTGTTGCCCATTTCTGGTCGGTGGTTTGATAATATTATTTGCAAGATTTGCATCTTGGCCACCAGGTTGTTGAGGGGGTGCTGTTGGTTGTGGTTGTGCATCAGCTCCTGCAACTGGCTGTGCATCGGCTGCCCCGGTGACCGCGCTAACATCAAAGGTCCATTCGCCTTGTGTGGTGCGGATCCCAAAAGATTTTAATCTGCCCTGAATTTTCTTCATGTCCTGTTTTTTAGAAAGGAAGATATTATTATCCATGAAACAATGTAACATGGATATTTGCATAACCTAATGTATCTGTCAAAACTGCAGCAGGACAAACACCCTTTGCTGGAACTTCCAGTCTATATCCAATAAATATTAAAATATATGGTTAACTTACCACATGATATATGCAGTGAACAAAAAAATGCAGAGACGACATGAATATGAAGAAGTGGTAAATTGTATATATATTTTGCAACCTAATGTAGCATTGAAACAGAGCTTCCATGCTATAACCAGGTGAAAGTAGTGTAAGTTTTTTCATGCATTGCAGTAGTAAACCCACATAATGTAAGTATTGAAATCTGACTATGAATGTACGACAGGCCAGCGTGGATTTACTATAATATTGGTGCACACGTAAAAAAATGGCAAAAAGAAATTGGAGTACTGTGTAACCTGGTAATTGGAGTACTGTGGATTTACTATAATATCTATGCTGTAACAATGATGCATCATTAAACAAAGATAATATGTACATTAAAATATATGCTGCTGGATAATTACCAGGTGCGTACAGATGAATTAGCTGGATGTTTTGGTGAATGTCTTGCCTCAGGAGTAGCAACGTTGGTCCAATCAAATCTGCAACACAAGTCAGAAGGCCATGGTTGTCAGTTGTATTCAGTCATAAGTCTATTTTGGATTTTCCAAAAAAAAAGAATAGCCGCTTTTGCTAACTTAGTAGATCCAACAACCGATTTGTAAAGAGTCTGGTAACGATGATTTTTCAAGTCAGAAGCTTGACAGTACGCTGAATGAATTGAACTGACGATCAGTGAGATATATATAGAAAAACTGATCCGGATATCACCCTAATGCATCCCTTTTGTCTTCATGGTAGTAGGTGTCCTGTCAGCAATGTCAATTAACCATATTCAGTAGCACTACTAACCGCCCATGCGGTCCACACACACACACACACCTCTGGTAATTTACTACAAGAACAGTTAGTTTACTGTAGCAATGATGCATCATCTCAAAATACATTATGTACCTGAAATATGTGCTGCAGGGTAATGTCCGATACACTAGGCCATTGTGTCTGATCAACAAACGTTGCAAACACCAAAGGGACCCGAAATGTCTGCGAAAAAATACAAGTGACAACATCATAACCAGATAGTACTGAAAAGGCATTCGTTGTTAGCATTCCACTATTACCTACAGAAAGGTTATGCCTCAGGCTCTCATCACATAGCCCAGACCCATGGTTTGGAAATTCAAGGAACTGCCTGATTGAAGGAACTGGTTTGGGTTACTGGATCATTTGATTCGATTACACCAAAATTCTGCCAAATTCCGGATGTATACTGACGCAATGATGCAAACCCAAACGAGCATCAGAACTAATGGAATGAGAGAGGGGGGAATTGCGAGGGGCTTACCGAGGGGAGGCTCCTGGTGCGCTAGCGAATGGGATCGTCTCCGGCCGTCCAGCGGCGCGCCTGGTGCGCGACGGCAGCGGCGCGTCTGGTGGCGACGGAAGCGGGGCGTGGTGGCGACAGAAGCCGGCGAAGGCAGCAGTGACGAAAGCGGGCGCGTCTGGTGGCGACGGACACCGGCGACGGAAGGGCGCGATGGAAAAAAGGCGTGATTTCAGAGAACATCAAATCGGGATTTGCGGTAGGGATTGATTTGGGCGCGATTTCGGGCGGTGCATCCTGGGAGCAAAATCCCCTCCGAAGCGATCTGCTGGGAACGGGAATCGAGCGGTGGGGGCTGCGAGCCATGGAAGGCGAGCCGCGCGGGAAGAGGAGCCGTGTAATGCGAGCCGTGCAGGAACCGGTGCCAGGAATAGTTGTGTTGGTGCGCCTGGTGGGATGGTCCGGCCATAGAATTGGTTATTCTGTTGCTGGCTCTTGAGAAACATATCTATATCTATCTATCTATATATATATATATATATATATATATATATATATATATTCTGAAAATGAAAAGCATTTCTAGAAGCCGGCGATGGCATCACCCGCTCCCAAAAATTATTTATAGGGGAGGGTGATCCGCCTAACATCCGACTTGAAAGTAAAGTACGATGAAAAAGTAGATTTGTTGTATTGATTGATGTGTCTTTACAAATCTCTGAAGATGGCTATTTATAGCCTGTTACAACTAATTTTCTAACCGACTAGGATCTATCTCTAATTTTAAACAAAAATGAATATTTACAAACAGAACTCGTACCGGAGTTGGTTATCATACTCCCACGGGCCAATCTTTCTCTATCTTCTTTTTCTGGCCCACCTTAAGCCCATATTGGCCCAATCGCTCCAGCCTTCCAATCGGCCGATCCCCACCAACTCCGTCTGCCAATCGCTCCAAACACTGTAGTGCCAATCGGCCGAGTCCCAACTGTAGCGCCAATCAGCCGATTCCCAATCGTAACCTTTTAATCTGCCACATCGGCCAATCCTTTCCTCTCTTGATATCGATCCAAAACGTGTCAAAATCTGGCGTCAACACATGCCCCCTAGTTTCGGAGTAAAACATAACTTTTTACTTCAAAATTCTTCTTTAACTTCCTCTCCAAAACAAACGCGGCAAAAATCCCCTTCTGTTTCGCGGTCTTCTACCTGATGATTGCAATCTCTTCGAACTGGGCACCTAAGACAACCGTTCTCCCGAATATCGTGTAGACGGCGTGGTAAAAATCCTACCTTTACCCCTTCTCTCGGACCGTCTTTAAATACCAGCGTTCTCTTTCTCTCCGGCGAATCACTTTCTATCTTCTCCTAGCGCCCCTTTCATTTCCAGTCGCATTCTCCAGCGATCATTCTTTCGTCTACATCCCGCTTCATTTTTTCTCAATGGCGGCGCCATCGGCAACTCCACCTGCAACGGAGGCTCCACCGGCAACTCCATCAGCGACGGCAGTTCCATCGGCGATCGCATCAGCAACGATAAGCTTCATTCCAGAGGTAAACATCCGAAACTTTTCCTTTTTACTTTTTACCGCCCATGTTTGTTTTAGATCTAGTCTTAGTTCTTTCTCTTTTTGCCTTCCTTAGGCGGTCAGACAACAAATCACCATCCGCCTTTCCGACGCACCTGGTCTGATCTGCTTAGGTCCTATGGAGAACCCAGACCCGACTGATCTGATCAATTTAGAAACCCATAGAATCCCTTTTAAGCAATCACCTATGGATTTGAGCCAGTGGTCAGGCACTTCTAGATCTTGGCCGAATGAAACACCCGGCTGGAAAGAATGGTATCAAAGAATGGCCAACTCCAAGAGAGTTCAATGGGATGAATTAAAAATAGGCTAGTGCATCAATCTATCTTTGTCCCAGATGGAGAAGAATGAACCCTTGGTGATAGCAGCTTCTTACTTTTGGTCTGACACACTCAATGCGTTTCTCTTTGGGCACGGACCCATGACCCCAACTCTGGCCGATGTTCTGATGTTGACCGGCCTCGATATTTCCTCCCCCGACACACCCTTTAATAATCTGATCAAGCGGACCCATCGGCTTTTCTGCAGCAGAGCAGTCGGCCCTTCCTCCAACACACAAGCTCTGGCCGAAGCCCTGGCAAGGGGATCCACCATCCCTCTAGGGAAACACTTGTTAGGATGGGCCTATCATATGATGCACCAGATCGGTGTCAAACTGTCAAAGGGTGAGCCGATTGGTAATCCTGGTGGTCCCTGGTGGTTCATCACCCTCTGGCTCAACTTGTACATGAGCAAGGTCTTCCAGCAGCAGATAGAAACCAAGACATTCCCCAACATTGAGTCAGAGGAAAACCCCATAGTACAACGACGGTGCACCTCTTTCGGCGAAGCGGCATCGGCTTTCCCTGGTTGCTAGTTCACCCCCACCCAAACAGCTGAATATTTCAGATGCTTCTACAACGGCTTTAGTGAAGAGACTACAAGTTGGTACCCATACCAGAGAACGGAGCCTATATTTGAGCTGCCCTTCTGCTATGACTTGACGTCCAACTCCTTTGACAATGACCTCACAGATGCCTTGATTAAACTAGGGATCTTACCAGCGAACTTCTTTTCTGGGAAGGACTCCCCAGCTTATGAATTTTATAACCCGTCAGTTGCAGCACGGCAGTTTGGGCTTGGTCAGTTGCCGATTCGGGTTTACTTTGCCGGCCGCGCAAAATTTCGAGATGCACTTACTAAGGGCCTCGACTATAATCGGTTGTGCGATTTAGTACCTGATTCCAGTACCATTAATCTGAACAATTGGGTAGTGGTGGGCAGAATGGAAGCAGCATCTCTTTTGTGTATCCCCTGCAACATATTGCAATGATCTGGATCCTGACAACATCAACCAAAACACAGCGGTACTGCTCTCTTCTTAGCCGATTTCAATGTCATTCCCTTTTATGCTACAAATTTATCACTAACTTTTATCTCCTTTTTTTTGTCTAGAAGTCGACTTCCCCCAACGCGCAGCTGAAGTGGCAGACCAATAGAAAACTGTTATCCATATACAATATTTCCACTTATCGGCTCTCATGCCCCAACCATTGGAGACATCACCACTGGCCGATCGAAACAGACGCTGAAGATAACCTCTTCAAAGAAAACGAGCCGCTGGGTGCGTGCCCGCATAGAATCGGCCGATCCATCGGCGGTGGCATCGTCTGAATCCTTGGCTGCACCGACCCCACCGATTGTCAAAGAAGTTGATCCCCAGGCTGCTACAGAAGCTGGAGCAGCTGCTGCATCATTGTTGGTAGAAGCTATTCAGGTAACTCCGTACACCTTGCATTTTTCTAAGTATCTTGTCGGTATTAATTTCTTCCTTCTGTTAGGCAGTGCTAATCGCCCCAGTACAATCTCCGCAGCAATCGGCCACATTCCAGGCAGAGGCCGGGACGCCAGCAATCTCCCCTACTGAGGTAGAGAAAATCTGTTCAAATCAAATTTCTCAATCCTTAATCAAAGATTTAACCGACTTATGATGCAGGCTACCCTGGATACATCAATCGTATCCTTTCAACAGCCAACGGCCGAACGACTCACGGAGGTATAGTAATCGTTATTTGTCATCAGTCTTAATCACTTGCCTCATACTTATACAGATCTGCCTCTTGATCCTTTCCAGGAAGCCGGCCTGAGCACGGCACCGATAATCGTCGAATCCTCTTCCTCTAATGAACCAGTCACGCCAATTCCCGAGATGAGGGTAGCACTCCCACCGGCGCAAGCAGAAGAGATTCGTTTTAAAGAGGTAAGAAACTTGACACCCAAATCGGCCGATTTCCTATTACCGGCGGCTAATCCATATTTTTATTATTTATTCTTTCTCAGGAGCAAGATACTCCCAACAATAGTCTCTTTTATTTTGCGGTTGCACTTTATGATGATGAAGAGGTTGCCTCACACCAAGTCGCACTGAGCTCGATCCCTGATGATGTCCGTGCCAAACTTGAGAGCATACGGACCCTCCTCCAAGACGATATCGGCCGACTAGTGGAAGACGCCTCGCCGATTCAGCAGCTTCTCAGCGAAATCAGAGGCCGAGTTCCAGAAGAGGCAGAAGAGGCTCTGGCACCCGCCACATACATTGAGTCAATACGGATTCCAGTGTTCAGGGCCTTGCGCCACATGGCCGATCGCGCCAAATTAGCGAAAGCCCGCGAGGAGGAAGATTCCTACAAACATCGAGCGCAAGAGGTACATCAACGAATCAGCTTCCTTGAAAGCTCTCGCCCAGATATTGTTGGCACCATAGATCGCCTTAAACGGCGAAGGGCAGAGCTTGCCAAGGAGATGGAGTAGGTGACCAAGGCCATAGCCGCCGAAGAGAAGAGACTCCAAGACCTCCCATCGGTCACGTCGAGCTGAAGCAGGAGAGGCAGAACCTGGCCCATGAAGCAATCAAACTTCACCGTCATATGCCAGAAGTTCCTGGATCGGCTGATGACGACTAGAGGACTTTAGACTCGGCTGATCAGGTTAGGCAGCAAGCAATTGTAGCCATTAATGCCCTCCTTGGGTGAATTGTAAAAACACTGAATGCTCTGTGTAAACATTTAATGTTCTTTTGCCGTTGACGTGCGGATTCAAACTTGGACCATCCTCTATGGCAGCTTCTTCATTAAATTACCTTTTACTCAGATGGGACGCGTCTTACCAACCCTTCATCTTTTCTTTCTATAAGTATGAGACTTTCGTATTGCTTTCCAAAGGCATTCACACCTCGCCCATCCTCTTGACTCCCACACTCTTAGACTAAGCATCGAGATGTCTTCTCCTTCTTCTTCCTTCTCCGTCGACCAGGTGCGAAATCCCCCACTATTCCCTCGCCTGACATTTAAATCAATCTGGTGACGAGTAGTTTTTGTTTTGCTATTTTTTCAGCCGAGACGCCTTAGTCCTGGCCTGGAACGAGCCATCGAGGTTATGCACTCGGACGAACCGCTGACGCAGGCGGATAGAGATCTGATCAGGACTTATCACGAAAAACTCAAGGATCATATCCCTCCTCATGTCCAAAAGATCATGGACCATATGGACGCCAACTGCTCCGGGCGGCCACTGACTGAAAGGAGTCATCCGTTTCCTCGTTAGGTCACCTTTGAGGATACCATGGCAGGGACATCCCGACCGTTGGTCGACAGAAGCCACCAACCTCCTCGTCAAGTTGAGGTTGAAGCCGCCATGGAGGATCGAGAGGTAGATTAAGAAAAAATGTGGTCAATGAATGTATTGGTACTTTTTAATCTAAGGGCGACTTGTACCGTGTCGGCCATGTATCCTATTGCTTGTACCGAATAATAAATCGGCCAGACTAATCAAATGTTTTGTCCTCAAGGCGATGTTATCTTTGCATCGGCTATATAAACACGAGTCAATAGGAGTCGGCCACATCTCGACACTCCATATCGTCGGTTATGCATCTACCCATATGCTGGGGTAATACCTCTTTAGATATCTTCCATTTAAAGCTCTTGTGAATTCCTCTCCTTCGATAGTTTCCAGTATGTATGCATTTCCCGGGGCGCATCAGCCGATTTTATACAGCCCCTCCCAAGTAGGTTACCATTTACCGAATTTGGGATCATTAGATCCTATCGACAGCACCAACTTCCATACCAAATCCCCTTGGGCGAATTGCTTGACTTTGACCTTCTTGTCATACCACCTGGCCACTCTCTTCTTATTTTCCTCAATGCTGATCAGGGCCCTTAAACGCTGACCCGCCAAATCGTTGAGCTCCCCTTTCATGAGGAGGGAATAATCATCGGCCGTCAACTGATCCTGAAGCGATGTGCGCCTTGACCCCGTCCTTAATTCCTAAGGTAATACTGCCTCGTGACCATATACCAACTGATAAAGAGATGTTTTAGTGGCCTCGTGGCAGGCCATCCTGTAAGCCCATAAAGATTCAGTTAAAGATAGGTGCCACTTCTTAGGTTGTTCTTCTATCTTCCTCTTGATCAACTTGATTATCCCCTTATTGGACGATTCGGCCTGACCGTTAGCTTGGGCATAATATGGAGAAGAATTCAACAATTTAATCCCCATATCGGCGGTGAACTCTTCAAACTCTCCTGAGGTGAACATCGTCCCTTGATCAGTCATGATGGTTTGAGGGATACCGAACTAATAAACAATATGGTCCCTTATGAAATCGACCACAGCGGCCGATGTCACAGCCTTCATGTTGGGATACGAGGTAGGCTACACTAGCGCAAATCAAAAAATTTCTACCGCGTAAACAAGGAAAACTATTGTATAAGGATCACGGGATTACCACTCGACGCACTGGTGCGGAAGAAGTAGAATCGTGTCGGGGCAGCGAAGTCGATCAGCGTAGTCGAACATAGTCGATCACGTCGATGTCGAGCAGCTCCTCAGCAGCTCGTCCACGTGCAGCAAGATCGTCTTCGTGCCGCGGCTCATCGTCGGCTCATCATGGCTCGTCGGCAGCTCGTCGTGGCTCGTCGGCGGCTCATCCAAGTGCTGCAAGCGCAACACCTCCAAGGTATCCACACGTGCAGGGAGGAAGCGTCGCAAGCCGGACTGCTAGGTCTGCGAGTTGTAACACGCGAGGGCGTGGGAGACGCGGCAGATGTGTTTCGCCAAAAGGTATAAACCCTAGGGCACCCCCACCCCTCTATTTATAGAGGTTCCTGACGGGCCTCTGGGTCCGAGGCCCATTAGTACTTCTAAACCTAGTCCAACTCGGATCATATCCGAATTGGGCTTCAAGCCCCTTAAGTGTATGACCCTATGGGTTCGGATACGTATAGACATGGCCCGAGTACTCCTACTCGGTCCAATAGTCGATAGCGGCCTCTAGCAAGACGTGCAACCTCCCATACACACACAAAGATCATATCAGACAAACCGTCACAACATTATGTACATGCTATTCCCTTTGCCTCACGATATTTGGTCTAGCTCCAAGCCGACCGCTCTTTCTCGATCCTGTGATTCGGAATTCCTTTGTAGGTTAACTCTTAACCGTACGTAGCATGGCCATGCATTTTCGGATCCGATCACTCGAGGGGCCCAGAGATATCACTCTCAATCAAAGAGGGCCAAATCCCATCTTGATTGACCATGTCTCACAGCATGCTTCTTGACAAACCCAAAAGCTACCTTTTTAACTACCCTATCATGGTGTAGCGTTTGATAGCCCCTAAGTAAGTCGATCCATATCTTGAGTACATGCGACAATCTCAGGTCTAAGGGCAAAGCGTACATGTTGTGTAAAGAGAGAACTACTTCTTGTGTTGGGTCAGTCCTAACACATGTCTCCACATGTGCCCACATTATTAGTTTAACATCTCCATGTCCATGACTTGTGAAACATAATCATCAACTAATACATGTGCTAGTCTAATATTCATGTGTATCCTCACATGAACTCCGACTAAGGACAACTTTAGAATAACCATACAAGTAAAGAGTTTCACATACAATTCACATAATTGCAAATCAATTCAAGTAGCCTTTAATGGATATTCAATGAACACAATATACAAATCATGGATACAAATGGAATATCATCATCTCTATGATTGCCTCTAGGGCATACCTCCAACAGTCTCCCACTTGCACTAGAGTCAATCTAGAAGGTATCTAATACCCATAGCTCTTACATGCGCATCATGCTTAGCCTGCGGGAGTGGTTTTGTCAACGGATCAGAAATATTCAGATCCGTGTGTATTTTGCATGTCTAGGCGTGGTGGAGTAGTTTTACCACCGGTCGGTTAAGTCTTGTTGAGCTCAGCAGCTCAGCCTTGTTTGTGGCTCTCTTTTCAGGTGAAGTCGCAGCTCCTGAGTTTGCTCCTGTTGGCACTTGGCCACCCCAGCTCCCTCCAGGTTGGATGGTCGAGTGGGATCCCTCCTCGGACGGCGAGGAAAGGGATCACTGATGTCCTGATCGGCCTCATCAGGGACATCCGACCCCGGCGCTAGCTTCGACTATTTTACCTTTCCGCTGCTTTTTTATCTTGTAAAACTCTAACTTTTGTTTTGATGTTGAACTAAATTGTCAAACTTGTTTAACTCGGTGCATCTATTGTATTCTCTGGAACACTTCACTTTCGTGTGAGTTTTGCTAACTCGGTCCTGTTAAGTGGTTTAATCGGAGGAAATCCGACGGCACCTTGAGTTAACTCGATTAAGGCATGAGTGTCGCGTGTCAGACGACTTAACCGTGCTTTAATCAAGGTAATCCGAGGTGGTTCCGCCACAGCTTCTTGATGTCAACTTCTGCTGTCTTGAGCATACCACACAGTTCATTCAGACCCTTCTCCGTCCCATGCATATGATAGTTCGAGATGATGTTCCCATAGCTAGGTGGAAGAGATGAAAGAATGAAGTCAGTGGCCAACTCTTTGCCCATTGGGAAGCCAAGCTTCTCCAATCGCTGAGTGTAACCAACCATCTTTATTACATGTGGTCCTACTGCTGAGCCTTCTGCTAGCTTGCACTCCAGAAAGGCTTTGGACACATTGAACCTTTCAGTCCTAGCCTGTGTCTAGAACATGTCCTTGAGCACCATGATCATATCGTGCACCTCATGGTTTGTTTCAAACTGCATCTGCAGCTCGAGTTCCATGCAAGCAAGCATAAGGCAGCTTACTTCAAGATTAGCATCAAATGCCTTCTTGTAAGCAGCCTTAACGGCAGCAGATGCATCATCAGCAAGTACTTGTGGTAGTGGGGTGTCTAGAACATCTTCTTTTTTATCGGCCCTGAGAACAATTCTCAGGTTACGGATCCAATCCGAGTAGTTTGTTCCCTTCAACTTGTCCTTCTCAAGGACCGACCGCAAAGCAAATGGTGTGGTGTTGCTAGGTGCCATTTAATCTACAACAAAAGTAATGCAAAATACACTAAGACAAACATATCCATGATAGAGCAAATGATATTAAACTATTTAACAGAATCTACTCCCACTAAAATCAATATCCCTCTATTGATACTTGGTGATTCAAGATCCACAACTAACAAGTCTACTAGTGAGCTTTAGCATCACCGCTAGCAAACAAGGTAGATCAGTAAGCAACTTCTTGCTAATCATATCACATATGACTCCTATTGTTGGGTGACATCTCCATGTCTCGGCGCCCAACCTTTATGCCCCAAGGTCCTTAACCGTTAAGATAACCTTGTTAAGCAAACCAACTTTTATGCGTGTAAGTGTCCACCAATTGTACAAGACATGGGACGGTGCAAGTTTTAGTTGGGAGGGCATACTAACTTAAACTTTGTGAGGGATCGTTCTACTTCTAACATCACAGCATGCAGAAAGTAAAACATAAAGAATAGCATTCACACGGTTGTGACACAGTATTGCCCGTTTTCTTATGGTGATCTCCATCTCCACAGAACCTATTCACCATGGTGATCTCCATCTTCATGTTCCATGTGCGCCGCTTCTCTTAGCCGATTCCGATGTCAGTACCTTGGTTTGAAGCACGTTTCTTCCCGCATCAACCATGTTAGTAGGGAAAGGATGCCGATCAATCTTCATTGGCTTTGCTGGCTTCGCCAGGACTTCGAATTTGAGTCTGCCTTGCTCAATGGCTGACTGTATCTGCTGACGGAAGATTTTGCATTCGTTTGTGTCGTGAGACGTGGCATTGTGCCACTTGCAATATTTCATCTTTTTGAGCTGCTCGGCCGATGGAATGGTGTGGTAAGGTGAGAGCTTGATCTGCCCCTCTTGGAGAAGTAAATCGAAGATCTTGTCGGCCTTTGACGTGTCAAAACCGAACACTTCTGGTTCTTTCTTCCCGAACGGGCGTGATATCGGCGTTTTCCCTTTTACCCATTCTACTAGGCCGATTTCCGCTTCCTCTTCAGACTCAGATCCTTCCAAGTATACCACCTTCTTCTGAAAATTCCTCCGTTGGTCGAAAGGGCGTATTTCTTGACCGGCCAATCGGTGGAGATTTGACTTAAGTTGTCAAACCCCTGGAGGCTTACTTCTCTTTGATGTGTGGCAGGAGACCTTGGAAGGCGATATCGGCCAGCTGAGCGTCGGTCAGAACTAGGGTGTAGCATTTGTTTCTGACCTCTCTGAACCTTTGCACGTAATTGGTCACTAGTTCGTCGCTCCTCTGCCTGAGGCTGGTCAAATCTGAGAGCTTCATCTCGTGGACTCCCGTGTAGAAGTACTTATGGAACTGCTTCTCCAGATCGGCCCAAGTAACAATGGAATTGGATGGTAGCGTAGTGAACCATTGGAAAGCCAACCCGGATAGGGATGACGAGAACAGTCGTACCCGCAGAGCATCTTGTGTGGCGGCCTCTCCGCATTGGATGATGAATCTATTTACGTGCTCCACAGTTGAGGTGTCATCCAGTCCCGAAAACTTGGTGAAGTCAGGAATTTTGTACCGATAGGGAAACGGCAGTAGATCGTAGGCAGGTGGGTATGGCGTCTTGTACGTATAGGTTTGTACCTTCGGCTTCAACCCGAATTGGTCTTGAATCACCTCCGCTATCCTTGTTGTCCAATCCACTTGCTGCTGATGAACAACTGGTTGAGGGATCAGCACATGTTGATGGATCGGCAGCGGGATGGCCGGGTGATGGATCAAAGCGTGCGGCGGATTTTGTGGCAGCGTGGCCGGCTAAGCAGTTGACAGTTGGTGGCGTAGCGAATCTGCCGTTCTATCGTACAACATCATTGGCGCCGCGCTTCTGAGTGTTTCCGTAGTGTCTGCTCCCCTGCCGATCTCTGATGAGGCCGGTTGATATTGTGGGACCGTCGGCCGGATAGCCGATTGGAATGGTGCTTGAATCGGAGAGCTTCCGTAACCGGTTGATTGGTCCAAACCAGCCACCATCGCTGGTGCCCCCCACGGTACTGAGTTTGAGGGCAGTGATTGCATGGGGAAAACCTGGGTAGGCTGAGGCGGCGCTTGCGAGTGAAAGCATGGCGCGCCGTTGTATCCTGGAGGCATTGAAGTGTTGTATCCTCTATGTTGCATTGGTATCGGCTGAGGAGCTGAGTGAGATATGCCTGGTAGGCTTCTGACTGGAGCTACAATGGGCGGTACGCCGGCCCCTAATACCCCTATGCTACTCCGCTGACCAGGGAACTGATGACGGCATTGTTTACCGTGTTGGTCATCACTGAAGATTGGTCGATGAAAGCCTGGTAGACGGACTGCTGAATCATATCGGACATCTTGCCCGAGTCCTCAGCGATGGTGATTAGGCGGGGAGTTGGACGAGGAGCTTTCTTGATGGTTTCCCCACTTCTGGTACGACTGAAAGATTGCAAGCATGTCTTCCTTTATTCTTCTAGGTGTCTTGCCAATTCTTCTTTCTGGTCGTCCTTGAGATCTGTTTCTGTAACCTCGATGACGTTGTCTTCGGAGATTTCAGCGGCTTTTGACATGTTGGATGTTGTGTTGGTCCCACCAAGCATGCCAAAAGTGTGTTGGCGCTAAAAACCAGCCGACGGTCTTCAGCGTCGGACACACGACCTGGGAGAATCTGCTTAACTCCTGTTCCGGTTATCGCCCTGGTGCGGTTCACGCGGTGTGCCAGTCAATCTGACCTGTTGATTGACAAGGAAATAAAGATATGAAATTCTAGGGGCTACGATCAGCTAGAGTTCTGATTTGCTTTTAAAGCGAGTCGGCGAATCGGCCGATTCACTGCAGAGATAATCGGCTTAGTAGAATAGCCGATACCACGTAGTGATTGCGAAGTAAAACCACTAGAGCAGACCAACAACGCTACAAATGCAACACTTGAAATAAATCTAATCGGCTATATGGCGATAAATAAGAATAACAATAATGAAGTCGACAGTTCAAATCTCAAGCTGGATAACTGGTGATAAAAACTAGAGCAATAGATAGAACCTATAATTCTAGTTAATATCGATAACTGGTGAATAAATCTAAACGAAACAATAGCGATGCGCCCGAAGTTAAAGCTTAGATATTACTCGATAAGCGGAACTTACAGAATCGGCCGGAGATCGTGTCGATGCAGCCCTGCCAACCCGTATGAACTCATGAAAGAAAAAATGTATTGGCGAAGTCGCCGACTTGAAAGTAAAGTACGATGAAAAAGTAGATTTGTTGTATTGATTGATGTGTCTTTACAAATCTCTGAAGATGGCTATTGATAGCGTGTTACAACTAATTTCCTAACCGACTAGGATCTATCTCTAATTTTAAACGAAAACGAATATTTACAAACACAACTCGTATCGGAGCTGGTTATCATACTCCCACGGGTCAATCTTTCTCTATCTTCTTTTTCTGGCCCACCTTAAGCCCATATTGGCCCAATCGCTCCAGCCTTCCAATCGGCCGATCCCCACCAACTCCATCTGCCAATCGCTCGAAACACTGTAGCGTCAATCGGCCGATTCCCAATCGTAACCTTTTAATCTGCCGCATCGGCCGATCCTTTCCTCTCTTGACGTCAATCCAAAACGTGTCAAAATCTGGCGTCAACAGAATGATATAGTGTAACCGGGATAAAATTTAGGAAACAAACTTTTGCATAGAGATAAAGGTATAGAATTATTACAAGCCTAGCATGTCTTGCATGTCTCGGTACTCCATCGGATCTTTCGTCAATAAATCAAAGACAGTAACGTGGCTTCTTTCAGACTCAATTATAATGAGGATCCAGTGGAAACTGCGTACGTAAATGTTCATACATATTACAGCTAACTAACATTAATCAGGTAAGGAAAAAGAAAACGAAAGTAGACGGTATACACACACTTACTTGAAGTTGTATGGAAGTAGTATGAAATCCTTGAATTTTTGTTTGTCTAGGAAATTGTATACTTCCACCAAGGTTTTTTCCGGCGATACCTGTATCTGTTTTTGGTTCACTATGGATGGATCCATGAAGCCAATATGGAGGTACGCTTCTTGTCGGCACGTCTAAATTAGCATCCTACATAAAATGGAAGACAAAGTTAGTACGGTAATGCACGCAAAAAAATAATGATATGAGCCAAAATTTACATGTAGATAAACAGACACTTACAGAACCCAGGCGCCGATCAAAGAGACGTCCAGGGCATCATGATGGTACACTTTGTATATATCCTTGAATTCTAGCCACAGAACTTTCTCGCCTTCGCTGTAAAAATCTATCAGTTTTACCTTAAGGCCGAACATCTCCCTCAAGTCGGCGGATACCTTCATGTACCATTGATGGAATTTGTACATATTTGTTGAAAGCTTCCGTACCAACTCAGGCCTTACTAGAGACTTGCCTAGCTCAAAGGTCCATCTCGGTTCAACTGGCGGTGCAGCTGGCGGCTCAACTTGCCCTAGACATTCATCAAGTCCCATACCTGTTTCTTCCATGAATTTCAATACTTGTGCTTGTTGATCCAAGGGCATTGCTGCTATCTTTTCAGCGTCTTTCTCTGGTAGATGCCCGAGGTCGGGGACAACACCATTGGAAGATGACTTTCCTTTCCTTTTGTCCCTCTCATCAGCCTCGACTAACGCCCATTCGTAGTTCAATAGTAGTGGTATCCTCTTCTTGGCTCCTTCTTCCATCCTGATAAAAAAACTTAGTTCTCTTCGTTTTACTGACGGTGGCTCTATCTCCCTTGCCTTTTTTTCGGCTTGTTTCTTGAACCACTCACTGGCCTCTGCTTGGATTTCGGCCCACTGTTCCGCATGAGTCATTGCCTCCCAACGTTCCTTATGAGTCACTTCAGGCTCCTTTCTTTTCTTCTTTCTCTATCTTGGCTTGGGAGGCAGTGGTCGCGACTTCTTAAGTGGTGCTGCAGGTTCCTTCCTCGGGGCTGCGCTTAGTCCCGGCGACGGTGATCGGGGAGGGGTGTTGTTATTGTCGTCGTCGCTCCCACCACCAGGATGTGGTGGAGATAGAGACCTTGATCAAGCAGGAAGCGACGGTCCTGAAGCAGGTTGTGCTGGAGATGACGGTCTTGAGCTTTGAGAAAATGGTCGCTACTGGGGATCTGCGGGCCGATAGATTAGATGCTTCACTATCGACGGTCACCTAGGTAAGATATGTATATACGAATGCACCACGTCAAATGGATGGAAGTAAATAAGCGAAAATAAGAATGCCCGTCGTCAGTGCTTGCCGCTCTGCCATCGTACAAGTTCAACGTGGGCGCTAGTGAGTCCAGATGCAATGCAAGGTGCTGCGATCCAACAGATAGACTGGTGTTACAAATCCTATTTGGCAGTGATCAAAAGTTGCAAACAGCCAAGTTTTCGTGGTCAGGCATCTGACTGGCACATCATAAGCTTGTCCTGTTGTTTTTTTTTTCGAATAAGCTTGTCCTGGTTGCTCAGCTCATAATTCAGGAATTGATGCTTGACAGTGAGTGTCATCGTGTGAGCTGTCGGTAATAGTGTTGCTCGATTTGAGGGCTTGTACATGCTCCACGTGCAATGCAGGTCAAAAGAAAAAAAAAATTGTGCTAGCAACAATAGCCTTTGTACATGTTTTGTCTGCGGCGGGATGTACGGTAGGGCGCCCGTGTGTGAGCACATGCAAATGCCTCCCCTTGGATCCGACTGGTAGATTTCTGTACTAACCACTGATGGCAACATCATAGCGCGTGAACCACGAGGGCAGGAACAGTGACCTGGCCAAGTAAGGTGGGCGCTCAGACATCGTGCATTAAGTCTGAGGTGACGACTCTCTGCTTTATTCCTGTTCGATTGAATTTTCAAAGAGATTATTTGAGGCCTCGTTGGGTTCCTCTGACTTATTTTTAGCACTCGTTACATCGAATGTTTAGATACTAATTAGGAGTATTAAACGTAGACTATTTACAAAACTCATTACATAAGTGGAGGCTAAATGGCGAGACGAATCTATTAAGCCTAATTAGGCTAAATGGCGAGACGAATCTATTAAGCCTAATTAATCCATGATTTGACAATGGTCTGGTTTGGTTCGGTTGCTTATTTTTAAGCACCCGTCATATCGAATGTTTAGATACTAATTAGGAGTATTAAACGTAGACTATTTACAAAATCCATTACATAAGCGGAGGCTAAACGGCGAGACGAATCTATTAAGCCTAATTAGTCCATGATTTGACAATGTGTTGCTACAGTAAACATTTGCTAATGATGGATTAATTAGGCTTAATAGGTTCGTCTCGCCGTTTAGCCTCCACTTATGTAATGGGTTTTGTAAATAGCCTATGTTTAATACTCCTAATTAGTATCTAAACATTTGATGTGACACTTGCTAAAAATAAGCAAAGGGAACCAAACGCCCCCAATGTGTTGCTACAGTAAACATTTGCTAATGATGGATTAATTAGGCTTAATAGATTCGTCTTGCCGTTTAGCCTCCACTTATGTAATGGGTTTCATAAATAGTCTACGTTTAATACTCCTAATTAGTATCTAAACATTCGATGTGACACGTGCTAAAAATAAGCAAAGGGAACCAAACGCCTCCTAAGTTCGTTCAACTTCTACAGTGGTTCATTTCACGCGTAAATTCAGGCCCCTGGTTGGACCTCGAGTAAACTTAGAATGAACCACTTGATAAGTTGAAGGACCCATATGGGAATGCTGAAATAGTTTAAGAACCCATGATGCATGCATTTCACTCTTTCTTTCAACAGTTAAATATGCATCCATCGGCCATGCCTGGATTTATTACATAATGTAGCATTTCTCATCTAACTATTACCGTAAGGTTTCCATACACTGCACAAGACAAACCTTCATGAACTCTTGATTGCTTTTTGAAACGCTGAATGCACGATCGTTATTAACAATGAGATATTTGTTAGTTCTGGTGCTAACAAGTAGGCCTAACCATGATACAGACCCAAGCAGGAGATAAAAGGAATAAGAAAAATAGAAGAAATGGGTATTTCCTATTGGCATAAATTCAGATAGCTGAAGCAAAAGATATGTTAACCCTGAATAAACAATGATAATAAATTATGCTAAGCAACCAAAAATTATATGCAGCAGCATGAATGTAACATACAAAATATAACATATTCTTTGAATTTAATTTAGAAAACAATTATTTTACTACACTAAATATCTTGATAATACTATAATTTTTCTAGAATTAAATAAAACTAGAAAATATTGCTTTAATTTACCGTTATCATTCACATTCCAAAATAATAAATTTTGGGGTGTGACACTAACACATCTGACGTTGCTGCAAATTATGATAATGATGCACCATGTTATTCATTGCTTTGCAGAGATATTTTCTTTTGACATGGTCCTATATATGTCTTGCCATTTGCTTCCTGCTGTCACCAACCTTGTTTAGGAATGGAATGATGAGATGGAGTTGAGAGGACGATTGCAATTCAAGAAGGGGAGGATGATGAAAACGTGAACACACTGGCTGCGAACGATCCTGCGTCAGTGTATACCGTCGGTGCTTGCCGTTATTCTGCCATTGTAAAAGTGAACCGTGGGCTCTTGTGAGTGTCCACATGCGTCAGTGTCTTTTTGGTCAGGCATCCGTGTGGCACATGGTAAGCCTGTCCTGGTTGCTCAGCTTGTCTGTCTTTGTCTGTGACAGGCGCCAGTGTCTGAGCACATGCAATGGCTCAGACATAGCTTTTCTGCTGGCCGACACTTGTAGACGGCCGACACTAGCCTTAATAAAAAAATTTCGGTTGTTTTTGATTTAGAATAAAAGTAATCTTCAATAAAAAGCTCGTCTTAGTTCAGATTGATGAACTAAAACCTCCCTAAGCTAATACCAATCAGAACTAAAGATATGGCTAAATAAAGATATGGCTTAAAGATCTAGGATTAAAGGCTGAGACCTTTAGTCCTGAATAATTAATCTCGATTTGGAAAACTGAAATATACAAGGTTTGCCAACCGAAACTCTCGTTTCTCGACCAATGTCATGACATTTTCTGTGCTAGGCCGGGACGACTGTGCCTGACAATGACAATAACATCGCATGCAATGCCCCATCAAGCTAGCTCACAGAAACGCGCAGGCTACCTGTTTTATTTCTGATGATGTGTTCAGTAGTGTTCTAACATTTTTGTATTATAAATGATAGATGCTTGCTGGTGCCTGACAATGACAGTAACATTATTGCACGCTGATCAAGCTGGCAGAGTGACTGAGTGGGCACATGTAACTTGCTGCCCTCGATGTGACCGGGAGCAGCCTCTCTATGAATTATTGGTCCATTAGCAACCGGAATCTTGAGAAGAAATACCAAGGTCAATTGAGGACACACGGTAATAACGATCAACTGTTTGAAAAGATGAACAAATAGAAGCTCAGATGGATTGACAGCTACCCACGTAAAAGCTCATCCAATGTATGGTTAGATGTGCATGAACAAATACGTTTTGAACCGCACCTAAAAATCTTTATTTTTAGGGCATCCTAACCCTACTAGAAAACAAGACATCGATCCTCAACAAAAATTTCGGTACGAATTGACCCGGAACTAATACTGATTCCGGCTAGTATTAGTCTCGGATCTAAAATTTCATAGTTCTAGAAGGCCTTTCAGCCCTTTAGTGCCAAACGGGACTAACACCTACCTTTAGTGCCGGTTTGTAATACCACCTTTAGTGCCGGTTTGTAATACCAACCCGGGACTAATGCTTGCAACATAATCCTTAAGTAGAGACACTTTTATATAAATACTTTACAATTTGCGCGTGACTTGTGACTTGCGACGTGCGCGTGTGTGGGGGAGCCTCCTGGGAATTTCTAATAGTTTTTAGCGCAAAACCGTTTAATCCCGATTAGTATTACCAACTGGAACTAAAGATATGACTTTAGTCCCGGGTGAAATACTTGGGACTAAAGGCCACGATCTTTAATCCTGAATGATTAGTTTCGATTGGAAAAATCGAGATATATGAGATTTTCCAACCGGACTATGCTCGTTTCTCTACACATTTTCATGCTAGGTCGGGACGCCGGACGACTGTGGCTGACAATGACAATAACATCGCATGCAATGCCCCACTTCATAGCTTGTCTTCTAGCCACGTCATACCGCAGGAACCACGAGGCGACGACTCTGCTTTATTCCTATTTCTTTCAACAGTTAAACATCCATCGGTCTAGGGGCGTTTGGATCCCCGGGCTAAATTTTAACCCCTGTCACATCGAATATTTAACACTAATTAGGAGTATTAAACATAGGCTAATTACAAAACCAATTTCACAACCCCTAGGCTAAATCACGAGACGAATCTATTAAACCTAATTAGTCCACGATTTGACAATATGGTGCTACAGTAACATTCGCTAATGATGGATTAATTAGGCTTAATAGATTCGTCTCGCGATTTAGCCTGGGGTTCTGCAATTAGTTTTATAATTAGCTCATATTTAGTCCTCCTAATTAGCATCCGAATATCCGATGTGACACGGACTAAATTTTAGCTTCAGGATCAAACACCTCCTAAGTACCTGGAGTTAAACAGTGGGCATGGTAGGTGCTCAGCCATCGCACGTGTCGAAGAACGTGCGTGGTCTTAGCTAGTCTCCTAGAGGCAATATAATCAGTCACCGGAAACTTTTATTGCACAGCTCAGCAAGCTCATCTTGTTTGCCAACAAGTAGAGCAAGCGAGCACAGCGCGACGCACACATCCATTGCGAGCATGGAGAGCCGAAGCCTCCCCATGGCAGCAGCCACCTCCATGTCTGTAGCTATCGCCATTGTCTTCCTGATCTACACAGCCGCACCACTGGGAGACGCGGCATCCGTCGAGCACACGTTCATTGTAAGTATGCATGATGCTGTTTCCTTCCCTTTGATCGAGCTCTCTAGCGACAATCACATATATAACAACCCTTCATGCGCCATTATCCACGCACTTATGCTTGATTTCCTTGATCGTGTACACATGTAGGTGAATCAGACGAAGATGACGCGCCTGTGCAAGGAGACACAGGTCACCGTGGTGAACGGGCAGCTCCCAGGGCCAACCATTGAGATCACAGAAGGAGACACGGTGACTGTTCATGTCATCAACAGGTCACCTTACAACATGACAATCCACTGGTAAGCTACGATGGCATACCAATAAGTTCATCCATTTCAGAGGATAAAGCTATATATGGCACTGCTTATAAGAAACGGCTAAGGTGGACCGTGCATTTTGACGTCTAGATTTTTTGTACGATTGTCACCCGTTTTTCAAAAATATGGCTTCAATTCTAGGAGTATATGTTAGACAAGAAATCAAAATATTTGATGATAATTACACGATGAAATTATAAAATATATGAAGTGCATCAAGGATAAAGCTGCGAAGGATCACGTTTACTTCGTAGTAAGATATTTAAAATTTATGAGCACTTATAATTATTCAGATTGTAAAACGTTTTTTAAACAAAATTGCAGCACTCCACACCTTTATAGTTGACAACCTTTTGTGATGTATACGACAGATAAAATAGAGGATAGTCTGGAGGAGTGAGCATTCGGGTTACTCGACATGCTCGGGTCGGGTAATTTGAGGTTTCAAAAGTTCGGATTGCTCAAATCGCTACCCAAGATGTACCATGGGAGAACAGTACCTGAAGTTTCAGTACCCGAAATGTCGGGTTCGGGTGTCAAGAAAATTTGAGAGAGGAACAAGAACAAGAACCCGATGAACAAGAACAAATCCAAGAGAAAGGAAAATTTGAGAAGAAAAATTAGGAGAACAGGTAACGAAACTTAGCAGCGTGTCAAAAAAATTTATTGTCGGTCCTCGCTTTGCATCCACATCAGGTTCCAAAAAGGAAAAGCAATAACCAATAGCACACGCATCTCGATTCTCTCGAATCCTCTATAAGGTTCCAGTATCTTCGATTCCCTGGAGTAGGACGTACCATTAGCAGGGATGTCACCTGCTAGTGAACCAAGATCAGGGAGATGGGACCTCGACGGCGCCACGCTTTCCTCCACCAGCGCTGCGCCGGTCTCTTCCTGCCGCGCGCTCGCACACGCCGGCCGCCGGCACGGTCGTGCCAGGTTTGGAATATACTACTAGAATATGAGCATTCGTAGTTGATTTTTGTACCGGATGGTATTTCGTCCGGTAATAACGTGTGAAATTGGTACTGGATACAAATTTTCGATCCTCGGAGATATTTTAGTACCAGGCAATAACACTAACTGGTACTAAATGTGGTGTTATTGCCCGGTAGTCTAGACCATTTAGTACTGGACAATAACACCAGTACCCCGTGGAGTACCATTTAGTACCGGTCAATAACACCAACAGGTACTAAATGTCTTGATATTATTGACCGGTACTAAAAGCCTCTCCATGAGTTACTTCAAAAGGAAAGTATTTCTAACTCAATCACATGTGCTACGTAGATGAGATGGTAAGGAAGGTTCACGCGAGTCTTGAGATCGTGGGTTCGAATCCCACAGACCGTGCACGCGCATATTACGCGATACCGGTCAGGCGCCCGGTACTAGAGGGGGTTACTGATCAGTACTGTCGGTTCTCCAGTAGTGATAAGACTCTGTAGGGCAACTGGATAATTGTAAGCACGGACGGTGCAGGTTCCAAGGGAAATAATGAAGGTGGATCTTGCAGCAAGATTTCTTGCTCTGATAGATTTTTAACATTCCGCTCTAAAATCTGCTTACAACCCAACTCCTCACGTGGAACGGAGGTGCTATATTTTGAATGATAAGGATTATAAGATGATCCTCCTCACCTCTCCAAACTTACAATGTGGTAAACCCACCACATTACAACCACAATTAAACCACATGAACCAACAACTACAGTACTAGAAGATATTGGGCTGGGGTAGAGTTTTTATCTTTTCTGATAACACAAAAGTATTTGTGGTTTGTGATGCAGGCACGGAGTGAAGCAGTTTCGGAACTGCTGGGCTGATGGGGTGCCAATGCTCACCCAATGCCCTATCCTGCCGAACAAAAATTTCACCTACCAGTTCAATGTCGTTGGGCAGGAAGGCACCCTGTGGTGGCATGCTCACGTCCCCGGACTACGGGCAACTGTCCATGGCGCATTCATTATTCGGCCAAGGCATGGAGCTGAGTCATATCCATTTCCTCAGCCTCATAAGGAGATCCCAGTTATTATAGGTTTGTGAACCTTTCAGATTTTTATTGTTTAGGATATGAGAACCTTAACTTCGTGCAAATTTAATTGGTCCCCATTTTGAGAAAATAAAATATATCATGTCCTATGGGATTTAAATTGTGCGCAATTTTGCAATGGTTTTGCAAGTATCTAGTAGATGTGAAATGATCCTGATGATTACAGGGGACTGGTGGGAGAAGGACCTTGCAGAGATGGCCAGGAATATGACGAAGAGCATCTTTCTGTCTTATGCTAGTGCATCCACAATCAATGGCTTGGTCGGAGATCTCTTCAATTGCTCAGGTAAGCAATTATACGATTCTAAACAGCCATTTAGCACAATTAAACTCTATTTAATTACTGCACAGTAGCCAGCTGATTAAATTGTCAGTCTTAATGGTCTTTAGTTTTAGCCCGTACAAATGGCCGTTTAGCATAATTAAACAGCCATTTTGGTGAAAACTGTATACAATTGTGTGTTTGGTGAAAACTATATTGGATATTTGTCCATGTCGAAACCGATATATCCTTTTGTTTCATTAAACGAACTTCTTAATTCAACTTTCAGGTGTTCCGAAAGAAGGCTATGTTCTGGACGTGGAGCCTGGCAAGACCTACCTGCTACGAATAATCAATGCGGGCCTCTTCTCTGAGTTCTATCTGAAGATTGCTGGGCACAAGTTCACGGTGGTTGCTGCCGACGCGAACTACGTCAGCCCCTTCACTACAGATGTGATCGCAATCGCAGCTGGCGAGACAGTGGATGCGCTGTTGCTGGCCGATGCACCCCCTGGCCGGTACTACATGGTCGCCCTACCCAATCAGGCACCATTGCCTGACACCCAGACTCCGGAGTACACGACAAGGGGGATGGTGCGGTATAAGGTCAGCCACAGCGCCGGAAATGGCACAACTATACTGAGGTCGAGCCGGGGTGCAGAAGAAGAACAAGGAGGATATTCGTCAGGTGATGCGCCGATGGTTCCTAAGATGCCTGATATACATGACACAATTACGTCGTTCTATTTCCACAGCAACCTGACCAGCCTGCGCCACCATGGGCACTCTCTGGTCCAGCAGAGAGTCGACGAGCGCCTGTACGTCGTGCTTAGCCTCGGCACCATCTGCAAGAAAGGCCAGTTCTGTAAGAGGGGTGACAGTGACGAGAACCTCCTAGTGGCCACGATGAACAATGCTTCCTTCCAGCACCCCACAGCGATACCGACACTACTAGAAGCACACTACTACCACACCGGCCTCATCAATGGCACGACACAAGAACTTCCGAAGAGGCCACCATTATTGTTCAACTTCACCGATGAAGCCTTAATCCCGTTTGGACCCAAAGAGATGCGGCTAGAGCCGACTTACAAGGCGACATTGGTCCGGCGGTTCCGACACGGCGCCGTGGTGGAGATAGTCTTTCAGAGCACGGCGATGCTACAGGGTGACTCCAATCCAATGCACCTACACGGGCACAACATGTTGGTGCTTGCAGAAGGGCTTGGTAACTATGATCCGGTGAAGGACGTGGCAAGGTACAACCTAGTGAATCCACCAGTGAAGAACACTGTGCTAGCCCCAAATCGTGGGTGGATCGCCGTCCGATTTGTTGCTAATAATCCAGGTACCTAAGTTTTAAATATCTTTTAACATGTGCAAGGAAGGAGAAATATTACATTGTGGAAACCACTATCTCAGTCTAGTTGTATAAACACTAAAAACCATTGCCTCCCAAAAATAGTTTAGTCGCTATGAAGATAGGCAAAAATATACTAAAATAGAAAAGTCTCTATGAAGACAGCATAACATCCTGCTAGAAAACAATGAGTGGACCCTAACAAGATATTAACAGAGTCTAGTGAATTATATTTGATCATATATATTTATTATCTTAATTTCATAAGATGTGCTGCCCATATTTTTTTTATCTTAGTTTCATGCCCATGCACGACCTCCAAGAACTAATTCTCGATCTTCTATGGTGTATACAGGTGTTTGGTTCATGCACTGCCACTATGAGTTTCATCTTTCGATGGGCATGGCGGCAGTGTTCATAGTAGAGGATGGGCCAACAGTGGACACATCTCTCCTTCCACCACCTGTGAACTTTCCAACTTGTAGCCATGACAATAGTCTCATCCAAACTATATGAAAAGTGAAATCTAGCTAATAAATGGAGCAAGTACAAAGATAACTCCGACCACTTGTTTTAAAATAAGTCATTCTGAATAATGAAGGTGCGATATGAGATAAAATGTATCCGTATTATTTATGTTAAAAAATCAAACCTGGTTTGCAACAGATGAATTGTCCTGCATCTGTATGATTTGAACATATTACGATTTACTTGTGGTTGCATCACCACTGTGAACACCTTACCCATGTTAGCCCTGCCGTGCCTGCCCAAAACACACCGGTACGGACGGCTCGTCCACATCTCTAAAACAATGACCGGCATGGATGCACAATATCAGTGTTGATTCTCAAAAGGTCCTGATACGTTTAGTATCCATCTCAAGATTCCTCTAGCATTGGCACAGTTACTGTCTACACATATCTGTGGGATATTTTTGTAATCTCAACATAACAACTTAGATTACAACTTCTCACTTATGTGTCCCTCCTACATATGTGATTAGGACTCAGGTGCTGTGATCTGCAAGCACATCTAAACGTAACATTCTATGACTCAGCTCCAGTCTTTGGTGCGATGTATATGAATTGGAGGGGTGCCCCGTGCATCAACCTAATCTCGTCATTAGGCTAAACACCGATCAATTAAGGCACTGAGGGGATAAGAAGTACGAGATCCATCTACTGCGTGCAGCTGACCTTCACCAATCAAGAACCTTGTTCTTGAGAGGTGAATCAGGTCTATGTCAAACTCTTAATCAACCAGGAGCGAGAAGTTCCTGATTTGGTGAAGATAAGACCTACTTCATCTACACCAACACATCTACGACCATTGGTTGCATCATATGTATAATATATATGGTGATAAGAAGATAACTTGCTGGAAGGAGTGATAACTAGTACAACCTAGCAAATAAAACTCGAAGGTAACCACTGTCTTCAACTGGCAACCTAAATCGAGGTTTCACGCAACCACACTCACAAAGGACAAACCAACACAACCTAGAATCAAACGGATCAGAACCACCTGGAATCTAACTTCTTTGACACAAGGATTCATTACACTAGGGCCTCCATATGTAACTCATTGTTGTCTAATTCCTTAGATAACCTTTATTGGGAAGTCAACTAAAACAAAAAAATGTTTTTAGGATCGAATTAAAACGTGGAGTGTCAGCACCTGTTTAGGAGCGGATGAACCTATAGCCCGTGCATAGAAATAGATTTTCAAAGACAAGTAAGGGGCGAGCCACCCCTAGAAATAGGGTTGTTTCCACGTGTGGACGATGGAATGACTCACCTCTGAAAATGATTTTATGAGGTGGCTCGGCCCATGACCCATCCCTATAAATTAATTTTTAGGTGCTGGTAGGATGCTACAGTAGTATGTTCTTTTTGTGGAAGCAGGGGAACTTGCCACCCGATGTTGGCGGAAGTTAGCATGCCAGTTTGAACTGCAAGCGCACGGATCAGTTGTAACTCTTTCTTTGTAATATTCCCCTAAGATTTATCAATCCGTGGAACTTACATTGCAAGATCAGCTAGCATTTTCAACATGATTCAAGTTTATATATGATTCATATCTAATCTAGCATGTACAGACAGATAGCAGATTTGAGCAAGTTTATAAAGGATTAAGATGTTGCCTCCCCTTCGATCCGACACATAGATTTGTCTTGCAAATCCTATTCATGAGTGAAAAAATGTTGCAAACCTTCGAGTCCACATCAATTATTTTCCTCACCTTTCTTAGTGTCTTACTGTCTTTTTCCGGTCAGGCATCCAGGTACTGCTTTTTTAGATAAAGGATAATGTTCTAGCCTCTGCGACCGCACAGAACCAATTTTTAACAATGTTCTCATCTGCAAACTCTATTATTGCTTCTCCATCCATTCTTGGCAGTACAAATATCCAATAAGACGATTTCCAATGCCTTATTTGCCAAAAGAACAGTCTTTCTTGTATTCTCACGCTGTCCAAGGGACTAAGATCGCAGCCAGTATGCTCCCCGAAAAACAGTCTATATAAAAGAAGTAAAACTTTTTTTCTCAAAAATCAAATCATTACGTGTACACCAAATGACCACGTAAGAGCTGCATCCAAAATCCTTATTTCTTATGGCCATTAACATTATTTTTCGAAGGATGTGCGCTATTGACTTTGGTGGCGTTTGCTGCTTGCTCAGCTAATAAGCAATTGATGCCTGACAGTGTCTGTCGTTGTGTGAGATGTATTATCCATAGTTGCGTCGCAAAAGCAGCTCTTTTTGTCCGGTTGAAAATAAAAAGAAAAAAACCAAGGATGCCAGTTGGCACTCAGCAATTTGAGTTAGCAATAGTAGTGTTGTACGTTTGTCTGTAACGGGATGTATGGTGCCTGACAATCACAATAAAATCTCCAATATCACCTACCGGAACATGCAATATGTCTGACCGAAATATACAATAAAATCCCTTCGACCTGACAGATAGATTTGTGTTACAATAAAATTTCTGTCACATCGAATGTTTAGATACTAATTAGGACTATTAAATATAGATTAATTACAAAACCAATTGCACAGATGGAGACTAATTTGCGAGACGAATCTATTAAGCCTAATTACTCCATGATTTGACAATGTCATGCTACACTAAACATGTGCTAATGATGGATTAATTAGGCTTAATAGATTCATCTTGCGAATTAGCCTCTGTCTGTGTAATTAGTTTTATAATTAGCTCATATTTAGTCTTCCTAATTAGCCTCCGAATATTCGATGTGACATGAATTTTAGTCCGGACTAAAGATCCAAACACCCCCTAATTGTCCTTTTGTGGTCAACAATCTGAGCCACTGCTGGCCCTATTAAGATTGTCTGCTGGGCGCGTGAACCACGAGGGCAGGACGTACCACAGTCTGAGTTGAGCTGCCTTCCTCCTCAGCTCATCATAAGCAAAGTGATGCCTTACAGTGACTGACATGGGCCAATGGCAACCATGCAAACACAAAATCACATTTTGAACCATTTTGGGAAAAAAAGAGGGTCCAATTTTGACTTCATATGCAAAAGTTGCGCCTGTTTTATTGAACACTATGCAAGTCAGTTATGCAAAAGCTGCTGAACAAAGCTTGCAGACGGCCGAGTACAAGTCAGTTATTTGATTTTCTGCTCATGCACTTCACCATTTTACTCTCTCCATTTCAAATTGTAGATCATTTTGGCTTTTTTTAGGTGCATAAGAAATATGTATGAACTTAGAAAAGTTAAAACTACAGAGGGAGCACTACACATGCTACCTTTCAGTGTGTCCTTTTTAATTTGCTGGCCACATAATAGCTTGTCTGCTGGCCACATAATACCACGAGGGCAGGCCCAGTGGGCGCTCAGAGAAGGTGCATTAACTCAGAGCTGATAAGCAGTTGATGCCCTACAGTGACTGACATGGCCCAATGGCAATCTTGATTGCAAAAATAATAGCAGTAGCACCACGCGCAACGTGAGGAAAAAAGTGTGCAAAATACGAGGCACTCGATCGATAATTGAGCTAGCAACATGTACTTACGCTTGTCTGCGAGGGATGCATTGTGCCTGACAATGACAATAGCATGCAGCTCTCTCTCAATGCTCACCTACCTTCTGACATGTCTCTCAGTGCTCACCTACATGTCAGTGTCTACTGACCACATCATAGCTTGTCTACTTGCCTGGTGCGCGTGAACCACGAGGGCAGGACCAGTGGTCGTGCACTACTAGAAACTGGTGGCGCGGCGTGGCTTCTAAGGCTTCTGCCAGTGCTACACTATATATGCATATGAGCAATACGTGCATGAAGCTATACTAAAACCTATATATACATATGGAGTCAAGATAAAGGATCTCTGTTAGTGGAAGAATAAATTATTTGGATTGGCTCTTGTTACACTATGATGCAAAGAAATACTTATATAAATTTAATGATCATTTTTTGCTACAATGCAACAATCAATCAAATTAATTATTAGCAGGGGATCATCGGGGCCTTCTTGTCCATGATCTTGTCGAGGGCAACACCCAGGCGGCACTTGAGGTGGATTCTGATTGTATAATCAGACTCGCTATGTACTTGTTGCTGTGTCTCAACCATCCGGGTACTGCTAGGGAATACGCCTTTAGTATCGGGTGGGAACCTCATTTAGTACCAGTTGTGCAACCGGTATTGTTATTTTGGTACTAAAGCGGGACCTTTAGTACGGATAAAATAACTGTACTAAGGGGGGGCCTTTGTACCGGTTGTTTATACCAACCGGCACGTCGTATGTGGCAGAGGCCAATTTAGTACCGGTTGGTTATACCAACTGGGACTAAGTTCTTTTTTTTCTGTTTCTTTTCTCATTTTTTTTCTATTTATTTATTCTATATTAGTATTTCGTATTTATTTCCTTTATGTATACTGTTCTAATACGCTAATATATATAAGTTATATTTTGATTTATAATATTACATTTGAGATAATATTATACATATACATATTGTGCATACATATATGAATAATATTACATTGCATCAACTTTCCAAGTTCAACATTTTGGATCAACTATTCTAAACCCGAGTCCGGACGGTGATGCAGATTTGATCCATCATTATGGAACTCTCCTGCTGGATTTACTACCTCGTCCAGAAGAAATCCACTGAGTTGTTCTTGAATTGACTTGATTTTTTCTGTCTCGAGAAGTTCTTCCTTCATGTGCATAATCTATATCATTAACAAAGGTTATTATATTAGATCAATGGATCTGCACAATTAGAACTAATATATTGTTAAGAATTTTGTCTACGTACTCTAAGTTCGTGGTCGGTCACACGCTTCGGACCTACAAAGTCATGGATGAACTCACATACGTAGTATCCGCATATATTATTTCCCGGATCCTGTCTCAAATACTATATATATGGCGAAAGAAGTTATGAAATATTTGTTATGTTCAAGGAAGTGATACGAGATATACAAATTCAATACATACCGGGAATTTAGAGTGGATATGAAGTTGCTCCTTGAATTCACTTAAGTGATGTTGATGGAAGCGAGTCCATGCTTTGTAAAGCATAACTATGAGGTCGGTGTATTGATCTCTTGGTCTCCTCAAAGAGTACATGATATGGACTATGCTTCGATCAACCACGATAACAAGGAGTATCCAGTGAAAGCTGTACATATCTGCATAGTGAAAAGCTATTTAGTCTTATTTTTAACTACTAGTTCAAAAACTAAAAGAGATGGGAAACACGCTCACTTGAAGTTGTACGGCAGAAGTATGTACTTCTTGTAATGTTGCTTGTGTAAGAAATTATATATATTCTTCAAGGTCTGATTTGGTTTATTTCTTACAGTTGCCTCGTTTATAACATCTAGGTCCATGAAGTCAACGTCATAGAATCCTTTCCTCCGGCAAGCTTGAATCTCCATCCTACATGATATAAAATAGAATAGGAGATAAGACATCGCACAATGACTAGAGCAGGGATTTTGAAGTTAGAGCAAATTAAACACTTATAGAACCTAGGAATTGATGAGTGATTTGTTATGTGCATCTTGATTGTAAAGGAAATAAAGTTCCTCAAGCGGCATAGTTATAATAGCATCACCACGAAAATAATATTGATCTCCAATCCGAACTTCTAGTATGAGTAAACCGGTGGCTGAAGCCTCCAATGCTAACTCGAAGGTCACCACGAACAAAAATCTCGAAGAGACTCGCGTGGCCATTGGCTTTGTATGCAGTCTCCACTAAATCGATCATAACTCTTTTTTGGAAAGTCCACATGACATGCAGTCTATGCAGTCTCCACTAAATTGACCTTAGTTTCATGCATTTTTTTTAGTTCGAATTTTCCATTGAGAAACACAATCATTCATTATAACTATATATGTCGACAAGTTCGTTTAGTATGATTCAGGCCGTTGTTCTTGTTCTTCTCGATTGTGGTAATTTATCCTTTTGTGCTAAGAGCTCAAACCTCATGTGTCACACCCGGTTTAAAACAAAACCAAGTGCTACCTATATGAATGTTAGGATCTAGTTTCATACATATAGTGACATCATTAGTAAATAACAACAATAGTATCACGTAAAGGATTATAAATAAAGACTTACGAGTCTATCAGAGATATACAGCTTAATCGTGTAAACGGAGGCTCCAAACTTCACAGGCAATCGACTGAGGGTTGTGTACGCCTAGAACTCAGCATCATCTTCAGAAAACTTCACACACCTTCCTCTTCTGAGCAGCAGTAAGCAAGGCTGAGTACACTTATGGTTGGTACTCAGCAAGGCCACAAGAAATAACCAGATTAACGATTTAAGTCCATCTTCAAGTTCAATTAATCATGTGAGGGTCCAGGCTGCTCTTGACCGTGAGCACGGCTGATATATCAGTTTTACACTCTGCAGAGGTTGTACATCTTTACCCGCAAGTCATGTAAAAGTTCAGAATTTTGAACCCAACCATGTTGTGCTGATCAGGCACTCATCACACTACCAAGGTGTGACTGCATAGGGACACTACAGGGCCTTTACAAAGATTCCCTAGTAAGGATAGCTCGCTAAGGTATCATGATCAGCACAATGCATAAACCTCTCTAGTCGGCATAGGGTCTTAGCAAAGCTCCCTTCCCAAGAGGGCCGGGTTATACACTGTCGGTGTTTTAGACCGGCAACCTGCCTAGGGGGTCCCCTAGGAGGTCTTTTGTGCGGCAAGGATCGTCGAGAATCAAGGAATCAATGGTGACGCAAGGAACACGATTTAGACAGGTTCGGGCCGCTAGATCGCGTAATACCCTACGTCATGTGTGTTGGTTTGTATTGATCTTGGATGAACTAGAGTTGTTGTTGAGGGGGGGTCCCTGCCCGCCCTTATATACACGGGAGGGCAGGGTTACAAGTCTGAGTCCTAGTCGAGTACTATTATATTGTTCTACTCGGTAAGGCCCGAGTAGTTTTCCATATACATACCTGACTAGATCGAATGGGATACGCCTATCCCTTGTTCTGATCGTGTCCGAGTACGCCCCTTGGTGGGCCGTCCAAGGTCTACTCGTGGGCCTGGGGTGCATGCCCGACAAGCCCCTGAGTACTTTGTAGTCGTGCGCCACAGTCTTGGGAACTGCGGGCACTATCCGAGTAGCTAGTCGTAGAGGTTGCAGACCGAAGTGCTCGAGTACTGTCGCGTGGCTGGAAGGTACTCTTTTTGTTCCTTCGAGTTTGTCTCTGTTCTGAGAAATTTTATATGGTAGTGCGATGCCAATCGCACTCCATATGGAGTAGCCCCCGAGCCTTAGGTTGAGTCGAAGAGTCAGGGTTAGGGTCAAACCATCTTTTTTGTCTGTTTTTCCCTTGGAAGTCTTTGAAAAAAGAAAAAACTGACCAACAGGTACGGTACCCGCAGCCCCCGAGCACTTAGGCGATCTCTTTCATTGAAGTGGTCAGCAGTCCGTTGAAAAGAGTAGCCGTTGAGTGTTTAAGGCGACTAATTTGCAATTAAGCTTTTTAAAATCCGTCCGTTGTGTAACTGACGCGTGGAAAACGGAGCTGGCGGAGATAAAACTGGAAGGCCCCCTTTTGGTTAGATTTACGCCGTACGGTAATTAGATTTGTTTTTCTTTCTCCCCTGCTCTCCTGCTCCATATTTGCGCTGCCGCGAGTGCCGCCGCCGCTATTGCCGCCCCTTGGGAGAGATCTGAGGGAGAGTGTCGTTCTAGCTTGAGGTTGAGTCCGTTGGATGCGCACCAAGAAGATGGGCAAGAAACCCGAGAAGATCCAGGGCAAGGCTTCGGCGACGAGCAAGGTGAAATCCAAGAAGGGGAAAGAACTGGTGCTGCCGACGCCAAAGGTGGGACCGACGAATCAGACTACGCCGCCGCCGCCTGGAGCAACGTGGCAACATTCAATGGTGAAGGAGGAAGCCGTGCAAGCACTAGTCGATGTGAAGCTTCTGCAGCCGAAGGAAGTTCTTGAGTGGTGTCCCGCATTTCCAAATGCGTGGCAATTTGAGGAACATCCAGGCTAGATAGTGATGCTCGCGCATTTTGTGGAGAGGGGGTTGGAAGTGCCCACCTCCGACTTCTTCAGAGGTATTCTCAAGTACTATAAGCTTCAACTCGTGCATTTGAACCCAAATGGTGTACTCCATATGTCAATTTTCGTACACCTCTGCGAAGTGTATTTGGGAGTTCCTCCGAGTCTCGAGTTGTTTAGGAAACTATTCCGCTGTAAGCCGCAGCCTAGTGTCCATAGGACAGAAGTCTTTGGAGGCGCCAGGTTCCAACTCAGGAACTCGGGCGCATACATTGAGTATAACTCGACTGACTCCCATGGGGAGTGGAAGAAAAGGTGGTTCTACATCGGGAACCATGATCCTCGCTTGCCTGTGGTTACTGGTCACGCGCCCAATTACGCAGAAAACTAGGTGAGCGAACCCGAAGACACCCCCGAGCTGGATCACCTGATGCAGCAAATCACCAAGTTGAAGGCACTTGGTCTAACTGGGATCAACATGGCGGCTAGCTTCTTGAAGGGAAGAGTTCAGCCGCTTCAAAAACGTGCTCACTCGGGAAGTAAGTACACAGGTCTTAAAGATCCATCGCGTATGTCTGATGAGGATATATCCGATGATGATGTAGAGGCGCTGCTGGCCAAGTTCTTTAGGAACTACCAGGAGTACCAGTAATCCCTGCAGCTCTTCGTCAGTATGATGCCTGGTATGAGCCAGGAGTGGTATGTCTTTGCACCTGACTTGTACTTTTTCAATTGTGTGATATTTGTTTGTTAATATTGACTTGTTTTTTGTAGTCTCGAGTTCTTGTCGGCTACTTGGCGCAGTCGGAAGAAGAATCAGAAATTGTTGTTGAGGAGTCAGAGGACGAACCCTCTCCTCCTGTCAAGAGACGCAGAGTAGTCCGCAAGATGTCTGCGGCTAAGTCTGCTTCAACCCCTGAGAAGTCTCGGGGTACCAAAGTATGTAGTCTTGAACTCATCTGCAGCTGATGAATTTGAACTTGCTATTGTTACGACTAATTCGTCTATCATAAAGGCTGTTGACACGGCGCTTGGTGGCGATGAGGCTGCTTCTGAAGAAGTAGTCGTAACCGACTCGGATGTGCCAGAGACAGTGCCATCAACAGAAGTTGGAGGAGCCCCCGAGCTATCCGCACAGGCTCCGTCGGCTGCCACTCTGCACGTTACTGACCAGGCAGTCCTGGGGCTACCTGCCGGGGTAGCGGGTGTTGCAAAGGAGGTGTCGCCAATACTCGCTACTGGTTCTTTGCTGCCGGGGTAGCGGTAAGCGTTGTCCCTTCTAATAGTGTTTGATTGGGTTGTATTGTAGTCTTGACTTCTGCTTCACAGGCCTTGGTGAGAAGACAGTGCCGGTAGCTGTTCCTGCGGCGCCCTGTACTCGGCCGCCTATCGTCGAGAAGAAACGTGTGTGATTTCCGCCACGCTTGACCCGGTGAGCTTTCTTGTCTGTTGAATAGCTTTAAGTTGTCTTGAAATCATGTAGTGACGTATTTTGATGCAGAGATGCAGAGGAGACTATCCCTGTAGAAATAGAGGTAGAGTCGGATCCCCCGACTACATTATCTGCTCCTTTGGAGGATTTAATTGTTGAGGAGGTACCCGAAGTTGACGCTGGTCGCCTTGGAGCTACCATGTCCATGCTTCAAGATGTTATCCGTTCGGTGGAAGTTCCCGCCGCCGCGTCGGGTTCGGGAAGTGCCGCATTATCAACATCCACTGGCGGATCGCTGGCTGTAGTAGGTGTCGAAAAAACCAAAGAGGCAACTGCTCCGGGTATGTTTCTGTAGTCTTGTTATTGTAGTCGTAGCAAGCAGTTGACGATAAATGTTGTAGGTGCCACTTTGGGTACAACTCCTCATCTTGCGGAGAGTACTCAAAGACCAGTGCTCAGCCTGCCATGTGACTTGGAGTTCTAGAGGGCCGTCAATGTTTTCCGAAGCTTCCAGGTGAATTTCCTTTGAATTGTCACATAGATTGAGTAATTGTGAGGCTTTTAATTGACCGTATTTCCTTGTATACTCGGGCCCTTCCAAGAACGAAGTCATCAATTGGAGCAGGAATGTGCCTGACTGACAGAAGCTCTGAGGGTTCACGAGGTTGGAGCGAAGTCTTTTGCTGTGGAGCGTACGAATGACGCAGTCCTGCAGCAAAAGCTGGAGAGCCGCTACAAGTCACTGAACAAGAAGTATCAAGGTAAGTACCTTGCATACTCCGAGTATGTCCGATTGTAGTCGTCTGTGGTTGAACTTGTTTTGTCTTGTAGAGCTCAAGAAGCAAGAGGCGGCTGCAAGGAGCCAAGTTCTCGACTGGAGAAATGTGCACGATCGAGTGGCGGATGAAGCTGAACGTCTTCGGGCCGCGCTGACGGAAGCACAGGCTGCTTGCGAGCATCAGCGGGACAGGAAGATGCAGAATGGCGTGATGCTTGCCATGGCCATGGTGGCATGTAGAGATTATGCCCAGACCATGGGAATACTTCGAGGTGAACTCCAGGAGCTAACTGTAGCAGCTGAAGACCTGGTGCACGCCATATCTCCCATGGAAGAAGGCGCAGGGCCGCAATCACTAGTCGAGCGATTGAAGGCTGCCCCGAGTAAAGTGGTGGGACTCTGCAAAGCTGTTTGCAAACAGGTCCTTCCAGTCGTGAAGTCCTACTACCCGAGGGCAGACTTGGCAGCGGCTAGTGACGGTGTGGCTCGCAACTGCACAGAAGAAGCATATGCACAGTACCTCGAGGAGGCGGAGCCTATCGCGTCAAAGATGTCGGAGTTTGTCTCTCCAGAAGAGCCTTGAGCCTTTTATATATTCTTGCATCTGTGTCGAGTACTTTGAAAATACTTTGTCAAATGAATGCTTGCCCATTGGTCTTGTTGCTTGAAGGGATTGTCTTGCGAAGGGTAGGTTTACTCTGTCTTGTCCAACCCAAAGTCCCGGGGTCGCCCAAGGCCAACCCTTTGGGGGAGGAGCTCCGCCTCGCCCGACCCTAAGTCCTAGGGTCGGGTGCACCCGACCCCTGAGCAGAGGGTCGGAGTACACCAAACCCCCGAGACACTAATGCGAGGGTAGGCCGTGGTTGGTTTAGAATAGTTGTGTCGAGTAGTCGCGACGTTGTTGGGTACTCTGCTTTTGAGGGTGCACGGGTGCACTGTAGTCTTATCCTTTGTGGATGCACGGGTGTACTGTACTTTTTTGTCCTTTGTGGCATAAGTGCCTTCACGTGGGCAGTCAAACTTCATTGACCACGAGCGCACAGTAACTCCTAGGTAGGTGGTAGTTGCAGCTTTTGGCTATAAATAGGTCCGTCTGGATATCGGCCCAAACCAAGTTTCTGAGTAGCAATGGATTGTCTTCGGTTGCTTTTGTTTGAGTGTAGAGAGCTATCAAAGAGTGCACCGGTGCTAGAAGATTCCTCGTAGATTGAGGCCACCTTCCCTCCACAGACTCCTGCGCTCGTAGGGATAGCCGCGATGCTAGAAGAATCCTCGTAGGAGGTTTCATTGCGCGCCTCATCTTGCAGCTCGTGATCTAGTGGGGTACGCGCTGGAACTCACGAGTGATGGTTGTTGAGTGCCACAGTCTTTATCCCGCTCTCTTAGAGGTGGAGGTGTGGCCGTAGAGTGGATTGGCTCCGTAAGGCTAGTAAAAGAGCAGCCTTGGTTCCCTCCAGGCGCGTCGCACCGGATTCATCATTGCCGCTATCAAGGTGGTAGCTATGCAGGAGTTCCTGGGGTTGCCTTGGGTAGAGGACCTGGATATGGCTGCGTTTTGCGCAGCTTCCTTGCATGTAGGCCCCTCCCATTGTAGTCGGCAAACCTGAGTGGCCTTGTGATATAGTAAAAGCCTGAGGCTTAAATGCATCCCGCCAGTAGGCAGTTGCTTGTAGTCTTGTGTATTCCGAGTACTTGTACTCGTACGTAACCTGATGTATCTTCAGTTCAGTAAAGAAATACTTTATGGAAATTTTTGGACCATGGCAGTGATCCTTGTTGAGTTGATAACTCTTGTCAAAGATGAGGTATCTTGAAGTCGGTAGTCGGGCGGTTAGCCCGAGTAGTCATCATGAGTTATTGCCTTGAAGCGATTACTCGGATGCTGCTATGGGTAATAGCGACAAAGATGTTCTATATTCCAAGAGTTTGGTACTTGTTCTCCTCAAAGCTCTTGGAGTCTGTAAGATCCAGGTCCCGTAACCTTTGATACGACGTAAGGACCTTCCCATGGTGAATTGAGTTTATGCAACCCTGATGTGTCTTGGATACGCTTAAGGACCATATCGCCCAAGTTGAAAGATCTTTCCTTGATGTTGTGGTCGTGGTAACGCCTTAAACCGTCAAGGTATCTAGCAGATTGCACTAGTCCTGCGCATCTTGTTTCTTCTAGACTGTCTACATCTGTTCGCCTTGTTTCTTCTACCATTTCCTCGTCGTATTGTTCAACTGAGGGTGATTGCCACATGATGTCGGCGGGTAGTATGGCTTCTGAGCCATATACGAGGAAATAGGGCGATAGCCCAGTAGTCTTGCATGGTTGGGTACGTAGGCCCCACAAAGTGTTGGGTAACTCTTTTAGCCATTTGCCGCCTTTAGTGTTGCCAACGTCATGTAGTCTTTTCTTTAGGGCGTCGAGTATCATGCCATTAGCACGCTCGACTTGTCCATTGGCTCGTGGGTGAGCGACCGAGACATAGCGGATGTCGATGCCGCTATTCTCGCAGTATTCCCAAAAGTCGTGATTGTTAAAGTTTGACCCTAGGTCTGTGATGATCCTATTGGGAAAACCGTAGCGATGTACGATTTCATCTAAGAAGTCAAGGACCCGGTCTGCCTTGGGGCAAGTGACTGGTTTGACCTCGATCCACTTGGTGAATTTGTCGATTGCCACGAGCACTCGGTTGAATCCTCCTGGCGCAGTTGGTAACGGCCCTATCATGTCGAGCCCCCAGCAGGCAAACGGCCATATTGGAGGTATTGTGACTAGCTTGTAGGCCGGTACATGTTGCTGTTTGGTGAAGAATTGACACCCTTTGCATTTTTGAACTAGTTGTTTAGCATCGGCTAGAGCCATTGGCCAGTAGAAGCCTACTCTGAAAGCTTTGCCAACTATTGTCCGCAAAGAGGCATGGTTGCCACAGATTCCTTTGTGAATTTCCTCTAAGATTTCTTGCCCGTCTTCCCGGGTAACGCATTTCATGAGTACCCCGGATGATGCACCTCTCCTGTAGAGCTTATCTCGGACTAGGGCGTAACGTTTTACTCGCCGGGAGATTTGCTCAGCCTTACTTTTGTCGGATGGTAGCTGGTGGTATTTGATGTAGTCGATGAAGGGTGTCCTCCAATCGACTTCTATCATCATGATTTCGCAAGAGACGTCAGCAGTCGGGACTGCTGGTGTGGTGACTTGTTTAGGTATGGACGGCTTGCACAGTTCGTGTACGAAAATTCCTGCTGGAACTTCTGCATGAGTTGAGCCCATTTTGGATAAGATGTCAGCGGCAACGTTGTTGTCATGTACGATGTGATGAAATTCCAAGCCCGAGAACTTGTTTTCCAATTTACGGATTTCTTTGCAGTAAGCGTCCATGTTGTCCTTGTTCTAGTCCCACTCGTCATTGACCTGGTTTATAACAACTAGAGACTCGTCGTACACCAGTAGTCTTTTGATGTCAAGAGAGATTGCAAGGCGGAGGCCGTGTAGTAGTGCTTCGTACTCGGCTTCGTTGTTAGATGCTTCCCAGAATATTCGCAGTACGTATTTGAGCTGGTCTCCCTTGGGGGAGATGAGTAATACGCCTGCCCCGGCCCGTTAAAGTTTGAGGGACCCATCAAAATACATTACCCAGTGTTCTGGCCGTTCGACTGGTGTTGGTACTTGATTTTCAGTCCATTCAGCTACGAAGTCGACCAAAGCTTGGGATTTGATACCTGTCCTTGGCTTGAAGTCCAAGGTAAGAGCTCCGAAGTGAAGAATTTCGTCGAGCGGGAAGTCGGAGATGACTGTGATGTTGTGCTCCTGGAAATAATGGCGCAGTTTCTGGGAGATGAGCAGAATTGCGTATAAGAGCTTTTGTATCGGTGAATACCGAGTTTTGGAGTCTGAGAGTACTTCGCTGACGAAGTAGACAGGTCGTTGGACCTTGTAGGCATGGTCCGGTTCAGACCGTTCGACTACTATTGCCGTGCTGACTACATGAGTAGTAGCTGATATGTATAGGAGCAAGTCTTTGTTCGGAGAAGGAGCGGTGAGTACAGGAGGCTTTGACAGAAAGTTTTTGAGTTGTGTTAGTGCCTTGTGTGCCTCTTCCGTCCATTTGAACTTGTCCTGGCATTTGAGAAGCTTGAAGAAGGGTAGTCCCCGTTCTCCAAGTCTCAAGATGAACCGGTTGAGAGCGGCCATGCAGCCTGTGAGCTTCTGTACATCCTTGATGCTAGTTGATGGTTGCATGTTTGCTATGGCAGATATTTTTTCTGGGTTGGCCTCAATGCCGCGATGGCTAATGATGAACCCGAGTAGTTTGCCGGAAGGTACTCCAAAGACGCACTTAGTAGGATTGAGTTTCCATCGGAAAGCGCGTAGACTAGAGAAAGTTTCCTCCAAGTCCGCAATGAGTTCCTCCTCGTTTCTTGTTTTGACGACTACGTCGTCGACATAAGCTTCAACATTGCGGTGAAGTTGATTTTCGAAGCACATCTGTATGGCCCGTTGATAAGTTGCCCCTGCATTTTTTAGTCCGAAGGACATTGTTTTGTAGCAGAAAGCTCCGAAAGGCGTGATGAACGCTGTTTTGGCTTGATCTTCTTCTTTGAGGCTTATCTGATGATAGCCAGAGTAGCAGTCGAGAAGGCATAGTAAAGCGCACCCAGCGGTGGAGTCGACCACTTGATCGATCCTGGGTAGCCCAAAAGGGTCTTTTGGGCAATACTTGTTGAGGTCGGTGTAGTCGACACACATTCGCCACTCGCTATTTTTCTTACGAACGAGCACGGGGTTGGCGAGCCAATCAGGGTGAAAGACTTCTTTGATGAATCCTACCGCGAGTAGCTTGGTTAATTCTTTTTTGATTGCTTCTCGTCTGTCTTAAGCGAATCGGCGAAGCCGTTGCCGTTTTGGAGTAGCTTTGGGATCGACGTTTAGGGAATGCTCAATCAGCTCCTTGGGCACACCTGGCATGTCAGCCAGTTTCCAAGCGAAGATATCGTGATTAGCTCGAAGGAAGCTGACGAGCGCGGATTCCTATTTAGGATCTAGCCCTGTTCCGATCAGGGCTGTCTTGGAAGGGTCGCCCGTCTGGAGGTTGACTGATTTGAAGTCTTGCTCGTTGGTGGGTTTCACCTTTGTGGACTCCGACTTATTTTCTGGGATCTCTAGTTCGGTTGGGTGGAGCTTCTTTGAAGCTGTGAAGACTTGTTGCATGGGACTAGGTGCTTGAGTAGTCGCAGCAATTTCCACAGCTTCAGTGTCGCATTCGTAGGATCGCCGTAGATCTTCTCGCAGCATTAGCTCTCCCTTGGGGCCTGGCATTTTGAGTACCAGGTAAATGTAATGTGGTATGGCCATGAACTTGGCGAGTGCTGGCCTTCCGAGTATGGCGTGGCAAGATGTCTCGAAGTCGGCGACTTCAAATCTGATGTACTCGGTACGGTACTGTTCTTTAGTTCCAAAGGTAACTGGAAGGATGACTTGTCCTAGTGGAATAGCTGCATTTCCGGGTACGATACCATAGAAAGGTGAATCTGTTGGAGTAAGCATTTCAGTGACGTCGAGGCACATCTTCCTCAATGTCTTTGTGAAAATAACATTGAGTCCACTTTCGCCGTCGATGAGTACTTTGGTTAACTTTGAGCCTGCCACAACCGGATCGAGTACTAGAGGGAAACGTCCTGGTTCTGAGAACTTGGTCCATTGATCCTTTCTGCTGAAGGAGATGGGCACTTCTGACCATTTTAGCGGTGTTGGATCCGTTGGTTCAATAGCCATGATCTCCCTGAGTACGAGTTTGTTGGCTCGCTTGGATGCGGTGCTAGGAATACCGCCGAAGATGACGTTGACAGTTTTGGAGGCGGTCTGGAAGTCGCCTTCTTCATCTTCATCGTTGTGGGCTTTGTTCTTGCCCTTATCCTTTTTCTTGGTGTACTCCTCAGGGGGTGGTGGTGTGAGTAAGTCTTGCATTACTTGGCGCATGCTGTAGCAGTCTATTGCCGAGTGCTTGCTAGTCGGGTGCCATGGGCACTGCTTTTTGAGTAGCTTGGTGAAGGTTGGCCCTTCATTGTTTTTACAGGGTCCCTTTTTCCCGGAGTTGGTCATGGTAGCAACAGAATTGTCGGGCTTCCTTTTGCGATTGTGATTACTCGAATAGTTGTTTTTAGTATCATTATGTCGAGTTCTATCTTGGTCATTGTTGTTGTTATCGCGTCCACGGTTACGGTGGGAGCCGAAACGTTCTCGCTCTTTGTCTTCTTCGTCCGCCCACTGCTGCACCATGACCTTGAGTTCTTTGACATTAGCTGGTCATCGGCGACCGAAGTCTTGGTATGTTCGTCGATCGTAGAGTCCATTCTGGAAGCACTCGATGACGTCTGTTTCTGAGATGTCATCTATGGTAACCTTCTTTTCGAAGAACCGTCACGGATAGTCGCGTAAGGTCTCGCCGTCTTTTTGCTTAATTTGACTTAGGTCAATCTTGTTGCCTGGTCTAGCCATGGAGCCGGCGAAGTTGTTGGTGAAAGCCTTTGTCAAGTCTGCCCAAGAGTCAATGGACTTGGGTTTGAGTGACTCGAGCTAGGTCAGTGGTGCGGGTTCCATGCATATGGGGAAGTGGATAACTTTGGTGTCGTTATTGCCCCCGGCTGCTTGGACGGCTAGCGAGTAGCATCGTAGCCATTGAATTGGGTCTTGTTTGCCATCATACTTGGTGATTCCAGTTGGCTTAAACTTCTCGGGCAGTTTCGTTTTCATTACCCGGTTTGTGAAAGCAGGAAAGTGGTTGTAGTTGTCGACTTCTCGCTCGCGCCGACTGTTAAGGATTTCTCTCAGATCACTGAAGTTGGACACTTCGTGGTTCTTCCGAGTAGGGCGAATACTTTTAACTGAGTTGGTGCAGCTGACCTCTCCAACATTCTTATGGTGTGCTGGGGCCTTGTGCTTGCTTGGGCCTTGGCTGTGTTGCCTAGGTTGGTTGACAACTTCATTGTCGTTTCTTGGGGCATTATCGTTGTCTGCAACTCCCCTGCTGCCTTCTTGTTGAGTTGTGATACGAGGAACAGACGGAATTGGTGATTCTTTGTCGAGTAACTTGTAGGCTTGCTCCGCGAGTTGTGCGATTAGTCCGTTGCCGCGCTGCACGAGTTGAGCTGTGGCTTCGTTATCCCTGTCTTGAGGCATCAACGTTGTTAGAAGATTGATTGAGGCGATTGCCGCGAGTGGAGTATTGTGCTCCTGAGCCTGAACTGTGTCAAAAGCCCTTTCAAGGTTTGTGATGGGAATATTTGTGGCCATGGATTGCCGTCGCTCGGCTCGAGTAGCATTGCGCATCCTTCTTTGATTCCTTTGCTTGGAGGATTCATTGTGAGGAGTGTCAGCTGTAGACTCATCTTCGGAGATGTTGTCGAGTTGTGCTAATCGCCTGGGGGTTCTGTTCTGGCTAGTACCCGGGTTGTTATTTTGAGTAATAACAAGAACTTCCCTGTCCGGGAAGTAGCTTCCGGAGTTTGATGTTGCAATCTCTGTGGAACTTTCCTCGTAATTGGGAGTGAGCGGAACGCCCTCTTGATATGGGAGGTTGTCTATATGAGCGACAAGGCACGAGTCGTAGTCACGGGCAAGAAAGGATGGTCGTAGTCCTGGCCAATGTACGAATCTACCTTGTGATGTTGAAGTTATTGCCAATCCTTGGGCTGGACCAGATAATGGTATTTCTGGCGGATAAACCGAGTCAGAGTCGAGGTCTTCATCGTGTCCGAGTTCGAGTTGGATTCGAGTAAGAAAGCTTTGGTGAACTTTGGTTGCATTGCAGAGTCCGTTCGGAAACCGTTTTGGAATCGAAGCCGACTTGGGAAACGACCGGGACCGACTAGTCCGAAGCGAAGTCGAATCCGACGTGTAGCCGAACTCGAACTCGTCGACTTTGAAATCTTGGTTTTTTCTGATCAGATCTTTTGATTTCTTCTCCTGAGCGTTGACGATCTGGCGGTGGAACAAACCGGAGCCATCAGCGATGCAAAGCCAGGATCCAAAAATGAAGGTTGCACCTGCTTCGATGGTGAAGACGGGCTTGATAATGTTAGTTGCCATTGAGTTTGCGCTGAGAAACTCGACGCGGTCCCCTACCTGGCATGCCAGCTGTCGGTGTTTTAGACCGGCAACCTGCCTAGGGGGTCCCCTAGGAGGTCTTTTGTGCGGCAAGGATCGTCGAGAATCAAGGAATCAATGGTGACGCAAGGAACACAATTTAGACAGGTTCAGGCCGCTAGATCGCATAATACCCTACGTCCTGTGTGTTGGTTTGTATTGATCTTGGATGAACTGGAGTTGTTGTTGAGGGGGGTCCCTGCCCGCCCTTATATACATGGGAGGGCAGGGTTACAAGTCTGAGTCCTAGTCGAGTACTATTATAGAGTTCTACTCGGTAAGGCCCGAGTAGTTTTCCATATACATACTTGACTAGTCCGAATGGGATACGCCTATCCCTTGTTCTGATCGTGTCCGAGTATGCCCCTTGGTGGGCCGTCCAAGGTCTACTCGTGGGCCTGGGGTGCATGCCCGACATACACAACCTACTGTCTCTCCCTCTTGCCCCTTTTGGGTAAAGCTACCACGTACTAGAGTTTCTAATTAATTAGCCAAGACCAGAGCCATACAGTTCTTGTGGTTGCACTATTTTCCTGGGTGGTCACTCCATGCTCCAATTAATATTATCATGGTATTATAAACAAAGCATAGGTACAAGGATGGTTAGAGACACTTGCCTTTCTCCAACGAAAAGTTAGTCTTACTGCTCTTCGCCTCTTGCTCTCTTAAAACTCTTAATCTTCAAAGTTTTCGAACAGCGATCCTTCTACTCGAAGCAATCACCGGCACAAACATACAAGCAAACAAACAAGTACAACTAAGAACAATACATCGAAATAAAAGAAAAGCTTTAAAAGAGCATACTAAAGGATAGGGCTTGATTCTAAGATCACGCGAATGCAGGAAACGCTTAAAACGGAACTAAGGTCGACAAGGCAAAACTATCGAGAGGTTTGATTTATAAAAGAAATAAAAAGGCTATATGCTTGATCAATTTTAATTAAATAAAACATGCACATAGGTTATTTCAGAGAAATGCCCTATTTGGAATTAAGCAAGTTATATTTAATCATTGAAAACGTGATAAACTTAATCATATTTTATTTGTAAATATTCAAGTACAAGTTATGCAAATTTAACTTTAGAAACACAGAGTATGTATAAGACATCTAATCGAATAACTTTGTATTTTGTGTTCAACTAAACATATTAATACTAAAAATGCATTTATAATATCATTAAGCATATTAACTTTATTTATGAAAACTGATGTATAACACTAGATATCTTTTATTTAGAAAGGCTGGTTATAAATAAGAATTAACCAATTAAATATTAGTTTATGAAAACTGGGATAGAACCTAATAAACTTTTATTTAGAAAACTAATTGAATAAGAATTACTCAAGTTCACATTTAACTTTGATGTTAAAAACAAGCAACAGGTAACACACACTGCTAATGCATGGTGAAACAAACGAGAATAACAAAAACAGACTATTCTAGAGCGTAGAAGAAAAGCGTAAACTATGGTTTAGGAAAGACTAGTCTACAAAGAGAGCAACTAGGTTGCAGGGATAACAAACTAGTCAAAACTAAACTGAACTAGTCGACAAAGAAACAACTAACAAGATTGGCTCTAAAGAGATGGCTGTGAAAGGTTTGGCCATAAAGAACATAGCTGACTCCACAAAGAGACAACTAGGATATAGGATAGCTATGAACTGGATATAGGATTGTAAGAGAAACGGGGACAAGCATGATCAGACTACTAGGCAGAACAGAAACTCTAAGATAAACAATTTGGATCACTAAAGCACTCTAACTATGCTTGAAAGGAAAAGCTTGGTTAGATTTATAAGAGAAACAGGGTCTGACCTGGAACTGGAAAGATATAAAGCTTTACAGAAGACTAGATCTTCAGAAGAGAGCTAAAGCTGACAAAGAACAGCTATCAAACGATTTATGTTTATGAGAGCACAAAAGACTAGATGCTTGGTTTATTTCAATTTTGCAAAACATATGTAAAGCATATTTCAGAAAGAAATACCCTAAGTTGGAATTAATGCAACTTATACTTTATTTGCGAAGACCGAGGTAAATTCTAGTCAAGTTTTATTCATAAATGTTCATGTATAAATTATACCAATTACACACTTAACTTTAGAAAGGTGAGAACAACTACTTGAATAAACACATGTCGTGTTGGCTAAACAAACTTTATTTAGAAAACACATTTCATATTGACATTAGTCATTTTATCAATAATTAAGAAAAACCGAGTTATAGCTTAACAATATTTTAATTACAAGTATTGAAGTATAGATTATACCATTTAACATTTGACTTTAGAAAGGCTAAACTAAATGAAACATCTAAATGTATGCTTTATGATTCAAGTGGATCAAATTGTTATTGAAAACATATTCACATTGGTATTAATCATGTCAAGATATTTTTATAAAAGCCGGTGTAAAAACCTAATAATATTTTATTTAGGAAAGTTGATTTGACCATTAATCAAATTAAGTGTGATTATGAAAATCTGAGATACACTCTATTTTGATTTTATTTAGAAAACTCAATTAAATAGAATTAGCCAAGTAACACTGATTATGAAAAACTGATGTAAATCCTACTTAAATTCTTATTAAGAAAAGGCATTCAAATAGGCATTAATCAAATTAATATTAAATTTATTTTTAAAGACATGCACGATGGAAAACATTACTACTATCGTATAATTTATGTTATTATATGGACCTAACGCAACTTGAACGGATTAAAACGGAGCTAAAACATAGATTCTATGAACTAAACAAGATTGGAAGGATCTAGATGTGATTAAATAGGGGCTAGCAAGGAAGATTCACAAGACACATGGAACAATGCTCGTGAATAGATCTAAGGTCGGGGTTAGATCTACAAAAGTTCGCAGCTTGGGTTCGGTTCAGAAGATCTAACTTCTTTAGGGGGTTATTTGCAGGTTTGCCAAGACACAAAAATCTTTGAAGAAATTACAGCAGTCTTCAGGGGCCAAACTGCAAAAGGCCATCTTCTTCAACATCCATCCGGCAGAGCACGTGCGTCCGCGGCGGCCGGGCCAGGGGGGCCGACGGCGGCGGGCGGTGGTGGCGGCGACAGCGGCGGCGGCGCGCAGGACGCTGCAGTGCGGCAGTGGTGCGGCACGGGCCAGGCGGCGGCGCGAGGCGAGCGGGGGCTAGCACGGCATAGGCGAGCGGTTGTGGGCGGGCCGGTGGCGCGGCCAGGTTCGGGGCCAAGAGGCAGTGGTGCATGGGAGCTCGGGAGGAGGCCGGCCATGGTTGAAAGAAACAAGGACAGAGATAGAAAAGAAAGGCTCATCGGAAACGAAGCCCGATATCGTGCATGAACGGTAAAACGGAACAAGAATGACGAGATGAATGTGTTGGTGCGCTCACCTTCGGACTGAGATGAACGATGGCGACGGAAAAACTTGCCGAAGTTGGAGAGGAGCTCGCCGGAGTTGGGGAAGATGACGGAGCCAACATCAGATTCGTGCAATCCACCACAACATGGCGTAGAGCTCGAAGAGTGGAGCTCCATGGCGGTGTCGGTTTTGACCAGAAGTCCATGGTTTCACTGGAAAAGCTCACCGGAGTTTGGTGAAGACCGAAATTTGACTTCAGATCTATGCATCTAGAAGAGGCAACTCGCGAAAGGTTTTCAGATCTAGAATCCTCATGATGAGACGAACGCGTATATATATATATAAATATATATCGGGTTAACTTTTCTATTTTTGGATTTCTAGATTTATTTATCTATGCGAAACAATTCCAGAAATAGTTGGACTCATTTTCTAAAGCGAGAAACATATTTAGAAACTTCCAAAAATTTAGAGATAAATCTCAGAGTTGGATTGGGACACAAGGAATCCAAATAAAATACTTGGAATTCATGAAAAAGAATCTAGAGCCTTCTAATAAATAGGTTTAGCTCTTAGGAAAAGGAGAATAAATTCCAGAAAAAGCTGAAAATTCTCGGAAGGGTCTGGACATTGTCTAAGCGCATATTAAAACCTTTTTCACTCAAACACCTAGATACCTTGGCATGAATGCACACACAAAGAACAACTTTATTTAATCCACAAAAACAACCAATTGTTTTTCCTATACTACATTTCCTGTCAAGAAAATAAATGTTGGAAATTTTTTTAAAATTATGAGAAAATCATTGTTTAATTATTACTTTTAATCACATCCTGAAATTCAAAAATTTTAGAGTGTGACAATATTCAGATTCGCTTCATATACATATGCAATTTCATATTATATTTTTTCACTTTCTTTCTTGTGTTCGTCGATTTGCTTTATGGGGAAAGCCTTATTGGCGAGATCAATTGAATTGTACTTGGTTGATAACGAACAGAGTAGTGGTGTAGCAGTTGCAGTGGTTTGAATCATGTCTGATTAGAATCTGGATCATCAACGTCGAGCTTCAACTAATCCAATTTATCATACCTATCAGAAGATCACGCCAATGCAATATAAGCTAGGCACGCGGCATAGCCATGTCCCGAGGGTGTGGTTCTGGGAGTTTTCTACGTATGTAGTGAGCTAACCAGGGTCCCAGCCCTTAAGATGAGGTGAATAAAATATCCAGCAAAATATAATCTAGTAGCTGTTTTTGGCCCATGTGGTCCAGTTGTGGTTCACATTGCTGGGTTTAGTACCACCTTGGAAGTTTTGAGACCGGGTGAGGGCAAGCTTATAATCCTTGTCGCTCCAAAGAAGCACCTCTGGGTTAATCCTTTTACATGAAGTGAGGATGTAAGTGTAAGAGAGGTGATATGCGTATGCGAGCCCATTACATGTGAGTAGTTAGGCTGTTATATTAGTAGACTTTGGAGCGGGGTGTTACTGACGGTTTTCAGACTATGAATCCTCACTGCACGTGCGTGGGCAGTCGTGTACTGAGGTGTGTTTCTAGGATTCTACTGCGTTGTGGTGAGCTGTCGAGGGCATCTGCCCATAATGTGGGGTCCTAACTCAATATCCTCTAGTAGTTATAGTTGTTGACCCATGTGACCTAGTTGTGTTACCTAGTTGTGTTTGTAGTTGGTGGGTTTAGTACAACCTTCGAAGTTTAGTGGGGTGATGGCCAGATTATAATCCTTGTTGTTCCAAATATAACATCTCCGGATTAATCCTTTTACTCGAAATGAGAATGATAGTGTAATAGAGGTCCTCTGTGTACGTGGGTCTGTTCCACGTGAGGTGCGTGTCTCAAAAAAAGATAAACAAAGCATGAGTGTGTGGGATCCTTGGCATCCACATTATTGTGGATGCAGCCACAGTTTACCTATATGTATCACTACTTAAGAGGCACATTGCAGAGCACATTGAGCTAGCTAGCCAAATCTCATACCATGGACAGCCGGAGCCTTCGAGTGGCAGCCACCGCTGCTCTCATCTTCTTCTCTGTCATAGCCCAGTCAGCGGGCACAGCCATCGTCGAGCACACCTTTGTTGTAAGCATGCTGCTCTTTCATGATTTTAGTTCCAACCACTGATCCGTTCTTAATTTGGACATTTATATGTATATTCATTTACTGATGTTGAAGCATGTACATATGCAGGTGACCCAGGTGACTATGACTCACTTGTGCAAGGATACGCTGGTCACCGTGGTGAATGGGCAGTTGCCCGGGCCGGCGATAGAGGTCACAGAGGGAGACTCCATCGCCGTCCATGTTGTCAACAAGTCACCCTTCAACTTAACAATCCACTGGTAATAAATTATGCACTAGCCAATTGTTCAGTTGATTCATGTGTTCCAGAGAAAAGACCCTACCAGTAACACTTCAAGGTCCAGAAATTTCAGCACTAATACGGATCCAATTGGTGTGTTTCAAGTTCTTGAAACCGTATTGATTCTAGCGCCGCCAATGATGACATTAGTAAAAATTAGTTAGTTTCCAGCACTTCAAAATGTCACTGATGGATGAACAGAATATCAGTCACTTCACAATGACATAGATTTTCTTTTTGCATTGATCTTTTGGAATTCATTGTTTCGAGTTTTCCTCTTGTAGGCATGGAGTGAGGCAGATGCTCAACTGCTGGGCGGATGGCGTGCCGATGATTACCCAGCGCCCCATCCTTCCAGACCATAACTTTACCTACCGTTTCGATGTTTCCGGGCAGGAAGGAACCCTATGGTGGCATGCTCATGTCCCCTGCCTCCGTGCAACAATACATGGCATCTTGATCATCCGGCCGCGGCATGGAGCCATCTCCTATCCATTTCCTAAGCCTCATAAGGAGATCCCCATCATTATAGGTATGTGAATTTTCACCATTTGACAGCCTAATAAAATAACATCAAAATTGCACACTGTTTTCATACTGGACGCAGTCGTTCCCCACCGGCAGCGCGCAAATTCCATGGGCGCCGTAGGACGGGACGATGGCATACTGTTCCGGCGCCGGGAGGCACTCCGACGTCAGGAGGAGCCGCCGGCGCGTCCGAGGGAGTTCCTTTTCAGTTTTCCTTTGTTGATTTGCCCCGTTCCAAAATTGCTGCTCAGTCTCGTCAATTCTCCCCCGTATCGGCGTATTTAGCTTCTTGCGTTCCCACGATTCTATAGGTGTTCATTACCATCATTAAGCATTAAGCTATGGCAGGTTCGCCTCTAGGATCCTAGGCCATCGTCCAAAAATGCATTCTCTTCATGGTCATCAGCATGGTCCTTGCCTCCTCATCTTCCTCGTGGCTTCCAGCAACGCGGCAGGTGCCTCTGTTAGCTCTGGGCCTTAGTTGCAGCGTGGCACAGGCACAGGCACACGCACACCATGCCACGCAGCAGTATACAGGTCCGGCGCGGCGTCACGCGTAGCGTTCGAGGAGGCCCGCGGCATCCGGCCCGGCCACAGCGTGAGCCACAACGGTGATCTCTACCACCGGGACCTGCTGTGGATCCATAACCGATCCAAAATAACAAGGAAAATAGTGCACAAAGAGAATCAAATAATTATAAAGCAAAGTCGGAAATCTAGCTGGCATACGTTCTATACTTTTATTTCACAATGCTGTGGCTGAACTGTTTGCTGTTGTGTTCCTGGTAATGACAGGGGAGTGGTGGGACCTAGAGGACCTTGGACAGGTGGACAGGCACTTGAGGCATTATGTGGCTGACGATTACTTCAAAGCGTCCACAATCAATGGCAAGCTTGGAGATCTCTACAACTGCTCTGGTAATCAAAATAGGTAGTATTAGACTAATACATGTCCACGTTGAAACATTATGTTTTATCTCACTGAAGTTTCATGATTCAACTTTGAAGGTGTCGTCGAAGAAGGCTACAAGCTGGACGTGGAGCCCGGCAAGACCTACCTGCTCCGAGTACTCAATGCTGCGCTCTTCTCTGAGTACTACCTCAAGGTAGCTGGGCACAAGTTCAGAGTGGTTGCTGGCGATGCCAACTACGTTAGCCCCTATACGACGGACATCATCGCGATTGCTCCCGGCCAGACATTCGACGCCCTCGTGGTCGCCGATGCGTCTCCTGGAAGATACTACATGGTCGCCATGCCCAACCAGGCTCCAAAGCCCGACTATCAGAGCCCAGTCTTGCCCACTAGAGGCATACTGCAGTATAGCAACGGAGCAGGAGGAAATCAGCCCGGTGATGTTCCAATGTCACCAGAGATGCCTGACAACCACAACCATATGCTATCGTTCTACTTCCATGGCAACCTTACCAGCTTGCACCACCCAAGACACCTACCAGTGCCGAAGCGAATCGATGAACGCCTATTCATAACGCTCGGGCTTGGCTCCGTTTGTCGGCAAGGCCAGTCCTGCGAGAGAGGAGCAGAGAGCGACGAGGTCATCGTTGTGGCAACCATGAATAATATATCATACGAGCTCCCCACCGTGTCGAGACCACTGCTAGAAGCCCACTACCAGAACCCCAGCAACATTGACTGGCTGCAAGAACTCCCTGATGTACCACCGCGGGTGTTCAACTTCACTGACAGTTCCTTGATCCCAACAGGACCCAAGGAGGAACAACTAGAGCCGACGTCCAAGGCTGCGTTGGCACGGCGATTCCGGTATGGAGCTGTTGTTGATGTGGTGTTCCAGAGCACGTCAATGTTGCAGAGCGAGTCCAACCCGATGCACCTGCACGGACATGACATGTTCGTGCTGGCACAGGGCAGCGGCAACTATGACAAGGAAAGGGATGTGGCGAAGTACAACCTAGTTAATCCTCCACTTGTGAACACCGTGCTTGTACCACGGCTTGGATGGGTGGCTGTCCGGTTTATTGCGGACAATCCAGGTACGAACGTGATTTTAACTTTCTTTTTTTTGCCAAGGAAGATACAATTATGTAGAACATAACAACTCTTTCTCTTTCGGAATTTGTTATATGAATAACTGCCCTACGATACACTAGCTAGGTTTAAAGTTTGATTTGTATGTATGAGGCTGAAAAGTACCACATGTCAATGCTATAACTTTGTTGTTTATGTTTGCCACGTGTCATGCCTCAAGTCTGTAGTGCTATTAAAAGTTCTTTTAAAAAGGTTTATTGCGCTTTCCTAGTGCAGTGTGAAGTTAAAAAAATTAATAATTATTTTCTGCATCTACTAGGTCCTTTGTTCTATTTGGATATCATTTTATTATTAGATCCTTTGTTTTAACCAAATGATTCAAGTACCAATCGATCAATTTCCTTTTAGTTTTCCAACATCTCTGCCGTTGAGTTCACAAAAACAAAAATTTGAAATATAGGAAAGTGTTTTTAAGAGCTAGCACCTCATTGCCCAATTTTTCAAGTTTCAATGAAGCCTATTTTGAAAGTACAAGTTTAGAAATTTTATATAAGCCAATAATTGTAAAGAAATAAAAGGACTAGACTTATTATCCACGTAAAAGTATTCACCTTGAGTTCGTCAGTGATCTACAACTTTTTTATAGAAGAAAATATGTCATGATTATTGCTGCAGTAAAAGATTTATTAACTTATCACTTGAACTACGGATATTTTTAGATACGCACTCATATATTTCAGTTGTAGTTGGGGTGGGTAAGTAGAAACAAAAGATCTGATGCTCTCCTTTTTGTTGTATAGGTGTATGGTATATGCATTGTCACTTCGAGTTTCATCAATCAATGGGTATGATAGCATTGTTCATTGTGGAGGACGGACCATCAGCGAACACATCGCTCCCCTCACCGCCAGTGGATTTTCTGACATATGGCGATGATAATAATCTCATGCCAGATGAATACTACCTTTAGAATGAGCAAATTAAGTCCCACGCGTAAATGGTGTCTAGACGATAACTATCATAATGGGCTTTCCAATAAAGAAATAAACATATGAGCTATTAGAAGATGTTATACAGATACACGCATACTTGCTATAATATATTTTTTTCACAATCTCCTTGAAATTTGAGTTCAAGTGATTTTGTTGGACTTTTGCTGTATTGTTTCTCTACTTGTTTGCCATTAACTGATATATTTCTCAATGTAAGTTCAATAGAGAAAAAAATATAATTTTAGAAAAACTATGTAAGGAACTGGTGCTCGTATTTAGGGGTAAATTAGGCAACATAAAAACTTAAGGAAAAAGTTCAAATTACTCTCTCCAACTATCGCCGAAGTTCATATGCCCTGTAGAAAGGGAGATGAGCCTGGAGCTTAAAATCTCTGGTGCATATCGGATTTCCATCAGTGTAACTATAATTCAACACATTTAAGGTTTGAGCTAGAATCGCATGAAAGCTCTTTGCCATTGTTTGACCAAAGATATCCTAAAAGAAACATGATGATGTAACATAACTCACAAAAGAATGATTAGATATGTTCCACACCATGCCATATAAATTGAGCTGACAAAGTCTCTTAGTAGTTATAGTCACATTGCTTTCTCCCTCCTCGAGCACCTTTATTCAAAAATATGAGAAGTCTGGTACAAACTACCCATGATCTATAAGCTATTGTAGACAGACCTCCACGGTGGACTTTTCAATAATGCTCCTAATTGGTGCTTCCTCACCCTATGCGGCAATTGATACCATCAAGATGGCCTATCCTGGTTGCATCAAGTTAGCCTGTCCTCCTCGAACATGTACTTGAAAAGAGATCTTTACTCTCATAAAATTCCTTGCACCAACCACCTCAGATTGCACTAAAGGAGAAGTGCCACCTAGAGCTTCAACAACATCTTTGACCTATCTAATAGGTTCGATACGCTACATTGTATGTAAGTATATTTAGGAATTATTCATGTGTAGCACAAAAGAAACAATTACAAGAGGGAAAGAATATTACTATGTTAGGCATCCATCCTTGGCTTCGATCGCTAGAAGGCAAGTCAATGACGCGATTAGGGAAGTAAATTCCTAAAGGACAAGCCAACGGTGGCTCCTCGAGAATATAGCGTCCGCGGCCACAACAATCATGGCCAAAATAACAACCACTGGCCATAGGCCCAGTGGTGGAGGCGCGACCGGTGGTGTAGTAGAGGTCGGAGAGGAAGGGCAAGGAGCTGGAGCCCGCGAGGAAGAGGGCGAGGTAAGCACCGCGGAGGCCCAGCAAGTCAGAGCCCGCTAGGAAGAGGGCGAGGTAAGCACCACGGAGGCTCGGAGGCAGGAGCCCGCGGGGGATGGGAGGTGCCGCAGCGGCGGAGTGTCACACCGGGTTTTAAAGGCAAAACCAGATGGATAAATTACATGTGCACCGGGATCAAGTTTCACATATGCAACGACTTCAGTAAATACCATAGGCAACGCCAAAATGTGAAGAGAGAGTATTAAATTTATTACATGACCAAAAGTCTTTACTGCGAATGGCAAAATGAGTCTTTATTCTAGCAGTTGAGCTCCAACGATGACAACGACTTCATAGGCAGTTGACTAGTGGCACACGTACGCCTAGAACTCTTCAAAGTCTTTAAGAACCTCCTCAAAGTTGACTTGGTCTGAGCAACGATTTTAGCAAGGGTGAGTACACTTGTGGTTGGTCCCTAGTAAGCGTGGTGAATGTGTAGTGCAAGATTATGCAGGGATAGGCTATTGTTTAATAGCATTTCAGCATTTTATTTGGTTGGGTAGATTTTATTAGCAATTACTAAGTATAAGTTTATACCACCCACATTAAGCATGCATAAATAAAGATAACAGCAATAAATAACATCAACTGAATTCAACTTCCGATAAATTAATCATGTGAGGGTCCAGGCCACTCTTGACCATGAATACGGCTATTATAACAGTTTTACACTCTGCACGGGTTGTACATATTTACCCACAAGTCACGTAAAAGTTCAAAAGAACTTTAGACCCAACCATGTTGTGTGGGCTAGGAACAATACCACACTTCCAAGGTGTGATTGCATAATGATGCTACGAGACCTTTACAAAGATTCCCTAGTAAGTAGTAACCCGCTAAGGTTTCAGGTCGAAGCAGAGCATAAACCTCTCTGAAGACTGTGAAACTACCATAGAGCAGATAAGCCTGAGCCTCCCCTGTTGCCCTTTCGGTAAGATTACCTTAGACTAGAGTCTCTAATTATTTAACCACGTAGTTCTTATGGTTGTACTGTTTTCCTGGGTGGTCTCTCCATGTTCCAATTAAGCATGGTGATCTTGTATTAATGGAAGGTATAGCATAAATAAAATAAGTTTAAGAATTGGTTCATTAATATCACCATACCCAGTTAGAGCAACTAAGCAAGAACTATCCAACAATAAAGTAAACACAGGTTGTTCAAGGTGTAGGGATAAAACTAGACACACCTTAAATTGGACCCATCATGTTTATATACTTAAAGTGCATAGCATATGTGTATTGAACATGAAAGTAAAGGGTTGCATAGGATCAAATTGTGATCAAGGGCACAACTTGCCTTCCCGAACTTGCTCTTGCTGCTCAAAGTCTTCAAAGCCTTGCAATTCGAATTCGTCAAACTGCGATCCTTCTATGCACATCAAGCAAGTACATACAAACAAAGGACTAAAATAACAAAACATTACATCAAGCAGTAGCAACAGAGTAAAACAAGACCATAAAACTAATCTATGCATCAACACAAACTCATAGGTGCAAGGATCGTTTAAAACAAATTTAAAACAGTACAGATATGAGCTAAACAAGGTTCAGAGACTTAACTGTGAGGAAACTAAACTTCCAGGGGCTAAACTTAAAGAAACTGTGGGCCAAAACCTAATTAAACATATAAACAGAAGGTCTAACAAGTAAAAGAGCAAGATAGTGGGTAGGATTTTATAAAAGAGTAGGTGCCTAAACAGAAAGAAAAGGACTAGAACCTAATTACTTTTGAACTATGCAGGACCTCGGGTCCAATAAAGAAATAAACATATGAGCTATTAGAAATGTTATCCAGATACAAGCATACTTGCTATAATATATTTTTTCACAATCTCGTTGAAATTTCAGTACGAAATGACACTTTTAACTTTTTGATTCGTCATAGATCGGAAGATTTCTTGTAGTGTAACTATATAGTCTAGTGTGTGTATAAATGCACTATCCATATCAATAGTCATAGTCATGTAGGGCACAACTAATGCCTAAATAATCATGGGATACTAAACCATCTTAATTGAAAAATATATGAACTATAAAATTTTAGATCTGTTTGATCACTAGAACATTGATAAGAGCTGCTTTACATCGAGGGTTGTTTGAAAAATTCAGAAATTCTAGATTTCAAAATTTGAGAATTGATAATGATTTTTTGGACTATTAAATGCCATAGATCTTGTCAAGCTCTACAATTTTGATATTAAATTTTTCTTCATTCGAGATCATATGAAAAAGTTAAAAATTTATTTGACATTTCTAGTGCCATCACCCTCCCCCTATAAATCATTTTTGGGAGCAAGTGATGCCATCGCCCGCTTTTAGAAATATTTTTCATTTTCAGACGCTATATTTTCAGGGGCAGGTTACCCCCATCGTCCGCTAAATGGTGGGATGTCTTACCCATGTCCCAGCCCTACGAATGCTTCTCCAGGGTGGCCGGAAAGCTACAGTAACCCAGCTCCTTTTGTAGGTGCGGGTGACCTTTTAGACCGCCAAAAAAAATTGAGCCGCTCCTACAAATCTTTTTTCTTTCTAGTAGTGTTTTGTTAAGGCACTGATGGTTAGATTGTCTCTGTGTTACATACCGCCAAATTCTAGTATAAGGTACGGTAGAAAAACTCCACGAGTTTTAGTAGAGATGGGGATGGACACGATAAAAAAGATTGTTGCATGCCATCAATTACTTAAGGATTTTAAAAGCATATGCAATGACTAGCTGATTACAAATAGATTTTAGAAAAAACTATCTACGATGACTATATATATACATTTCTCAGATCGAAACATTTAAGAAACTTGCCCCTGATTTTATAAATTTCATATGTGTTTTGTTACAGAATGAACGTTGATGTTGTTGTACCCTTTTTTTCATTCCCCGCCTAACGTAGACCCAATACAAACCGTAGTATCCCCTTCAAATCTTCCCCAATTCCTCCTCATTACTAGGCGTCCACAACCTCTCCTCGTCGATGATAATAGCTGCGTCCAAAACGCGCACCAACTCTTCGGTATTTCTTTGCTTGCAAGCCTTCCTAGACGAGCACCTCCACTCAGCCCAACCCATCAGCTTGGCCTGCACCCCGCAGTCTCTCGCGCACGAGAGAGATTCATTTATTGGGCCTCAATTTGTTAGCCATTCAGAATTTGACCGCCAGTCGGCCCAACCTCGGCCCGCACTTCCATCGCTTCCTTCCATACATATAATAAACGAGTACTGACCCAGATAGCTCCCAGAATTCCATTCTTTCATATTTCTTCTGTCCTCTCCTGTATCGGAACCAGATAAAAGCCTCGCAAAATTTTTTTTGGTGTTGGCGCCTTTTTCGACCAACACACGAGTGCGCTAGTTCGTACGTGCACCAGAAGATCAACTCGCTGGAGTCCTTGGACCTGGCCGGTCAGACCGGTCAGGGTGGCCGGTCAGACCGGTCGTCGGTGAACTTCTAGAAAAACCTAAGATCACCACCTCGGGAAGGACCCCATCGGAGATGGTGAGTTTAGGGTTACTCTGAGATCGGTCAGGCCACTCAGAACGTCTTCAAACGCTGCCGGGACAAAGGAGGAAAGCAAAGTGTTTGGAAAAGCTAGGGTTTGAAATAAAAGTGTAAAAGATATGTTTGACGATTGGGTATTTAACCTCAATCAGCTAGGGCCCTTTATATTTTATATTTATAGGGTGGAAGGTCTTTTCGCGCAAGGAAATCCCGTTTCAACTCCAATTCGACCAGAACTCCAAAATTCTTCTCGGACTCAGGGTGACCGGTCTGATCGGTCGGGACCACCGGTCAGACCGGTGGGCACATACCAAACCGGCTACAATGGCCAAAACGGTCAGACCACCCATAGAGACCAGTCTGACCGGCTGGTCCAGCTTGGTCAGCATTGCTGCCATTTTTGGGCTCCAACACATGCCCTCTGTTTCTTGGTAAAACTTGCGGACCAAGAAATAAAATAAACCTAAGGGTGATGAATTTCACCGACCATTTGTTCTTAGGGCGATATCTCAAAATATTGGCCATATTGTTTCAAGCGCCTTGCCAAACACTTCAGAGCTCTAGGTAGCTTAAATCCCTGCAATGTCTCTACCATATAGGAATTCTCATGAAGCACACTTGTAATTTTATATGGCCCTTCCCAACTTCAAGACCACTTTCCAAATTTATTGCTCTTGGTTCCTATATGTAGAATTGTCTTCGAAACCAGATCTCCCACCTGAAATGTCTTGGCCTTGACCTCTTTGTTTTATGCTCTAGCTACCTGAATTTTATCCTTTTCACCACTTCATTGAGCGGGGTCTCGCACTGCCAACTTCTGATTTCTTCCGGGGCTTGCTGGATTTCTATAAGTTGGAGTTGGTTCATCTGAACCCCAATGGGATCTTCCACATTACTATTTTCATCCACTTCTACGAAGCCTTCCTAGGGATTAGGCTGCATTTTCAATTATTCCGGAAATTTTTCCGTGTGAAACCACAACCCTCATGGGAATACACACGTTTGGTTGCAGGCACCAGAATTTGGATACGGGAGACAGTCGGCAGCTAGTATTTGGATTACGAGTTGATAGACTCTAATGCCAGGTGGAAGGAAAAATGGTGCAATATTGGCAACCATGATTCGAAACTCCATAAGCTGACAGGACATTGTACTTCTTAGAATAACAGTGGCTTGAGGCAATTGCCCGATTTGATGGGTAGAATCACCCAGCTAAAACAAGAGGGCCTTACTGAAGTAGGAGTAGCCTTTAGCTTTATGAAGCATCACATTCAACCTCTGCAGCAGCGGTGGTATTATGGCTATGAGTATACCGGCCTCAATGATCCATCCAGATTCACTTTGAATGAATTCAACACAGATGAAGTCATGGCAAGGCTCAAGAGAATGTTCCAGAATGTGGGCGGGATCCCCGCCAAAGCCTGTAAGTACTCGTGACCATAGCCCTCGAGTACTGATTTTGAAACGTACTAGTCAACTAACTTGTCTCATTTTGCTGGAAGATGTTGCTTTGTATTTATCTGCTCCTCCTCTCGGATCTAAAGTAGTCTGTGAAGCTGCTCCTCGCTTGTTTATACGGAACGTCATAACAGGTGATGACCAGGAGGAGAAGGTAGTCGAGTCCTCTAGCAGCACTAGTTCTGATGCCGCTGATGAAGTCAAGGCTCAGCCATATGCTAAGGCTAGGTCTTCCTCTGTAGTGAAGAAACGCTCTGCAACAGGTGAGCTTAAAGATGCAATCCCTCCACTACTGAAGAAAAAGAGGACCGTCATTGCAAAATGGGAAGTGAAGAAGTCTATATCAGCAGATGATGTGCCTCCCAAGTTAATTACCTATGAGGAAGGACAAAATCCTGATTATCATGTATTCGCAAAGGATATTTCCAATGTCACCACCGTGTCTACTCAAGGTAACACTGGTGGACTGTAGGTACTTGAGTCAGCGATGGATGCTAAAAAGGTGGTTGCTTTGGCTATTCAATATGAGTCACCGGTGATCGAAGAAGTGATTGAGATTGGCGACGATCCATCATCTCATGATGCTGCTGAAGACCATGCATCTAGTCAAATGATGGACCCTGCCAATGCAAGAACAACTCAAAGACCGGAGGGAGTACAATAGGCTGGTCAAGTTCGCATTGTGGAGGTACAGACAGTGACAAGGTACCCTCCCAAGGCATCAAGCCCTTGCACTTGATAGTTGAGCCCAAGTTGAAGTTAAAAAGATCGTCCTTCTCCAACTACTTATGGTATCGCGTTATCTTTGCTACTCAAATTTGTGACTTCTTGGTTCTGTAGGAAATCCTCAAACATGGAATTGTCAGGGCCTAGCGAAAAATCGAGTACTGATGGCCTTGGCCCCTCAGTAGAAGATCCTGCCCTGGCGCCACCAACCACAATGCCTCAAGGGCAAATTGAAGAGACTACGACTTCATTTCTGAGAATCTGACTCCTTGTACCCTTGTGATAGACCTTGGATCAGTAGCTATCACGTACAGAACTCATTTTAGCACAATATCACTTCCATACAATGAAATCAGAGTACAAAAATTGAGATTTATTAGAATACGAATATGATATAGGCCCCTTGGGCTTAATGACATACAAGACTCATACGCAACGGAAAACTAGGGCTTCAAGTCTTCATCTCCGATCTTTACCACAGGCATCCTTGAGTGAAGCAACAAGACCCTTCCTTCATGAATCCTTCAAGATCAGTCTTTTGCTCCAAGTCCATACTTGCACACTCACGATCTATCCCCAAGAAATAGGATAGGTCCACGTCACCATCTGTATGCAAGCTTTAAGTGGCCTAATTCTGGTAGTCAAAAGTAGTCAAGGAATAGGCTCGGGTTTTCCTATGCAGCGGCAAGCATAAAGAATAAACTTCCATATCCATCATCCCAATCTCTCATCATGCGGGCACACCTGCCTCGACAGGATCCCTATCACCAACATCCTATCTACATACTAGGGTCAATGCGAAAGCTCCCTCCCTTCGCATCTCAACAATTATAGCCGGATCCAAAAGGCAGAAGGAAGCATCCGCTCCTCTCCCCGACCGCAATTGCGGCTCACCACACTCAAATGTATCTAAAAGGGGGAGGTAGAAATAACCCAAAACAATGGAGAGTCATGATGACACAGGGTTGTCCATGACCGAGGACATGGCTATACATATAGTTTTTAACTCTGCAGAGTGTGTACACCTGGATCCATCTCGGGGTGAGCGCAAACGGTGATCAGCCGACTGAACATCACTCTATCGAGTGAAGAACCTTGGAGTTATGATAGCACCCTGCAACCGGGCTCGAATGTGATGCCCTGCAGTGGACCACCCCGGAACTGTGAAGCACTCCGACCGGGGCCAATCGGGGGCAAAAGCATATCAGGGGGTTATAGGTCAACACCTCTCCCCCTGCACTGGTACTCTATCCTATGGCAGGTATGGTACCACACTTGCCAATCTTGATCCGGGACTAAACCCATAATTCGACGAGTGACGTGCACGTTTAACATATTCTTGTGAAGCATGGCGACCCACTCGGTTTTAGACCAAGGCAAGCTCCTAATCTACCACAAAAGTGACTCCACCACTTGGATCGCAACGATATCCATAACAGGTATCACCACCAACTCCTATGCTCCTCAACTATGTACTCGCAACAAGTACCAAACAGGGAACATCCGAGAATGAACCCCAAGCCCCCAATCTAATGATTGGGTTGTGTAAAGCTCACCCCCGTCAAATATCCCAAAAACACCTTCTCCTGCCATATTTAACCCCACTCACACCAAGAATCCTATTCATGATATCCCATACACATGCAAGCATCGCACATAGCTTATATAAGCAGTATGGTAGTAGGTCACACAAGGATTTAAGGCATAAAAATAGGCTATGCATGGTTCCTCATCATCATACAAAGAATAAAGTGCTAGCAAACTAATAGCAATGCCTAATAGGTATTCAAATCGAATGGGCGTGAACCTCGAGTTGCTTTCTTCCTTGTAGTGATCCTCGAATGGCTTCGGCTCCAACTTCAGCTCCGAATCTTCGACAAGTCCTAATTACACGATTTTCAAAATTACCGAGGGTCTAATTGCAAATAAAACCTAAAAGAGATGCATAGCAGGCCAAAACAAGAATCAAGGACTAGTCTATTGAGTTCTTCATGATTTTATAAAAATTATGAAACTGGTTTCATAATTTTTCCTGTTAAGATAAATTAGTTATGAATTTTTGAAGTTTAAATCAATTTCTAGATTTTTAAATCATTAGCGAAAAAGGGAAAATTCACAAAAGTGACACGTGGCAGCACCAAAGTGTGCCATGTGTCTCGCTGACGTCAGCAATGAGCCATGTTGATGTCAATGTTGACTTGGTCAACGGTCAACGGGTCCACAGATCAGTGGGCCCCACATGCTCACGTGGCACCTAGTAGCTATGGGGTAGCTATAGGTTGGCTCTAGGCTAGCTATTATCTATATGTAGCATCTAGGTGGCGCATACGCGTCAGGCACGCGGTTGTGGGGTCAGCAGCCACATGGGGGTCTATACGCGGCTTTGGGACCTCTAGGCTGGCGCTAGTACTGAGGTGGTGCTTACACGTCGTCCATGTGGTTGCCACCTATGCTGCCATGCAAGGGCTCTAGGCTGGCTATATGCGGGCGTTACGGTTATGTGGCGATGACACGGACACCACCGGGGCTCGACCTGGGTGCGGATCATCTGCGCCTCGTATGGCCAAGCCACCATGTGATCCCACGTGTGCCACGGTCCACGGTGTAGCCTGAGGGTTGATCCACTGTGAACCACAGACTATGGTTCACGTGGACCATGCCTCCAGCGGGGGTGACCGGCGGCGAAGTGCTATTTCCCTCTCCTCTCCACCGTGGTTATGGCCGGGGCTCACCAGAGTTCCCCCTCTTGGCAGCCCTAAATTCTACCAGCGAGGTGTCCAGGGGGTCAACGGGCAGCGGTAGGCAGCGGAGCACCTACTTTTCCGGTGGCAATGCATGGGCGGCTCCGGTGAGGTCACGACGCGCGCATTGGGTGGCGTTCTAGAGGTTCAAAACTAGCACTATGGCTACCTCCTCGGGATCTAATGGCGCACGGGCCCGTCGCTTACCACGGCCGTGGCTTCGTTCACGACAACAAGCGACGAAAACAGAGGAAGTAGGGGCTCACCATGGTGGCTCGGTGGTGCGGGCACGGTGTAGCGGTGAGACGAGGCCAGGCAAAGTTGAGGCCGGGGAGGTATGAGCAGAGATGGCGGCGTGGTCCCACAAAGGCCAGCTTGTCAGTTGCAGCGCCACGGATGGCTTCGGTGGCAGTGTTCTCCTTCCTCCGCTCCGGCTCTCCTCTTCCCCCTTCTCCCTTTCTTTTTCCCCTTGGTGGCGGCGATAGGTGGGAGTGCCCCTAGGGCTTGCGGTGCGTTGGAACAATGCGAGTGGGGGTTATATAGCGGCGCACCTAGGGCTTGGGCGCTGAGGTTGAACGGACGGCCGATGATCCTTGGGATCCGCGTGCAGGGGTGGCGTGGTGAGAATCCAACAGCTATGGGTCGCGGGCAGGGTGAGTGCGGGGTCATAGGGGTGCGCGCACAGGCTTAGGAAGGCTTGACAGCTTCCTTTGTCATGGCGCAAGGCGGCGAACAGTACGGGGCGCTGCGGCAGAGCAAAGCAGTTAGCGGATGAGGCGGAGGTAGAAGAAAGCCGACCGGTGGGGGGTCTATCGGCGAGAGGGGGCGAGCGGGTGCGGTGCTGGCGAAGTGCGCGGGCAGGCCGAGTGGGCCGTTTGCTAGGCCGAGGAGGCGCACGTGGTTTTGGCCTGGGTGGAGGGGTCAGCAGGCTAGCGAAGGGAAAAAGGTCGATGGGGGCTCGCGAGCCGCAGACGAATTTGACCCAGGTGAGCTTAGGAAGTTTGTTTTTGTTTTTCTCATTTGATTTTGATTTTAGATTTCAAATTTTGAATTCAGCCAAATAAACTCCAAATAAGTCGAAATAAAAATTCAACTCATTCATGCAAGGTCGTGACTAAATATTTTGTGCATCATTTTCATTTTCTAGAGATTTTTGGGAGAGGAATTTAAATCTTAATTTGCAATTTATTCTCATGGTTCACACAAGTCAAACATTTTTTTTGAAATTTTCACTCTTTGCTATAAATTAACATTTTGCAAATTTGCGGGATGTGACACCGAGTGTCGTATCTAGTGTGGCTGCATTAATGCACAAAGTAGTCGAGTCAATGGAGGGTGTAGAAGTGCCAGCCCCCGAGCCATTGCCAACGGCATCGACTTTGGAAGCCATTGCGATGGAAGCAACATCAGCTGGGCCATCAAGTAGTCATGCTTTGGTGCTGCAAGGAGAATTCCATGCAGATTCTGGAGCTGATAAGAATATCCGTCTGGCGGACATCCAATTGATCGACGACCCATTACAGAACCCTAAAATGGTGTCACTGATGATGGAGTCGCATCATCGCGTGGGCAATTATATGCAGGTATATCTTCTTGCCATTGTTTTGTTCGAGATAATCAATGGATTTGTGCTCATGAATTGCCACGAGTACTGATTTTTATGCTATAGGATATTATTTAGCGCTCCCGCTGCAAGTCAGAGATGCTTGAGGGATACGAAGATACAGTGCTTCGTGCGGAGGTGCTAGAGGAGGAGCTTGCCAAAGTAAAAGAGTACTCCTCGTGGCTGCTTATGAAATTTGATGGGACGACCACCAAGTATTGCAATCATATTCAGGAGCTTACGGAACAAAAGGATCACCTTGTTTGGCGGAAAAGGTCCTTGAGCCAGAAAGTGAAAAGTAATCCTCTACTCTTACAACTTTATGTTTGTTGATTCTGCTTTGTAGTCTTTGACCCTTATTGTACATCCATGTATAGCTTCAAAAAAGGTCAAGAAGGATCTCAAGGCGCAAGTCACGGATTGGAAGAATTCTTATTACTATGTGACCAACCAGCATGACAAGCTTGTTCTTCACGTGGAGAAGCTGGAGCATCACCTTGAGAAGGAGAAGAAGATGCATAAAGATGGCGATGCTGACCTTGTTCAAGCCATGGAGACTTTGAAGAATCGTGAGGCAGGAGTGGAGAGTACTTCCTTTTATCTGAAGCAAATCTGTGTAGCCACCCAGCCCATTACGGACATGATAGAACCTCCGGTTGAAGGTGTGGAGCATCGTCCACTGTCAGAGATACCCAAGGATATGCCCTAGAAGATTTATGGCTATATTCAGAAGATGGCAAAGTCTATCTCCCATCAAATATTGAGCTTTGTAAAGTCTTTCTATCCCTGGGTGAATTTACAACCAATTACCAAAGGGATGGCATCGGAATACTCGGATGATCAATTCAAGGAGATTATGCAGGAGATGGATCCCATCACTGAAGAAGTAGCCAAGCAGCTAGACCTTAAGTAATTTTGAGTTTTTTGCCTTTGGGAGATATCAAGAGTACTCTCACACCGGTGCCCTCGAGCTTGAGTGATGCTTTGAAATACATGATCCAATGCTCTGGACGCTCCACTAGCGTTGGTAGTTGATTCTCCCACTAGTCTACCATGAAATCGACTAGGGTCTGGAACATAATTGTAGTCCTTGACTTGAATTACAGGGACAATGCTCTGAGTTCTATGGCCCACTTAGATATTCTTTCTATAGCATCCCAATTGTGGAGAATTTCTCCCAGAGGGAAGTCGGTAATAATGGAGATCTTGTGCTCCTGGAAGTAATGTTGTAACTTCCGTAATAATGGAGATCTAGTCTTCCTCCTTGAGAGCTATATGGTGATACCCCGAGTAGCAATCAAGGAAGCAGAGGAGGGCACATCCAGCTGTGGAGTCGATGACTTTATCAATCCTTGGGATCCTGAAGGGATCTTTTGGAAAGTGCTAGTTGAGGTCTGTGTAGTCGACATACATCCTCTAATCTTTGTTGTTTTTCTTTGGCACCAGGACGGGATTAGCGAGCCACTATGGATGATAGGCTTTTTTTACGAAGCCAGCCGCGAGTAGTTTGGCCAGCTCGTTATTGATGGCTTCCCTTCTATCTTGGGCGAATCGTCATATGCATTACCTTTTTGGTATAGCTTTTGGATTCACGTTGAGTGAGTGCTCAATCAACTCCCTGGGCACCCCAGGCATGTCCACTGGTTTCCACACGAAGATGTTTCAGTTGGCCTGGAGGAAATTGACGAGCGCGCTTTCCTATTTAGGAAAAAGCCTTGTGTCAATCAAGGCTATCTTGGAGCTATCACCAGTCTCACGGTCAATGGCTTTGACATCTACTTCACTTGTCGGCTTGACCTTGGTTGCCCCCGACTTTTTTTCTGGAATCTCGAGCTCTGACGGGGACAACTTCTTGGATTCGGCGAAGACTTGCATCATCGAGTTTGGTAGTTGGGTAGTTGCTGCTAGCTCCATAGCTTCTATGTCATAGTCGTACGACCTCTTCAAGTCTCCACGTAGGGATAGTACTCCCTTGGGTCCCAGCATCTTGAGTACTAAGTACATGTAGTGCGGGATGACCATGAATTTGGCCAATGCTGGTCTTCCGAGGATGGTGTGGTACGATGTTTTGAAGTCTGCCACCTCGAACCGGATGTATTCTATTCAATAGTGTTCTTTGGTCCCAAAGATAACTAGCAAAACCACCTGTCCGAGGGGTAGAGCCACGTTGCCCGGGACAATCCCATAGAACGAAGATTTCGTTGGGGTGAGCATATTGGTGACGTCGTGGCCCATCTTCTTCAGTGTCTTGGTGAACAGGACATTGAGACCGTTGCCGCCATCGATGAGTACTTTAGTAAGTCTTGACGAACAGGACATTGTCCAGTAGTGTTCTTCAGTCCAGGATGAGGGGATACTGTCCTGGGTCTGATAAACTAGTCCATTGGTCCTTCGTGGAGAAGGTAATTGGCACCTCGAACCATTTGAGGAACGTTGGCATCGCAGGTTTAATGGACATTATCTCTCGAAGGGTGAGCTTCTGGGACCGCATAGTAGTAGTACCCAGGGTTCTACCAAAGATGACGTTGATGGTGTTGGATGGGTTCTACAACTTGCCATTGTCACCATCATCTTCGTCTTCCTTGGCTTTGCCCTTGTCTTTGGTGCCAGATGGCTCTGGCAGGTCCTTCATGACTCTACGTAGGCTAAAACAATCTACCGCAGACTGCTTGTGGTATGGGTGTCATGGACATTGTTTCTTTAGGAGCTCATTGATCGAGGGCCTATCTTGGTTCTTGCCGCCACCTTTCATGGATGACTACGAGATTGCCGTGAGGGTATTGTCTAGCTCGCAATTGCGGTTCTGATTTCTCAAGTAGTTATTTCGGTTGTCATTATTGGCGCGATCGTTGCAGTTCTTGTTGTTATGTTGGCCATTGTCCTGATTGTTGTTGTTCTGGCCCTTGCTGTGATTGGAATCAAACCTTTCGATCTCTTTATCTTCTTCATCTGCCCATGCCTGTGCCACAATCTTGAGAGATTTGATATCAGCGAGGCATCTTCTGCTAAGGTCTTGAAACATCCAGCGGTCGTGGAGGCCGTTCTAGAAGCAGTCAATGACATCGCGCTCCATGATAATGACAATTGTAGCCTTCTTGTCGAAGACAACGTAAATAGCTCCTCAGGGTCTCGCTTTCCTGTTGCTTGACCTGGGACAAGTCGATCCTGTTGCCAGAATGCCACCTTGAGGTCCTTCCACGAGTCGATAGAGTTATTGTCCAACGATTCAAGCCATGTGAGTGGCGCCACCTCCATGCAGATAGGGAAGTAGATGACTTTGGTTTTGTCATTTCCCCCAGCTGCTTGTACTGACAGCGAGTAGCACCGAAGCCATTGGACTGGGTCTTGCTTGCCATCGTACTTGGTGTTGCCCGGGGGTTTGAAATTTTTGGGTAAAGTTGTCTTCCTCACACATCTGGAGAAGGTGGGGAACCCATTAGAATCATCTCCTAGGTATTCAACTTCTTGCTCACGCTTGCGGCGCCATCCATCGATGATGGTACAAGCATCACGGTTGGTGTTGATCTTGTTGCGGAGGTCTCCTATTGGGCGTTTAGGCTCTAGGTTAGCCCCATAGTGGCCACGGCCTCTTGAGGGTCCTGCCTGGCTACCTTCAATTGTAGCTTGGCTTGGTTTGGGGCCTCTAGGTGGACTTAGTCTGGCGCCTCCAAGTTGACTTGGTCTAGATGGAGGGCCACTGTGGCTGCTGCCATGTTAACTTTGCTGGGATGCGGTGCGCTGGACAAACTGTATCGGTTTCTGCTGATCGAATTATTCGCATGTGAGTTCTGCCAGTTCAGCCAACTATCTATTGTACTTGTTCTCGGGCATTGCGCGGGTGATGAGATCAATAGACGCAATGGTAGCCAAGGGAGTACGATGGTGACGCATTTGAACTGCTTCAAAGGCGTTATCCAGGTTTTGGATTGGTAGATCTGTTGCATGGGGGCAGGGGCGCTCTACTCTTGTGGCGTTTCTTGCTCGTCATCGATTTCTTTGAGCTTCGGTCTCTTCTCCGACAATGTTGACGCTCATGTCATGGGTTTCTGTCCCATCTCTCTTCTTCTTCGTCCTCTTATCCAACGATAACGGCGAAGAGTTCTCGTTCTGGAGAGTAGCTTCTCGAGCTTGAAGTGATGACCTTCGTGATGCCGCCTTCCTCGTAGATGGGCGATAGAGGAGCTCCCTCGTGATATGGGAGAGTGTCGAGGTGGGCGATACGGCGCGAATCGTCATCCTTGGCAAGAGCGGGTGGCTTCATGTTAGGCTAGTAGACAAATCTGCCTTGAGGAGTTGATGTGATTATCAGGCCCTGCTGCAGACTTGATAAAGGAGTCTCGTCATCCGGATCTGAGTAGTAGTTGAGGTTCTCGATCCTATCCATATCGGATTGTGATCTAGACAGGGCCACCTGATAAATAGTGCTCGCATTCCAGAGTCCGAACGGGAATCGACTCTGGTGGTAATCCGACTCGCACGATGGCTTATGCGCTAGCTCATGAAAGTCAATCCAATCGGCAGGAGTAGTCGACTTGAACTCGGACTCATCCCCCCAGCCTCTGACTAGGTCATAAATTGAAACTTCGCCAAAATTCTCAATGAGATCCTCCGGATCTTGGGGCTGGAGCTTCATGGTTTGTTGCTTCTTCTCCGAGGTTGACGCAGTGTGGCGGTGGAAATTTTCAGCGCCATGTGCGATGCAAACCTAGGAGCTGAAGACAAATATCGCACCTGCTTCGAACGGGACAATTGGCTTGATGATGACTTGTGCCATCGAGTTCGCGAGTGGATTCTTAGCGAGGTCGCCTACTTGGCACATTAGTAGTCGATGTTTAGACCCGGCAACCTACCGAGGGTGGTGCCTGAGGTACAGTTTTGGTTAGTGGAGCTCATCGAGATCAGGAACTCGAAGGTAAACACAGACGCACGATTAGGTTCGAGCAGCTAGATTGCGTAATACTCTATGTCCGGTGTGTTGGTTGGATTGAATTACTTTGGAGGGGGTCCCTACCTCACCTTATATTGCTGGGGGCAGGGTTACAGGTCGATTGGTTATAAGAATACTAGTCGGGTATGACTAGAGAAGTTCTACTCTTATTATAACGAGTACTTTCCTAATCCTCGACTAGTTCCTCTCTTTCTATATAGACTACACCGTCCTACGCTATGGTCTCCATATCAGATGTGTCTTGGTGTCCAACCTCATATTTAGAACTGTCCAAACCTTTTGGTGGGTCCATAGATGTAAGTACGACAGCCACTACTACCAGATCAGTGTACTGGCTACTCAAGCACTCTAGCCATGACAATGCTCCGGTGGACAATGCTCCTCCGTGGACAATGCTCCGGTGAATCTTCCATTGCACTCAATACAAATTTTATAATCAAGCATTCGGTGTATTGAATCTTGACACAATGCACGAAAGCTAATTATAGTTATTTGAACCGGACCGGACCGGCGGTTGGACCGGTAAAAGACCGAACCAGGGCCTAAACTGGCTCGGTTCGCTTAAAAGATCGGTCGTGCAATCGGACCATTAAAAACCGATGGAACCGGCCGGTTTTTTATGGAACCGGTAAACCGGCCGGTTCTGATTGAACCGGACTGGTTCGATTCTTCACCAAAATGCCCCTCTATCAATTCAGGGGAACGTTATCTCCATGAGGGCAAAAATGGAATTCTTCAATTTTTAGGGTTAGGCAGTAGGCACGCCACGTAGTAGGCAGTAGAGAGACTCGGCCAGAGGGAAAAATCACGCGGAAAAAAAATTGCGGCCGGTGGCAGCGTTGCACGCACTGGCGCGTGGCGGCCGGCGCACGCCGCCCCCTCCGTCCGTCCGTCGCCGTCCACCGGTCCCAGCCCCAAGGTCCATCCCGGTTCCCTCAATCCCCCGTCCTCCCTCCGTTAGTGGGCCGGCCGGCGGCGGGGCCACCACCGCGCCTGGGGAGCTGCCGGTGGGGCGCCAGTGCCACCACGCCTGACGGCCTGGGCGGCGGACTGGTGGGGCGCCAGCGCCACCACGCCTGGGCGCCATTGCGCTGGGCGAGTGGGCCGACTGGCAGGCCACCAGCCCACCACCACAGCAGCCACAACTCAACAACTAGTAAAATGGCGCTCAATCTTGAACTTCAGCTGCAGCACTCAGACTTGCTTCCAAACCTTCAGCAAATGCAATATTAGGATCATCAAGCACATTTTCGTTGACAGCAGCCATTACTTCCTTTTCTTCCATTGTATCGGCCTCAGCCTCATCCAAGTTTAGCTCTAAATCTGAAAAACATTATCAAGTTCACTCGCTGGCCCCAGGCGTGGTGGTGGGCTGGTGGCCCGCCGGCCGACCCACTCGCCCAGCGCAATGGCGCCCAGGCGTGGTGGCGCTGGCGCCCCACCAGTGCGCCGCCCAGGCCGTCAGGTGTGGTGGCGCTGGTGCCCCGCCGGCAGCTACCCAGGCGCGGTGGTGGCCCCGCTGCCGGCCGGCCCACTAACGGAGGGAGGACGGGGGATTGAGGGAACCGGGATGGACCTGGGGGCTGGGACTGGTGGACGGCGACGGACGGACGGAGGGGGCGGCGCGCGCCGGCCGCCAGGCGCCAGTGCGTGCAATGCCGCCACCAGCCGCAATTTTTTTTTTCCGCGCGATTTTTCCCTCCGGCCGAGTCTCTCTGCTGCCTACTGCGCGGCGTGCCTACTGCCTAACCCTAAAAATTGAAGAATTCCATTTTTGCCCTCATGGAGATAACGTTCCCCTGAATTGATAGAGGGGCATTTTGGTGAAGAATCGAACCAGTCCGGTTCAATCGGAACCGGCCGTTTTACCGGTTCCATAAAAAACCGGTCGGTTCCACCGGTTTTTAATGGTCCGATTGCACGGCTGATCTTTTAAGCGAACCGAGCCAGTTTAGGCCCTGGTTTGGTCTTTTACCGGTCCAACCGCCGGTCCGGTCTGGTTCAAATAACTATGATTCAGAGTGGCTCTGGCAACCTTTTACAATATGGCAATTCGATGGTACTTTAGTATAAGCACATGGCGTTCCAAGCATTAATGATGTATCATGCATGATCTTAGTCAACTTATCTGTTCCACTTGCATTCGTATAAAACTAGAGAGATGCCAAAGCATCAGCATCGCAGCCGGATCCAGACAAGAAGTTCCACGCGAGGCTCACCAATCGCACGTGTTGAAGAACGTGTCTGTGGTCCTATTCTCCTGGAGGCACTCAGTCACCGGATACTTCTATTGCTCAGCTCACCAAGCTCATATAATGTCGTACCTAGTAGCGGGAGCACAGCAACGCACGCAGCCATGGCGAGCATGGAGAGCCGAAGCCTCCCCAGGGCAGCAGCCACCTCCATGGCGCTAGCTATCGCCATTGTCTTCCTGATCTACACAACCGCACGACTGGGAGATGCGGCATCCGTTGAGCACACGTTCATGGTAAGTGCGCATGATCCTGTTTCATTCCCATTGATCGACTTGTCAGGCGTTAATCGGTTATGGTGCAACGATATTTACATTGTATTATAGGGTGTTTTTTAAGACAAGCATATACATCGATAAACGGTTCTAGAAAATTATTTTCTAAATTATTTCCTATAGTCCCAGCTCTAGATAAATGGTGTGCATTGGGACTATAGGAAATGTTGATTCTATTGATTATTTGTCACTTAATCAATTAAAATTAGTAATCATGATGTTATGATATACACTCTAACTGAATCATACTGTTTGACAAATCAAGCCATATAATCCGAACTTGCCATATAACCTTTTCACTGCGGGCACAGCCGTCGTCGAGCACACCTTCGTTGTTAGCATGATGCTCTACCATGGTTTTCATCTCCACCACGAACCCTATGAATTCTTAACAATTCAACCACGATGTAGGTATATATGTATCCATGCTTGATTTCTTGGGACATGCACATATGTAGGTGAGCCAAGTGAAGATGACACACTTGTGCAAGGAGACACTGGTCGCCGTGGTGAATGGGCAGCTCCCAGGGCCAGCGATAGAGGTCACGGAGGGAGACTCGGTGACTGTTCATGTCGTCAACAAGTCACCCTACAACACAACAATACACTGGTAATCAGCTGAGTTCCTACTCAATACAATCACTTTTCTTCCCAAGGACACTAAAAAACCTATTAATGTACATTCAAGCTGCAATGGTAAAGGTCGAAATAAAATAATAAGATGCTTTCCAGTAATTCATCAAAATAGAATATTTTATTTTATTTCATCTTTCGCCATCTTTTTCTTCTGTGTTGTCTGATGTAGGCATGGAGTGAAGCAGTGGCTTAACTGTTGGGCTGACGGGGTGCCGATGATTACCCAACTCCCTATCCAGCCAAACCAAAATTTCACCTACCGGTTCAACGTCATCGGGCAGGAAGGCACCTTGTGGTGGCATGCTCACGTCCCCTTCCTCCGGGCATCACTGCATGGCGCCCTCATCATCCGGCCAAGAAATGGGGCGAGCTCATATCCATTTCCAAAGCCAGACAGGGAGGTCCCGATCATAATAGGTTCGTGAATTATTTGCATCATATTCTCTAGCTGTGTTAGGAGAAAAGAAAGAAATTGTACCTGATTATTTATTGCTGTTTGGAAAATAGAAGAATGGACTGTTCCTATTTGAATTGAACTGTCTTCGACTTCGGCAGGGGACTATTGGCAGCTAGACCTTGCACAGGCAGCAAGGAGGATGATGCATGGTTTCTTGTTTTCCTTCGCCAATGCTTCCACAATCAATGGCAAGCTTGGAGATCTCTTCAATTGCTCCGGTAAGCAATTACAGCATTGATGTCTTTGTCAACGACATATTCCATTTTTTCTGAAAAAAGTGTCTGCTTCAACTCAACTCTGAAGGTGTGCCGGAAGATAGCTACGTATTGGACGTTGTGCCTGGCAAGACCTACCTGCTACGAATAATTAACGCCGGGCTATTCTCCGAGTTCTATCTAAAGATTGCTGGGCACAAATTCACTGTGGTTGGTGCCGATGCCAACTACATCAGCCCATACACCACGGATGTGATCGCCATCGCTCCCGGCGAGACAGTGGATGCCTTGGTTGTTGCTGATGCGCCCCCTGGAAGGTACTACATGGTTGCCCTGCCCAATCAGGCGCCATTGCCGGACACCCAGACCCCGGAATACACAACCAGAGGGATCATGCAGTACAGCAACACTCACAGCTCTGCCGATGATCCAGCAGGACTAATGTCAGATCGTGGTGTGGAAGAAGAAGAAGAAGGTTCATCCGGTGATGTGCCAGTAGCACCTGAGATGCCTGATATACATGACAGAATTACATCTTACTACTTCCACGGCAACCTGACCAACCTGTACCAAACGGTGGTCCCTCAGCGAGTTGATGAACGTTTGTTCATCGTGCTCAGCCTGGGTTCAATATGTCTGCATGGTCAGTCCTGCAGGAGGGGTGATCACAATGAGACCATCCCCATCGCAACCATGAACAACGTTTCCTTCCAGCATCCCACGGGGAAGACGCCAATACTAGAAGCACACTACTACCACACTGGCATCGTGGACGTGATGCAAGAGCTTCCTGACAGACCGCCAAGGGCATTCAATTTCACTGACCCTGCCTTAATCCCGTTTGGACCCAAGGAGATGCGCCTAGAGCCATCGTATAAGGCCACGGTGGTGCGGAGGTTCCGGCATGGTGCCGTAGTGGAGATGGTGTTCCAGAGCACAGCAGTTCTACAGAGCGATTCCAACCCGATGCATCTACATGGTCACAACATGATCGTTCTTGCACAGGGGTTTGGTAACTTCGACGCCGCGAAAGATATTGCAAAATACAACTTGGTGAATCCACCGGTGAAGAACACTGTTCTTGTCCCAAATCTTGGGTGGGCTGCCATCCGATTTGTTGCGAACAATCCAGGTGTGTGTAACATTTATTTGTGTTAGTCGGGTTTCAAAGTCGAAGCTCTCAGATCTAATGCTTGTCTTATATGATTTACAGGGGTATGGTTCATGCATTGCCACTTTGAGTTCCATTTGACTTTGGGCATGGCGGCAATATTCATTGTAGAGGATGGTCCGACAGTGGACACATCTCTCCCTCCACCACCTGCTCATTTTCCAACATACTGTAGTCATGATGACAATCTCCTTCCAGATGAAATATGCCGCCAAACTAAGAAGGATGCATGAAATCCCGCGAATAAATGCAGTCTGAAATATTACTGCAACCGCTATTTTCTAAATTAACTAATGGGTGGCCCACGCTAGTACCTAGATTCAAATATGCACGTTCATACTACTGTATCGTCTTGACTCCATCAATCACGTGAGGCCAATTATATCGACAATCCCCTTTTATATCCATATATGCATAGCTTTTTTCTATATTTGATTTTACATCCTGGTGAATTGCAAATTTTACATATAATTGCATGTACTCCTTCTGTCCCAAATTGTAGGTCGTTCACTACTGAAAAACGCAGCATTAGTCCCGGTTGGTAGGCCTCAAAATCTCAAGAATCCATCCAGGACAAAATTTTTAAGACGAACGGGGGGTCTTTAGTCCAGGTCAGTCTTAGCTGGTAAAACCAACCGGAACTAAAGGGGCCTGTGCTGCGCCTGGCTGCCCATTTAGTCCCAGTTGGTTTTACCAACCGGGACTAAAGGGCATACGTGCATGCACCTACATACGCGCTTGTATGGCGCATGCACGTACCCCTTTAGTACTTAAGACTTTTTTTAAAATTCTTTTCCATATTAATATTGTATGCAAGTCATGTTAGTACTAGTATTGTTTGCAAGTCGTATATATATTTCATGGCAGTATTATATATATAATTCTTATTATATTATACAAATTAGTTATACAATTAATATATATACAATAATTTGTCCACTTCGTTCCTAGGATCCTCCCGTCATGGTGTTGCTCGGTGCGTTTATTGAACGTCCATCGTAATAAAATTCTCCTCTGAATTTATCACCTCATCCACCAGGAATCCTATGAGACCTTCACATATTGCTAAAATTCTCTCCTTGTTTAAGAGTTTTTGTTGAATTTTAAACTTCTGTAATTTGGAAATATTTGAATGTTACACGAACAATTAAATATAAGAACTTAGAAAATAATTAATTTTTAATAGTTTTATTTTACGTACGTTTATATCATGCAACGCCAGCACCTTGGGTCCCATAAAATTGTGCATGTGCTCACAAACGTAGTATCCACATAGGTTATTGCCTTGTTCCTATCTTAAGGACTTTAGTGGGAAAAAATAAGTTATGAAATATTCGTATTATAGAATGTACAAAATGTGCAAACTTCATACGTACCGGGAAGTCTGTTCTGAATGTAAGTTTTGTTTAAATAAGGAATCATTTTCATGTGATGCGGATTAAAATAATGAATGATACAGTGTTAGATGAAATTTAGGAAACAAACTTTTGCATTAAGATAAAGGCCCATAATTATTACGAGTTTAGCATGTCTTGGATGTCTTGGTACTCCTTCGGTGGTTTCTTAAACGAATCGAACACAACGACGTGGCTTTTATCAATCATAATTATTATGAGGATCCAGTAGAAACTACATACGGAAATGTTCATATTAGACCTAACTAACATTAATTAGGTAAGAAAAAAGAAAAAGAAAATAGATGGTACCCACACTTACTTAAAGTTGTATGGAAGTAGTATGTAACTCTTGTAATGTTGTTTGTCCAAGAAATTGTATACCGCCTCTAACGTTTTCTTTGGTCTATCCCGTATCTGCTTTTGGTTAACGAGCGATGGATCCATGAAGCCAACATTGTAGTATGATTCTCTATGGCACCTCTGAATTAGCATCCTACATAAAATGGAAGACGAAGTTAGTAGGGTGATGCACACACAAAAAATAATGATATGAGCTAAAATTTACACATAGATAAACAAACACTTCCAGAACCTAGGCGCTGATAAGAGAGACATCAAGGGCATCCGGATGGTACACTTCATATATATCCTTGAATTCCATCCATAGGACTTTCTCACCTTCACCGGAAAAATCAATCAGTTTAACCCGAAGACCAAACATGAGCCTCTCGCCGGTAGACTGCTTCATGTACCATTCATCGAATTCGTACATCTTCGTGGATAGCTTTCGTACCAACTCAGGCCTTACTAGAGGCTTGCCTAGCTCAAAGGTCCATTTAGGTACAACTAGCTCTGGAGCTGGCAGTTCAACTTGCCCTAGAACTTCAGCAAGAGACATACCTGTATCTTGCATAAATCCAATGACATGGATTTATTGTTCTAAGGGCATTGCTGCTATAGTTTGAGCATCTTTACCTGGTAGATCCCTAAGATGGGGGACAATACGACTTGAAGATGATTTTCCTTTCCATTTTTGTTTCTCATCAGCCTTAACTAATGCCTGGTCGTAGTTCGATAGTAGAGTCTTCTTGTTTTCTTTTCACATGCTAATAAAAAACTTTAATCTTGCTGGATCTACTGGCCTTGGCTCTATCTACTTTACTTTTCTTTCTTCAGTGCATTTTCTAAAGAACTCCTTGCAAGTTGCTCTGGATATCTCCTGCAATTCCTCATCAGTCATATCGGCCGGTAACTTCTCAGTGGGTTCAGACCTCTTTGTTTTCTTCTTTTGCTACCTTGGCTTGGAAGGCGGTGGTCGCGACTTCTTCAGAGGTGCTGGAGGTTCCTTGCCCGATGCAAGTCTTAGTCCCGATGACGGTGATCGCGGAGTGGTGTTGTTGTCGTCGTCGCTCGCACCACCAGGATTTGATGGAGATGGAGATGGTGATCGAGCAGGATGCGACGGTCCTAGTGGTGATGACGGTCCTGGAGCATGATGTGCTGGAGATGATGGTCTTGGGCTTTGAGGAGATGGTCACCGTGGGGGATCTACACGGAGCAATGATGCCTCACACCCTGATACTTTTGAATTTCAGGATGTGATTAAAAATGAATAATTAAACAATAATTTTCTCATAATTGTAAATTTTCTCCCAACATTCATTTTTCTTCACAGGAAATTTAGTATAGGAAAAATAATTGTTTGTTTTTCAAAATTAAATAAGGTTGTTCTGTGTCTATGCATTCATGCCAATGCATCTTGGTGTTTCATGAGTGCAAAAGTTTCAAAAATGTGTTTAAACAATGTCCAGAATCTTTTGATAATTTTCCAGCTTTTTTGGAATTTATTCTCCTTTCGCTAGAGCTAATCTAATTTTTGGTAGGCTCTAGAGTCTTTTTCACAAGCTCCAAATATTATGTTTGGACTCCTCGTGTCCCAAATTATCTCTAGGAATTTTCCTGAAATTTTTGGATTCCTCAAACTATTTTCGCGAGTTAAATGATTTATCTAGAACTTTTTGGATTTATCTTTACACGCGAAATTATTTCTAAAAATAATCTTTTCTTCTCTAACGGGCCAAGCCTGTGGGCCCAACCCGCTCCGACCGACCCGGCCTTTTCTTTTCCTTTTCTTCAGCCCAACAACAGGCCGCCTGCCTTTTTCCTTTGCCGGCCCGACCCACCTCCCCTCTCCCTCTCTCTTCCCTACCGCCAGGTGGGCCCCACCTGTCAGGCTCGTCCCCCACGTCCGGACGGCACCCGCGTGCCGCGGCCCGGCACCGCTCGGCCTCCCAGCGCCGCTGCGTCGCTCCTCCTCCCCGCGCCCCCTCAGCTGCCCATGCCGCTCCACCTCCTGCGCGCGCACGTCGCCCGGCCCTTCGCTTCCTCTCCCCCGTCAGTAACCCCCACTCCACCGGCTGCCATTAATGGCCGCCGCCGCCCCTTTCTCTTCCCCCCTGTGCCGCCTTTACTCCCTCCCTCACCCTATAAAGCACGCCCCGCATCCACCCGGTGCCCCTTCGCTCCTTTTTCCGCCGCCAATCCCCAGCGGAGAACTACCCAAGGGCCGCCGCCGCCGGTAAGCACCTCCTGGAGTCCCCCTTGCCCTCCTCCGCCGCCTGCACCACCCGCCCTTGGCCCCGCCGCGTCGGAGCACCGGCGAGCTTCGCTTCCAAAAGCCTCGTGCGCCGGCGTGAGTGAGGAAGAAGAAGCTGCTTCTTTTGCGCTTAGCCCCCTGAAAATCATATAAACTTTAGTACTGTTCCTGTGTCTTGCATCTTTCACAGAAAATCCCCTGTATCTTTCAGATCCTTTCAATCTAATCCAAGCCGTGATCCTTTTGCAGATCTAACCCCGACGTTTCACCTTTTGACGAGCTCTATTCTCTGAGTATAAGGTATCTTCCTTGCTAGCCCCTGTGGTCTAAGGTTAATCACGATTACGTTTTAGCTCCGTTTCCATCCGTTCAAGTTGCGTTAGATTCATAATAACATAAAATACACGTTAGTACTAATGTTGTCCAACATTGCATGTCTTTAAAAATAAATTTAATATTAATTTGATTAATGCCTATTTGAATGCCATTTCTTAATGAGAATTTAAGCAGGGTTTACATCGATTTTTCATAATCAATATGAATTGGACTAATTCTTACTCAACTAGTTTTCTACACAAAAATTAATTAGGTTCCATCCCGGTTTTCATAAACTAAGATTTAATTGATTAATTCCTATTTATAACTAGATTTTTTAAATAAAAGATATCTAGTGTTATACATCGGTTTTCATAAATAAAGTTAACATTCTTAATAATATTATAAATGTCTTTTCCACATTAACATGTTTAGTTGAACCCGAAATACAAAGTTCGATTAGATGTCTTGTACATGCACTGAGTTTCTAAAGTTAATTGTTAAATTGGTATAACTCGTACTTGAATATTTACAAATAAAATATGATTAAGTTTATCGTGTTTTCAATGATTAAATATAACTTGCTTAATTCCAAATAGGGTACTTCTCTAAAATAACCTATGTACATGTTTTATTTAATTAAAATGGATCAAGCATATAGTCTTATTATTTCTTTTATGAATCAAACCTCTCAATAGTTTTGCCTTATCGACCATAGTTGATGGGAACTAGGGTGCCCGATCTTCCGTCAGGTGAGGGTAACTCTCGATATGGTGGAGAAACAACACACTTGATCCGGCTTCTGATCAGCAAGATCCGAACCCCGCAATCGAAGCACCACTTCTCCTCTGGTTATCAACCATGCACAACCCGGTTGACCTCACCATGAAGGCTATCCCTTGCATGCAAATTGAGAGCACAAGCAAGGGCCTGGAAGAACGCAACTCAATTGCAAAAAACCTTGAATTTAAGCACACAAAGTTGGGGTCTCACAAACTGATGAACAGTGACTGTCAATGATAGAAATAATCTAAGCAAAACCCAAACCCTAACTTGGCCGACTCTACTGAATATAAAGTGTTTAGGGCCGTGCAAGACCCCTGGACGCGCTCCTAATGGGCTCCAACATGATACACGGCCCAACGGCCCGAAAGATGGTGGCGTGGCACCCTTACAGATTCTGACATCTACTTATTTCGATGATTCCCATTGACTCTGATGGAATTTTAGTATGGGACCAGCTCCATTGGAAGTTCAATCAAATTATCTTTCCATCCATATATAGAACGTCGCAATCTGACTCCGTATGCAGCCTGGACGCTCAATCTAAGGCAGACTGCTCCTGGACTCTGAGGTGGACTCAAAGTTGATGTGCATTGGGCCTCCGCGTGACTTGGACGCCCCTTGCTAGACCTCTCCACCTTCATGCTTCTCCTCAAGTACTCCCTAGTCATCTCCATTATTCCTAAGCACAATAACATCATTGGGTAGCAACCCATTCTCAAAATTACTAAAAGAAGTACACAAGAATGAGCTTACCTGTTGATTCAATTGTTTGGCTCAAGCTCTAGTGATTGGTCCCTGCAGAACAATTAGAGGAGTGTCGTGTAACTAAAGGAGTGATGTCCTCATCAATAGTTCCATTCTCAGCGTTTCTAGTGTTTGCGTGATCCTAGAATTGAGCCCTATCCTTCAGTACGCTCTTTTAAAGCTTTTCTTCTTTTTTTGTGTATTGTTCTTAGTTGTACTTGTTTGTTTCCTTGTATGTTTGTGCCGGTGTTGCTTCGAGTACAAGGATTACGGTTTGAAAGATTTGAAGATTAAGAGTTTCAAGAGAGCAAGAGCTGAAGAGCAGTAAGAGTAACTTGTCATTGGAGAAAGGCAAGTGTCTCTTTGTGTTTTTGTCCCAATAACTTTATTAATCACTATTGCATATGCTTGCATTTAATTTGATGGGTCCTATTAAGGTTTGCCTAGTTTTTATGATCATTCCTTGTCAACCTGGGTTTATCATTCTATTAGGTAGCTATGCTTAGCTGCTATACTTGGGTTATGGTGGTTTTAATGAACTCAATGATTAAACTTATTTATGCTATACCTTTTATTAATACAAGATCACAATGCTTAATTGAAACATGGAGAACCACCTAGGAAAACAATGCAACCACAAGAAGTATAATAGCTCTGGTCTTGGTTAATTGATTAGAAACTCTAGTTTTGGGTGATCTTACCTGAAAGGGCAAGAGGGGTGGCAGCACATGGGGTATAACCTGGCCCTCAGATTGATTTTCTCTATGGTAGTTTTACATCCTTGAGAGAGGTTTATGCTTTAGTACCACTCCAAAAACCTTAGCGGGTTACCACTTACTAGGGAATCTTTGTAAAGATCTCGTAGCGTCCCTATGCAATCACACCTCGGAAGTGTGGTATTATGCCTGATCAGGACAACATGGTTGGGTCTAAAGTTCTTTTGAACTTTGACGTGACTTGTGGGTAAAGATGTGCCACCTCTGCAGAGTGTAAAACTGATCGATCAGTCGTGCTCACAGTCAAGAGTGGCCTGGACCCTCACATGATTAATATGCTTGAAGATGGACTTAAATCGTGGTTATGGTTGTGCCATATGCTTACGGTTATGTTTCTATTAATTGTGGGTTGGTATATACTTATACCTTAGTAATCAGATGCTAAATAAATTTAACCAACTGAAAATGCTTAACGCAGTCAACCAGTCAGCTTTTCCTTGTTTAAACCTTGCATTCATATTTTCTCCTCCTACTACTCCTCCTCGCGACCACCGTGTCATTGCCGTCGCTCACCGCAATGGCATCCACCTTCGGCACTACCGCTCAGTCTCCCACATCCTCTTCCTCCTCCTCTATCGCCGCCGCACAAGGCCCCTCCTCATCCTCCTCGTCCTTTCTCCCCACGTGCAGCAACACCCCCATCTCCACCTCCATCGCCACCATGCTCTCCCTCTCCCACCCGCACGCACACCCCGTCGTGGCACCAGCGTGCACCCCGCCCTGTTATCGCCGCCACCCCCTTGTCGTGCCGCCGTCGTGCTAGCCACATCGCCGCGAGCGCAATCCTGCTCCCTGGCGGCGACAGCACGGGCAGTCGTGGTGATCGGAAGCTCCCCTTCACCCCTCCTCCGATGGCTCCGCTAAGCTAGCTCTACCATCCCTTCCACCCACCACCATCCCCGCTTCCATCCAAGTTCCGCACCCTCGACCTCACCCAGCACCTCGAGGTCCTCCACGACCGCCTGGGCCAGTGGCACAAGTACGTTCCCCTCAACTCCGCGCTCTCCCACGACAACTTCACTCCATCTACCGCTAGCCCTGGAGAAGGTGAGGAAGTAGGGCCCATGGGAGGGCACCGCGGCGTGCGCGGTGAGGAAGGTCGGGTCACGGAGGATGGCCTCCCAGCAGCGGAAGAAAGGGTAGAGGTGGAAGAGGAGGAAGGGTGACATGCGGGCGAGCACCTCCAGGAGCAGCTCATCAAGGAGCCCCGCGCAGACGCCGGCGTCCATCTTGTCCGCGTGGTGGTGGAGGAGGAAGAGTAGGGCCGCAGGCACGGTGGAGGAGGCCTTGCCCTTGGGGAATGCCGACGGTGTCGCGGTATCCTCATCGAACCCCCACGGCTTGGTGCGGGGTGAGCGGTGCGGGCCGAGCAGGTGACGGCCGGCGTGTGGCCAAAAAAATAACGAGGGCGGGCGCTCCTTTTTTCAGCGGATTGGGGAAGGAACGCGAACGCTAAAAAATACGCGGTGGGTGGCTGTTTTTTGGTGTTGTGAAAAGATTGGGGGAGCTTTGGGGGAATTGTTGGAGTTCCTTTTTTTATTTTCCCCCTAAAGAAGATATTGGGGTAAAATCACGGCATCAGTACGGAGCCTCTTCTTTGGCTAGCATGATGCTTGGGTCAACTTCGACAGCGAATGGAGGCATGCCATCAAACTGATCATAACCATTTGACTGGTGTATTTTGCCCTCGACTCCCATGATTTTTATTTTACCGGAAAGAACTATGTGGCGCTTTGGCTCCCATGGCTCTTTTGAATTTTTCTTGGGTTTGCTAGACATGTCCTTCACATAGAAAATCTGATGCAAATCATTGGCAAGACGAATGGTTCATCATTGTATCCAGTCTTGGTCAGGTCGACTATTGTCTTTCCATACTGATCTTTCGTTACGCTACCTCCAGTTAGCTTCACCCATTGGCAACGAAATAGAGGGACGTTCAGTGGTGCGTATTCAAGTTCCTAGCTCTCCTCTATGAAACCATAATACGAGTCCTTGCTCCTATTGCTATCTATGGCATCTATGTGGACACCACTATTCTGGTTGGTACTTTTTTAGTCTTGGGCTCTCCTATTGAAATTTCATGATTGTACTAGAAGGTCCCCTGGCTAACCAAGCGAGTTGTTTGTGAATTGTGGAGCTACCTTTAAGGTGTTGACGCAACCAAGGGGGAAAAGTATCCATGTGATGACGTATAATCCAAGCATTGGATTTTGTCAAGTATTAGGAAAATAGAATCTGCTTGTGTTCCTCGATATACGGAGCCACAAAGGATGATCATTGCAGAACAGTGAAGTGTGCTTTGTGGAACAAATCAATATCATTGCTCAAATTTAATTTGTTTCCAAGGGTCCCCGTTCCCCGTAGCCTCCCCTCGTGGCGTGATTTTGGAACCCCAATCAAAATAATTGAGTCAATAAAATCAACATAAAACTCAATGACCTCCTCTGTTCCATATCCCTTGGCGATGCTTCCTTCTGGATGGGCACGATTATAAACATAGTTTTTTAGAACTAACATGAACCTCTCGAAAGGCCACATATTGTGTAGGAATACTGGACCGAGAATAGTAATCTCTTTGACTAGGTGAACGAGGAGGTGTGTCATAATATTGAAAAAGGATGGTAGAAATACCAACTCAAAGCTAACAAGACATTATACCACATTATTCTATAGCTTTACTAGCTTGGTTGGATCGATTGCCTTCTGCGAAATCGCATTGAGAAATGCGCATAGCTTTACGAGCACCAATTGTACATTCTCTGGTAGAATACCCTTCAGTGCAACCGGAAGCAACTGGATCATCAACATGTGGCAGTCATGGGCCTTGAGATTTGTGAACTTTTTTCTTTCATATTTATTATTACCTTTATATTCGAGGAGTACCCATACAGAACCTTGATACTATTCATGTATTCAAAAATGTTATCCTTCTCTTCCTTGCTGAGAGTGTAACTAGCAGGACGTAAGTAGTGCTGTCCATTATCTCTCTTTTCCGGATGTAGGTCATCTCATTGCTTCATACATTTCAGGTACTGTCGTGCTTCCAATGTATCATTTGAGTTCCATAAACACCCATGAAGCTTAGCACGTTCATGCAAAGATTCTTCGTCAGGTGCATCACATTTATTGTGTTGTGGACCTCTAGGATTTCCCAATAAGGTATCTCCCAAAATATAGACTTCTAAATAGTGGGTGCAGGCCCAATATCTCTTGTTTTTCTATCCTGAAAGGTTACTCATCGCAGGCCAATCATTGATGGTTATGAACAACAATGCTCATAGGTCAAAGCTCTCTTGTTTATCCTCATCACGCACACGTACACATTCTTTCTTCCCGAGCAGTAAAAGTTCATCAACCAACGGTCTTAGGTACACGTCAATGTCGTTGTCAGGTTGTTTTGGGCCTTGGATAAGTACTAGCATTATAATGAATTTCCACTTCATGCACAGCTAAGGAGGAAGGTTGAACATACATCGGGTCACAGACCAAGTACTATGATCACTACTCAACTCACCGAATGGATTGAATCTATCAATACTTAAACCAAATCTTATCTTCCTTGCATCACTTTCAAATTCCAAGAATACTATCAATTGATCTCCACTGGGCCCCATCCACGGGGTGTCTCAGCATCTCATCTTGCTTAGGTTTTTCTTTGTGTCATCGCATCAACTCAGCATTCACCTTGTTTCTAAACAAACGCTTCAAATGTGGTATTATAGGGAAATATCACATCACCTTCGCGGGAACTCTCTTCTTGGGTGGCTGCCCCTTGACATCACCAGAATCATCTCGCCTGATTTTATACCGCCGCGCTCCGCACACCGGACAAGCATCCACTTTCTCATATTCATCACCACGATAGAGGATACAATCATTAGGGCATGCATGTATCTTCTGAACCTCCAATCCTAGAGGGCAATCAATCTGTTTAGCTTCATATGTTGTGGATGATAATTCATTATTTTCGGGAAGAATGTTCTTGATAATTTTCAATATCCCCTAAATGCCTTATCGGACACACCATTTTTTGCCTTCTATTGCAAAAATTCTAGTATGGTACCTAGTTTTTTATGGCCCTGCTTGCAATCTAGGTACAACAATTTTTTGTCATCATGAATCATGCGCTGCAACTTTTATGATTCCTTCTAAATTTCGCAATCTCTGTGTGCATGTCACAGCACCCGACCAAGATCATTAGTAGGGCCATCTTCTGCAAACTCATCTTCATCAGCCTCGTCCATTGTAGTATCTGCAAAAGCTCGGTCTGCAACCCAGTCTGGAATGTTGTGACCACCCTCCTCTTCTTCGCTGTCTTCCATTACAACCCCTCTTTCGTCATGCTTGGTCCAAACCAAATAGATAGGCATGAAACCGTATCTAAACAAGTGGTTGTGAATAGTCCCCCAGGAAGAGTAGTCCTTCTTGTTACCGCATTGGAAGCATGGACAACATATGAACCCGTTCTCTAGCTTGTTGGCTTGGCCACTTCGAGAAAATAATGCAAGCCATCAAAAAACTCCTTCGTTTGTCTATCCACGTTATACATCCACTACCGGTCCATCTGCATCGTATTACGTGAGAAATGGACATAGGTCTTCGTATTAGATAATGAACTTGATCAATATTAGGTAGGGGAGAAATAGAGTTAATGTGATTATAATATTTAGGCCTTGCAAAAAAACATTAGATGAATAAATTATTAAGTGAGAAATGGACATAGGTCTTCGTATTAGATAAAGAACTTCATCAGTATTCAAAATTTATACCAATCAACCTTCATAAAGATAAAAACAATTCACATGAAAATTACACCATTCAACATTCATAACAATTCACATATAAAGATTACACTCATAACAAAACAATAAAGATACATATATAATAAAGATTTCAAATGCTCCATAGTGGACTTCACATAGTCAATTATTCTAAAATAATGGTACAACATAGCAGAATGTTCGCCCTCTAAGCCATCTCTGCAGTTAACTCAATCTTCTCCGGCGTCACCTTGGTCTTCTTGGGGGTCTTCTTGTTCATCTCTGATCTGATCCAAAATGGTTCAACGGAAGTTTACACAACTCAATCTTCTCCGAAATCTGTCAAGAGTCACCTCCACATATCCAATACTAGAAAATAATGGTACAATAGAAGATCTTGGAGTCCACATACTCAGGCTGAATATCATAAAGAAATCTTGAAATAATTGTCCAAACATCTTTTGGAGCAAGTGTCACATTTTCATAATAGAAGTGTGGTGGCACACACACAATAGCCCGACCAGACAAAAGATATGTTCACTGAGCATGGCCCATGGTGGCAAGCCAAAACCAACCAAAAGCCGCTAGGTGAAGGTCAGTGAACAAATTTTTGCCTGAAGAGGATATTGGGCTAGCATACTTCTATTATGATAATGAGGCTCCAAAAGCTCCTTTGTTCTACCATTATTTTTTGATACTAGAGGAGCGGAGGTGACTCTCCATAGACTTTGTAGAATCCTAATATTCCTCTCTTCCCATAGTTATCTCTATGAATCCTAAAATTGTAACCTTTTAATTAGAATACTAACTTGATCTATAAGTATTGAAATTGATGGAACATATAATAGATATCGATAAGTTTTATTAACATCCATCACCTTTGGATGGCCCCCTCCCCCCAGAATTTCTAGTTCCGCCACTGCTTGGGTGATACCATATGATCTTTCCTAGAAGGTTCTAGAAAGGCAGTTTACTTGGGGTATACGCACTTCTCGGTGGAAGGACACTAGTACCGAAGTAAGCAGTTCCATAATTTTTTTGGCGGCATGCCCAAATTTCATTCTGCTCCAAAAATTTTTCACCAGGGCAATGCCATCGAGCAAGGCACTGAAAAAATAGGTTTAAGGACTATTTCGTGGAAACACTTGCAGAGCAGCAGCAATTTGGGCTAGTATTGATGAACCAGCCACCTGTGTGCCACCCACATCATATGGTGATGATGAGGCCCCCTTCAGAAAAGATGACACCAATGTGCATGCCGGTATTGGACGAAGCGAATAAAACAGTTGGTCACAGCAGTGTTGGCACTACGATAGCACAACCATTTTCGTTGGTTCTGTATCCATTAATACTCCATGCTCATTGCACATTCTGGTCAGCAAAGTTGGAGAGACAATGTAGCACTGCTGGAGAACTAACCTTCCATCCAGGAGCTTTTGTCCCGGTTGACTTTGAACCTGGGACTAAAATGCCTTTAGTCCCGGGTCAAAAATGTACCACCAAAAGCCACCGACAGGGGGAGATTTTGTCCCGACCAACCAGGACTAAAGCCCCCCTTTAGTCCTGGTTGTAATGACTAAAAAATCTAGCACCAACGCCCCCCCCTTTGTCCCAGTTGTAAATTCCAATCAGGACAAAAGCCCCCCCCCCCCCCCCCCCCCCCCCCCCCTCTTTTTTTTGTCCCAATTGGTAATTCCAACTAGGACAAAATGGCGGTACCTGAGCCACTCCACCTGAAAGAAATTGCACTTGTTGAGATGGGACAGGTCAGTTTTCAGAGATCGAGAGCTTCTTCCTAATCTCCATGGCGAACAAGCAACCTTATGGGAGGTGCTTCCTGAATTTTTTTTCCTCATTTCCGTGGGGATTTCACTCATCCGAAGTGTTGTAAAAGTTAGCTACTTCATCCTCCCTTCATTTATTGTTATTATGCATTATTTTATGCTTTAGACAAAGAGAAAAATGAGATTTTTAGAATGAGGGATAATGGAGTGGATTTTTATTTATACATGATTTTGAGCAAGAACTTGATAGATAGCTTGCTTATTATATATGATTCGTATTAGTTAACAGAACTGGATCAATATTAGGTATGGGAAAAAATAGAGTAAATTTGTTTTTAATATTTAGTCATTGCAATAAAATTAAGGTAAATAAATTGTAGGTGTAAGAAATAGAATTTGGTCATTGCTACAGATTTTCATGTCGCTATAATTGAACAATAATTGTATTTCTTTAACCAATAATTTATTTTTCTCATGTTTATTGCAAGGACTAAATATTATAAACACACTTACTATATTATTTTTTCTACCTAATATTGATCAAGTTATTTATGTAATACGAAGCCCTGTGTTCATTTTCCACGTAATACGATGCAGATGGATCGACAATGGATATACCACCTCCGCTCCTACAATCCCAAAGAACAGTGTCTGCACATGGCATGAATGTCCTTACACTATTCTCTACACATAACTCAACTTTCTACGAAGTCTATGGAGAGTCACATCCGCTCCTCCAGTACCAGAAAATAATGGTACAATAGAAGAACTTCGAGTACACAAACTCAAGCTGAATATCATAAAAGAATCTTGAAATAATATTCCAAATGCCTTTTGGAGCCTAATTCTCATAATAGAAGTATGCTGGCCCAATATCCTATTCAGGCAGAGATCTGTTCACTGACCTTGACCTAGCGGCTCTTGGTTGGTTCTAGCTTGCCACCATGGGCCATGCTCAGTGAATAGATCTTTTTCCTACATGGACTATTGTGTGTGTGCCACCATACTTCTATTATGAAAGATAAAGGGGATCTGGTGGAGCAGTAGTTATTGGAAAAGGTGAAAGATAAAGGAGATCTAGTGGAGCAGTAATTTTGCACCAACTCTCGTAATAGGGTACAGGAGATCCACATTCACCAAAGCATGCAACTACAATATTGAAAGCCAAAGAGCATGGGGAAGCAATCTAATAATTGAATTTAGCAATACGGGAAGGAAACCACTGACCTGACAAACATGAAGAGAAGGAGGTGCTGAATCCCGCCTCGATGGAGCAACCCGGGCATGCGCCACTTCCTCGGTCTTCTTTGCACATAGTCGAGCACGGCAGCCGCCGGTGGCAGGCTCGGGGAAGCTGACGGAGCAACGCCCTCGAACCATCTTGTAGCTTAAAGCCCGTTGTCAAGGAAGCCTGCCGCTCGTAGCCGAGGTAGCCCACTGCCAGTCCGGCTTGAAGGTGCTGCCGAGGTCACGTTTGCTGTAGCCATTGCAGATCTACTAGGGCTATTCAGTGGGAAGAGGAGAGGGGACTGATTTTGGTATTACCAGGCGGGATGTGGGAGGCTTGGCTCCCCTCTTTTATTTATATATAATAGGGTAGGACTCACAGGAAGAGCGGGGAATTCAAAATTTCAGATCGCGCCTTTGTGCTCGGTAGCGGAAGACGAAACTCTTTGGAAACTGCCATGAGACCTGGGTCACTGGCACGTTGGACCACTTGGGACTTGGACCTAAGCGTCAGTGACCTTACATAGATGAGCGGTTTCAGAAGGGAGTCTGGGACAGTCTATGGCATCTTGGCATTGATGAGCACTCCACGGATTATCCTTCTTGGTAGATTTATGTCTGCAGGATGATCCAACTATTGCATTATAGATGTACTTCAGTGCAACAAATTAATGCACCATTTCAACTATTTACATGATAAAATAAACTTAAATAATACATTAAGACTATAGCGGACTCTGGCAGCGGCCTCCAAATCTCTACTCGACGTTCTTTAAAGCAAGCACACAGATCCTCTTGATAACTTCAGGATGGTGGTAACACACGAACACAAAATCCACTATGAGAATTCCATCCGGCGAGATTAGTGCTATGACAGACATGTACTTCTCCTACAATTTGGTGCAGTTAGTCTCAAATGCCCATCGTAGAAATGTGATCACAGTTTTCTCACATGCCATGTCCCACATCTTTGATGCACAGTGCAGCTTCAACCGTTCAACGCAGTACAGGTCGACGAGTGAGAGTAGCACGGGCCAACCGTTGACAGGGGTGTCCCATAAATCAGCCTCATCTTGGAGTGATCCTTCGCAGGCGTATTTGATCAGCAGTGAGAAGCCAGCAGGGTTAGTGTCTTGAATTGAAATAGTTTCTAACTTTGACTCCACTCCACTACCATAGAGAAATGCCTCCATCACACAAGATAGTGCTGCCACATTGGCCCGCTTGCTTGAATCACCCAGCCTCCTATGTCAAAGACGACGTCCACAGGAGCTTTGGCTGCACTTGTTGTGCATATGCTTCTGCCTACTGATGGAGGTGGAACTTCAATGCAGTCGTCCTCCAGTACTGTAACAGTGCAGGATATGTTTAAGCAACCGGAATGGTTCCACACACACTCAATATCATGATGCCCCACGAGGCAACTAAAGCCATGTTCTAGATTCCCATTCCTTAATTCAAGTTCCTTTAAATGTTGAACTCGAAATGTATCATCATAATCTGTTGCGTCTCCAGCAACCGTACGAAACAAGACTTGTACCTGCGTGCAAGCATTCACATGGTTTATCATTGGAGTGTATATGTGAGCATGTGTATTCATAGCATTGAGACACCTACCTTTTGCACGTTGTTCATCGGAACAAGGATGATGGAAATTCCTTCTGGTCCAGCTAGTCGGTGCCACGGATCATGAATACCCATAGGGTAGCAATGCATCTTCCATTGATGGCCTCCGATCATGAATGTACTGGATTCCTTGTACTGCCCAATAGTTCCTTCTGCTTTTGCCTCCGCACTTGAGACTAAGAAGTCGACTTGCGATGCCGGGAACATGGTAGTGTGTAATGCCATAATTGCAAATGACAATGATTGACTTGTGGATACACTACTGAGGGATATGGGTACCACATGGGTCCCCACCGACCAGGATACTAGCCGGGGGCCTGGCCGACCAAGGCGTACGGGCTAAGGATATGAAGTTACTTGGAGTACACGCAAGGAGGATGGGTGATTCAAATCAGCCAGGATATTGCGGAACACGTATTGTAGTCCGACTCAGATTACCTTCCATCTAACTACCGAGTAGATTAGATTCAAACTGACTTGTAACCCTAGGTCGTTAGCCTCTATAAGGCGGCCAAGGGAGCCTCCCAAGGGCATCAAATCTCGGAAGCAATACAAGCCACCTAGCATACATGACATAGGGTATTACTCTCCGGAGGCACGAACCTATCTAAAACCCACGTGTCCCTTATGTTCTTGCGATCACCTTCCAGTTCTTGGTTTCACAATCACCTCCACCTACAAATCAACCACTTGGGTAACGCCTGGTGGACTGCCAGGCTTATAAATCTGACAGTTGGTGTGCCAGATAGGGTTGATTGTGAGATCCTCTCCAGCAAGCTCGATGGCATCTCGTCCCAGCGTCATCTTCCCCGGTAGCATGGAGGACTTCCTTGCAACCACCCACCACCCACGCCATTGATCAAACCAGAATAGATCGGGACCGCGCAGTGTGCGTACGATAGGGAGTTTCTTTCCTGTTTTTAATTTTGCCTTTTCTTTCAAGGACGGATCTACCAATGCCACTTCCACTCTGATTATTTCCATTGGCTAACTAGAATTCCAATTGCATGCATTCTCAAATGTCCACCTCACCACGGTACTGCACCACGCGCAGACAAAGAATCCGAAGCAAAGTCTGGGTTCACCCCTTCACGGCGCCATCATCTCTCAGATCATGTGCTGGCAGTCAGGGGCATTTTGCGCACACGTCTTGGAGTTTCATCGGGACACATCAACGTGTGATGTGCTTGTGTGCAAGCATGCACGCATGTATACGCGTGCATGCTACCTCTACAAGGAAAGCCATGCAGACGAGTCCAAAAGGAATTTCAGATTGGATACCGCGTGACACGATGCACTTCTTCCCCTTCTTTTATTTTAAAAAATCCTATTTGTTTGTCCATTCGTTCAGTTAACAAGGATTATATTAATATGTTCTACGTTGATGTTTGCATGTCGTACGTCTACGTCACCCTAGTGTGTTACTTCATGCATCGAGTGAAGAGGTGAAAAGCAGGTGTAGAGGCCCCTACATCCATACGGGGTCAGCGGGTTCACGCGCTCGGGGTTCAATGACAGCCTCAACCACTCGGATCCTGACTGGTTAGCTTAATCGTCAACCGCCTAGCTGGGCACGATGATCAAGATTACGCTCGGGGGATTCTAAGCCTAGATGCGAAGATGACACGCAGGTTCTCCGACTCGACCACAAATCAAGCTAAGTCTTATTTGCAATTAAATATTTTATAGCTTTCGTATACCTACATATGCCTCGGCTCCTCCATGTCTCCATGAATTTTGCTGGCCGTCTCGTCTCCTCTGTGTCTCTATGACTTTCGCGGACCACCTTGGTCGCACCCGACTGCTTATATAGCTTGATCCATCCACTACACGGGCAGTCAGGGGCTGCACCCCATGGGTGCCTAGCTCATGCTAGTGCTTTTCCACACAGTTCTGACTGCTTTGCAGCTTGTCCGTCCTTCTTAACAGTCGCTAAAGTACTCGGGTAGCATATGCCTTAATCCGTGAAACTTTGACTCATCCTGCGTGTCTCCTATATGCGAGCATTGGGTCAGCCCCAGCGCTATAGCCTGAGATAAGCCATCCTCTCCATGAGCAGTGGTCAGCAGGGCTAGGTGCTTAAACGTAATAGGCTAACTACCCGGGGAAATTACACGACCTACAAGAGCAGGATGTGCAAGAATTTAGTTCTACAATGCATTAAAGTTCCGAGTTGTTCAATTATTAATGATCTACACTATGTTACATAATGTTTGTATTGTCCTTTTATAGCTCCAAAACTACTCAACGTGCCTCCTACCGCTCAGCCAGCCTCTCTTGCTCGGGACGGGAGGCGACTCGATGTGCTTCCGTGACTCGTCCGGCTCCCAGGCTTGGGGACTGGGCGCCATAGATGACTCAGTTGGCTTGGGGTGGAAGGTGACTTGGCATGCTTCAATCACTCATCTGGCTCCAAGGCTCGGAGGCTGGGTGCTGCAGACGACTCGTTGTGCCTTCCATCGCCCGGCCGACCTTTTTGGCTTGGGGCGGGAGGCAACTTGGCATACTTCTACGGCTCGTCCAGCTCCCAAGCTCGGGGGCTGGGCACCGCAGACAACTAGGCATGCCTTCTGTCACCCGGCCGACCTTTTCAGCTTAGGGCAGAAGACGACTTGGCATGCTTTGGTGGCTCGCCCGACTCCCAGGCTTGGGGGCTAGGCGTCGCAAATGACTCGGCGTGCCGTCCGTCACCCAGCCGACCTTTTTGGCTCGAGATGGGAGGTGACTTAGCATGATTCTATTGCTCGGACAGCTCCCAAGCTCGAGGGCTGGGTGCAGCAAACGACTCGGTGTTCCTCCCGTCGCCCGGCTTACCTCTCTAGCTCGGGGCGGGATGTGACTCGGTGTGCCTCCGTGTCTCTGCCAGTCCTCAACCTTGGGGGCTGGGTGCCTATTTTAGGTCGGCGTGCCTCCGTGGCTCCGTCAGTCCTCATCCTCAGGGGCTGGGCACCTACTTCTGGTCGGCATGCCTCTATGGTTCTGCCCTTCCTTGTGTTGAGGCACTTGGACTTGCTATTGGGCTCAAAATTTTTCCTTTTTGGACCATTGGACCGATTATTCTAATTGCTTTAATGCTCGGGGGCTACTCCTATGGAGTGCATCTTGTGACGCCCTCCATGTCCTTCGCTTCGACCTGTTGGATGCCCAACATCCATCAACTCGGCACTCGACTTCGCTCTGCGCGTATGGCACTGCGTTCGCTCAGATTTTCTTCTTTTTTGAGCATTGTGAAGCCTCTTCGTTACAATGATGCCATCGCAGCTTCAGCCGACTGCATTCCAAACTTCACTGTGGTGATCTCAAGTTCCTATTCGCCTACAGATCGCTCGGGGGTTTGAGGGATATGGGTACCCCATGGGTCCTCACCGACCTGGATGCTAGCCGGACCTGACAAGTGGGCCCGCTCGACCAAGGTGTATGGGCTAAGGACATGAAGTTACTTGGAGTATACGCCAAGGAGGCCGGGGATTCAAATCAGCCCGGATATTGCAGAACGCATATTGTAGTCCGACTCAGATTACCGTAACTACCGAGTAGATTAGATTCAAACCGCTTGTAACCCTAGGTCATCAGCCTATATAAGGCAACCAAGGGAGCCTCCCGAGGGCATCGAATCTCTCAAGCAATACAAGCCACCAAGCATACAGGACATAGGGTATTAGTCTCCGGAGGCCCGAACCATTTGAAAACCCCCCATGTCCCTTGTGTTCTCATGATCACCTTTGAGTTTGTGGTTTCACAATCGCCACCACCTACAAATCAGCCACTTTGGTAACCACTTGGTGGATTGTTGGGCATATAAATCTGACAATTGCCTGTTATAGGTGGGAGTGTGTCGTTCCGAAATGGCCATTCGTGAACATCCGTTACCAGTCTTGAATCAACACGTCCCTATAGTGGCTGTCATGAACACCCGTTGCCAGTCTTGAATCGACATGTCCCTACAGTGGCGGTCATGAATGCTCGTTACCAGTCTTGATTCCTATCCTATGGTGGTATTTGGTCCACCATATTCCTCCTAGGCCTAGTTGCATCAACCAGTTCACCTTTTTCAGGCTCCGGTGGCATGGGAGAATCATCTTGTGCAAATCCATGCCCTTGGCAGACCTTTCCAGCCACACACCATTGATGAGTTGGACTAGTCATGACATCCTGCACCATGTGTCTGACAACGTAAGGACTATCCAACCTTATTGATTTGTGCAACATGACAACAATTATTCTCTTTCTCCAAATGAACGGTGGCAATATCTTCCCTTCATTTAACTCACATTCAAAAGGGAACCTATGACTCATAATCTCGCATGAACTATTTCGTATGAATGTCTTGTGTTATATGCCGGACAGTCTAGCGAAATGTACACATGCACACGTCGGGCTTATCTCATGAAAACCGTCGTGCGCACATGTAACCGATGTGCAAAACTGAAGATTCCTACCTACATTCATGGTAGGCTTAGGCCTGAATATATTCTGAGCATCTCACATTTTTCATTGCAACTTTGGCTTGCCACACTAAGCTTGCATGCCCGCTGTAGTGCTCAATGAATAGGTGGGTGCACAGCGTTCTTGGAATGCAATGCCTAGATTTATCGGTTCACCATCTTGCATTGTTCGATTGGAGGTACGCGAGCTCATTTTCTTGTCTATCTCATTTACTATATATGCATGGTATTGATATGGTCAGCATTGTAAGTGTTTGATGCCTTCGTTCTTCGTTTGTGTATGTAGTGGAGAATGGCCGGACATGGAAGAGACGAAGCATGGAACTTGGAGGAGTCGGTGAAGCGAGAGCAGCCTGCCCCCATGGCACCTCAGCAGCAGCCAGCTCTGATGGCACTTGCACTTCAGCCACTGGCAACAGCACCTCAGCAGCACCCTATCCACATGGCACCTCTCCGATTCAGCCGCTGGCAATGGCACCTCAGGATCAGCTGAACCTCATGGCACCACCTTTTCACCTGTGGCCCAGGCTTCCACCTCTGCTGCTGCTAGTTGAAATGCCACCTCCGCGACCAGTCCTCATCGAACCAAATGAATCGCATGAGCTGAAATTGTATGTGTTGGCTTGGCTTCAGCAGTTCGGGCTCAACCGTGTTCGTCTCCGTGGGTCTGCCCTTTTTGCCAGATTGTTCACAGGCAATGGACCATTCATGACCTTGTGTTCCATGCGTATACTATCACCATTTCACTTGCGTGGCTGTGGGATACTAGGGTGAGGCATCATGCTTTACAAGAGTATCTCCACCAGGATGGCTGTTGTTGGGGACCGTCCCATAAACACACCCTGAACGAAGCCGGCACGGAGCTCTCCCCGACACCAACACTGACTTCGTGCTTACACTCTTCCTCGAAGCTGGTAATTAACCGAAGCTAACTGGTCCAAAGATGTTCGTTCTGTGGTTTTGCAGGCGAGGATTCCCGAAGTTGAAACCTTCACAGAACTCCCAGCGACTTGACTTCGAGGAGATGCCACGACCAAAGTCCGAGGTTAGCTGGTCTCAACCAACGAAGGTGAAGTACACACGGAGGCGTACTTGGTGCGAGCGAAGCTGACGAGTAGGGAATGGAGAAGTCAGGATAGTCCTGGAATTGAATCAACTGTGGAGCACTTTGGTAATAAAGATTTTGGGAAGGGCTAGAAATGTAATCTCGCTTGAAAGCGACATCTTGGGAAAGGGTCAAGTTACTGTCTCGTACGGGATATGCTTGGGATGTAGTTGTTGGGAATGGGTATAACGGGTATACGGAAATGTAATTTTATATCGCTATAAAAGGAGGTGAACCGTCCCCTCTAAAGTGGATACTATTCATTGATAGGACAGCCACAATCACATTTACTTGAGATATCTTTGTCTTCGTGTTGTTACTTCGTCTTACCTTTCATCTGGCCCTGGCCCAACAGCTGTTTTACTAAATTTCGTGCTGCCACGGGGTTGCCATGATGGTAGTAGTATGTCAGCGCACCACTTGTATGCCTATATTTGTCATGCTTCTTGTTCGTTAGAGTGTGTCATTGTACCGATAGTGGATGTATGCCTATGTATCCTTCATTCCTTTAGAGTTGGGTTCATTGTGCTTGTACCGTCAGTGGATCTATGCCTATGTATGTTGTAGCCTATGAATGTGGTGCTAGTAATAAAAATGATCATGTTTATCTATGTTGTAATACACATTGTTGTGTTTGTGATTGGTAAGTTGATATGGCCGAAGATATCTTTACTAAGGAAGGGAAAAGTCCATTGCTACGTTTTTGAACTGATGGGATGAAAGCCGTAGAAATAGGACTTCTTGGTCTCACAAAAGTTGTGTAAAGTTGGACAAGGGGGAAAGTCCATTGTTAGGCATTTGAACAGACTAGATCCAGCACTACACCCCCTCCCCTCCCCCACGGGCTCTACCGCCACGACACCTCCCTCGCATGGACAACATATGAATCCCTTCTCTGGCTTGTTGGCTTTAGCCACTTCAAGAAAATAATACAAGCCATCAACAAACTCCTTGGTCCGTCTATCCTTATTATACATCCATTTCCGTTCCATCTGCATCGTATTAACGTGAGAAATGGACATAGGTCTACGTATTAGATAAAGAACTTGATCAATATTAGGTAGGGGAAAAATAGAGTAAATGTGTTTATAATATTTAGTCCTTGCAAAAAATATTAGATAAATAAATTATTACGTGAGAAATGGACATAGGTCTTCGTACTAGATAAAGAACTTGATCAATATTCATAATTTACACCAATCAACCTTCATAAAGATAAAAATAATTCACATAAAAATTACACCAATCAACATTCATAACATTCACTAGGTTAACAAAAAGAAAAATGCTAGAATTTTGGAACAAGACGATAAAGATAAATATACACTAAAGATTATAGGTGCTCTATAGTGGACTTGACGTAGTCAATTATCCCAAAATAATGGTACAATATAACAGAATGTTCGCCCTGCAAGCCATCTCTGCACATAACTCAATCTTCTACAAAGTCTATCGAGAGTCACCTTCACATATCCAGTACTAGAAAATAATGGTACAACAGAAGATCTTCGAGTCCACATACTCGGGTGGAATATCATAAAGGATCTTGAAATAATTGTCCAAATATCTTTTGGAGCAAGTGCCACATTCTCACCTTTTCCAATAATTATTTTTGTGCCAAGTCAAATTATTTATGTGGTTTGTAGAACTTAACAGATGAAATTATTAGATTGCTTCCCCATGCTCTTTGGATTTCACTATTGTAGTTAGATTGGGGAATGTGGATCTGCTGTACCCTATTGGTAGAGTTGGTGAAAAATTACTGCTCTAGCAGATCCTCTTTATCTTTCACCTTTTCCAATAATTATTTTTGTTGCCTCGTCAAATTGCTTATGTGGTTTGTGGAACTTAACAGAAGAAATTGCTTCAGTTTGTCTATAATCTCAACCTTTGCCACATGTTCTTGTTCGTGTTTATTTGTCCGCTCTTAATTTATACTTAAACAAATGCACCAACTGAAGTTTTTTGTAGAACTTAATAGATGAAATTGTTTCAATTTGCAGATGATGTCAACCATTGCCACATGTTCTTATGCTTGGTTATTTGTCCGTTCTTAATTTATACTTAAACAAATGTATCAACTGAACTTTGACTATATCTTGTTTCAGCTGGCTAAGGGTCAACATCTGTAGTCGCTCCTGTTTAGTCCAGCTCCAGGGTAACAAACTAAACATATGATGATTATTGATGTTCCTTCTTTTCTTAGTTTAAATTAATTACAAGATCACAATCTGATTTTCGGATCCACTATTGCTAGATGGAAGTTCTCAAATCAATGATGCTTCTTGCTGAATAAAACCTGATGAGGTAGCGGAGTAGTCAAGAAGTTGTTCCAAATCCTTATGCAGTAGTGTTTATTGGGAGCAAGTTGACACCGACAAAGAAGATGAGATACAATTTCAACAATGGTTTGTTGCTCACTAGCAAGAGTTAGCTACCTTGAAGAAGATAAAAGAATCAAAATCAACTATCAAATTGCAGTCACCTGAGATTGAGAACTTAAAGAAGGTAATACAAGCTAGTGAAGCACTCCTTCATCGACTGCTAACCTATACAAGACGAAGAGTTTAAGATCAATGCTCTATTTTGTCTGCTAAGATTATGACCTGGATGCAGCTTTGTTAATCCCTGTTCTTTGTGAGACAGTTATCTTGTAATAGTTTGTGAATGTGAAGAACAATATGGTAGTGGTTGTGCCGATGGGGAACAATAATTTGTTTCATGTATACATATGTTTTTTTATTGTTTTGCCAACCGGATCGAAATTGAAATTAAATCAATTATTTGTCAGGCCCGATTGGTTAAATTTATGTTTCCTTAAGTGGGCTTAGCCCACGTATAATTGGGTCAAAAGTCAATTTCATTCATAAATTGGGACAAAAAGGTCGCAAACAATTTGTACAACTTTGGGGCTCGACCCAACAAAAGATGGGCCTAACGGAATCAATTTTGGGCTATTTGAACAACCAACATTGGCATCTGGGAACAAATTTGGGCTTGACCTACTAACAAATGGGCCTACCAGAATCAATTGCGGGCTATCTGAATAACATTGGCCTCTGGGAACAATTTTGGGCTCGACCCAACAACAAATGGGCCAAATTCATTTTATGATGAAGCAATTTGTCATAATTAAAATGCCACATCGGATGTCACATCAAATTCTGACCATCGTAGCAAAATAGTAGGAACCAATTTATGATGTTTCTGTTTGGCAATTTGTAGGCGTCATAACCTTAGTGACGCCGCGAAATAAGGAACGTCACTAGTCGAGGTTCATTACGCTCGACTAGTGATGAAGGGTTTTCGTCACTCTCACGTCATAAATCAAAAAGCGCGTTTATGACACTTTTTGATTTGTCATAGCTCAGAAGATTTCTTGTAGTATAACTATATAGTATATAGTCTAGTGTGTATATAAATGCACTATCCATATCAATAGTCATACCCATGTACGGCACAACTAATGCCTAAATAATCATGGGATACTAAACCATCTTAATTGAAAAATATATGAACTATAAAATTTTATATCTGTTTGACCACTAGAACATTGATATAGAGCTGCTCTACATCGAGGGTTGTTTGAAAAATTCAGAAATTCTAGATTTCAAAATTTGAGAACTGATAATGATTTTTTGGACTATTAAATGCCATAGATCTTGTCAAGCTCTACAATTTTGGTATTAAATTTTTCTTCATTCGAGATCATATGAAAAAGTTAAAAATTTATTTGACATTTCTATGGGCGAGCCATGCCATCACCCTCCCTTATAAATCATTTTTGGGAGCAGGTGATGCCATCACCCGCTACTAGAAATGTTTTTCATTTTCAGACGCTATATTTTCAGGGGCTGGTCATCCCCATCGTCCGCCCCTAAAAATGGTGGGATGTCTCACCCATGCCCTGCAAATGCTTCTCCAGGGGTGGCTGAAAAGCTACAGTAACCGAGCTCCTTTTGTAGGAGCTGGTGACCTTTTAGGCCGCCCAAAAAAAATTGAGCCGCTCCTACAAATCTTTTTTCTTTCTAGTAGAGTTTTGTTAAGGCACTGATGGTTAGATTGTCTCTGTATTACATACCGCCAAATTCTAGTATAATGTACGGTAGAAAAACTCCACGAGGTTTTAGTAGAGATGGGGATGGACACGATAAAAAAGATTGTTGCATGCCATCAATTACTTAAGGATTTTAAAAGCATATGCAATGACTAGCTGATTACAAATAGATTTTAGAAAAAACTATCTACGATGATAATATATATACATTTCTCAGATCGAAACATTTAAGAAACTTGCTCCTGATTTTATAAATTTCATATGTGTTTTGTTACAGAATGAACGTTGATGTTGTTGTACCCTTTTTTCATTCCCCGCCTAACGTAGACCCAATACAAACCGTAGCATCCCCTTTAAATCTTCCCCAATTCCTCCTCATTACTAGGCGTCCACAACCTCTCCTCGTCGATGATAATAGCTGCGTCCAAAACGTGCACGAACTCTTCGGTTCTTTGCTTGCAAGTCTCCCTAGACGAGCACCTCCGCTCAGCCCAACCAACCCATCAGCTTGGCCTGCACCCCGCATTCTCGCGCGCACGAGTCATTTATTGGGCCTCAATTTGTTAGCCATTCAGAATTTGACCGCCAGTCGGCCCAACCTCGGCCCGCACTTCCACCGCTTCCTTCCATGCATATAATAAACGTGTAATGACCCAGATAGCTTCCAGAATTCCATTCTTTCATATTTTTTCTGTCCTCTCCTGTATGGGAAACAGATCAAAGCCTTGCAAAATTTGTTGGTTTATGATTCACATTTGTTTCAGTTCACATGCATGGAGCTAGCTGCAACTACAATACGACAGTTCGCTTACTTGGCATCCCAGCAGATCTCGTATGGACTAAGTACTTGCAAGTTGCTCAGGCTCAGCTCTTTGTTTAAACACGTCTAAGCATGAACTAATACTAATGGTATTTTGTTCGATACGGCGAAACAGTTGTTCATCACATTTTATTTCTTGGACATGAATCGTGTGGACATGGAGCATTCTTGATTAATTGAAGTCTATGGCCAAATAGAAATAAAAAATACTACGAGGCAGTCCAGATAATTAAGCAAAAAAAAAGCGATAGCGAAATGGAAAGATATAATTGGTGGTTAGCGGACTGACACACAATTAATGATGCCTGATTTCGGTCAACTCTTCGAAGAATCTTGTGCAGACACTCGTGAGTTTTTCTTTGCCAACGCAGCAGCAACAAGGCACCTACCACGATCCAAAAACATAATACCAATGGAATACCAGATTTTAAAAGCCGTCTACAATCTGTTGGAGACGAATTTTAGGGCCAATTTTCTAGCAAACTGAATGTGGGAAACATCGTTTTGTGATGATCTAGAACTGTAAATGATCTTTAAAAAGAGTCAATTTGTTAGGGCAGTCCAATGCTCCAAGGACTTTTAGGTGATGAAGCAATACACTAAAGGAGAGATAGAAAGAGAGGAAGGTACCAGGTTTCATGCAAGATCTTGGTTTCAATGCTCCAAGGACTTTTGTACTACCATGCATTAGAGCGTTGTTTATATGATAGGTGGGGAAGAAAGATAATTGGTGAATAGGAGAGGTAGAGAGAATTCAGTGAACAATTAATTGCTTGGGCTCTGGATAGATATGCATCGGGAAAAATAGTTTCTAGGGTGGTGTCTATATGATATGGCGTAGTTTAGAAACTTCCTGATCCTGTTACTCCTTTTTGTCTGTCTTGTTTGTGGTTGGAGACTGCCATTATATAAAACCGATGGTACTTTGTGTAAAAAAATGCGTAAAATTAGTTCATAGAATCATGATAGACTTTATTTTCATAAACCTGTTTGTATTGTTTTTTGTATTTTTTCTAAAGACATTTGCATTTTGATACATACATAAATTTATCTTTATTGTACCTTTTTAATGATGGCGAGTTTGTAGTAAGAATATTTGGTCGAAGAATATGTGACGCTTTATGTCCCTCCTCATCCATAGTAAAATTTATAAAATCCTTGTTATCTTTTTTGTCCAGTGAAAATATCTTCCACTACGCCAGAAAAGATTTGTGTTGGTGGCAAAAAGGGATTCCACTACGCCAAAAAAAATTCACAACAGCCAGCAACCTTTTGCCAACATAAATGCCCATTTGTGTGGGCAGGTGTGCGCCCATCAGCACAGATGCTGACGTGCAGCCGCCAGCACAAATCTATTTGTGACCTAACCGCCAGTAGAAATGGTTTTGTGAATTCTTTTTTCACTTGGCCTAAACATTATGAAGATTGTATTAATTCTAGTAGAGACGAGGATGGAAATGATACATCCCTTTACAAAATCTCTTGAAACATATTTGAAAAGATTAAAAAGAAAAATAGTGTATGTCATAAATTACTTATGAATTTAAAATAACATCAGCAATGACCGATTAAGAATATATCTTAGAAGTTCTGTCTATCACGACTATACATATATATATATATATATATATATATATATATATATATATATATATATATATATGTCTCAGATAAATTTTTTTGAGAAACTTGTTTCCAATTCAATGGATTTCACATGTATTTTTTACATGGTGTTGGTGCATCCATTTGTCTTCTCTGGCCAACGTAGACCCAATACAACCACTGGTTTCGAGTGTAAATCTTCCTAAATCCCTCTGTTCTTCTAAATTCATATCTTCATGACTTCTACATCTACGCTAATAGCTTTGTCCAAAACGCACCACCCATCTCTTCTCCCCTACTCCTCGTACATCTCCTTCATCCAATGTTCGATCCAGGAGATGGTGCAGCCCACTTCTACAAGACGAGCTCAAGGCGTAGTTGAGCTTACCAATGTCAACCTGGGCGTGGGAGTGATCCCCTACACTCTCTTGCTTGCTCCTTTCAAAAGAAACTAACATTAGCGGGATGAAACGGCTAGAATGTTTTGGACAATTGCAGCCTCAAATACAGATGATCAGATCCTTGGACACAACGTAAACGTAAAATGAAATTCCGCAGTACATGCAAAGTTTCCCCAAATAAGATGGGAAATAAATAACAAAACTATTTTAAAAAATTGTATGGTAAAGTGACATTGCACGTGGTTATCATACCAACACGTAGGCGGGTTTGTAGGTTTCTTATGAAGATGGGTCACAAAAAAGACGACGTGCAACGCATAATCGCTGGTTGCAAATCATATGATCTAGATTATATATCTTAAACGAAAATATTTGCTCGTATCAAATGCAACTGCTTAGGTAATTAATATCTAGTTACTTTTCAAAATGAAATAGAGAGATAAGGTTGCAGTTTTTTAATACTAGCTTGGTAGGTTAGGACTTTTGACTTTGGATTGCCTCTACTAGGCAACGTGCAAGGGCATGTATTATATTCGTAGCTTCAATAATGAAATAAAATAAATAGTTTTGTTTTTTGAATTGCTTTAGTTCAAAAGAACTGCTCTGGTGCTCTTTCTTTAGAAAAATGCACACATTTTGAAGTAACCACCAATTAATTAGTTATTTTTTAAATTATTTTTCACCTGGTTGAGAAGCTCATGTGGTGGAGCTGTGATTAGTCTCCTTGATTTCTTACATTTGTTAAAGTGGGGTATTATTATCTTCTCGTAGCCTACTTCATTTTCCACCTGGTAAGTTAGATGCCAACTTGCCAAGGCATCATGACCCTCGTTGAGGGCGATGTGCTCACTGCCTTTGTGCTCATCGTTGGTAACAACCAGTTTCTAGGCATTGTAATTAGAAGGAGGCCTAAACTTCTACTGATTACGACTTGTTCAGCAATGATTTTCAACAGCTGGATCAGCTCACTTCTAAAGACGAAAATGGATGTATCAAGATCTTTCCCTCAACAACAATTCAGTCAGAACTTGTTACCAGAATCGAACAGAGAAAAGTTTCTGCGCTCTTGCCCCCAACCAAGTTGATTGGGAGTGACTCCGTAATTGATTGACACTCACACTGACAGTTCTATAACAGAGTAACAATCAGGAATAACTTTTTTCACACCAACGTGTGAACCCAAATTATATCATCCGCTGATAGAAGCCATAACTGACTCTCATATCTTTATAAAATCAATCCAAAAAAACTCCAAGTAACATGGAGCATTTACAGAAACACGGCAGACATCTGAACTTCGGGTTTCCTTCCCATCCAGCAAAATTCTCTTCATACTGTCTTCTACATGATAATTGGAGCGAACCATACAAGTTACTTCAATTCTTGTATCGCGTCCCAATGATTGAAGTACATCACTGCGGCAGTCAGCACTTATGCTCCTTCTAGCACCTTTCTATATCAATGCACGAACACTTACCCTTCCTTGGCCGCTTCAGTGCTAGCTGTAGAACATTATTGTACCATTACGTTTTATTTTGGCCTAAGAAAGTGTAATAAACTATATCAAATAGTAGAATTTTACGTGTAATATTGACATGTTGGCTATCTTTGTGCAAGGAGAAAAATCTTAGGCACCACAATATCGACAGGCAGTATATAAGTAATACTTTCACAACACATACTACAGATATAAATATCCTAGAACCATCAGGCTTTCAATTTCAGAAAGTTATATTTAGAAAGTTTGACAAATTCTGGCATATGATAGTTAAAGTTTTAATTTGACAAAAATGTTGCTATGGACTATGGTTGACGACATTGTATTGGCGTGAGGAAATATGAGCATTAGTCCCAATTGGTAACCCTCATATCTCTCAAAAAAACAATCGGGACTAATCATTTGAGACTAAAGGTCCCCTCTTTTAGTCCTTTAGTCCCGATTGGTATTACCAACAGGGACTAAATAATACCAATCGGGACTAAAGACTTTTTTCTTTTTACCCTGAATTCTTTTCCATATTAATGCTAATTGTTGCTTCACTTATATATATATATATATAGACACACATATATGTATACATCCTTAGCGTACACTACTTACACGTATACGCTCGTTTTCTATGCATGTCGTAATCTATTTCATCATAGTATGTGCATAATATTAATTATATCTACTATATATAGAATTCTTAGTATATTATACACATCAAACTAGTATTTATACAATTACTATATATATAATAATTTGTCCTCTTCATTCTTAGGATCCTCCCATCGTGGTGTTGCTCGGTTCGGCTATTGAATGTCCATCGTAATAAAATTCTCCTTTGGGATTTATCATCTCGTCCACCAGAAATCCCACGAGAGCTTCTTGGATTGCCAAAAGCCGGAGATTCTCCAAGAGTTCTTCTCCGATCCGCAACATCTGTAATTTGGAAATATGTAAATATGTGAATGTTACACCAACAATTAAATATAAGGAGCTAGAAAACAATTAGTTATTAATAGGTTTATTTTACGTACAATTATATTGTCCGATATCACCTTGTCCCTCACAAAATGGTACATATGCTCACAGACGTAGTATCCACAAAAATTATTCCCTTGTTGCTATCTTAAGCACTTTAGTGGGAACAAAAACAAGTTATGAAATATCCGTTCTATAGAATGTACAAAATGTGCAAACTTCATACGTACCGAGAACATTATACTAAATGTAAGTTTTTCTTTGAGTTCACCACGGTGAGCCTTATGAAATCATTTCCATGTGCTGCGAATTAAAATAATGAATGATACAGTGTTAGGTGAAAATTTAGGAAACAAACTAAATATACAAGTATTGAATACAAGTTAAGTATGTCTTGAATGTCTTGGTACTTGTCCTTTGGTTTCCTTAAAAAATCAAGCATAGTAACATTGCTTTGATCAATCATAATTACAAGGAGAGTCCATTGAAAACTGTGTACATAAATGTTCATATTAGAACTAACTAATATTAATTAGGTGAGGAAAAGGAAAACGAAAATAAACGGTACCCACACTTACTTAAAGTTGTAAGGTAGTAGTATCTATTGCTTATAATTTTGTTGCTCCAAGAATTAGTATATTCGTTCCAATGTATCCTTTGGTTGATTATTTATCTTCTTTTGTTTAATAAGTGTTGGGTCCATGAAGCCAACATTGAAGTACGATCCTCTGAATTAGCATCCTAACTCTCTTCTTGGGAGGCTACCCCTCAAGATCACCAGGATCATCTCACCTGATCTTATACCGCAGCACTCCGCACACAAGACAAGCATCCAATTTCTCATATTCATCACCATCACCACGATAGAGGATACAGTCATTAGGGCATGCGTGTATCTTCTGAACCTCCAATCCCAGAGGGCAAACAACTTGTTTAGCTTCATATGTTGTGAACGACAATTCATTATTCTCGGGAAGCATGTTCTTTACAATTTTCAATATCCCCTGAAATGCCTTATCGGACACACCATTTTTTCCTTCCATTGCAATATTTCTAGTGTGGTACCCAATTTTTATGCCCCTTCTTGCAATCTCGGTACAATAAATTTTTTTTAACATCTATCATGGGCTACAACTTTTTTGATTCCTTCTCGGTTTTGGAGTCTTTCTATGCATCCCATAGCACCTGACCAAGATCATCAATAGGGCCATCTTTTGCAAACTCTTCTTCATTAGCCTCGCCCATTGTAGTATCTACAAAAACTTGGCCTGCAGCTCAGTCTGGAATGTTGTTATCATCCTTCTCTTCTTCGCCGTCTTCCATTATAACCCCTCTTTCACCATGCTTGGTCCAAACCAAATAGTTAGGCACGAAACCATATCTAAACAAGTGGCTGTGAAGAGTCCTCCAAGAAGAGTAGTCCTTATTACTACATTGGAAGTATGGACAACATATGAATCCCTTCTCTAGCTTGTTGGCTTTGGCCACTTCGAGCAAATAATGCAAGCCATCAACAAACTTCTTGGTCCGTCTGTCCGTGTTATACATCGATTGCCGGTCCATCTGCATCGTCTTACATGAAAAATGGACATAGGTCTTCGTATTAGATAAAGAACTCGATCAATATTGATAATTTACACCAATCAACTTTCATAAAGATAAAAACAATTCACAAGAAAATTACACTAATCAACCTTTATATCATTCACTAGGTCGAAAAAAAGAAAAATGCTAGAATTCTGGAATAGGACAATAAAGATATATATACACTAAAGATTACAGACGCTACATAGTTGATTTCACATAGTCAATAATCCTTAAATAATGGTACAACATAGTAGAATGTTCGCCCTTCAAGCTATCTCTGCACATGACTCAATTTTCTCTGAAGTCTATGGAGAGTCACCTCTGCTTCTCCAGTACTAGAAAATAATGGTACAATTGAAGATCTTTGAGTCCACATACTTGGGCTGAATATTATAAAGGAATTTTAAAATAATTGTCCAAACCTCTTTTGGAGCAAGTGCCACATTTAATAGAAGTATGGTGGCACAAAATATCCTGTCCAGGTAAAAGATTTGTTCACTGAGCATAGCCTATTTTGGCAAGCTAAAACCAACCAAAAGCTGTTGGGTCAAGGTCAGTGAACAGATCTCTGCCTGAATAGGCTATTGGGCCCCCAAACTTCTATTATGAGAATGTGACTCCAAAAGGTGTTTGGAAAACTATTTCAAGAATCTTTTATGATATTCAGCTTGAGTTTATGGACTCGAAGTTCTTCTATTCTACCATTTTTTTTGATTCTTGACTCCGTGAAGTCCACTATGGAGCGTCTGTAGTCTTTACTGTATCTTTGTTGTCCTGTTCCACAATTCTAGCATTAAGTTGATCGTTGTAATTTTCATGTCACTCTAATTTAACATGTAAACTATCCAAAAAATTGTAGCAATGATCAAATTCTATTTCCTACCGCTACATTTATTTACCTTAATTTTATTGCAATGACTAAATATTAAAAACACATTTACTCTATTTTTTCCCATACCTAATATTGTTCAAGATATTTATCTAATACGAATCATATATAACAAGTAAGCTATCCATCAAATTCTAGCTCAAAAATATGTATAAATAAAAATCCTCTCCATTCTCCCTCATTCTAAATAACTCATTTTTCTCTATCTTTAAAGCATAAAACAAAGCACAATAACAATAAATGAAGGGAGGATGAAGTAGCTAACCTTTACAATACTTTGGATGAGTGAAATCCCACAAAAATGAGGAACAAAATCGAGCAGCACCTCCCTAAGCTTGCTTGCTGGCCATGGAGCCCGAAGCTCCCAGTCTGAGTGGCTCGAGCTCGGGGAGAAAGAAACTGACTTTTATAGGCCATCCATTTAGTTCCGGTTGGCAACCGGGACTAAATGGATGGCCTTTAGTCCCAGTTGGTGTTTTCAACCAAGACTAAACGCCCCACCAGATTCCATCGTCCCCACTAGCCTTTACAACCGGGACTAAAGGGGCCTCTTTAGTCCCGGTTGATATTACCAACCGGGACTAAAGCTCCCGTCGTCGGTGGCCGTCTGTGGTGGCCGTTTGACCCGGGACTTAAGTTCCTTTAGTCCCGGGTCCAAAAACGATCAAGAGATATTACGCTGGATGGAAGGTCGTTTTAATTTTTGGTGTACTTAGTTTGTTCAGATTTGCACTACTAATTCTACTAGTGCTAATGACTTGTACTAGGTTCCACTTTCGGCACTCCAAAATCGGCACTCCTCTATGTACCATGGTTGTATCCATGATCTGATATCAAACTACAGCTCCACGGTTCTTATGCATGGGAGTCTGATTAATGCACGAAGGAACATGATTATGTCAAATGACAAAATATTTGTACACAAAAACTAACACAGCATTTGCTTGTATATTACACAGTTGTTCGACCTCTGTATTTTACCTGTCGGTCTATCATTATCGTCTTCCAAGTTAATTACGGGCGAAGAAAAGGATGCAACCATCCGTCTACGTAAGATTGAGGAATAACGATTGAGATTGAAACTGGAAAATCCCAACTAATGAGGAGCAGATTAATCACAGATAACGGATTTTACTCTCTCTTATATTTACTTGCCAGGTTAGTTTTTATTTAATAATTTTCTTACAGTTGCTCAATGGTTCTAGATGATAACATAACTTCGGTCAGGTGCAACACCTAGGAATTCGCCAACTAGTGGGGAGCAGATCAATAATCTAGTGATCTCATTCGCTGAGTTCTAAACAAACGTGCATGTTGGTGCACCCAAAAAGTTCTTCGTTGATAAGAGAGAACGAGGGGTAGGCGCACGTTGCTTCACATGCATTTCAGTTACTTGAGATGGTGCAGATAAATGCTTCAGTTGACTCTATAAAAACAAGAAAAAATGAACGACAAGCAAGTTTCTGCGCGTGGCAAAACTCATCTGTGCTCATGGTCTTCATGTTTTCCCAATTGCGTCAGAAAGAGAGCGTGGTGTGTGCGTGCGCTAAACCCTCCGAATCACTCAATAGCAAAAACTCTGTACATATAAATACGTAAGTACAATATGTCTCTCTTCCAACACATCCTAATATAGGTAATAATGCTTATGAAATTGAGAGTCAGAGGAAAAAGAAAACAGGCTCTACAAAACTTTGTTTCTTTATATGATAACTGTTTCTACAGGTTTTTGTCGTCTATGCGCAACTTGCATTATTGTTCTACATCTACTCCCACTTGTTTCTAGGGTCAATGATTCCTACACGTTATTACACGATGCAACACGTGCGAATCATATTTTCAACTTGTAAGCAGTAAATGCTTAGCCAATTATAACCCACAAGCATGCATCCTGAAGATACTATATGCCAACTTTGCCTCTTAACAAATTAACTTGGTGTCGAGAAACTAACCACGGAAACATCCAGAATATTAGTGTCAGGCAATGAACTTTGGCCTCGGTATGACTAAAAGTTTTACAAGCTGCCAATCCTGCCTCAGATCCAAAATACAAGCCGTTTAGGGAATATCAACTTGGTCTCCAATGATATACTTTGACTAGCACTTTCTATGTAACTATACAACTTTAAATAAAAGTAATTACACATGATGAATCTAACAACAGTACACTTCTTTCGAGAATCATGAATCTATCAACACTGACACCATGTCTTTTCAATCTACATGATTTTTCATTTATCTTTTCTTTTAGGAAAAGGAAATTGTTTAATTTCCAGCCGCGCTGCTGCAGCCGTATCTATCAGTGGTCGAATCAAAAAGCTAGACCACGGAAATTCTGGAGCTATTGTACATTACATTTTCCTTCAATGGTAAAAATCAAACTAATGATAAAATTACCAACAGGGAAACTTCTGGTAGGATATAAACACATGGGGGCAGATATGATACACTAGTTGGTTACCACGCTACAGCCGTCGAGGCCTTATTGTACAGATTAATTAATGACAGATATGATCTATGATCATTCTGCAATCTCCGAGATTTCCATACATCTAATTGTACCTCAATAATTGAACATTTTTTTTTCCAAACGTAGTAGAGTAGTAGTTTAATTATGAGTACTTAAATAGGTGCACGTCAGATTCGACATCGTTACCAAAATTATAGCAGCCTTACATTGTTTAAATTAATCTAGAGGTCCTACTTGATTCTCAGTTTCTTAGTCTTCATTCTCCTTTCCTTTCTTTTCTTCTACTTGAAATTTCTGCCACTCACCAAGGTTGCTGCAATGATTTTCCCTAGTCTTTGATGCCTGTGGCTCAAGGACAAAGCTTAATATACTTGCATTCGCAGCCACTACTATGCAACACCTCATCTGTGAGGCCCAAAGCACACTACGTACTATGCTGTCCCTACCATTTTATTAGCACGAATGCCAAGCCGCCACAGTTATTTTTTTAAGAAGCTGAAGTACATGTGGCTACTTGGATCCGAAATTCAAGCACATTAATCTTTTCATGGAATGTGTACTAGTGTATATGTGTTTCCTTTTCTTTATATTTAAATAAGTTGATCGAGAATGAGAAGACCTTCACACTGGTAATTCAGTGAATCAATGTAAAGGAAGCAAGTAGTAATAGCCTGTGAATAAGAAAGCATGTAATAGTGCATCTCACACTAGCTTGTACCGTTTCTTTTCCTTGGTAGTAGTTATAAATCTTTGGATCGAGTTGTATTATAGAAGGATTATTTTTCATGATGATGATGATTTTAGGCGATGGATGCACCAAACCCCGATCCTCTTGATATCAAAGAGGTCACCAACTCTTATCACATGCTCTACAATATTGGCATCTGTCTAGATTGGTTTGTGTGCTCAAGCACTACCACGTTGCCACCATCGGTGTTTAGACCTGGTAACCTATCGAGGCGGGTGCTTGAGGTAGTGTTTTGGTTAGTGGGGCTCATCGAGATTAGGAACTCGAAGGTAAACACAGACACACGATTTAGACAAGGTTCGAGCCGCTAGATTGCGTAATACCCTACGTCCTGTGTGTTGGTTGGATTGAATTGCTTTGGAGGGGGTCCCTGCCTCGCCTTATATTGCCAAGGGCAGGGTTACAGGTCGGTTGATTACAAGAATACTAGTCGGATGTGACTAGAGGAGTTCTACTCTTATTATAATGAGTACTTTCCTAATTCTCGACTAGTTCCTATCTTTTCATGTAGACTACGCCGTCCTGTGCCACGGTCTCCATGTCAGATGCGTCTCGATGTCCAGCCTCATATTTAGGACTGTCCAAACATTCTGACGGATCCATATAAATGTATGTACGACATCCACTACTACCAGATCAGTGTACTGGCTACTCAAGCACCCTAGCCATCATATGAACTCCTCTGTGGACAATGCTCCGGTGAATCTTCCATTGCACTCAACACAAATTTTATAATCAAGCATTTGGTGTATTGAATCTTGACACAATGCACGAAAGCTAATACTTCGACCCGTTAATTTCAACAACCGTTGGATCATCTGGTGTTAACAATCCAGCTTTAGGGATTTGTAGCTTCTTTTAATTTGCAATTCCAAACATAGTCATAAGCCAATACTTTGATCATTAAGTCCTATTAGACAATGCTAAGTTATATACTAACAATCATATTAGCTCCAATAACTATGAAATCATTCAATAACCAAAATAACAAACTATACAATGGAGCTGTCGAGCCTGGTATCCGGTGTTATTGAGATATTCTTTCAGATTGGGCATCGATAGCCACGCCCGGGGGTTGTAGGCCACGTTTGCTGCGACCCACTAAGTATGGTGCCACGTTGTCCCTCTCTACAGTCGTCCTTCTTGCTATGGCATTCTCTATTCTTGTGCACTTCTGTAATCAAATGTGTTAGATCGAGTACGTTGGCATGCCAGCATTGCCGATGTTTTTCTCTAGGACCTCGGGGAGCGTTATGCGCGCCTGTAGGTGTGTCCTCATCCACAGCTTCAGATTTTTTATAGAGATAAATCGCCATCTTGATTCAGAGTGGCTCTGGCAACCTTCTACAATATGGCAATTCGATGGTACTTTAGTATAAGCACATGGCGTTCCAAGCATTGGTTATTGAACACAATACAATTGGCCAACATTAATGATGGATCATGATCTTAGTCAACCTATCTGTTCCACTTGCATTCGCATAAAACTAGAGAGATGCCAAAGCATCAGCATCGCAGCCGGATCCAGCCAAGAAGTTCCACGAGGCTCACGCGGTCGTCACCTAACCCCAGCTGCTCGGATCCATCGATCATTCTACACTATATAAACCCTACCTCCATCCCATCTCACCAGCAGCTTCGAGCTTCCGAGTCTCAGTTCACTCGAGCTTGCAACGCAACAGCTTTCTGTTGCTTGCACAGCTCGATCAAGCTTTTCCTTCCTAGAAATCTAGGGCATTAGCTGCCACAGCCAATAAAAAGACATGGGAAGCCTTGACAGCAACCCTGCCTCCTTCGACGCGTTCGCCGCTGAGGCCGACGGCTTCCAGCCGCTCAACGCTGAGGACGTCCGCTCCTACCTCCACAAGTCCGTCGACTTCATCTACGACTACTACAAGTCCGTCGAGTCCCTGCCCGTGCTCCCCGACGTCGAGCCGGGCTACCTCAGCCGCCTGCTGCAGTCCGCACCACCCAGTGCCGCCGCACCGTTCGACATTGCTATGAAGGAGGTCCGGGAGGCCGTGGTGCCGGGGATGACCCACTGGGCCAGCCCCAACTTCTTCGCCTTCTTCCCTGCGACCAACAGCGCTGCGGCCATCGCCGGGGAGCTCATCGCCTCCGCCATGAACACCGTCGGGTTCACCTGGCAGGCGAACCCGGCGGCCACGGAGATGGAGGTGCTCGCGCTCGACTGGCTTGCGCAGCTCCTGCGCCTGCCCGAGAGCTTCATGATGAACCGCACCAGCGCCGGGCGCGGCACCGGCGGCGGCGTCATCCTCGGTACCACCAGTGAGGCAATGCTGGTCACGCTTGTCGCCGCCCGCGATGCCGCGCTGCGCCGTATGGGCTCCAACGGCGTCGCCGGGATCGCGCGGTTGACCGTCTACGCCGCCGACCAGACCCACTCCACCTTCTTCAAGGCGTGCCGTCTCGCCGGCTTCGACCCGGCCAACATCAGGTCGATGCCCACCGGCCCTGACACGGACTATGGCCTTGACCCGTCGAAGCTGCTCGAGGTCATGCAGGCTGACGTCGACGCTGGCCTCGTGCCAACCTACATCTGTGCCACGGTCGGCACCACGTCGTCTAACGCCGTCGATCCGGTGGGCGCCGTCGCCGACGTCGCCGCCCGGTTCAATGCGTGGGTCCACGTCGACGCCGCCTACGCCGGGAGCGCCTGCATCTGCCCGGAGTTCCGGCACCACCTCGACGGCGTGGAGCGCGTCGACTCCATCAGCATGAGCCCGCACAAGTGGCTGATGACGTGCCTCGACTGCACCTGCCTATGGGTCCGCGACGCACACCGCCTCACCGACTCCCTGGAGACTAACCCGGAGTACCTCAAGAACGACGCCAGTGACTCCGGCACCGTCACCGACCTCAAGGACATGCAGGTCGGTGTCGGCCGCCGCTTCCGTGGGCTCAAGCTCTGGATGGTCATGCGGACATACGGTTCCACCAGGCTCCAGGAGCACATACGCAGCGACGTCGCCATGGCCAAGTTGTTCGAGGAATGGGTGCGTGCGGACGACCGGTTCGAGGTCGTTGTGCCGAGGAACTTCGCGCTTGTGTGCTTCAGGGTCAAGCCCCACGCTGGCATGACAGAGGAGGAAACTGAGGCAGCTAACCGTGAGCTCATGGAGCGCCTGAACAGGACCGGGAAGGCGTACCTTGCGCACACCGTGATCGGCGGCAAGTTTGTGCTGCGGTTCGCGGTGGGGTCGTCGCTGCAGGAGGAGAGGCATGTGCGAAGCGCGTGGGAGCTCATCAGGAAGAAGACCACCGAGATCATGAGCGGAGAGATGTCGGTGTAGTGATTTTTGGCGATGTTCTTACATACATGTGTCCGATTAATTGTTGTTTTCGTTTCGGGAGGTGGTGTCAAATAAACCCTTTGGCTGGTTTGTGGTTGCATGAATAATATATGGAGGTGTTTTACCATACTATATACGGCATAAGCTGCCTTGTTTTGATGTTTTTTTCTATGGTCTTATTGCTTTGTTCCACTAATATAAGGCTCCGTATGTTTCTGCTTTTGGCTTGTGTATTATTGCAACTTGCAGAAATTTGCAACCTGCAAGCTGCAATCTGTAATCTGGAATCTAAGACTATTAGGGCCTAACAGAACAGTAGAATAGCTCATAAAATTGCGCTTGTAGAAATTGGGTCAGATGAACGTGAAGGGGCTTCATCAACGCCGAGGGCAGTGCAATGGATAACGAGTTACAATGATGCGCAACACTTCGTCAGACAGGAAGCAATGACTAACTGAAGCTTACCTGTGGTACCCTAGAGTACACTCCTTCATCTACGGTACACAATCCCATGGGTACTTAATTATTAAGAGTATATGTGCAGCTTTGGTTCTGCACACGTATGCACGTTGGAGAAATGGTTTGTGAACCCCAACATCATACTTCACGAACTTCAACAGCTAGGAAGACGCACACCAAGAGAAGACCCGGAAGATGAAAGCAATAATGGATCATCGTTGTCGTTCTCAAGATATTCCTGACCACAGAAGTAATGCAAGACATTCTTGACTAGACAAGCAATGGAGGAAGGCATCCCACCTGATCATCATTTTTTTGGTTCGTCACTAGCTCAAAGCACGACAAGAGGAGCAAGATATGCTGGTGACCAAGGTCACGACGATGAGACGGGCGACCACAACTTTGTGACTGAAGATCTCAGTGCTGAAGATTTCCCATGCTTGACCAGCTTGAGATGTTGAAGCGTTTCAGCCACATTGTAACACTGATGAACTTGGAGCCAGGTTAGGATTGACCTTTATCTGAGGTGCAGTTATAAGCTGCTGAACCAATCTTCTCTAATGCTTTGTAGGAACCACAGTACCAAAATACCAATTTCTGATTAGGTCGAGGTGCAATTGAGGTTTGATATATTGTTGAAGCTTCAGGTAAACTTTATCACCGTGCCTTTCAATCTGATTCTTATGACCTTGGTTCTTCCTTGTGCCCATCAGTCTGGGGTGATAAGAAGAGCTTACATATAGTTGAGTCCACTACTACAGATTTTGCCATCCCAGCTGCCCAATCACCGCTGGTTTTGGGTGTACCAGCGGTGATAGGGTATCACTGCTAGTTCTAAAGCATGCAGGGGTTGTGGACATTAGAACCGGTGGTGAAAAGGGGAATCACCGCCAGTTACAATAATGACCAATCTTCACCACCAGCTCCAAATACAAGCTGGCAGTGATAGGCAACCCACAGACCCGAATTTTTTGTTGACCGGAGTTAATTGTCTCACTCGTGTCCACCTCCTCACTTCCCCATCCCCTCCCCTCCCTCACTTGGCACACTTCCCCATCTGCCTACCCTCTCCTCCTCCGTCACCCCCTCCCTTTCCTCCATGGCTCTCCTCCCTCCACCAGCCGCCTCCCCTCCTCCTCCCTCCTTTCTCCCTTCGCTCCCCTCTCTCCCTCTCCTCAAGATCTCGCCGCCCCTCTCCTCCCCCCTCCGCATGCCTGTAACACCCTAATTTTAAACTTTTGCAAATTAAAAAATTTGTTAGAATTTGCTATAATTTAATTGTATGTGTTTAAGGATTTAATGATTTTATAAGGTTTTGTTTAATTTCTTAGGCATTCAAATATTTTTTTAAAATTTAATTAATGAATCATAGGAGTTTATTGTTGCATTCATCCTGGTACATTGATCTTGGTAGTTTGAATTCATGTTTGAATCCCTTTTAAAATAATAGGAAAACCTTTCTTTCTCTTTCTCTTTCTCTTTTCTTTTTTGGCCCATTTTCCCTTTCGGACCAGCTCCACAGCAGCATCGCCGCAGCACGCCGGCCCAGTAGCTGCCCATCCTCCATGCCAGCCCACTCCCGTGCCTGCTTCTGTCGCCTCCCAATGATAGGCGGGCCCGCCTAACATCCCTTCTGCCGCGTCGCGCCCGAGCCGTACTTGAGCTCGAGTCCGTGCCACCCCCGCTTTGAGTCTGCCCGCCTCCGGCCTTGGGCCCGCACGCTAAGGCCAAGCATCCGGGCTATAAAATCGAGCCGCCACACCCCTCGACCTCACCAAACCCTAGCTCCTTGCTACCTTGAGCTCCTGCACCGCCACCCGAGTTCGAACCCTAACCGCTAGGCCGTCGCGTTCGTTTTCTGCCGCCACCGCCTTCCCATCAATGAGATCACTGCCCGGAGCTTCATGACATGGTAAGCAAGCTGCCCGTGTAGATCCCATGCGCTCTCATGCCCTCTTTCGCACGCACGAGCTCGCCGGAGTTACCGCCACCGCGCCGAGCCGCTCCACCGCTTCGCCTCGCGCCGTCGTCACCTTGGCCGCTGTGGAATCCACCTATAGTGGTTCATCACGCTGCCAGCTTCGTCCTGAGCCAGTCCCCGTCGAGAATCGTGGACCGCCACTCGAGCTATGCTCGATTTTGGTGAGGCCGCCGCTCGTCGCCACCTCCGCCGCCCGCTTCCTCCTGATGAACCGCAGCCGTCCGATCGGGTGCCGACGGCCCAGGTCGGATCTGACCCGGGTCAATACCGGTCAACCTGAGCTGCGCATGCTGCTTTTGCAAAAAGGCCCCTGCTTTTCTCTCTTTTTGCACCCGAGGTCCTGCGCAGTTCAAAAGTAATTAGGTTTTAGATCCTTTTTCTTCTGTTTAGGCTCCTGCTCTTTTATAAAATCCCACTCGCCATCTTGTTTTAGCCATTTTTCACGTTAGACCTTCTGTTTATATGTTTAATTTGGTTTTAGCCCTCGATTTCTTTAAGTTTAGTCCCTGGAAGTTTAGTTTTCTCGCAGTTAAGCCCCTGATTCTTCTTTAGTTCATATCTTTATTATTTTAAATCCATTTTAAGCGATTCTTGTGCCTATGAGTTCATGTTGATGCATAGATTAGTTTTATGATCTTATTTTGCTCTGTTGCTACTACTTGATATAATTTTTTCTTATTTTAGTCTTTTATTTGCTTGTATGTACATGCTTGATGCGCATAGATGGATCGCAGTTCGAGGAATTCGAAGAGCAAGGCTTTGAAGAGCAGCAAGAGAAAGTTCAGGAAGGCAGATCGTGCCCTTGATCACAATCTGATCCTATCCAACCTTTACTTTCATGTTCAATACACATATGCTATGCACTTTAAGTATATAAACATGATGGGTCCTATTTAAGGTGGGTCTAGTTTTATCCCTACACCTTGATTAACCTTGGTTTACTTTACTGTTGGGTAGTTCTTGCTTAGTTGCTCTAACTAGGTATGGTGGTATTAATGAACCAATGCTTAAAATTATTTATTTATGATATACCTTCCATTAATACAAGATCACCAACCATAAGAACTATGTGGCTCTAGTCTTGGCTAATTAATTAGAAACTCTAGTTTGTGGTAGCTTTACCCAAAAGGGGCAAGAGGAGGGGACAGTAGTTGGTGTATAGCCCGGCCCTCAGACTGATCTGCTCTATGGTAGCTTCGCAATTTGAGAGAGGTTTATGCATTGCGTTGATCATGAAACCTTAGCGAGCTATCTTTTCTAGGGATTCTTTGTAAAAACCTCGTAACGTCCCTATGCAATCACATCTCGAAAGTGTGGTATTGGGCCTAGCCCGCATAGCATGGTTGGGTCTAAAGTTCTTATGTGACTTGTGGTAAAAGTGTACAACCATTGCAGAGTGTCAAATTGTTATAACAGCCGTGCTCATGGTCAAGAGAGTCCTGGACCCTCACATGATTAATTTATTGGAAGTTGAATTAAACTGATGTTATTTATTGTTGCTATCTTTATTTATGTTCATGCTTAATGTGGGTGGTATAAACTTATACACCAACCAATTAAAATACTGAAATGCTATTAAACCATAGCCTATCCTTGCATAGCCTTACACTACACGTTCCCCACGCTTGCTGAGTACCAACCATAAGTGTACTCATGCTTGCTAAAACCGCTGCTCAAAGCACATCAACTTTGAGGAGTTTTTGAAGACTTTGAAGAGTTCTAGGCGTACGTGTGCCACCAGTCAGCTGCCTGTGAAGTCGTTGTCGTCGTTGGAGTTCCGCTGCTAAAATAAAGACTTGTTTTGCTATTCGAATTAAAGACTTTCGGTCATGTAATAAATATAATACTCTCTTTACGTTTTGACACTATCTATGGTATTTACTGAAGTCATTGCATGTGTGAAACTTGATCCTGACACACATGTAATTTAGTCATCTGGTTTTTCCTTTAAAACCAGGTGTGGCAGCACCCCTCACAGCTCATGGTGGCAATGAGGAGCGGCAGCGGCGGCCGGCGCGCTGAGCAGCTGCGCCCCGTGGGGGTGACAAGGGGCGGCCGGTGGTGTGGGGGCAAGGAGCAGTGGTGGGCAGCCCTCTCTCTCCTACCGGGCGCACGGTGGCCTGGGTGATGGGGCAAGACGAAGGTACGGCGGCAGTCAATGTGGGGCAAGGCGTGGTGGATTTGGATGCGGCAATTTCTAGGTGTCCCCCCCTCTCTCTATCTCTCTATTCGACAACGGCCGGCGGATTGTGGGGGCGCGTTGCCGCGGCAGCCAGCAGGGCATGGGGGCAAGGCGCTGTGGTGGGATCCAGCGGCGGCTGGCGTTTTCTTTTTTGGAATGGGTATCACTGCCGGTTGTTGGGCTAGCGGTGATGGATGATCCCATCACCGCCCATCACTGCCAAAACTGGGGGTGATGTAGGTTTGGGGGCTGACAGTAATAGGCCCTTGTGAAGTAGTGGTTTAAGTAAGCTTGAATATTTCCTGCCAAAGTGTACTGGTGAATATATGATCTCTGATGCCATGACGTCTGAATATCTAAATCATGTAAATCTTGGCAATTGATAGTGCAGTGAGAGGATGATCTCCATATGGAACAGACAAAAGTGTACTGTTGAGAATTATATTGAACCATCTTCAACAATTTGGCATGGTTATGTAAATAGCTACCACCTATATGAAATGTTTGGCACCAGTTTCTAGGCTGATCTTGTTTTTTTGAATGATCCTGATGATGGCATGGGAGGGGACTTGTGGGAGCTGGATCATGCACAGATGCCCAGGAACACGACGGATGGTTTCTTTGACGTTATTGGGCAGTGCATCCACAGTCAATGGCAAGCTTGGAGATCTCCTTAATTGCTCCAGTAAGAAATTACGGCATGCACTTCTATATTACCACTTGAAGATGTAAGCACATGGAAGCTACGTTCTCAAGCAACGAGCAGAGGAAGGGCTTAGATTATGACGTTATGAAATCACAAGGGAAACGTTGTAACTTGTAAAAGGATGCAGGAGTGGACCAGATCCTTGGCGCCCCTGTTCTATGTCAATGCAGACACTACATCCCACATGCAACCAACGTTCAGGGCACCATCTTCTAAGTTAATAATGCAGACACATCCCAATTTCGAAATAAGATACCTACCAAGATCAAAGAGCCGAATATATACACTACTATACAGAAGCACATCGCAGAGCAAATCAAGCCAAACATAGCTGCCAATAATGAAGAAGCCCCGGAGCGTCCTCCGGTTGCAGCAATAATTGCCGTTGCAGTCATCTTCTTCCTCTCTGACATGGTTCTACCACTGCACCAGCACGGGATCGATCTCATTGAACACACCTTCCTTGTAAGCATAATGCTCCTCCAAGGCTTTGATCTCTCCATACACTTCAAACCACTTTTACCCCAGGAAAATAGCAAAATCCCGTCAGGAAAATTATTTCTGACAATAAACCGATAGGCAAATCCCGATGGAATAAAACGACAGAAAATAAAATTGCCTTTAAGCTTCCCGACAGAATTAATTTCCTGTCGTTTTTTTCGGACGATAACCTCACAGGAAAAGAAGTGGATGGCTTCAGACCATATTCCTTATGTCATTTCTATTGGCACTTCTATTCCTAAGTCCACACCGTTTCGCTTTGAGAATTACTGGCTGGATTTCTCTGATTTTTTGCCCACATTAGAAGTTCATAGGCATTCACCACCTTACTTTGCCAATGCTGCAAGAATGTTGTCAGCCAAGTTTGAACAGGTACGTGCTAGCCAGCAGGTAAGGTTCCTTGTGGTGGAACCTGTCCACCAGGGTTTGAGTCCTCGACTCGACACTAGTGCTTGCATTTTTCCTAGATTTATTCTAGGATTTAACCGGCGCTATACTTTAATTGGTAAGCGACATGACCGTCGATAGCGAGGTGCCAATGGTGACTTCGCAATCTCGAGGATCTGCCGGCTTAGTCTCTCAGAGATGATTATAAGGGTATGGTTGCATGCACGTATTCATAGGGTTGAGGGTACGTGCACTTGTGAGCATCTGCATCTGCACTGTGTTCCAAAAAAAAAACAGGTGCGTGCTAGACTGAAGAAATGGAGCAAGCAACTATCCAAATTGGGAAAGCTCATCAATAAAAGTAATTGGGTTCTAGCCCTGTTAGACGGACTTCAAGATCAAAGACCTTTGGATCGTGTAGAAGCTAATTTGATATCTATTATTAAAACCCACTTAGCCACTTTTAGAAGAAAAAGAATATACCGGAAGCAAAGAAATACAACACGATGAGTCAAATTTGGAGATGAAAATTCTAGCTTATTTCAGATAATGGCTACATATATCTCGGTTACTTCTACAAGATGGCACATGTCTTACAGGACCAAATTACAGGTGCTCTTTGGTAATCCTACAAGGAACGGCTGGGGTCATCTGAAATTGAAGGGATATCTTATAATCTGGCAATTCTTGTACAACAGGTTCTTTTAACGGAGCTTGATAGTGCTTTCTCTATGGAGGAAATTGAAGCTGTAGTTAAGGATATGCTAGCCATGCCCCTGGACCTCATTGCTTTAATGGGATGTTCATTAAGAAATGATTTTCCTTGAAGGAAACCTGGACCTTACTAGCATGTGTTTCAAGAGCTCTCCAAGAAATCTAAGCATGTGTTTGGTTCCACGAACAGTGTGGGACGGGATGGTTCAATCCTATTTTTGAATGCGTTTAATTAGTTGGGGGATATACGGGATGGGATCAGCCCTCAAAGGAAACACTCCCTGTTTTTGTGGGATAACTCCATTCCTCCGAAATGAGCGGACGGGGTGTCCCACTTCATCTCTTATCATGAGTCATTTTGTTCCATCCCGCACGTTGTGCAAGGCAAGACTGGCGTGGCGCAGGATGAGGCGAGGCTAAGCGGCTTTGGCGAATGGCAAGGGTCAGCAGGCACCAGGTTTGGCGAGACGTTTTGTATCATCCCGCACATGGTGCGGAGGCAACCCCAAGACCGGCAGGGGTGAGCTCCCGGGGCCGCACGGCTAGCTGGCTGCCAGCACAGTTGGGTGAAGCTCCTCGGGCGGCACTAGCAAGCTTTGCAGTGATAGATGGCAACGGTAGCTGCAGCCACCGGACTGACGTAGAGGAAGATTGTGCTCATTAGAATCACCACTACTACAGAGAGGAATATCACCACGGTCCCAAAACTGACATCACCGCCGGTTTTGGGAATCGGTGGATTTAGAATGGCGGTGATAGCCGACCTCCCAACCGGCGGTGATGCCCTGTTCCAAAAAACAAAAAACAAACTAGCGTCATCGCTGTCATCACTTCCATCACCGGTCCTTCCCACCGCGTGATGTGCTCGCACCTTGCACCTCGCCAGTTCTCACCACCATCTCACTGGATTAGGCGTTCCCACGCGTTGCGCCGCAGCAGCTCAACTTGCTGCTTGATACCCACCACACGCCGCTAGCTTAGAGAGAGAGAGAGCCTCACCACCTACCGATGGAGCCATGCCCACCGGAAGCCAAGCCCACGCCGCACCTTGCGCCCGTGCCATCAGGCGCTTAGCCCACGCCGCACCTGCTACTCACTGCCGCCGCGAGTGCGGGGCGAGCAGAGGGTGGAGGGGAGGGGTGGCAGGGAAAGAGGATGCGGTTGGGGGTGGGGAGGGAGTAGAGCTCTAAGATCCAGGGGAGAGAGGTAGAGAGGGGATCCAGTGAATGGGGGAGGAAGGAGAGAGGAAAAGGATGGAGAGAGCGGGGCGGAGGGGGGGAGGCGTGGTGGTCCTTGGGAGATGTGCTGGTGGGTGAGTCTTTTCATGGGTCCACCTCATGCATCACCGTCGGTTGGTGTTAAAATTGGGTGGTGATAGCATCACCGCCAGATTTTAACACCAACCGGTGGTGATATGAACATATCACTGCCGGTTTATTGCTAAAACCGACAGTGATGTTATTTTTTCTTACCGCCCGATAGTGAAAGGTTATTACCGCTAGTTTTATTTAATCCGGCAGTGATAGATCGGCCAGGATAGACCTTTCTATAGTAGTGGACATGGGTTCCAGTGACGGTGGCTAAGAGAGAAGAAAATGTTGTTCCCAGTGACGGTGTCTAAAGAGAGCAGAAAATGTTGTTCCCGGTGATAGTGTCTAAGAGAGCAGAAAATGTTGTTCATCTCATCTATTGTAGTTCCTCTAACCAAACAAAAAATCGGGATGGATCCATCCCTCTTAACCAAACACGAGTCCGGATGATCTTATCCCCAAAAACTGGGACAGGACCAACTCATCCCAACTTGTAGCTGCTTCAAGGTTTATATACGTCTAAATTTAGATCATTAATCAGATCCGATGAGATACAGAAGTAAAAGAAAGAAATCTGGAGGCTAAGCTTGCAGTTATCTTACGAATATTAAAACACTAAAAGGGTAGAAAAATCAATGACAGCCACGTGAGACTTACACATTTGTTATCTCATCATCTAGTACTGGGTAGAAGTACATTGGAGAGCAAAGCAGGCAAAGTTGCAAACAATGAAGTGGAGGAGCTTGCCCGCGGCGACTGTAGCGATCGCCACTGGCGTCGTCTTCTTCCTCTCTGCCATAGGAGCACCAGCGGCCATGGCCAGTGTCGTCGAACACACCTTTGTTGTAAGTATTATGAGCATCCATGGCCACTGCCCTCTATTGTTTCTGCATAATGTTAACCAGCATCCGTACTGGATCTGGAACAGGCAATGCAAATGTACATTTCCATAATTGATTTGTTGGAACATGCATATTTAGGTGAGACAGGTGAAAATGACGCACTTGTGCAAGGAAACGCTGGCAACCGTGGTGAACGGGCAGTTTCCAGGGCCAGCAATAGAGGTCACAGAGGGAGACTCGGTGACAGTTCATGTCGTCAACCAGTCACCCTACAACTTAACAATCCACTGGTAAAACTGCAAATCCTTTTATTATAGCATAGAGAAACAACCTGCACATTGCACTTCTAGCAACAAACTTTTCGCCATGTCTAAAAACAATTCACATATAACTTCCACTGCATTTGGATCTGCTCAGTCTGTCAAGCGCGTGAAATATACTCCAGCGCTGATCTACTGCCTAAGATGGGGATTCAACATTAAGTTGATTGCCGGCACATGAGAAATAGCGCATCAGATTTCATTTTGTTTTCTGAAGCTTCTGTTCTGTGTTTTCTGATGCAGGCATGGAGTGAAGCAGCGGCTCAACTGTTGGGCAGACGGGGTGCCAATGATCACCCAGTGCCCCATTCTACCAAACCAGAACTTCACCTATAGATTCAACGTTGCTGGACAGGAAGGCACATTGTGGTGGCATGCTCATGTTTCCTTCCTCCGGGCTTCCGTGCACGGCGCCTTGATCATCCGGCCGAGACGTGGGGCCAGCTCGTACCCATTTCCGAAGCCTTACAAGGAGATCCCCATCATTATAGGTTCTATATGGAAGCTGAATAGTTTTCGAATTTGGCATGGTTGCAGAAGTGCTATTATTCTCCCGGCTGAACTCTTGTTACTTTGATCTTGGTAATGGCAGGTGAGTGGTGGGAAATGGACCTTTTAAAGGCGGACTGGGGCATTAAGCAGCATGTGATTGATGCTTACTTCAATGCATCGACAATAAACGGAAAGCTTGGAGATCTCTACAGCTGCTCTGGTAATCAAGTAGTAATTTTGATAAAGGGGCACAATTTCCTAATTTCGATTGGATTCAACTCTGCAGGTGCCGTAGAAGATGGATACTTGCTTGATGTGGAACCCGGAAGAACCTACCTGCTACGAATTATCAACGCTGCGCTCTTTGCTGAGTACTACCTAAAGATCGCCGGCCACAAGTTCACGGTTGTCGCCGCAGACGCCAACTATGTTAGCCCGTACACCACGGATGTCATTGCCATTGCACCCGGTGAGACCGTGGATGCCCTTCTGGTCGCCGACGCTGATCCTGGCAGATACTATATGGTAGCCGTGCCCAACCAGTCGCCGTTGCCAGACCCGCAAAGCCCAACGTTGATCACCAGAGGAATAGTTCAGTATAGCAACAAGCAAAGAGCTGCCGATGGAGGAGGACGTCCATCCAGTGATATTCCAGTGTCACCAGAGATGCCTGACCAGCATGACATGATTACATCGTTCTACTTCCATGGAAACCTGACAGGCCTACACCATCCCCAGCACCTGGAGGTGCCGAAGCATGTTGATGAGCGCCTGTTCATCACACTCGGCCTGGGCTCCATCTGCCGGGGAGGACAATCTTCCTGCAAGAGGAGCGAGAACAATGAGTCCATGGATGTGGCGACCATGAACAGCTTCACCTACCAGCAACCTGCGGTCGCTACACCACTCCTGGAGCTACACTACTACAGCATCGACAACCGCGTGCTGAGCATGCTGCAAGAGCTCCCAGACAAGCCGCCGAGGGTGTTCAACTACACCGACCCAACCCTTATCCCACCTGGACCCAAAGAAGCCAAGCTGGAGCCGACGTCCAAGGCGACGATTGCACGGCGTTTCCGGCAAGGGGCTGTGGTGGAGGTGGTGTTCCAGGGTATGGCGATTTTATCAAGCGAATCGAACCCGATGCACCTACACGGGCATGATGTGTTCGTGCTCGCTCAGGGCGAAGGCAACTATGACGCAACGAGGGATGTGCCAATGTACAACCTTGTGAATCCGGCTGTCAAGAACACCGTATTTGTGCCGAGGCTTGGCTGGGTTGCTGTCCGCTTCATCGCAGATAATCCAGGTGGGTCGCAGATCTCCCTTGTCCGTTAAATTTATTTTTACTTGAAATAGCTGCAGACCTAAAAATTTACTTTTAGCCGGTATTATGTAGGGAAAAAATATCCTGTGATACGAACGTCACATGCAAATAACACAGCTAGATTATAGAATACTATTTTTAAGTAGCTTCCAAATTTGAACAAAAATCTTATTGGACAAAAACAGTTAGCTAATTATTATTGTAGCTATCATAAATATAACTATCATAAATCGCAAGAGCTGTGTTTCCAAGAGAAAATAAGAATTTTCTCCATCTTTCGACATATTAACCCCCCACATTGAAGAAAATTATTTCATGTTTAGTTTCTGGGAAACTATTACATTTCACTCAATCTAACGATTTGTTTAGACGTGCACTGTATTTACTGGTGTATCTTTGAAACATCACCACCAATATCTAATACTTTGTCTGTCATGGTGTACAGGGATATGGTACATGCATTGCCATTTTGGGTTTCATCTCTCAATGGGCATGGTTGCATTATTCATCGTAGAGGATGGGTCAACAGTGAACACATCTCTCCCTGCACCACCTGCGGATTTTCCAACATGTGGACATGACCACAATGTTATGTCAAATGAGTTCTACCCTATCTAAGGAAATTGAACTGACATTGATAAATGGAGTCTAGTAGACAGTTCCAAACACTGACTTTCAAATAAGTTTACAGAGGAAAGATGCATAAATCTCGAGATGAAACAAAAATCCTTGCTAGTCAAAATTAATCTGTATATGTATCTTGAGATGTGTCCTATTAGGTAAACATTTAATCTATAACGTTGAGCTGTAATTATGTAAACATGGGCAGAGAGACAAAGAGGACGCTAGGTTATTTCCAAAGGCATCCTCTAAGCCCCACCATAAAAAATTATGGGTGCCTACCCTATCTATGGGACATTATAGAATATTAATTATAACACTAAAGCAATGAAATAAATGATGTGCTACAAATAAAACATTTAGGCGAGTGTCCGATGCTGAAGGGCGCCACGCGTCGGCCATCTAGCGTGGTCCTGCACGGCGCGTCCTTTGCAGGGCTCCTGCACAGAATTTTTTTCCATGCATTATGAGTGACGGCCCTAGCAAGATACGTTACCACTAACTCGTTAAAGGTTATGGGTTATGACGTGCATCACTGCGTATCACCTTTCCCAAATCACATAGCTTGAGTTCTCAAGTAGTGCTGCTGTTCTAGCCGGTTTGCTCTGCGATGCACACTTCTATACACTACGGGAAAGCTAAAAATTGCCGAGTGTATTTTTTTTACCGAGTGTTTTTTTGCGAGCACTCGGCAAACAAGCTCTTTGCCGAGTGCCAAGCCAAAAACACTCAGCAAAAAAAAACACTCGGCAAATCGGGGCTTTGCCGAGTGTCAAATAAAAACACTCGGCAAAGCCCCCTCTTTGCCGAGTGTCAAAAAAAAACACTCGGCAAAGAAGGGGGTTTGCCGAGTGTTTTTTTTTTGACACTCGGCAAAAAATAATTTTTTTTCCTCTTTTCACTATGAAATTTTTTCTACTCCCCACATACAACATGTGGTACTCCATGTTAAAATTTGGTATATTTTTGGATGTATTTGCTATATTTATTTAATTAATTGCATTTCAAGGAAATTTTTGGTATAAGTCAAATTTGAACTGCAAGTGATTCAAATTATGGAACAAAATAAGTAGAAAAATGATATTCATATTATTCGGCCCAATTTGAGACCTGACCCATGAAATGACAAGAAATTTTGAACATCTTGTTCAGGAAACACGACCACGAACGTGTGGCAGTGGTATTTTTAAATTATAAAAAAAAAAGCAAAGTCTGAAAATTATGAGATTTGTCATGATGTGATGATATCATAGGTGGAGGCTGTGGAAAAAAATTGAGAATGTTTTGCACATTTCGTCACGTACGATGTTTACAAACTGAAGCATTTCAGAAGAAGAATAGTAATGTTGAGAAGGATTGCATAAGATTTGGAGTCAATATGACGGTCGAGTTTTGATTTGACTACAAAACTTTTTGTATAGTCAATAGAGAATATATATTATTTCATTTAAATTTTTGACAATTTTTTAAAACTGTTAGATATTTTTTAAATTTTTTTAAAAATATCTTTGCCGAGTGTCCTAGGTTAGACACTCGGCAAACAACCGTTCACCGAGTGTCACCCTAGGACACTCGGCGACCCTTTTTTTTTCCCAACCGCAACGCCTTATCCCCGCACCGCACTCGGCCCCCTCGATCTCCTCAGCCACTACTCCCTCACCTCTTCCTCTCTCCCCCCCACCCCCGGCCCCGGCGCCCGGCGCCCCCCGGCCCGCCGCCCGGCGCCCCCCGCTCCGCCGCCCGGCGCCCGACGCCCGGCCCCTTTGCCGCCCGGCGCCCGGCCCCGCCCGCCGCCGCCCCCTTCTTCCCCTCCGGATCCGTCCTCTCCTTCCCCAGCTCCCGCCCCTCCGGCCGGATCCGCGCCCCCTTCTTCCCCTCCGGCGCGGATCCGGCGGCCCCCACCTCTCTCCCCTCCGGATCTGGCGCGTGGTGGCGGGCGGCAGCGGGCGTGGCGGTGGGCGGCAGCGGTGGGCGGCAGCAGGCGGCAGCGGCGGGCGGCGGCGGCGGGCGGCAGCGGCGGGCGGCGGCGGCGAGCGGCCGCGGGCGTGGCGGCCGGTGGCGGCGTGGTGGTCGTGGCCGCGGCCGGCGGCAGCGGGCGGCAGCGGCGTGGTGGCGGGCGTGGCGGCCGGTGGCGGCGTGGTGGCCGTGGCCGGCGGCCGACGGCCGGCGGCTGTTTCTGTTTTTTTTTATTTTTTCCGAAAATGTTTGCCGAGTGCTCGATGTTCGACACTCGGCAACTCCACCGTTTGCCGTAGGAAAGTTCGCCGAGTGCCGTTCGCCGAGTGTTACACTCGGCGAACTCTTTGCCGAGAGTTTTTCGGCCTTTGCCGAGTGCCTCCTGTTTCCGGTAGTGATAGTGGTAGATCTATCATATATGGCTATACGTTTGGTACTTGGCACTTAACAAAAGGTAAAGTGGCATGGTCGTAGATGCGTTTTACATAGAAGTTAGCGCATGGGCATTGACGGAGATCACATGGCATTAACTGCATTTGTCATCCAACCACGCCGCGATCCTGTCATAATTTCACTATCACTTGATGTTTGTCAATAAACTTGATTTAAAGAAAGAGCTTCATCAGACTAAGACTAGGTGATTAGTAAAATCGATTAGTGATCGGATCAAACTAGTGCACTCGATGCTTACTTGGTCATAGATCATGGACTTTGCTTGAAACAAATATTAATTATGGCTGAGTAGCACGGGCTTAGTTGAGGCAGGGAACCAGGAACACGAACGCCATACGTAAGGCCGGCCCAGCACTCAGCGCAAGCAGCCTGCTGGGCAGATCTAGCAGTATAGCACCATACGGCAGCACATGGGCCTGTAGCACCACAGATACAGAATTGCTTAGTTTTTGGCCCGATTTGTTGGAATTTTATATATGGTGGGATTCTTACTTTCATGTTTTTGGACACATTTGCATTTCCTGGTGCGCTCATGAATAAAGCTTTCATGAAAGTTGTTCTTGTCATTGTGTTAATTTGAATTTAAAAAAAAACTTGATTGTTGTAAAAGTCGTGATTAAATTTCTTAGTCTATACACGATTCGTGGATGTATAGCTCGGATAATGAATTTCTTAGTCCAGCGAGCAGGTATATGATGGCTAGTGAGGGTAGCGCCTATTTTTTTAAGTAGATGCATATTCATATGAACATAGATCTTAGGAAGAGAACGTTTTTCTTTCTATGTTTTTTATCTTGTATTAACCTTTGCTACTTAATTTAGCTTAGTTTTTCTATCTACAAAACTCATATCGCTTGGTTTCATTAGTAAGATTCCACTTGTTCCACAGATTGATAAACTTTGGAAAATTCCTCTGAGAGAAAAGTTACAACTGATCCATGCACTTGTGGTTCACTACTGCCAATAGTAGTCAAGTTCATAGCTGCAATAACCAATAAGTGAATCAACATGTGGCCTGTGAGAGTAATGTAGTTAAAGAGGTTGCGGATCAATTTATGGATCAATCTGTAGGGGATGTAGTTAAAGAGTTTATTACACTCTTAGGGTATGACATTTACCAAGTGGGTATCGCTATGGACAAGTTTGATAGATCGGGGTCACCAATAGATGCTGCAGACTAGCTACGCAAGATAGAGAAGGTCATGGATGGGTGTATAGGCAATATAGAGAAGGTCATGGATGGGTGTATGATTACTCTTTAGGACTCCTAAAGTCTTCTTTATACCCATGGTGCTATCACTTGGGAGGTCTTCTTATAACAGTTTAGAGCTAAGTTTTATCCCACAGTTTTTAAGAATAGGATAGCTAATGCGCTACAAGGAAGTAAGTTAGTGGATGAGAATGAGATGAAATTCTTTAGTATTGTCCCCTTCGTGCCTAATGTGGTGTCACACCTGATTTTAAAACAAAATCAATTGCTACCTATATGTATGCCAGGATCTGGTTTTACATATATACTGACATCATAAATGAATAACAGCAACAATATCACGTAAAGAACAAGAGAGTATATCAAAGATTTACGCTTAATCCTGGAAACAAAAGCTCCAAACTTCACAGGCAATTGACTGGGGGCTGCGTACGCCTAGAACTCAGCATCATCTTCAGAAAACTTCACACACCTTCTTCTTCTGAGCAGCAGTAAGCAAGGGTGAGTACACTTATGGTTAGTACTCAGAAAGGCCACAAGAAATAACCAGAATAACGATTTAAGTCCATCTTTAAGTTTATTAATCATGTGAGGGTCCAGCCCACTCTTGACCATGAGCACGGCTGATATATCAATTTTACACTGTGGAGGTTGTACACTTTCACCACAAGTTGTGTAAAAGTTCAAAAGAACTTTAGACACAACCATGCTATGCTAATTAGGCACTCATCACACTACCAAGGTGTGACTGCATAGGGACACTACAAGGTCTTTACAAAGATTCCCTAATAAGAAGTAGCCTGCTAAGGTTTCTGGATCAGTAGTAGAGAAGATCAGTATGACGGCCGGGCTATACCCCATCTGCCGCCTCCCCTCTTGCCCTTTCGGTAAGACCGCTTCAAACTAGAGTATCTAATTAATTAGTCAAGACTAGAACCATATAATTTTGTAGTTGCACTGTTTTCCTGGGTGATTCTCCATGTTCCAATTAATGCATGGTATTCTTGCAATTACGTATAGATAGAAGGATGGTTAGGGACACTTGCCTTTCTCCAAACAAAAGTTATTCTTACTGCTCTTCAGCTCTTGCTCTCTTGAAACTCTTAATCTTCAAAGCTTATGAACAGCAATCCTTCTACTTGAAGCAATCACTGCCACAAACATACAAGCAAACAAACAAGTACAACTAAGAACAATACACCAAAACAAAAGAAAAGCTTTAAAAGAGCGTACTAAAGGATAGGGCTTGATTCTAAGATCGCGAGGATGCAAGATACGCTTAAAACGGAACTATGGTTGAAAAGACAAAGCTAACGTGAGATTATTATCAAACAACAAAAGACTATGTGCTAGATATATTTTAACTCAAGAAAATCATGTGTAAAGGTTATTTCATAGAAACACCTTATGTTAGAATTAACTCAAATTATATTAGTGTCTGAGAAAGCCGCAAGAAAACTTAATAAAATTTTATTTGTAAATGTGTCTATATAAATTATACAAATTAAATTTATTATGAAAATAACTTAGGAGAGAACATATAAGCGCATAGCTTTCTGAACTAACCAAATATAATTAAAAATACATTTATATTCATCTTAGTCAAATTAACATTTAATTATGAAGATTCGAGATATAACCTTTGTAGCTTTTATTTATTAAACAAATTGAATACACATTAATCAAATTGAGTTTAATTTATAAAAAGCTGAGGTATACCTCTAATTAGCTTTTAATTGGAAGAGTTATTTAAATAAATATTAATCAAATAAACATTTAGTATGAAAACACGGGTTAACTCTAATTAGATTTAGTATATAAGTACTTAATGATATTAATATTTTGAAAAAATTACAAAATAGAGAATATGATCAACATTGCTTCTATTGCGTAATTTAAGTTATATGAATCTAACACAACAAGAACCGATAGAAACAGAGCTTAAACGTAGAATCTATAAGCTAAACAAGGTTGCAAGGACCAAGTCATGATTAGCCCTAGACAATAGGGGCTAGCGAGGAAGATATCTTAGACTTAGTGAATAGTCACTGTGAATAGGTGAGACCCGAGGGTTAGATCTACAAAAGATTATGGCTTGGGCTCGGTTGCAGGCACCTAATAGATCTAGGGGTTATCTGTGAAACGCACAAGACATAAGGAAAAGGTTAAACATTACAGGGTTCTCTAGGGGCTTAATCGCAAAAGGGATGGGGGCTTATTCTTCCTCCTCGCTTATGGTGGCTCTTGGCGGTGACCCTCACCGGTGCTACGGGTGGTTGTGGTCTCTGGCGGGCGGCGCAGGAGGTGCAGGAGGTCGAGGGGATCTCGTGGAGGCTCTTACCGGCGGCTGAGGTGAAGGGAGACGGCCGGAATTTGGTGGAGACGGTGGACGACGGAGATGGCGGCACACGGTTCTTCATGGGTGGTGCTCCTCCGATGATGAGTTGATGACAATGAGCAGCGGTAGGTGTGCGGCTTGGCCTCGCAGAGCTCGTGGTGGTGTTGACTTGCTCGGGCGGGCAACGGTTGCAGCGAAATCAAGCGGTCAAGCTCGACGGCGGCATTCGGCTTCGCGCGGGTGGCGACTCCTCTGACGTAGGGACAGAGATGGTGATCGACAGAGGAGCTTCGTCTCGACGACACAAACCTCCTGGTGATAGCGGCTTCGTCCGGCAGCGTCCTGACACGGAGAATCGAGGAGCGGAAGCCTAGCAGGGGTGCTCTGCTTCAGCGGCCTCGGCTCGGTTCAATTGGCGGCGCTCCGGTGGTGGAACGACGATGGTAGGTGATGGAGCACAAGGCCGGGGCTCACCTTTTATACGCTCGGGACACGAGGCTTGGCACGGAAGCCAAGGTCGGCCGGTGGCGCGCAGGTGCAACGCGCGTGGAGAGCAGGCATGGGTCGGGCCTCCCAAGCTCAGCCCGATGGGCTTGGTGGGGTCCACCTGCAAAGAGAGAAAGGTTGGGGCGGGTTAGCATCGGAGTGGGTTCGGGTTAGAGTAGGATCTGATCCGAAAAGGGATTTAAGTTTTGTTATTTTCCGGAGTATATTTTCAGTGCGAAAACAAATCCAGAATATTCCAGGTAATATTTTTAAAGCGCGAAAAATATCCAGAAAATCCCAAAATTCCAGGAAAATTCCTAGAAATAGTTTGGGACACAAGGAATCCAAGTAAAATTACATGGAGCTCATGAAAAAGATTCTAGAGATTTCTAATAAATAGATTTAGCTTTAGAAAAAATGACAAGAAATATCAGAAAAATTTGAAAAATTCTCAGAGGAACCTAATCGACATCTAAACGCATTTTAAAACCTTTGCGCTCATGAAATACCAAGATGCATCAACATGAATACAACACACACATAGAGCCATTATATTTAATTCAGAAAAGCACTCAATTGTTTTCCTAAACTAAATTTCCTGTCAAGAAAAAAATATTGAGAAAATTTTAAAATTATGAGAAAATCATTATTTAATTATTCATTTTAATCACATCCTGAATCCAAAAAATTTCAGGGTGTGACATGTAGCTAGAGATGAGCATGAGAATGTGAGGAAGTTCTTTAGAGGACATAATGCATGGTATAGAGAAATACAGAAAAGTGATGGGTACGAACCCACCGACTACTTATCTTGTTGAAGTGGAGGAGGCAAGAAAGACGAATCGTCGTGGGAGTGTTATTAGTGGTTCAGGTGGCAACAAGAAGAGAGCTGCTGAGGAAGGAGAGCGAGTGTCTTGTCAGCGATCTCCGATCCTATTATGAAGTTCAAGCTAAACCACCCGTCTAAAAAATCTCAGTCATTTGACATCCTGCAGGGAATCTCAATTCACGTGTTCGCTACTAGGACACAGGCTTTGATTTACTTCAAGCGTGGGAAACCTCACCATTCTTCAGAGTTCGCCGTTTCTGGACTTTGTCGCAACTGCAGCAAGAGGAGATCATGACCGGCTATTGTTTGCAAGAGATACCCAGAATGTAACAGCTCATAACTAGAGGTTTTTTATTCTAACAGATCACAAGCACGTACTTTGTTCGTTTAATATCTAAGACCATACATCCCCTACTTCTCATGTTCGATCCAATCGGGTAGTACTAACTTGTTATTTCTTAGACATGCATGCCATGTTCACGCTGGACTAAAGTTTTTGACAGAACGGGCATCATGTGAATACTGATCAGATCCAATCAGATATAGAAAAAAAAAGGCTCGTGGGTAAGCATGTGGCTATCATAGGAATTTAAAAATGATAGAGAATCATTGATAAAGTCATAAGTGATTGAGACATAATTTGTTTTCTCATAGTTTGTCAACGCAGCCTCTATCTGGCCACATGTCTACTTACCGAAGTACATGCATATTCAGTACTGTGCATATATATTCACATGCGCATATGTAGTACTGCGTGGAAGTGCATTGCAGAGAGCAAACCCGACGAAGTTGCACACAATGAAGTTCAGCAGCTCGCCGGCGGCGTCTGCAGCGATCGCCATCGCTGTCGTCTTCTTCCTCTCTGCCAAAGCACCACCATCGGCCAATGCTGCTGTCGTCGAACACACCTTTGTTGTAAGCATGATGAGCATCATGGATTTAACTACCCATGTTCTATCATTTCTGCATAATGTTGACCAGGATTCATACTATACCTAATCAAGGCAATGAAAATGTACATTTCCTTGCTTGATCGTGCATATGCAGGTGAGCCAGGTGAAAATGACGCACTTGTGCAACGAGACGCTGGTCACCGTTGTGAACGGGCAGTTCCCAGGCCCTGCGATAGAGGTCACAGAGGGAGACTCAGTTGCTGTTCATGTCGTCAACAAGTCACCCCACAACCTAACAATCCACTGGTAATAACTTCGAATCCTTTTGTTGTCGCAAAGAAAAACTGCATCCCCGGTACATGTCTTAAAACAAAACATAACTTCCACTGCAATTGAACTTGGTTAGTGTGTCGAGTGCTTGAAATATACTCCAACCTTGATAGATTGCCTAAGATGGGGATTCAAATATACGGCAAATCTCATTATCTCATTTATGTTTTCTGAAGCTTTTCTCACCTGCGCTGTCTGATGCAGGCATGGCGTGAAGCAGCGGATGAACTGTTGGGCAGATGGGGTGCCAATGATCACACAGTGCCCAATTCTACCGAACCAGAGCTTCACCTACAGGTTCAATGTTGCTGGACAGGAAGGCACACTGTGGTGGCATGCTCACGTTTCCTTCCTCCGGGCAACCTTGCACGGCGCCTTAGTCATCCGGCCGAGACGCGGGTCCAGCTCGTACCCTTTTCCGAAGCCTTACATGGAGATCCCTATCATTATAGGTCTGTGAATTATCGCGCCTTGTTTGGAACTGAAAATGTGATGTTTCTAGCTATATGAAAACTAAGCTACTTCCGAATTTGGCAAGCATCTAGCAAGCGTGCTACAATTGTTACTGTGATCTTTGTGATGGCAGGCGAGTGGTGGCAGATGGACCTTTTTAAGGCGGACTGGGGCATTAAGCAGCATAAGATTGATGCTTACTACACTGCATCGACAATAAACGGAAAGCTTGGAGACATCTATAACTGCTCTGGTAATATCAAGTTGTGAGTTGGATATACGTTCATGTTTAAATCGACACACTTCCTTCATTGTGCTTGAATTGAACTTTGCAGGTGCCGTGGAAGATGGATACAAGCTAGATGTGGAGCCTGGGAAAACCTACCTGCTACGAGTAATCAATGCCGCGCTCTTCGCCGAGTACTACCTAAAGATTGCCGGCCACAAGTTCACGATTGTCGCTGCAGATGCCAACTATGTTACCCCCTACACCACAGATGTCATTGCCATTGCACCTGGCGAAACGGTCGATGCCCTTGTGGTCGCCGACGCAGCCCCCGGCAGATACTACATGGTAGCCCTGCCCAACCAGTCACCGAAGCCAGACCCGCAGAGCCCGGTGCTCATCACGAGAGGAATAGTACAGTATAGCAACAAGCAAAAGCCTGGCAATGGAGTGGAACATCCATCCTTTGATATTCCAGTGTCACCAGAGATGCCTGACCAGCATGACCTGATGCCATCGTTCTACTTCCATGGCAACCTGACCAGCTTAGTACACCATCCTCAACGCCCACGAGTGCCAACTCGTGTTGATGAGAGATTGTTCATCACACTCGGCCTGGGCTCCATCTGCCGGCAAGGACATTCCTCGTGCGGGAGGAGTGAGAGCGATGATTCCCTTATCGTGGCGACGATGAACAACGTCTCCTTCCAGCAACCCGCGCTAGAGATGCCATTATTGGAGATGCACTACTACAACCCCGACCGCGTGGCAACCATGCTGCAAGAGCTTCCGAACAAGCCGCCGATGGTATACAACTACACTGATCCAGCCCTGATCCCACTGGGACCCAAGGAGGCGAAGTTGGAGCCTTCATCCGAGGCAACGGTTGCCCGGCGTTTTAGGCAAGGCTCGGTGGTGGAGGTGGTGTTCCAAGGTACGGCGTTGTTGCAGAGCGAGTCGAACCCGATGCACCTACATGGCCATGACGTGTTTGTGCTAGCTCAGGGGGAAGGCACCTATGACGCCGGGAGGGATGCAGCAAGGTACAACCTTGTGAATCCACCCATCAAGAACACCGTGCATGTCCCGAGGCTAGGGTGGGTTGCTCTCCGGTTTGTCGCAGATAATCCAGGTGCGTAAAGGGCATACTTGTCTGGTAAATTTATCGATATAGCTACAAACCATATAAAGTCATTCTTTTTAGCCAGTATTATCTTGGAAAAAAGTATCCTCTCATGAAAGTAACAAGGCTAGACTGATCAGGAACACTTCTTTTAAGCATTATTGGAGAAAATTCTTTTAAGCCAATTTTGATCAAAAATGTTATTGGAGAAAAGCATTTAGGTAATTATTAGTCTAGCAGTAGTAAATACAACTTCTGTAAATCACAAGATCTAGCTGTGTTTCCATTAGAAAATAATATTTTACTAAAGTAACAAAATTTAATGGGTTCAACTTTAATTTGACGATATTAACCACACTTTGAAGAAAATGTTTTCCGATGAATTGGAAACCATTACATTTCATTTAATCTCCCATTTGTTTAGATGTGCACCACTAATATAAGGTACTTCTTCTCCAATGGTATACAGGGATATGGTACATGCATTGCCACTTTGGTTTTCATCTGTCAATGGGCATGCTAGCATTGTTCATCGTCGAGGATGGGAGGACAGTGGGCACATCCCTCCCTGCACCACCTGCGGATTTTCCGACATGTGGCCATGACCACAAACTGATGCCAACTGAATTGTACCCTATCTAAGGAAATTGAAGTTGCATTAACAGATGGAGTATAAGAGATAATTACTAGCACTAGCCTCCAAATGAGCCGACATATAAACGATGATCATGTATCTTGAAATGAAAAAAAAAATATAGCTTGTCTAAATAATGTAAATCAGGAGGCTGGCTTATTATATGTACAATTTTAATCTATAATGTTCTATTTTTTTGACCGAAGACAGCACTACCTATTCTTTTATAATTTTTTTATTTCAGACCCGTTTAATTCGCTCCCACGAGAGTCACCAAGCCTGCTAGGTACTACTGAGGTGCTCTAACTACTAGGCTAGAGGTCCTTTCGCTCTATAATATCGTATTTGTATGGAATTCAGTCGATTGATTGTGAAATATAGGCCACAGGATTGAGAACGAGACCCGTGAAAATTTAACAAACAAGTACACATATGTGCCAACCCACAGACGATAGCAACTCGAATAATCTTTCATGGACGGCAGTACAGGGAGGATGCCAAGTAATCACTACGGGCATCCTTTAAGCCCCACCATAAAAATTGTCCCAGCCTATCCTATCTATGGGCCATTACAGAAGATTTTTTTTAGCGACCGTGCCTTAGCACGTTTTTCATTAGGAAGAAAGCAGTTTACAGACACAATTTCGATGAAGCCAAACAGATCTTGACCAGCACGAGAGCACAAAGGACCAAAGAAAGAGAAACACTGAAGAAACGCACAAAGAACCACCACACGATACTAACCAACAAAGAGGAAGCACACTTGAACCCACAAACCTAGACACAACTACTCTCCTGAACCTGCCAAAAGATACAACCTCGTCAAGGGTGCTAAAGGTCTCAGAACCGCAATGGTGGTAAAGCATCCACCCAGACATCAGGATCATGGCGGCAAAGCATCCGCCCAAACACAACAACAATGGCAAAGCATCCACCCAACCAGCACGACCATGGCGGCAAAGCATCCGCCCGAAGCAACCAACGATAGTGGCAAAGTATCCGCCAGAGCAAAGAACGGCGGCAAAGTGTCCGCCAGAGAAGAGGCGGCGGCAAAGCATCTGCCAGATGACGATAACCTAAGCAACCCGGGCGAGGTGGACGAATCGAAGCAAAGGTAGGCACAAAAGAAGACACTTCCCAAGGAGAGTAGACGACCACCACGAGGACCCTGACCGGCCAGAGACAACTAGGGGTAGCATTCAGCAATGATCCCTGAAGTGACGGCAGCAAGAACCCGCAAAGCTTCCAAGACGACACCTCAAGAGAGGGCCCAACGCCACTAGCGCCATCATCATTCGACCAACACGGTCAAGGCTTTCACATGGAAGATCACTAGAGGGGAGGGGAAAGGGCAATGAATGACGCCTTCAAGAAGGGAAGCGACGCCCGGGGGCGTTGCCATCATTGACCCACAAACAGGCACAAGGCTTTCGCCTACACCCCGTTCCCTTCCTAGAAACCACAATTGCCACCAGGAGCACGGGGACCGCCGGGCGCCAAGGAGCCGAAGAATGCCGCCACAAACACGAGCCAGGATAACTAGTTGGCCGGTCCCCCCGCCGGTGAAAGATGGCGCAGCCACCAGAGAGGGGTTGGGGGGGGCACCCGTCCAGTCACGCGGTGGCGGCGCACAGAGCCCCACCCCCGACGGACCTGACAGCTAGGGAGACAGCGACCACCCTCACCGTCCCGCCCACCGGCAGCGAAAGGGGCGGCAAGGGGAGGGACGCAAATCCGGCTGCCAGGGAGGCAACATCCTCCCAACTACGGTCCCCTATCCTCCAGTCGGCGGAAGGGGTAGTACGCGACAGTCATCATTGGTGATTGATCCCCACGCTAAGGATGTGTAGATCCGGACTCAGGGGAGGTAGATCTGCCACCGGCGGCCGGCGGTGCCTAGGGTTTTGCAGAGTGGAAGGGGAGAGGGAGAGCGCGACACGAGGGCTGGCTTCGGCGCCGCCACTGGTCGCCGCTAGTGGCGGTGGCAGCGGCCGTCGAAGTCAGGCAGGTGGGGTTGGCGTGGGGGGCGGCCGGGCCAAGAGGTTGGGGTGGTGTTGGTGGCTACGGGATCTCCTCAAGGATTCTGATCCATTACAGAAAATTAATACATAAAGCAAAATAAATGGTGAGCTCCAAATAAACCCGTCACCGGTGATGGATGTTTCTAAGGCCTGTCACATGTAATGTGAGTGACAGACCCTGACAACATCTGTCACTGTTAACTTATTGAAGGTGACAGACCTTGATCGGCCCGATCGGCCTCTGATCAAGAGGCCTGACAGGTGACAGGCGTTGCTAAGGCCTGTCACGTGTGACCATACAAGTGGTGCGCTTCACTTGTCCGCCACATTTCCCAATTCACCAATCTTTAAATTTCAAGTATTGTTGGTCTACCGATCTGCTCTGAGATGTACCCTTCCAGGTAGTGGACTACATCATATATTACTATATGTTGGCAAGTGGTACTTTACATAAGGTGGAGTGGTTTGACCATAGATGGGTTTTACATAGAAGTTAGGCCATTCCCAATTGGGAGTTTTATTTTGCGGTTTTCAAGAGTAATGCATCATCTAAAGAATTTTGGAGTGATGAATGAAACAAGGCCTCCAATGCGCACTTTCATAGGTGAGCCATTGAATTTAATTGTGATGCACATGATTGAAAAAAACAGATGAAATGAAACCCTTTAACCCCCCAATGTAAATTTCAACACGTTTCGTAGTTTTGGAAACAATATACACCCAGTTTCATCAAGATAGAATGCATCCTTTCTCTATCTTCATAAATTACTTGCCATCATTTTATCTACACGGCACCTAATTTAATGATATTGAAACTCCTATTAAACTTCCACGGGGAATGGCCTTAGTGCCTAAGACTCGTCCTAGTTTTTTTATTTCTTACCTTGATGGCCTCTATATTCAGATTATGATCACTATCCACTTGATGTTTTTCCATAAACATGATTTAAAAGAAAGAGCTCCATCCGCATGGCATAATGCATGAGTTAGAATAGGTGATTAGTGAAATCATCCAGTGATCGGATCGGATCAGATTAGAGCCACTTGATGCTTACTTGGTCATAGATCTAGTTTTAAATGAATAAAGGTCTGGGCCCGTGGACTTTCCATAAAACAAAGATTAATCATGGCTTAGCAGCAGTGGCCTAGTTGAGGCAGGAACTTGCAGTACAGGCTTGCTGTGAGGTCCCTATCGAGTACGTATGTAGTAACTATTAGCTAGCTAGCTTCACATGACATGAAAATTAAACTACAGAGGTTTGGAACAGCTTGGCTGGCTGGGTTATGCAGGCTTACCGGAGTCCCCATGGGCTGGAATTATTCATTCAACGGGACTACATGTCTGCTGGGGCTGCTGATGTCCTTAGCAAGGTATCCTCCTACTCACTCACATCGCAAATATACGTGACAAACAAGATCACCTCTATGCAACTTCAGTACAGGATTTAATTACCCCACAAATTAAACCACACGGGCAGAACTTCCTCACATCCCTATGAAGCCCGACTTCTCCCTTGTTTCAGCAGAATGGTCCTCGACGCTGAGGTCGACGGCGGCAGCAGCTTTGGGCAAGGTCAGAGACGATTGCCGGCGGATTGCATTCGCAGTGAAGGAAAGAGGAGAGATGGGAGAGGCAGCAAAACGGTACGCGGAGGAGCGGCGTGTGTTGTTCGCATGACGCCAAGGTGCTGCGTAGAGGCGGGTGCTGCTGATGGTGGTGGGGCACAGGGGCGGCGGCGACTCGCGGCGTTGCACATGGTGGGGGGAGAGGTGGACCAGTCGTCAGTGTGGGTGCCCAGGGGCCTGGTCTGAACGAGGAAATGGGAAGTTGGGCCCTTTGACCCGAAACATGGTTTGGGCCTAATCTAGGCCTGCAGGGCATTTGGGCCCAGGAGCAGCAGGGAGTGGAAAGGGGTTAGACAAAGGCAGATTCGGTCCAAAACCGAGCATTTAAACTCTACAAGTTCAAACTTCATTTGATTTCATTCAATTATGACAAAAGTATTCATTGAAAAAATTCAACATAGTAGAGATGTCCAAAAACTTGGACGAAAGGTTTCGCTCCATTTTGAGCCACTATGACTCAAATGCTGCTAAGAATGCTCTTTCTTCGTGTAGGGAAGGCATGTTTAACTTCAAACCATGTACAAATCTTCTTCTTGGAGGCTCTCACAATTTCCAAGAGCTCACCTAGTCCAACAGTGACCAAGTATTAATCCTTGACTATTCACACTACTACAATCCTTGACTCTTGATCTCTCATAGGATGTCTCAAGTTAGCAGGATGTAAGGGCCATTCAAATGACTAGGAGATGGAGTAGTATAGATAGGCTAGAGCAAGAAGCTGACCAGCCATGGCTCAACCAACTCCCCTGAAATAGTAACACAGGAAGATCACACCGCAACAACATTCTATCGTCGGCTCATTTGATGCTGGCATTTCATCTTGAATTTACCGTTGGAAAACAAAGGATTTTTCGCATATAAAACACCAACAATATCACACCAACAATATCACACCATGCAAATTTAGATAACCCGATGTGTAGACTTTATCCATCATTTGGCTGCATCCTCCATGAATCTCGACGAAAAATCTGAAGCTAGTGAATTACAACTAACTCCTAAGATTTAGGGGCCGTCCGGGATGAAATTTAGAACCAGGGCACATTTAAAAGAACAATAATAATATGCCAATTATTAACCTTTCATATAAAATGGTGGCACACAATAGCCTGTCCAGGCAGAAGACCTGTTCACTGAGCATGGCCCATTTTGGCAAGCTAAAACCAACCAAAAGCCGATGGGTTAAGGTCAATGAACAAATCTCTACCTAAACAGGCTATTGGGCCACCATACTTCTATTATGAGAGCCTCCAAAAGGTATATGGAAAACTATTTCAAGATTCTTTTATGATATTCGACCAGAGTTTGTGGACTTGAAGTTCTTCTATTCAACCATTATTTTTGGATTCTTGAATTCGTGATGTCCACTATGGAGCATATGTAGTCTTTAGTGTATCTTTGTTGTCCTGTTCCACAAATCTAGCATTAAGTTGACTAGTCCAATTTTCATGTCACTCTAATTTAACATGCAGAATATCCAAAAAATTGTAGCAATGAACAAATTCTATTTCTTACTCCTACAATTTATTTACCTCAATTTTATTGCAAGGAATAAATATTAAAAACACATTTACTCTATTTTTTCACATACCTAATATTGATCAAGATATTTTATCTAATACGAATCATATATAACAAGCAAGCTATCCATCAAATTCTAGCTCGAAATCATGTATAAATAAAAAATCCTCTCCATTCTCCTTCATTCTAAAAAACTCATTTTTCTCTATCTCTAATGCATAAAACAAAGCATAATAACAATAAATGAAGGGAGGATGAAGTAGCTAACCTTTACAAGACTTTGGATCAGTGAAATCCCTACGAAAATGAGGAAAAAAAACTGGGCAGCACCTCTCTAATCTTACTTGCTCGCCATGAAGAAGGAGCTCGAGCTCTCGGTCTGATGAGTGGCTTGGGGTCGGGAATAAAGAAGGGAATCTTTATAAGACAGGCGTTTAGTCCCAATTGGAAAAAATCAACCAGGACTAAAGTCCTCTCATTTAGTCCTAGTTGGTGTTACCACCCGGGACTAAATGATTAATTCCGGTTGGTAACACCAACCGGGACTAAATGCTCCACCAGATTCCCCGATCCATCCTAGCCGTTACAACCAGAACTAAAGGGGAAGCTTTAGTCCCGGTTAATATTACCAACTGGGACTAAAGCTCCCGTCGGATGTGGCTGTCGGTGGTGGCCGTTTGACCCGAGATTAAAGACGACCGAGACATATGTCTCTGGATTGAAAGTCCTTTCTCTACTACTTGTTGACGACATGAACGGACACTGAGTCTCCCTCCGTGACCTCTATTGCCGGTCCGGGGAGCTGCCCGTTCACCACGGTAACCAGCGTCTTATTACACGGCCGCGTCATATTTACCTGGCTCACCTACATATATGGGCATATTCCAACAAATCAAGCATGCAACATATACTGTCAGCGCAGTGTGATTTATGAGTAACATGCACATAATTGTATAGAAAAGGATTAACGGAGGGAGGCGAAAGACATGGAATCTAGTCATGCCTACAACGAAAGTGTGTCGGACAATGGCTGCCGCAGCCGCTGGTAGACCCGCGGTTAAGAGGAAGAAGATGACAGCGGTGGCCGCCACTGTGGACACCGAAGGGACACCCCAGATCTTCATAGTTTGCATCTTGGTTTGGCCAGTTTGCTCCACAATGTTTCGTACTCCTATATGACCATATGTTAGAATTTTTCTAGATAAGTGGCCTGCTCGTGGATGCTGTTTATGTAAAAGATAGTGCAGGAACGTTGACGGTGATAGAACAGCATTAACTGTAGTGTCACCCTACCAACCCGCAATGCTGTCTTAAACAAAGAACTCCATCAGCATGCATGGGACAATGCACCACTTAGAATAGGTGATTATTAGTAAAATCGGTCAGCGATCGGCCGATCAGATCGAATCTTATTAGCGCATGAAGCTTACTTCGTCATAGATCTTGCTCTAAGCCCCTCTTTGGCACAGCTCATCCCAAAACAGCTTCACCGGTGAAGCCAAAGCCGGTGAAGCTAAAAAAACTGGCTTCACCCGGCTTCTAGTTTATTTTAGTCCCGACTTAAAAACGACTTCACGCTACATGTTCTCGATTTGCGTGAAATAGATGAAGGCAAAGTCGAAATGAGCCGTGCCAAAGAGGACCTGACCCATTAAAGTTCTGGGAGCCTGGGACCATGGCTAGTGTTGCCATCGCTTGCATGCGACTTGCCTACTTGTAACTTGCCGTCATCTGCAGCTTAGGTGCCCCCGTGCATCAGATTCCGGCATCGAATACCGGGATGCATGGGGCAGCAGCTTGCCAGCCACCACCACCACCACCTCTAGCTTCAACGCTGGAAGAGAGCTAGGCCCGGCGTTGCAGGTGCGAGACAGTAGAAAGAGGGAGCGTGAGGTAGGAGAGGCCAGCCTGGGCCTCTTGGGCCACAACTAGGAAAAGAGAAGAAGAGGCATGCTGCTGCTAGTGGCCTCAGTTGGGCATATTTGCCCGAAACATGGGTTGAACAAGGAAAGGGGAAGGGCCTCAGTTGGGCATATTTGCCCGAAACATGGGTTGGGCCTAATGGATGCCTGCAGGACATTTGGGCCCAGGAGCAAGGGTGGAAAGGGGATGGGCGAACGCAGATTGGGTCCAAAACCGAGGTGGATTTAAGAATTGATTTAGCATTTAAATTCTACAATTTCAAACGTCATTCAATGATGGTAAAAATATTCATGAACAATTAACCACAATAGAGTTGTCCGAAAACTTTGATTAAAGGTTTGATTATTTATTACTTTAACATTTTTTCACAGTGATTTATATATGAACAACGAGGGATGGTATGTATTCAAAACGAGGAAAACCCATGAAAAACTCTAGGAGCTATTTTTATATATTAAATAGCTCGCTATTAATTTTATTTTATATTGGGCTGTTACACCCTTGGTATCAACATTGTCATAGATTTTGTGAAGCTTTTTGGTTATCATGAAAACAGAAAGATACTAAAATATGGCATTGAAATAGTTTATGACAATTTGTGATTGGTTTTAGTCAAGAGCATCTGATTTTGGTCACTAAATTTTACCGAGACTACAAAGCATCATAAAATGTAATGACCTTATAACGTTTTGATCAATTGTCTTGAGGTCCCGGAAAGGGCATATGTGTTATAGCGTTGGAAGGTCTTTGAAAATACAAAAGTTTCGGTTACGTCTTCCTGTAGCTGTGCTATTGTCAAATAAGAAACAGAAGTGTCAAGAAATGAATGAAAAATAAATCCCGGTGTCAAATAAGGGAGGCAAAAATTTCTAGTGTCATATTGGGAATCAGGTTTTTATCCAGTGCCATATAGAGAATTTTCTCTTGTTTCTAGCATGACAGAGAGAGGCGAGGTAGCAATTGCAGGACAGAACTCATGGGTGCCACTGCCATACGCGTCCACAAGAACCACCAGCTTAGGAGGAAGGCAGTGATGGGAGGCTGGAAGCGGCAAGAAGCTCGACGGAGCAGTGGAGGCATGAAGGTAATCAAGTGTGGTATGGCGAAAAGGAGAGCGAGAAGACATTCTGGTGTGCACTGATGGTTGCATGAGATTTCAACTCACGGGGATATTGGTCAAAGTTTTAGGATAATTCATCATCAGTACAGTGACCGATAGACAAAACCATCAAATTTGCTCGACCGGAATTCAGAGTATTTGTTTGATTTTGTTTTAGGAATCATAGCAGTATAAAAGATTCTAGAATAAAAATTCTAGAATAAAAAATTGAGTGCCACCCACAAAAAAGTGAAAAAAAAATGTTAGATGCACGAACCCCTCATTTACTGAACTTTTTACGATCTGTCAAAGTTAAGTTCAACATAAAAGACAGTCACAGAAATAAGAGAACAAAAGATCTATGAAAAAAATTTATAAAAGTGAAACAGCAAAACAATAATGTGTTGTGGAAGTATACAAGTTCTATGTACCTTATTTTAATGAACAGCTGACAAGGTGAAAATTTGGTGCGCATGCTCGTTGCTTGGATATGGTAAAAGCCAACAATATTTGCTGCGGAGTCAAGTCTACCTGCACGCGATCTGTCCTGCCTACTGTCAACGTTTCAACATGGTCAAAATTCAAAAAAGCTGTCCCAACTTGGAGTTTCTTAACCCCATGCTTGTTTGTTTTTTTGTCCAAAAGTAGATATACGATATTAGTGTTTCCTACAGAGTTCCTTCTGATCCAAACAGGTCTTCACCCTTATAGGTGAACTTCTGGTACCACACGCCTGCACGGAACGGAGGATTAGGGAGTTCATTACGCTGACCTCCGAAAGTGATTACGTAGTTTTGTATTGGAATTGTCCGCAGTTCTGACTCATTTAGCTCTCTGCCGCTGCTGTATCGAGACCTCCAATAGACCTTGTTCTCACCTCGCCATACTACCTAGATTTCTCGAGAAACAGCTATACCGAGGAAATACCATACTTACTGAATGTTAAATCCACAGCTGGTAAAATCTCAGACTGTAAATCGTTTGTGGCTTGTAGTGGAAAACACGAGTTCAAGTTTGAGTTGTAGAGTCAAAACTCAAAAGGTATGATGATGACTCTATGATTCAGACTACGTACAAGTAAGAATTTACGATGTTGGCTTGGGCACAGCCCACAAATATATTATATTCATAACTTGTCATAAGGGCTAAAGTAATTCGATATCTGCATTTTTACCATCTGATTAACATGTGGTTCGTGCAAGGTAAACTGGTAGCACCTGGTCTTCGCATCCGTCGTAGATCTCAGTAACGCCATGCATCTCCTTTTTGTGGTTCAACATGTTTGACACGAGATAATGTTTCATAGTGCTGATGCATTCAAAATTTGGTATGCTCAACATGGCTACCCATCACAGGGATGAAGTGAAAAGTTATCTAGAAACCTACTGGTCATGATTGTCCCATGGTGTAGCTTATGTCAATGTCATACCCTCGATAGTCCGATACAAATATTGTATATTGACAGTTTAGGTATTTACGCTTCCACAGATGAACCTATAAGATGATCTCAAGTGTGTCCACTGGTCGCACAAGACCATGTATTTTGCTCTAATTGTGAGTGCATTAGCCTAAAAACTAATGAATTCACCTCTCGCACCCACAGTGATGATTATATAGCGTAGGAATTTAGTTATAAGTCCAAAAGGGTGATCCGATGATGGTTCTATGATTCAGAGAAAAGATCACTGAATGACCATTATTAGTGAATTGCTAATAATTGCCAACATTGTGATGGGATCAAAAAGTTTTGCATGTTGCAGAGTATATGGGAATCAATGAAGTATTTCCCTATTTGCATAAGTTCCTTTGTGTTTCATATGTATCAGAGTGCTACCATAGCACGTAGTGATTAGAACCTGTACATGAGGATCTTTTTACAGTTTGGTATGATAAATGTATTTTTAATCATGAGCACTTTCACGCATTAAAGTTAGATTTCAGTTACCAGAAAAATCCTAGGAAAATGTTTGTAATGCAGAATGCATTTCAGGTTCTAGATCATCAACTAAAGCAACTAAACTTTAGGTGGTTTGCCAGAAATTACAAATAAACTGCTTAGATATCATTAAATCTTATTAATCCTAAGCACAATATGACGGGGAAATAAATATTTTTGCAAGTCTTGTGATGATAACCTTGTAAATTTATTCAAAAAATCTCTACCAAACTAGTGATTTCATAAATGTGCTTGGTATGGGAGGCCATAGAAGATTTGCAAGAACAAGAGGGGAGTGTCCCTTGGATTCACCGTACCACTTGTTTCAAACCTCACATTCTACTCTTCTCTCTCTAACACAATGTGATTATTTGTCGTTCGTGTAACACCTGGTCTTCTCATCCCTCGTACGTATCAGCAACGCCATGCATCTCTTTTGGTGAACCGAAATTCAGAGAAAGTGCCGTTGAGAAGACGATGAGATTCAGTACAGTGCATATAGTTCAAAGAATTTTGATCTGTAGTGACCTATATATCAAAATTATTTCACCACTCATACTTTTGTTTTTAACGGAAAATTTCATCGCATATCAAAAATTTTGAAAGAATGAGTAGTGCTGAATCTCAGTATAAATTTTAAGTTTGCATTTCTGTCATGCAGCTACATATGCGGCACAGGCCCGGCCGTTGACCAGGTTACATGTCAAAATTGACAGGACCATATCCATTAATTCTGCCTTACAATAATCTAATCCAAAATTGCGTAAGCATCGATCTGAACTCATACATTGGTTGGTAGGATTCTAGCACGAGAATATAAACCGATCCAAAGTTTCCAAACACCTTGTGTTTTACGGCGTCTGCAAAGGTATGTTAGCTTGTTTGCATGCTAAAAAAAATAAGAAGGCAAAATTCTCGTTTGGTTGAGTGACACGATCATGTGGATCTTCGATCGGGTCAACTGCTAAAAAAATAAGAAGGCAAAATTCTCGTTTGGTAGAGTGACACGATCATGTGGATCTTCGTCAACGCTGCCAACAATGACAAAGTCACGAGTCAGACATTTATTATATCTTAGTAGTTTGTCAAACGCAGCCGCTATCAGGCAACTTAGTATACCTACCAAGGTATGTACTATATATATGTAGTACACTGCATAGAAGTACATTGCAGAGCAAACCAGATATCGCCAACTTGCAAACAATGAAGTGCTGGAGCTTGCCCGGCGCATCTGCGGCAATGGCCATTGGTGTCGTCTTCTTCCTCTATGCCATTGTTCCACCAGCGGCCATGGCCGCCGTTGTCGAACACACCTTTGTTGTAAGCATATGCATGATGAGCATCCATGGCCTTTGACTCCACGTTCTATTATTTCGGCATAACGCTGATCAGAGTCCATACTAAATTTGGGCAAGGCAGTGAAAAGATGTACATTTGCATGCTTGATTTTTGTTGGAACATGCATATATGCAGGTGAGCCAGGTGAAAATGACGCACTTATGCAACGAGACGCTGGTAACTGTGGTGAACGGGCAGTTCCCGGGGCCGGCGATAGAGGTCACAGAGGGAGACTCGGTGACCGTCCATGTCGTCAACGAGTCACCCTACAACTTAACAATCCACTGGTAACTGCCAATCCTTGTTGTCGCAAAGAAAAACAACCTACCCATTACAGTTCTAGCATCACACTTTTCGCAATGTCTAAAGACAATACATAGCGTCCACTGCAGTACTTTGCTGGAAATATACTCCAGGCGTGATCGACTGCCTAAGATGGGAAAAAGAAAATCTAGTTTCATTTTCGTTTTCTGAATCTTTTATTCTGTGGTTTCTGTTGCAGGCATGGGGTGAAGCAGCGGCTCAACTGTTGGGCAGACGGGGTGCCAATGATCACCCAGTGCCCCATTCTACCAAACCAGAACTTCACCTATAGATTCAACGTTGCTGGACAGGAAGGCACATTGTGGTGGCATGCTCATGTTTCCTTCCTCCGGGCTTCCGTGCACGGCGCCTTGATCATCCGGCCGAGACGTGGGGCCAGCTCGTACCCATTTCCGAAGCCTTACAAGGAGATCCCCATCATTATAGGTTCTATATTATTAAAGCTGTATTGTTTTCAAATTTGATACTGTTGCTGAACTGCTATTCTTCTGACTGAACTCTTGTTATTGTGACCTTGGTAATGGCAGGTGAGTGGTGGCAGATGGACCTTGCGCGGGCAGACTGGGCAATAGCTCACAGCGTCGATGTTTACTTCGGTGCATCGACGATAAATGGAAAGCTTGGAGATCTTTACAACTGCTCCGGTAATCATGTACTTTTGATATCTGTCCATGTCAGTATGTAACCATGTCGAAACTGACACTCTTGCTGATTGCGCTTGAATTCGAACTGCAGGCGCCTTGGAAGATGGATACATGCTAGATGTGGAGCCTGGCAAAACCTACCTGCTAAGGATAGTGAACGCTGCTCTCTTCGCCGAGTACTACCTGAAGATCGCCGGACACAAGTTCACGGTGGTCGCCGCAGACGCCAACTACGTTAGCCCCTACACCACGGACGTCATCGCCATTGCACCCGGCGAGACGGTGGATGCCCTTGTGGTCGCCGACGCAGCCCCCGGCAGATACTACATGGTAGCCCTGCCCAACCAGTCGCCGGAGCCGGACCCACAGAGCCCAGTGTTGATCACCAGAGGAATATTGCAGTATCGCAACGTACAAGAAGCACTAGGCAATAGTTCATCCAGTGAAATGGCAGTGGCACCTGAGATGCCTGACGATCAAGACCTGCTGACATCGTTCTACTTCCATAGGAACCTGACCAGCCTACACCATCCGCAGCGCCCGCTGGTGCCGACGCGAGTTGATGAGCACTTGTTCATCACACTCAGTCTGGGCTCCATCTGCCGGCGAGGACAGTCCTGCAAGAGGGGTGGCAGCGATGAGACCTTTACGGTGGCGACCATGAACAACGTCTCCTTCCAGCAACCAGCGGTGGCGACGCCACTACTGGAGCTACACTACTACAACACCAACAGCATGGACATGCTGCAAGATCTCCCGGACAAGCCGCCGATGGTGTTCAACTACACCGACCAAGCCCTGATCCCACCAGGACCCAAGGAGGCAAAGCTGGAGCCGACATCGAAGGCGACAGTTGCAAGGCGTTTCAGGCAAGGCTCGGTGGTGGAGGTGGTGTTCCAGGGTACGGCGTTGTTGCAGAGTGAGTCGAACCCGATGCACCTACACGGGCATGATGTGTTCGTGCTCGCTCAGGGGGAAGGCCTTTACGATGCAGCAAGGGATACGGCATGGTACAATCTTGTGAATCCGCCCATCAGGAACACTGTGCATGTCCCAAGGCTTGGGTGGGTCGCTATCCGCTTTGTTGCGGACAATCCAGGTGCGTAAGGATTTAAAAGTCTTTCCATTTAGATGATATATCTAGGGGAAAAAGTTTTCCTGTGACAAGCACAGTGTCACAGGGAAATAACACAACTAGACTCATGAACACTTGTTTTAGCATCATAGCCGCTGCTAATTTTGAAGAAACAACATATCAGAAAAATATATAGGTAACTATTAGTTGAGGTATATAGTAAATATGACAACTATAAGTCCAAGAGTTGTGTTTCCATGAGAAATAATTATTTTCTCCCGATGAAGTATAAAATTTCAAATGCGTTCAGCTTTGACGTTGTTAATTAACCACACATTGAAACAATTTATTTCATGTTTATTTAATAATCTACTGATTTGTTTACATGTGCACTATATCTCATTTAGTCCCAAGTAGCATCACCAATATCTAATTCTTTGCCTTTAATTGTATACAGGGATATGGTACATGCATTGCCATTTCGAGTTTCATATGACGATGGGCATGGTGGGATTGTTCATCGTAGAGGATGGACCAACTGTGGACACATCCCTCCCTGCACCACCTGCGGATTTTCCATCATGTGGCCATATCTAATGAAATGAGTTCTACCATATCTAGGGAAATTTAAGTCCTATTCATTGCGGTCTCTAAAAGTTGAGTAGCAAACACTAGCTTTAAAATAAGCCAGTAAATAAATAATGATATGTATCTGGATATGAAATAATTAATAAGAGCATATAGCTGGTCTAATAACGTTAATCAGGAGGATGTCTGCTTACACATACTTTTAATCTATATTATTGTATGGAATTCACCCGCTGACATATGTGTATTTCAAGAACATTTATAATATTTCGCAGATACATATTTGTTGTGATTGGACCATGGCTATATGTGTTCATATAAACTGTACCACAAATAGAACCAGCAGTATGTGTTCATTTATTGGAAGACCTGGGCAGACCGCCGTTGCGCCCCCTACAACCCCTCCTCCTCCTGTCCCTCCACCTTGCCGCTGCCGGAAGCCTGCGTGGGTGCAAGGATGGCAGTGGTGAGGCCTCCTCTGCCCCTCCCCAAGTCTTCTTCCCCAAAATTAAGGCAACCATGGCTAGATGCATTACCTTGCCTGCAGCCGATCCCGCGGGTCGCCGGTGGCCAGATCTGCCTCCAATCCGACCGAATCTAGTGTCTCCCCAACGAGATCCTCCTTTTTCTGCTGGAGACACCTCCTGCTCCAGCCTCCTCTTAGACTGTCACGGTCACCACCATCCTGAGTGCTAGCGGTGGAGTGCAGGGCTGGGCTCCGGCGATATGGAGTTACCCCAGCAGCCCGGCTCTATTTCGTTGGGGTAAAGTCCTTTGGCGGCATCGCCGGTGCTTGCAATAAAGTCATGCAGCGGGGTCACGACATTGGAGCACTGGCAGCAGTCAGTAAATCATTATACTAATGAGCTCTTGGTGGCTTGACTATGTTGGGTGCTAGGCGAAAGATTTTACCCGGCGTAACGCTGGTGCCAACGGTGGTGGTGTCCTTGGGCATCACCTTCCTTCTTGGAGGCATCATCATAGCATTCTTGCTACATTTCTACTTCAGGGATGTTGGGTGAAAACCCATTTTGATCTTTCGTTCCATCTATGGCAGTGGTAGCTCAACATCATCCCCTCGGTAAAGGCATCGCTTTTGAAGATCCCCTCATGCTAATATCACAATGCACCCTATGGCCTCCTGGTGCTCCTAGTGATGCCTAGGGAGGTGCTTCGTGCTCTCCATGGTTCATATAGACATACACACTTTTTGGATTGGCTGATACTAGTTGTTGGCTTTCATCGTGATTTTTTGTGTGGCGTCCTCCCCTTGTGCGATGTTGGATGGCAGTATGTGGAGCTCGGATGTGCCGCGAAAGGTGTTACCATCGGCTTCAAGGGGAGTCATCGTGTCCCGTGAGTTTTGGTTTGCGAACCTCCCGCCATCTTTATCCCTACTCCTTTGGCCCAACCCTCAGATAGAGAGTGACAGCAGAGCGGCGTAGCTACGAGGAATGATGTGGATGTGAAATGGTCATGGTCTTATAGGCGAGTATGTTGTTTAATGGTAGCTCTAAGCTGCGATCGGTGGTGCTGAAATTGTGCACGTGGTCTTTTCTATTGTATCGAATTGTATCTCCTCCCCTGTTTTATGTTGCTGGAAACCTAGTAATGCTTAGGCCTGCCCAAGGCCCTTCAATGAAATTCAGGTGGATATCCCCCCCCCACCCCCACCCCCACCCCCACCCTAGAAAACAAACTGTGCTGCTATCTCGCATTCATATGTTCAGTTAGTACTAATGGAATCTGCATCAGTGTTTGGATGAGAAAAAGGTACTATCGCATACGGCTATCTATATTCATATTGGCATTCGAAGTGGCACACATCCAATAGAACAAACAAATAATTTACTACATCGACTGATAGATAAAACCTTTGAATTTAGTAGGAATTCAACTCTCTTTTTAGGAATCCTAGTGATATACGATCCAGAACTGGAATACCTCTATGATAGCCACAGGATACACTGGCTATCAAATAAATCCCTATCTTAGAAGATAACACATCCATTCATATCGATAAATATGAATATCCATAATATTAGAGTACATCAACTGGCATAAGCCGATACAATACCATAGTTAGTACTGAATCGAGCATAAGAAAATGATACATCCTATGGGAATCTATGGTAGGTCTTATCTCCATCTGTAATGCTAAACTCGAGCCTAACGCATCAATCATTTAGCTAATGAGGAAAGCTTTGTTGCTTGTCTCATTTCATGGGGGGAGGGGGCTGTACAAGACTATCAAGGTATTCAAATGGCGATATTCAAAGAAAGAAAATGTACTTCCCCTTAATATCTGACGACCCGTCGGATGAACCAATAGATGAAGCATCGGAGCAATTGGTACAACAGTGCAGCATCTCTCAGGCACTTGGAATATCTGACAAGGTCATTTTTGTGAGGGTCGGACAAATAAGTTTGGATGTGTTTTGAAGGTAGGAAAACAAACCACTCGAAGATACTATAGGTTAAAAATGAAGGTGTCGGAGTAATCGCTAGAAAAACATGCAGAGATGGTGCAAGTCGAGTTCACGGAATCTCCTTAGCATCGGAATATCCAACGATGTGTTGGACTAAGCATCTGACAAATTTTTGGATTGATACAAAGAACAGTTAGCAAGGTTTGGAGGAGAAATATGGACATCGGACTAATTGGTACAAGGGTCCAATGGCTATATTCTTTAGTGGGTGTGGGGCACCAGATATCTGACGCCTACCCCAGTGTGACCATCAGATCATTCAGTGCTCAATGGCTTTTCCTAGCCATTGGAGCAATAGCTCCTTGTGTTGCTTGGGCTATTTATACCCTGTCTACTCATGCCGTTGGAGTTGATGGAGTGTGCAAGAGTCCATTGAAGAGCAAGACACATCAAGAACACATACAAACCACCTAAAGTACTAAAGTGATCATCCAAGGCAATTTGCAAAATCTTAGAAGAGTATTTAGTGCTAGGAAAGGCCTAGAGTGAGAGAGATCAAGGTATTGCTGCTTTGTGTGTGGTTTTGGGAGTGAACCAAACTTGTAAGCTTGGTGCTTTGGTACATTAGGGCATTGGTTTCTTGCTGGCAAGTCTTCGACCCTCCAGCTTGGTGTGTGTTGTACTGGCAACCTACTAAGGGGTATCCTGAGGTATTAGATTGGTTGGTGAGGGATCATCGGATCTGGAACTCGAAGGTAAAAGCGAGGACAAAAGACACGGATTTATACAAGTTCGGGCTGCCAGAGTAGCGTAATACCCTATGTCATGTTTGGGGTGTTGTATATTGAACCCTGCACTTGGGTATTGTTGGTATTGAGGATTTGGTCCTCTGTTGTGGTTCTGCCGATCTAGGTACCCTACCCTTTTTTATATACTCCAAGGGGTGGGATTACTAGTCGGTTACAAGTTAGGAGTTACTAGTCGGTTACAAGTTAGGAGTCCTAGTAGGATTACATGGTATGAGTCCTAGTAGGATTACAGAGGAATCCTAGTAGGAGTCCGTCTTCTTCCTTCTTTACTGGTACTAGGGATCTATCCCCAACAGTGTGGAGCAACGATGATGACCTTGTGCGGGGGATGAAGAGACCCTTTCCTTAGCGGAGAAGATCCATAGTGGATACGGCGTCAAGGTGACATAAAGAGAGGGAGTGGTGAGTGTTGCCTTTGTGGTAATCTTCTCATCCATCTTTGTGAGAGCCTTCATGGTGAGCCCAACATCTTGATCGGAAGAGACTTGGTGACCGGGAGCATATCCTTGGTGGAGCTATAACGTGGACTAGGGGTAGCATTTGTCTACTGATACCATGGATAAATCAACGTGACCTTCTTTTCAAACCCACTCTTTTACGTTTCGATATTTCATACTTATAATTTGAATTACTTTACTTTCTAGAGTAGTATCTTGTTCAGATCGGTTGTAGGTTGCAAAACTCTTTGGATTTAGGTGTAAACACTAGATGAAATCATAGTTGCCCATCTAGATAGAATATTTTACTTTATAATTTGTGCAAAGTAGTGGAAATCGTACAACTAAGGATTTAGATTAACTAATTCACCCCTCCTTCTCTTAGACTACATGAGCACCGCTTCGCTACACAACATTTAACGTAAAAGGTCAAAAAAGGCTCTAGCAAAAGAAGAAAGCAATTATCCACAATAAAAATATCCTTTGTTACTGCTAATGCTTCCTCATTTTAAGCTTAAATATTTAAGAAGCTATAAAAGCCATAGACTATGTCGAATTTTTTTTCAAATTTGTCATGATGGTATCCATGTCGTGCAGTAGTTTACTCGAACTTTAAGGCGGCAATGTGAGGCAATCCATGTTCTGTCAGCACTTCGCTGGTAACGGTACTCACCATGAATTTTGATAGACAATGATCAGAAAAAGTACATATTTACAATTTGAATTTATATTACATTTCTCGCTCCACCAGAAGGCGTGTAGCTAGAATTCCGAATCTGCCTACAGCCTAACTCTCACATCTCTTGCACTTTCTCATTTCGTATACTGGACCAAAAGTCAATGTTTTAGCAGGTTAACATGTACAGAACTTGTTCTGAGTAGATGTTCTACGTGATAACTTCTAGTAGCATATGCCCAAAAGGGAGGTGGGATAAGAAATGAAGAAGAAGCGATAGCAAAACAGCACATCTCCAGTCTGCCGGCGGCTACGAATCTGACGATTCTCACTTCGGGTCCCGCGATGACGAAAGAGGTCTCTCAGCACAGGCTTTATCTAAGCTATATGCATCTTATTTGCACGGATATGCATGGTAAAACCCAGTTACTTCTCCCAATTTGCTGCGGAGCCAGCCAGGTCTACCTGCACGAGGTTCATCCTGCCCTTTCAACACTTCAGCATGGTCAAAACTTACAAAAGTTATCTGAACTTCAAGATTCTCCACCTAATGTTTGCATTTCGTCCAAAAAGTATGTATATGATAATATTAATGTTCAGTACAAAGTTACCTCTGATCCAAACCATCTTTACCCGTAGGTGACGTGAGTTTGTGGGATCACACGCACGCCTGCAGGAAACGGGAGATTACGGAGTTCCATTACGCTGACCTCCAAAAGTGATTGCGCAGATAACAGTGATTTTGACCGGGTTTAGTATTGGATTTATCAGCAGTTTTGACTGATCTTGCTCTCTGCCGCCGGTGTCTTGAGAAGTTGAGATCCCTGCACGCTTTTCATATAGACACTGTTCTCACCTCGTCAGACTCGTAACCTGAATTTCTCGCGAAACAGTAGTAACCTAGGAAAGACCACGCATGGCTGCTTGTAGTAGGAGAAACGACTTCAAGAGTCAAAGATCAAAAGGCAGATGTGGTTGAAACAAGCTACATACCAGGCAAAATCAATTCGACATCTGCCTTCTTACCATGTGGTTAGTTTATAGTTTGTGCTAGCTCGTCAACTGGTAGAAAGTAGAAAGTGGTCTTTGCATCCGTCGTACATCTGATCAACGCCATGCATATCTTTTTTGTGAACTGAAAACCAGAGAAAGTGCATGCCGTCGAGAAGATGGGATTCAGTACAGTGCATATCAGCTTTCACTTCAATGAAAACAAGACTCCCATCTCTGGATTGAACTTCTTTCTGTAATGACCGGTATATCGAATTGATCTAACCACATATGTTTTTTTTTTCAAGGAAAATTTCATGCATATTCAAAAATTTTAAAGCTTGATCAGTACTGAATCAGTATGTATACAGTTAAGTTCGCGTTGTCTGTCATGCAGTCATGCAGCTACACCCGAGGCAGAAGCTCGGTGGGCAGCAAATTAAATGATACTGTACTTGTCAAAATTAACAGGACCATCCAGTAATTCTATCTTACATTAATCTAACTAATCCAAAATGCCATATGGATGAACCTTTGGTCGCACAAAGGTTGCTAGGCTGCTAGCATTAGAATAGATGATGCCAATCCAAACACCTTGTGTTGCACGGCGTCTGCCAAAACATTGATGTTTGGTTGGTGAGAAGAGGTCTCAAATTTGTCAAGTTTAGTCCAAATTTTGACACTAGTCGTCATTAGCGAGTTTTTAAGGATTTAATCCTGGACTCTGCAGTCCGTCCGTGTAGCTCAGGTGTTCCATCCCGTCAGTATAAATAGGGTACGTGACAGGCCCAGCAGAAGCATCACTTCTTCACAAAACAAAGTTAACCAAGTGGTTTAGCAAGTATAGCAACATAATTGCTCATTCTTGGCTGCTATGGGGAAGATCTCCATGGCGGCATCCATCCTCTGGCTGGCCCTTGTCGCCCTGGCCGTCGTCGGCGAGGCGGCCATCGTCGAGCACACCTTTGTTGTAAGTGATATACTAGTAATAATGTTAATGTGTCGTTGACAATGCTGTAATATTTAGTATGGAATTACAAGAAATATAGTTTGTTAGTTTGTTTTGCGCTACGAAAAAATGCTAATCTTAGGCTTTAAAAACGTTTCTTCTAAAAAACAGACCGAGATGTAGATGGTGAGGGCTTGCCTAAGGCTTAATGATATCGTAATAATATTTGATGTGCATTCTTATGCTACAAGTTTGGTGATGACGTGATGGTTTGGCAATGCTACAAGTTTTTGCACACTGACCAATATGCTGAACTTTCTTAGGGCAAGTACATTGGTGTCGTCTAATAGGCGGTCTCATGCATTGACACGTAATCTTGAGATGATTTAACAGGCAATCTGTACAATGGGTTGTCCTATAAGTTATCTGGTAGTGGTATATAATTCCTTAATTTGTGCATAAGAAAAATAAAATATTATGAGTTGCATGGCAACAATAACTCGTACAATAGTTGTTAAGTTGTCTCGTAGTCCTACATTTTAGCTCATGAGGTGGTTGTTTCGCGAAGCAACGACCTCTTTCTCTCTCCTCGCTCTCTCTCCTCCACATCATTAAAAATCCTATGTGGCACTGCATGAGATGACCTATGAGACCGCTGACGTGTAGCAATGTACTAGTTTAAGCTATGTGGTTTCCTTAGTTCAAAACTGCGACTCACCTGTCACCTTTTTAAGCATGCCACTATTTAGTGCTATAGGTCTTACACTACACAATTTTTAATCTTGTCTTCTCCGAACGATGACCACGTACAGGTGCATGAGATGAACATGACCCACCTGTGCAACTCGACCAAGGTCTACGTGGTCAACGGTCAGCTCCCCGGCCCACAGCTGGACGTCGTCGACGGCGACACGGTGGTCGTCCACCTCGTCAACGAGCTCCCACACGGCGTCACCATCCACTGGCACGGCGTCCGGCAGCTCCGGAGCTGCTGGGCCGACGGCGCCGGCTACGTCACCGAGTGCCCCGTCGCCCCCGGCGGCAACCGCACCTACCGCTTCGACGTCTCCGGCCAGGTGGGCACGCTGTGGTGGCACGCCCACGTGACCTGCCTCCGCGCCAGCGTCCATGGCGCCATCGTCGTCCGCCCCAAGGACGGCAGGTACCCGTTCCCGACCCCGGCGAGGGACGTGCCCATCGTCATCGGCGAGTGGTGGACGCTAGACCTCGTCGAGCTCGACCGCCGGAATCTCGACGGCAACTTCGAGGACGACCCGCTGTCGGCGACCCTCAACGGGAAGCTCGGCGATCTCAGCAACTGCTCCGGCGTGCCGGAGGAGAGCTTCGTGCTCGACGTCGAGCCCGGCAAGACCTACCTGCTTCGGTTCATCAACACGGCGCTCTTCTCCGAGTACTTCTTCAAGGTCGCCGGCCACACGTTCACGGTGGTCGGCGCCGACGCCAACTACCTGACGCCGTTCCGGACGGACATGGTGACCATCTCCCCTGGCGAGACCATGGACGTGCTCATGGTCGCCGACGCGCCGCCGGGACTCTACCACATGACCGCCGTCGCCAACCAGCCGCCGCCGCCGGACCTGCAGATCCGCGCGCTGACCTCCCGCGGCCTGGTGCGCTACGCCGGCGTGCGCGCCGACAACGGCGGCGCCCCCGTGCTCGCGCCCCTCATGCCCGGCCAGCACGACACCATGCCGTCCTACTACTTCCGCGGCAACTTCACGGGGCTCGCGTTCCCGTCGCGCCACCGCGTTCCGGCGCACGTCGACGAGCGCCTCTTCGTCACGCTAGGGCTCGGCTCCATCTGCCGCGGCGGCAAGAAGGACTGCAAGCTCCGCCGGAGCAACGAGACCATCACGGTGGCGACCATGAACAACGTCTCCTTCCACCACCAGACGGCGGCGTCGCTGCTCGAGCGCCACTACGACGGCACCGGCGAGGGCCTGTACACGGAGGACTTCCCGGACCGGCCGCCGCGGCCGTACAACTACACCAACATGGACCTGATCCCGGTCGGGCCGCTGGAGGAGGTGCTCGAGCCGACGACCAAGGCGATCAGGGTCCGGCGGTTCAAGTACAACTCGTCGGTGGAGATCGTGTTCCAGAGCACGGCGCTGCTGCAGAGCGACCCCAACCCCATGCACCTCCATGGCCACGACTTCTTCGTGCTCGCGCAGGGGCTCGGCAACTTCGACCCCAAGAAGGACGTCAAGAAGTTCAACTACCACAACCCGCAGATCAGGAACACCGTGCACGTGCCAAGGGTAGGCTGGACCGCAATTCGCTTCATCGCAGACAATCCAGGTATGTCAATAATGCTCAGTGCTAGCTATGATTTGCCTCTCAAAAACTTTACATATCATTGTCTAATCTTGGATTAAACTTTGATGAACAGGGATGTGGTACTTGCATTGCCACTTTGAGTTCCACATCGTCATGGGCATGGCGACGGCGTTCATCGTGGAGGATGGGCCGACGCCTGAGACGAGCCTGCCACCACCGCCAGCGGACTTCAAGAGATGCGGCACCAATGGTTTCAGTAAACCTTAGGTTATGAATAAAGATGGATTGGATTATTGGGTCGGGAAATTTTATTTTTATTTATTTATTTATCAAGGTAACGAATAAAGATGAAGGCAGCATTATCGTCCTCCATCGCGTTATTGGTTGTAATTGATGTATTTTTTTTTAATATTTATTTACGTGTGCATGTTAATGCGGAGAGTTGGTGCCAATATAATTAAATTTATGAGGAATATAAGAATTTGGAAATGTGTATGAACTCTATTAGTCTTGTTGCTTCTTATTGGGACTGTGTCTACCTAGCTAACAATGGGATAAAAAAAGTGCACATCATAAATCTTTTTTCTTCTGATGCACATGCGACGAGAGGGGCCACTGCACAGCCAGAGCTAAAAGAGCCATCCTCCTTGATGGGCCATCATTCAGCACATTCAATTTGCAAAACCCATTGAAAATGAATCCATGTTTGTCGATGGGCCGAAACTGTGGCAGCAACAACAAACACTACAAAAACAAATTGGCCCACGAACACCAGATCAAGAAGGAGAACAAGAAAGGAGAACAAGAAAGGCTTGGCCAACCGACAATGAAGTCAACCAATGCGGCAATGTCTAAGACCAGATCGTTTCTCGGTGGATAAAATAATAGGCATCAAATGCTCCAAGTTAAGCGCCCCGGTCCACTTTGCTATTGTTCTTCCAACAGCATCACACGATCGATTAATCGGAAATATCTCCCAAGGGAAAATAAGAGTGGAAAGAATCTTGAGCAGCACTTGAAAACTAATGAAGAACTGTGTACAAGTCTCGAGTTTTTGCTGTGTGTTGCGACGACCCGTGGTCCGCGACATGGACAAGGGAGAAATATAGGCCACGGACGACGACAATCTAGCATAGATCATAGATGACGACAATCTTCTATGCTTGCACCACAATTTTGTAATTGCTATCTGGCTAAAAGGCTAATTAGTTGATGTTTTTCTTTGATATAGCATGATATGGACGGCTCTCACTTCCTATTCTTGCTAGCTACTTGCTCATACTATTTATACGTATATGCATATGCAGTTGATATCTTCATGAAAGGTTTAATCTTCTGCCGATCTGTTCCATCGATTGCTTACTCTTTTGTGAGTATAATGATCTTGGAATACTACTTGCGGCGAAAACCTACCGAAAATCCTTGCGCTTCCAACCAGCAAGGGAATCAATCTGAATTCGCACAAAGGTAGCTAAGATTCTACCACATGCAGTTACGCAATCTCTCCACCCCTGTAAAAAAAAAAGAGGAAAAGTCAAAATGCATCCGTCTTGACTTGTTGTTAGTTTAGGCATCAAGAGTCTACGTACATATAGCTTATTGCTCAAGAGGAATTAATGAAACAAACAAATTGTCAAAGTAAAGCTGCATGCTGCTGAAGCAGCATACGATTATTGGACATCAAGATCGGATCAAGTTTCTTCCATTCGCCGCATGAAAACATCAAACGTCCTTGTTGATGCACGTAGCATCCATGAATTGGTCCCATCTAAACATCCGGTAATGTACGGTATCTCCGACTGTCACAAGCTAGCAAAGGAGGGTTAGCTACATACGAGAGAGGAGTCAGCGTTTGACTGCCCATTGCATGTTTGGTCTCGGTAGCGGTTGGTGAGAAGACCAGAAGAGGCCTTTGCCGGCCGAGAAGCAACGCTAAACTAACACGGTTTCGATTCAAGTCTCGCTGGCCATGTCCCATCTCTCTCGACTCCCAGCCACTAGAGTAGACGAATTTTCCGCTTGCAACATTTCATCTGTCGGCAAGATGATGCATGGCCCATCTACCAGTGACTCATTCACGAATCTTCCACATGTAATATTTCGTACCCCGTCTAGTAATGATAGGTGTACTTGAATTGAAGGAAAAAAAAACTAGATATTTACTCGCAAAAAAAACTAGATTTTGACTCTTGATTCCTCTTATATATGCTCTAAAAATATGCACGTACTTATAAGTGAACTAGTTATTGGTCAAAATTTGTAAAACTTTAACTGTTTCTAATCAAAATGCGCATATTATTTCCGGACGGAGGGACTATTTGTGATTTAACTTTATGTGAAGCACCCCTTATAAACATCTGAGCACGTTGCAAAGAAATAGTCATATTAGCATTAATGCGACACGTAGGGTATCCACGTGAAGTATTCCTGGATTCTTTAGGGTTTAGTTTTGGATGCACTTGTGAGAGAGAAGTCATTGCGTGTAAGAGTCGTGCTGCACATAATTACTGTACTTCCTCGTGCCGCCTGCCAATCTTTTGAGCTTAACTAAGGGGAGAGCTAATTAGCGCGCGCACGCCAGCAGGGCTGCCGGTGCTCGATCCCCGACATCCCACTCCCATCCCGCCACTTTCTTTTTTTGAAAGTTTAAAATCATGCAACTTTCCATTTTCGAAATATTATAACTTATACACATAACTTCGATGCATAACTCCATAATATAATTTTTTATGAGATAATTTTTTAGCACAACTTCAATAACGTGCAGAATTTATGTGTACAACTTCTAGGTACAATTTGTAAAAATAACTTCGAATTTTATTTTTTTAGAAAGCTGTAATTGTTCGTACGCATAACTTTTTTCCTAACAACAATCTGTACAAATAAATTTTGTAATACAACTTTCACGATATACATAACTTATGCGCGTAACATTTGTTATAACTTTTGAGAAAATGTTGTTAAAAAAATTTATGCACATAACAGCTTATACGTACATACAATATTTACCTGGCATAGAAAAAATTGAAAAAGAAAAAAACAAACGCGAGTGCGCGCCACTGCGCGGGGCCGCGTGGGACCCACCGGGCGCTTCGCGACGCGTGCGGCGAAGCGCCGCAGCGTGCGGGTTTAATTAGCATTGCGCTTAACCAATCAGCACCAAAGAAGGGCTTAACCCTCTGATTGGTTCAAAAAGATGATGCCAGTGATATTTGTCTCTCCTAAAAAGATGGTCCAAATCTAACCCAAGCAATGCAACACTCCTAAACGAATTTTCTACCAGTAATATTTAATTTACGGGTCCTTAGGATTTCTTTTTTTTTCCCTTGCTAAATCACCCCTATAAAAATGTCAAGAAAAGTCCTCTTGATTCTTTTCGGATTTGATTTTGGACTCGCTAGAGAGAGAGAGAGAGGAGAGAAAAGTCATTGCGTGTAAGAGTTGTGCTGAACAAAATTACCGTACTACCCCTACCTGCCTGCCTGCCAACCTTTGGGGCGTTACCTAGTCAGCACCCCAAAGATGCTGCCAATGATATTTTATCTCCCGTGACCTTTTCATGAAGCAGCTATCCCATCCTATACAACAATAGGATAAAAAAAAAGGTATGCAAAAGTAATCAAGTTACCCATGCAATGCAACTAGGTTGCGTGCAGTACGTCGTTGATCGAGTAATAGCAAGATTAAAAAGTCAAACGGTAATAATATTTTTCTCTACGTGCAACTCTTCTTCATCATCGTTCTACGACAAGATTAAAAAGTCAACCGTTGCAAACGCCCGTCCAGTTCAGGTGTTTCATCTCCCAAGTCAGCCAGCACCATAGGGACGTATAAATAGGACATGATGACCATCCCGGAAGAATCACAGATTGAATCAAGCTTGAGGTTCAGAAACTTAGCTGCTCATGGCTGCCAGAGCCATGGCGGCCTCCTTCTTCCTCTGCGTGGCCCTCGCCGCCGCCCTCGCCGCCACAGCTTCCGTCGGTGAGGCCGCCGTCGTCGAGCACACCTTTGTTGTAAGTAAATGTATATTCCGATAATCTTTTCGTCGAGCACACCTTGCCTGCAGGTCCCAATAACGAATGATCTACCAAAACAGGTGCACGAGATGAACGTGACCCACCTCTGCAACACGACCAAGATCTACGTGGTGAACGGGCAGCTCCCGGGCCCGGCACTCGATGTCACCGACGGCGACACGGTGGTCGTCCACATCGTCAACCGGCTGGAGCACGGCCTGACCATCCACTGGCACGGCGTGCGGCAGATCCGGAGCTGCTGGGCCGACGGCGCCGGGTTCGTCACCGAGTGCCCCATCCCTCCCGGCGGCGAACACACCTACCGCTTCAACGTCACCGGCCAGGTCGGCACGCTGTGGTGGCACGCCCACGTCACCTGCCTCCGCGCCACCATCAATGGCGCCATCATCATCCGCCCCAAGGACGGCAAGTACCCGTTCCCGACCCCCGCCAAGGACCTGCCCATCATCATCGGCGAGTGGTGGCAGCTCGACCTCATCGAGCTCGACCGGAGGATGGCCGATGGTAACTTCGACGACAACCCGCTCTCGGCCACCATCAACGGGAAGCTCGGCGACCTCAGCAACTGCTCTGGCGTGCCGGAGGAGAGCTTCGTGCTCGACGTGGAGCGCGGCAAGAGCTACCTGCTGCGGATCATCAACACGGCGCTCTTCTCCGAGTACTACTTCAAGGTCGCTGGCCACACATTCACGGTGGTCGGCGCCGATGGCAACTACCTGACACCGTTCGAGACAGACATGATCACCGTCGCGCCGGGAGAGACCATTGACGTGCTGATGACCGCCAACGCCCCGCCGGCGCACTACCACATGATCGCGCTCGCCAACCAGCCACCGGAGCCCGACCCGCAGATCCCGGTGTTCATCTCCCGTGGCCTCGTCCGCTACGCCGGCGTGCGCGGCGACAACAATGGCCTCCCCGTGCCGGTGCCCCTCATGCCCAGCCAGCACAACACCATGCCGTCCTATTACTTCCACGGAAACCTCACCGGACTGGCGTACCCGGAGCGCCACCGCGTTCCGATGCACGTCGACGAGCGATTCTTTATCACGTTGGGGCTGGGATCCCTCTGCCGTGGCGGCAAGAAGGTGTGCAAGCGCCGCCGAAGCAATGAGACCATTGTGGTGGCCACCATGAACAACGTCTCCTTCCACCACCCCACCACCACATCCTTGCTCGAGCGCTACTACGACGGCACCGGCAAGGGCGTGTACACGGAGGACTTCCCGGAGAAGCCGCCACATCCGTACAACTACACGAACAGGGACCTGATCCCACCGGGGCCGCTCGAGGAGGCGCTGGAGCCGACGTTCAAGGCGACCAAGCTCCGGCGGTTCAAGTACAACACGTCGGTGGAGATCGTGTTCCAGAGCACGGCGCTGCTGCAGAGCGACTCCAACCCCATGCATCTCCATGGATACGACTTCTTCGTGCTCGCGCAGGGGCTCGGCAACTTTAATCCCAAGAGGGACGTCAAGAAGTTCAACTACCACAACCCGCAGCTCAGGAACACCGTGCAGGTTCCCAGGACAGGATGGGCTGCCGTTCGCTTCGTCACAGACAATCCAGGTACGACCACAGCCATCCGGCTCTGTGATTAGGGTTCTTTTGCAGCAAGGGGATTATGCATATCATTTATCTAACCATTGAGTGAATCTTGATGAACAGGGATGTGGTACTTGCATTGCCACTTTGAGTTCCACATTGTGATGGGTATGGCGACGGCGTTCATAGTTGAGGATGGGCCGACACCTGAGACGAGCCTCCCTCCACCGCCGCCTGAATTCAAGAGATGTGGCGCCAATGGTCTCACTCGACCATAGAGTTTTTGAAACAGGAATGAAGAAATTGAGTCGAACTTTTATGCATACAGTATATAACAAATAAAGATGAAGGTCACATTGGCATCCTTCATCGTATTATTGGTTGTCACTGGTCATTCTTGTCAGGGTTGTAATTTTTTTATTTTAGTTTTCAAAAGTTCGTGGAGAAGTGTGTGTAACTTTATTTTATTCTATATATTTCGTTCAAAACCTTATCCTATTTAGCTGAAATTATGAGGGATATACAATTAAGAAAGTAAGGATTCAATCCTTCTTGTTCTCATTGCTTTTCGGTTATGCCTATTGGCCAGCTGAGCAAAGTTATAGCCGACTTAGTCAGCTGTTGCTGATGCAGTGAAGACAGAAAATCGCATCCATCTTATCTAGAATTTAGACCAAAGACCAGCAATAGTAATTTAGAATATAACCCCAATTTCTTTTTCCATCTTTAAAAAGACTAATTTATGCAATATTCGTCAAACTATTCCTACCAACTCCGTACATTATACAAGCTGAAGAGCTCTGTCACAATTAAGCTGCTGGACAGTGTCATGTACGGACGTACGTACGCCAGGTGTAGACGCGCCCGCGACGTACGCCGGGCAGCTGAGCACGCCGGGCAAGCCCTGCCGGACTCCAACTCTACCAACTAAGGATAGAAAGTAAACTAGGCAACTTCCAATTAAGGGGAACCTTCTCCATTTAGTCCGGCCATTGGCCATATATATCTTCATGTACTCGTTGATCAGGGATAAGCAAGAATTATATTCTCTATTTCTCTCTATCTACAAAGCCTACGGTTGAGGGGTATAACCTCGCTGGAGAAGACGGCCGACGGCTACGAACTCCGTAGCCGCGGTCCTGCCAGTCGAGGGCTCGACGTCCTTGACAACTTGGTATCACGGTCACGCCGGTCCTCGCCCACCCGCTCCACCCCTTCTTCCACAGCTGCGGAACTCCTCGCTAGCCCCCCACCGTCGCCGTCATCTTCCTCGACGTCCGCGCCGCCGCCATCCACCATGGGCGATCCCTCCCTCGCTGATGTGATGGAGTTGCTCAAGTCCCTCTCCACGGAAGTGACTACCCTGAAGGCCGACATGGCGGCTATTAAGGAGAAGCCGTCCTCGTCCTCGACCAGTGCCGCCGGCGGCCGTCCGGACGGGCCACGCGACTCCGAGCGCCCCCCCCCAAGTTCCACAAATTGGATTTTCCCCGCTACGATGGCAAGTCCGATCCGCTCCTCTTCCTCAACAGGTGTGAATCCTACTTTCGTCAACAGCGTACCATGGGGGAGGAACGCGTGTGGCTGGCCTCATACCATCTGGAGGATGTCGCGCAACTCTGGTACACCCAACTCCAGGAGGACGAGGGTCCACCGCCGTGGGGGCGATTCAAGGAGCTCCTGCATCTGCGCTTCGGCCCTCCCCTCCGCTCGGCTCCGCTGTTTGAGCTCGCTGAATGCCGGCGTACAGGGACGGTGGAGGACTACTCCAATCGTTTTCAGGCTCTCCTGTCACGCGCCGGCCGCCTGGATGAAGCTCAGCGCGTCCAGCTCTTCACGGGCGGGCTCCTGCCGCCACTCAGCCACGCCGTCCGCCTCCACAACCCGGCGACACTCGCGGCCGCCATGAGTCTGGCCCGCCAAGTCGAGCTCATGGAGAGCGACCGCGCAGCGCCGTCTCTTCCTCGGGCGCCTCAACGCGGCCTCCTTCCCGCTCCCGCACTCAGGCCAGCGCTTCCGGCGCCCCCGCAGCCCCTGGCGCTCCCAGCTCCTCCGGTGGCTGCCCAGTAGGGCCGCGCTGAGGGCAATCCGAGGCGCCTCACCCCCGACGAGATGTCGGAACGCCGCCGTCTGGGCCTCTGTTTTAACTGTAACGAAAAATACACACGGGGACATAACCGGTTTTGCAGGCGCCTATTCTTCATTGAAGGCGTGGAGCTTGAGGACGCCGGCGACGCCGCTGATGACGAGGAGCGCGACGCCGAGGCGCCCTGTTTCTCCCTACAGGCTGTGGCTGGGGTGCCCATGGCGAGCACCATGCAGATCGCCGTCGTCCTCGGCGCCGCGTCCTTCGTCGCCCTCCTCGATTCTGGCAGCACGCACAACTTCATTTCGGAGGAGGCAACGCGGCGTTCTGGTCTTTGTCCCCGCTCTCGTCCCCGCCTCACCGCCTTGGTCGCCAATGGCGAGCGGGTCACCTGCGCCGGCGTCATCCGCAGCGCGCCCCTACTCATCGACGGCGAGTCGTTCCCGGCCGACCTCTACGTCATGCTGCTGGCTGGTACGACGTCATCCTCGGCACCAAGTGGCTCGGCGAGCTCGGACCTATTGTTTGGGACCTTGCTCACCGGCGCATGTACTTCCTGCGCCAGGGGCACCTTGTCTCCTGGTCCGGCGTGGCCAGCCCGTCCGTGCCATCCTTGCACGCTACAACGGAGGCATGTTCGCTCTTGGAGGCGCTGTTGCTCTCTTTTGGCGGCCTCTTCGCGGATCCCGTCGGCCTTCCTCCCAAGCGTACGCACAACCACTGCATCATTCTCAAGGCCGACGCCCAGCCTGTCACCGTCCGTCCTTATCGGTACCCGGCGGCGCACAAGGACGAGTTGGAACGGCAGTGTGCCGCAATGCTGGATCAAGGAATCGTCCGCCGCAGCGACTCGCCATTCTCGTCACCCGTCCTCCCCGTCAAGAAGGCCCATGGCTCTTGGCGCTTTTGCGTCGACTACCACGCGTTAAACGCGCTCACTGTCAAGGATGCTTTTCCGATCCCGGTGGTGGACAAGCTCCTCGACGAACTCCATGGCGCCAAGTTCTTCTCCAAGCTGGATCTCCGATCCGGGTACCACCAGGTGCGCATGTGCCCGGAGGACATCCACAAGACGGCGTTCCGCACCCATGACGGCCTGTATGAGTTCCTGGTGATGGCATTTGGACTATGCAACGCCCCGGCGACGTTCCAGGCCCTAATGAACGATGTGCTCCGGCCGTTCCTTCGCCGCTTCGTCCTGGTATTTTTTGTCGATATTTTGATTTATAGCAGGACATGGGCTGATCATCTTCGCCACCTCCGGGCCGTCCTCGACGAACTACGCCGCCACCACCTGTTCGTGAAGCGCTCGAAGTGCTCCTTTGGGGCCTCGTCCGTCGCGTACCTCGGCCATGTCATATCAGCGGCCGGTGTGGCCATGGACTCGGCCAAGGTGCAAGCAATACATGACTGGCCTCCTCCACGTTCGCCCCGGGCGGTGCGCGGGTTCCTCGGCCTCGCCGGTTACTACCGCAAGTTCGTCCACAACTACGGGGCGATCGCGGCTCCTCTGACGGCCCTGCTGAAGAAGGAGGGTTTCTCCTGGGACGACGCGGCGGCAGCGGCATTCACAACACTCAAGACCGCCGTCACATCCGCCCCCGTCCTTGCCATGCCCAACTTCGCCAAGCTGTTCACCGTTGAGTGCGACGCATCGACGGTGGGTTTCGGCGCGGTCCTCGTCCAGGAGGGTCATCCGGTTGCCTTCTTCAGCCGGCCTGTGGCCCCTCGCCATCGCTCGTTGGCCGCATATGAGCGCGAGCTCATCGGACTCGTCCAAGCAGTAAGGCACTGGCGTCCGTATCTCTGGGGCCGGCGCTTCCTCATCAAGACCGACCACTACAGCCTGAAGTTCCTCCTTGATCAGCGCCTCGCCACGATTCCTCAGCACCATTGGGTAGGCAAGCTGTTGGGCTTCGATTTCTCGGTGGAATATCGTTCGGGCGCCACGAACGTCATCGCCGACGCCTTATCCCGTCGCGACAACGAGGACGGAGCACTAATGGCTATCTCGGCGCCTCGTTTCGACTTCATCGAGCGCCTCCGCCACGCCCAGGCTATTGACCCGGCATTGGTCACCTTCCACAACAAGATCCAGGCTGGTACTCGCACCACACCATGGGCGCTGCTGGACGGCATGGTCGCATTCGACGGTCGCTTGTATATTCCACCGGCTTCTCCATTGTTGCAGGAAATCATGGCAGCAGTCCATAACGACGGCCATGAGGGCGTCCATCGGACCCTCCACAGGCTCCGCGGGATTTTCACTTTCCAGCTATGCGTCGCTTGGTGCAGGACTTTGTGAAAGCTTGTGTCATATGCCAGCAGTACAAATCAGACCACCTTAGGCCGGCCGGCCTGTTGCAGCCTCTGCCGATTCCGTCCGCGGTGTGGGCTGACATTGGCATCGACTTCATCGAGGCGCTGCCGAAGGTGCAAGGCAAGATGGTCATCCTCTCTGTCGTGGATCGCTTCAGCAAATACTGCCACTTCATCCCCCTGGCGTATCCCTACACCGCCGAGTCTGTCGCCGCCGTCTTCTTCGCCGACATTGTGCGCCTCCACGGCGTGCCGCAGTCCATCGTCTCGGATCGAGATCCCGTGTTCACTTCAGCGTTCTGGCGAGAGCTCATGCGGCTCACAGGGACGAAGCTCTACATGTCGTCGGCCTTTCATCCACAGACGGACGGTCAGACCGAGGCCGCCAACCGGGTCATCGTGATGTACTTGCACTGCTTCACCGGCGACCGCCCCCGGCAGTGGCTCCGTTGGCTGCCATGGGCTGAATACACTTACAACACCGCTTACCAGTCCTCGCTCCACGACACTCCATTTTGGGTGGTTTACGGCCGGGACCCTCCAACCATCCGCTCTTATGAGCCCGGCGAAACTCGTGTCGCCGCAGTCGCCCAGGAGATGGAGGAGCGCGCTGCCTTCCTCGACGACGTCCGCTACCGACTGGAGCAAGCTCAGGCGGCCCAAAAGCGTGTCTACGACCAGCACCACCGGCCGGTCTCCTTCCAGGTGGGCGATTGGGCTCTCCTCCGCCTCAGGCAGCGGGCAGCAGCGTCCCTCCCTCACTCGGCCAAAGGGAAGCTCAAGCCTCGCTACGTCGGACCGTACCAGGTAACAGAGCTCATCAATGAAGTGGCCGTGCGGCTCCTGCTTCCTCCTGGTGCTCGTCTTCATGATGTGTTTCACGTCGGCGTCCTCAAGAAGTTCGTCGGCTCTCCACCGGCAATGCCTCCGCTCCTGCCGCCGCTCCTACACGGTGCTGTGGTGCCGACCCCCGCCCGGGTGACTGGTGCTCGACTGGCCAGGGGGGTCCGTCAGGTGCTCGTTGAATGGCAGGACGAGCCAACTGTTTCGGCTACATGGGAGGATCTGGACGATTTCCGGGCGCGGTTCCCTTCCTTTCAGCTCGAGGACGAGCTGGACTTCGAGGCGGGGGGAGATGTCATGTACGGACGTACGTACGCCAGGCGTAGACGCGCCCGCGACGTACGCCGAGCAGCTGAGCACGCCGGGCAAGCCCTGCCGGACTCCAACTCTACCAACTAAGGATAGAAAGTAAACTAGGCAACTTCCAATTAAGGGGAACCTTCTCCATTTAGTCCGGCCATTGGCCATATATATCTTCATGTACTCGTTGATCAGGGATAAGCAAGAATTATATTCTCTATTTCTCTCTATCTACAAAGCCTACGATTGAGGGGTATAACCTCGCCGGAGAAGACGGCCGACGGCTACGAACTCCGTAGCCGAGGTCCTGCCAGTCGAGGGCTCGACGTCCTTGACAGACAGGGAAAATAAACAATTAAACATAGATTATGAAGGTCACATTCTTGCATGCATTGATGCATGCATACCTTATTCATAGTTTCATATCATGTTCAAACACTAGATTAACAGATGCACATTAGAAACAATGAACTGCTAAAACTTTCATCGTATTCGTGTACCTGCCTTTTCTTTTAGTCCGTCTTCATTACCTATCCAAAGGTAAGATTGTAAAGCTGCCTTTACTCCATGGATTTTTTTTCGCCTTACTTCTAGCTTGGGGTAGGAAAACCTCCCACAAATTTTGGAGGAATAATTCAGTTTGTTCACGCCCGACACTTTTGAAACTCCCAAGTAAAAATCTGAACAAGGCTGAGATGATGAACTGGCGGCACATCCACCAATGTTGCGATTCATGTGATCCCACAATTTTTTATTCCCGTCATCAATATGCAATTCTTCAAGGACCATCGTCGCTCTCTCAAAGAAGAATTTGAGCAGTTGGACACCAAGAATGTCCATGTGAAACTGCAAGCTCACTCTTCTAAGATAGAACTGCAAGCAGTTGAAGCTGAACCATTTGTCGCTCAACCAGGGATATCAGAAACCTCACATTTATCATCATTTCCACCCAAGGAAACCACTGAATCTCTGCGGCGCATGTAGTGACGAACTGACTTGTGAAAATCCAACTGAGCTTTCTGGTCTAGGTATCTTCTATTGTCCGGCGGTGGCAATTTCAGCGTGAACCGGTCGATGTACCCCCCCCCCCTATCTGAATTGCTGCATCCTCGGCACGTCGAGCTCGATCACGACACCTTCCTGGTGACCGCAATTCAATAGCACGAGGGTGGCGACGATCATGTCCTGAAGGCTCTCGAGCGAGACGGTGCACCTTCGCAACTGCAGCACCTCAAGACATTGGAAGGCGGTTGCCGGAGGGGGTCCACTACACCAGAAATGATTTGTGCAGACAGTGCTGGCAGGCATAAATGCCACCCGCCAGCACAAAAGGTGCAACGGCCAACCCATTAAAACCCGTCACCACAAACACATTTGTGTTGGCGGGTAACATAACCACCTGTCAACACAAAGCAGGTGTCATGGATCCAAATTAAAGCGCGGAGGTGGGTGGGAGGCGCACCATCTACCTTATCCCTTCTCCTATCCTCTAATCTTTTTCTTCTCCCTTTCTCTCCATTATCTCTCTCTTATCTCTAGGAGCGGCGGGCAAAGCGGCGGGCGGCGGGGACTGGAGCAGCGGGCAGCGGGAATAGGAGCGGCAAGCGGTGACGAGCGCGGGAGCGGCGGGCGGCGGGGGTGGGAGCAGCGAGCGGCGACGGGCTCGGGAGCGGCAGGCGGCAGGGACGAGCGGCAGGGATGGGAGCAGCGAGGAGGAGCGGCGGGCGCGGCAGCGGCGACGGACGACGGGCTTTTTTTATTATTATCCTAAAAATATCTGTGCTGGCTGGCTACCTAAGCACCCGCTAGTGTAAATTGGAACTGTACTAGCAGGTGTCCACCCGCTAGGACAGAGACCATTTGCGCTGACAGCCGCCAGCAGAAATCGTTTTTGACCGTCTGTGAAAATTGTTTGAGGTGTAGTGGTCGCTGCAGTTGGTGATCCGCAGGACCCGGAGAGCCTCGGATGGTATGGAGTCCATGCTGAGGTCGTAAAGCCCTTCGTCGTCGTCGGGCATCGCCGATTCGCAGCGCTGATTGGCGGCGACGGCAGCCGGGAGGTTGGAATAGCTGGCCCCGATGCTGAGCTCTTCGACGGCGCGGATCGCCGGGAGGCGGAGCACGTCGTTGACGCAGTGGCAACCCTTCCCCCAGGAAGATCCGGACATGAAATCCTGAATGCTATCGGGCCCGTCGTCGTCCTCGATGTGGACAGCGAGCCTCCTCACGGACCCGCCGTGCGCAGCGATGGCCGCGTCGGCGCCGCGGAAGAAGGCCTGGTGCTCGCCGCCGGAGGAGCGTGTGTCGAGGTTGACGGCGCCCGCCGGCATGGGCCAGAGCCCGCGCCACCGCCGCGGCACGGCGGTGGACGCGGCCTCCCTGGACGGCACGAAGCCGAGGATGTGCTGCAAGAGCTCGTCGGGGAGGTCGGACAGGCAGCGGCATGACGCTGCCGTCGTCGATGCCATCTTTCGCCGCCGCGCCCTACGTCGGGGATGGCGATGGTGGGCTGGTGGCGCGATCTGCGCGCGGGTTCTGTTAGGCTTTGACTACGCAGGCCACCATCATCGTATCGGAAACGTTTACAAGATGGGCTTTGAAATACATGTTGTTGTTGTTGCTATTATATTTATAGGCCCTACGGCCCAAAGGAACATATAGATGATATCGGCCCAAATACATATTGCTGATAATAGTGGGCCAGATTCATCTGAGAAAAAAATTATCAAAATTTAGAAGCTACTACATTGCAATGGGCAGTTTGGCATGAAGATGTTTTCATCATGGAGGATAGGTTGACACCTGAGATCTGCATAAATCCATCGCATGGTAATACAAAAGAGATCTGGTGCCAATCTGTCAATCAGCCGTAGTGTTGAACAAGGTTGATCATGAGATTGTGTCCAAAACATTTATGTATTGAATGTATGTAATTGGTTAAGATGAAGGTATAAAGTTCCATACTATTGGTAGTCATTCTTCTTGCGGAAGATGTAATTTATGAGGAAATTAAGATGAATTTGTAACAATTTGATTGACCTTTGTTCTTATTTTTTCCCTTTTTACCACTTTTCTCCTTCTTAAAAGGTACAGTGCCGTTGTGATCCCGAATGCTCATTTGCTTCTTTGGCATCCGATGTGAAAATATCTCGTTGTCGTCCATAAATTCCAACAACAACAATGTCCCTTCTTTGTCACAAACCCCCCCTTCTCACTTGGTAGGGGCACTGGCAGAGACAGGGGAATAGGCGGGGCCCGGACACCCAATGTAACACTATAGCCTAACAAACAAAAAATTGAGTATTTGGCCTAACAAACAAAAAATTGAGTATTTGGCTTAGCCCCTAGCTAGGGGGCTCTCACCCCCACAAACTCACTAGGGAGCGGTTCCTTGATCGGGTGCTCCGTAATGTAAGGAGGTGTTTGGATACCAGGGGCTAAACTTTAGTCTTGTCACATTGGATGTTCGGATACTAATTAGGAGGACTAAACATAAGCTAATTACAAAATTAATTGCAGAACCCTAGGCTAAATCGCGAGACAAATCTCTTAAGCCTAATTAATCCATCATCAGTGAATGGTTACTGTAGCACCACATTGTCAAATCATGGGCTAATTAGGCTTAATAGATTCGTCTCGCGATTTAGCCTAGAGGTTGTGTAATTAGTTGTAATTAGTCTGGATTTAATACTCCTAATTAGTGTCCAAACATTCGATGTGACGGGGGCTAAAATTTAACCCCCTCCTCCCAAACACCCCTAAATGGATTGCAACAGGTAAATTGTTACCAACTGTAGTGCAAATGTACAGTAGACAAAAAAATACAACTTGCAGCAAATGCCAACAATGCATGAAACCGATTGAGCTCATGGACACTGAAAAGCCCATTAAACTGGTTAAGGCCCATTAACATGGCACATTGGCTATAGAAGTACTTTTAAATGTAACCAAATTTATTCTGAATATATAATAGCTACTGTTTCTACTATCCTCTCTAAAAAAGTAATTGCTAGTAATAATTTCCTAGACTAAATATGAATATAAAGACAGGGAAAATAGCTATAAATATGCACAAAACAACCACCCTTAGTTCTCCAACTAACATAATGAAAAAAGGAAGATAAATATAATCAGCAAACATTGATTTTAATCGGACGGCCCATGGCTGAAAAATTCGAACATGGTCCCTGTTGTACGGATTTCTCAAGAAAACAAAAACAATGTGCGATAAGAAGGTAATAACTTAAAAGCAATTCCTCCTCTACTGCATCATATCAACTTTTTTTTTCTTTTTCCCCATTTTGAACTCAGAATTGATCCGATAGAAGATGGACACTTAGAATGTGTTTGGTTGGGTGGCTATCCCCCTAACCAGGCCAGCCCAATGCAAGATGCACTAGTTTGGTTGCCTGGCTAAAGGACTTAGCCAGCCCAGCCCAAGCCACCCGAGGGGGCATAGCCAGGCCCAGCTAATACGGCCGATTCGGCCGTTTCCAACCAGCCAGGCCTGACTTGTGCACATCTGGTGGCCCGACTTGTGCAGCTCCTTGACGCAGGTGGCCGCTAGGGTTACCGCTTGCCCTCCCATTTGCGCCGCAACCGGGGTCCTACACTCATCCCCTCTCGTCTCGCCGTCGCCTCCCCCCGTTCGTCTTCCTCCTCCCGTTCATCTTCCTCCTCCCGTAGCAAGGTTGAAAGCTTCTTCGATCCGGTAAGATCGCTTGCCTAGCGGCTCCTTGGACTGGTTTGTGAGCGAGTTCCTCTCAAGACTTGTCACTCCCACATGGTTTCCCTTCTGCGTGTGATGCTTTCCTATGAGATGTGTTTGATTTGCTTATTCTTGCGAGATTGATTTTGTTGTAGATCTGGCAGTAATGCTTAAATTGGTACCTTGTTACCTACATATGAGCGGTGCAGCAAGGTCAATGATGATAAATTTCATGTCTGGCCGATTGTTTTATGAGTAGCGGTGCATGGTTCTTGATGCTTGTTACTGGTGTCTTGATTTGTGAATTTGTGCTCTCATGTTCTTGAGAAATATTAGATCTACTTGATGAAATGGTACAATATGACTGATTTTGTAGATCTGGCAGTAATGCTTAAATTGTTACTCTTGTTACCTACATATGAGCGGTGCAGCAAGGTCAATGATGACAAATTTCTAATTTTTCATGTCTGGCTGATTGTTTTAGTTAAACTTATCTGAGTAGCAGTGCACGGTTCTTGATGGTTGTCACTAGGAGGTGCATCTTTCTGGGTGTCGTAGCTGTGACTTGCATCCATTTCTTTTCAAATGTTGTAGCACAACTGATGAAATAGTAGTACATGATTCTGATATATGTGATGCTTTGTTCTAGAGGATGGATGGTGCTGAAAGACGCCGATGGCTGATTTTGAGGGGTGCATCACTTGTTGTTGTAGTCACAGCTTGGATGTTTGTTAGGTTCAGGCGCCGTTGTCTCACCAGACCACCCATCACATATGCCCCCATGAGTGCTAGAGAGGAACAGAGGCAGAACAATCTTAATTACATTTATCAAGCTGATGACACTAGGTGTGTTGACCTCCTTAGAATGAAAAGAGCACCCTTCTTCCAATTGTGTGACCTTCTCCGCACAAGAGAGCTGCTGAAGGACACAATGCACTGTAATGTGGAAGAGCAGGTGGCAATATTCTTGCATGTAGTTGGTCACAACCAAAGGTTTAGGGTAATCAATTTATCCTTTAGGAGGTCATTTGAAACCATTAGTAGGCACTTTCAGGAGGTCCTTTATGCTGTTGGTGAGCTTAGACAGGAGATGATCCAACTTCCCTCAACTGTTGTTCATCCCAAGATTGTGGGTAGCCATCGATGGAACCCATATTTTAAGGTTAGCATACACAAACCAGTGCATAGGTGCAGTTGATGGGAAGTAGTAACCATCTATTTTGTTTCACATTGTAGGATTGCATAGGTGCAATTGATGGGACTCATGTTCTTGCAAGAGTTCCAAGGTCAATCAGGGCTGCCTTTCTAGGAAGGAAGCACACAACCACCCAAAATGTGCTTGCTGCAGTAGACTTTGACCTAAGGTTTACATATATTTTGGCTGGTTGGGAGGGCTCCGCTCATGATGCATTAATCTTGAATGATGCTCTTGAAAGGGAAGACGGTTTAAGGGTGCCACCAAGTAACTAAAATACAATAGGATGCTCCTATTTATACCACACACAATTAGAAACACCACCTCATTGGCTATGTTTGTCATATGGTAGGTAAATTTTACTTGGTAGATGCTGGATATGTAGTGAGGCCAGGCTTCCTGCCTCCATACAGAGCCACAAGATATCACTTGAGAGAGTTTGGTGCAAGGGTGCCACAGATTCCTAAAGAGCTCTTCAACCTCAGGCATTCCTCCCTTAGGACCACAGTGGAGAGGGCTTTCGGTGCTCTCCAGAATAGGTTCAGGATCTTGGACAATAAGCCTTTCCACCCATACAAGACACAAGTCAAATTGGACCTAGCTTGTTGCATCTTGCACAATTGGATCCTTAGGTTTGGAGAATGAGAATGTGAATGATGAGGCTATCCACAATGATGTCATTGTGGATAATAGCACATGGGCCTCCCTAAGAGACAGCTGTGCTGAGCAGATGTGGAATAACAGGGGCAACCTTAGAAACTAGAATATACTGTTGTTATCAGTTGTTGCTGTAACATTTGTTAAGACTATGTATTGCTGCAATGATGCAGTTAACTTATTCTGAGACCTTTGTTGCACTGCTATGATGAGACTTATCTGTTAACTTTTTTGAGACCTTTGCTGCACTGCAATGATTACCTTCTTATTTTTTACCTAATTATCTGTTACATTTCTACAATATGTCTTACATACTTATCTGTTACTTTTCTGCTATGATGAGACTTATCTGTTAACTTATCTGTTAACTTTTTCTAAGACCTTTGCTGCACTGCAATGATTACCTACTTATTTGTTACATTTCTACAATGTGTGTTACACACTTATCTATTACATTTCTGCAATGTATCTTACACACTTATTTGTTACATTTCTGTAATGTGTCCATACTTATCATAGTCAGGGATGGATGATGGTATCTTTGAGGGTATCTTTGAGGGATTTGGGGGCAATGGTGGGCAGGGAAATGGTGGGCAGGGAAATGGTGGATAGGGAGATGGTGGGTAGGGAAATGGTGGACAGGGAGGTGATGGGTAGGGAAATGGTGGGCAGGGGCCTGCAAGACTAGTGTGGACAGAAGTAATGTCTGCATTTGTCCTAAGGAGGTTCACTGAGCTGGTTGGGGAGGGACTAAAGACCGACAAAGGTTTTAAAGAGGTACATTTGAATAGTGTGGCTAGTGATCTACGTGAGTTTACAGGGTTGGAGGTTAGCGGAACTCAGGTGTACAATCATCTTCGCAAATGGCGGGCCAAATGGGTGAAAATCAGCAAACTGAAGGAGCTTAGCGGGTCCAATTGGGATGAAGAGAACTACATGATCACACACCAGAGCACTACAAAGGGCACATCAAGGTGAGTTGTTGAACTTGCTGTCTATTGAATAGTATTTTCTGAATATACATTTGTTGAATATTAGTTTTCTGAATATACATACGGCTTAATATTGTCTGAATATTTGCTATCACTGATTTAAGCATTACTACTAAGCATTACTGTCTATTAAAGGGTCCACATGGTGCTGAATATTAGTATTTGCAGGACCACCCTAAGGATGCGGAGTACCTCAACATCCCAATCAAGAACTTTGTTCAGATGCAGATGATCTTTGGAAGTGGTGTTGCTACAGGAAGGTATGCAATGGGATCAAATGAAGCCCTTGGACAACCATTTGTTGTGCTTGAGACAATGGATGTGGAGGCAGATGCTCCAGCAACAGCGGCACCAACTGAAGGAACAAAGGATGCTGAAAGCTCTGGAGTCAAGGTTGGTGGGGGAAGAGGAAGAGGATGGTAAGCAAAGACGATGCTTCACTGATGCATGCAATGACTGATGCTATCTGGGGATTTGCAGCTGCTGTGCAAGACGCTGCTCATGCTGAAGTGTACCCTGGAACATATGAAGCATGCATGAACACTCCAGGTTTTCCAAGAGCTCTGTTGATGAAAGCTTTGAACCACATGACCGCAAACAAAGCTACTGCTATTCAGTTTGTGAAGATGTCACTAGAAGATAGAGACCTGTGGATGAGAAGCTACCTAGAAGACAATAACCTTCTGTGATCATAAGGAAAGCTACCTGGAAGATGTCTATCAATGTCATGTGGACATAATGTTTTGCAGCTTAAGTAGGAGATGAACTTCTTTGATACAACAGTAATGTCTACCAGCACTAAATGTTCTAAAGTTCATTATCTTTTGAGAATTACTCTCCTTATGCTTACACTGAATATTTGTCATATGATTAAATGCTTTAATCCTCTGCAATTTCTGGTAGCAGATTTTACATGACTTGTTATGGTTACATTTCTAGTATATTATATATGACATGCAATAATGCATTAGACACTGTCATGTTTGTTACACCATCATTGCTACAGCTTTAGCTCATTTCATTAATGCTTTAGCTTTACACTATCAATAATGCTTTAGCTTTAGCTCATTAGACACTGGTATATTACTTGTTCTTTCTGCATGTTGTCAGCTTGAGATATGACACCCTTTTCCAAGGTTCAGTTGAAGAATTGCAGCCTATGAGCTTTACATATGTTTTGTAGAGATATAGACAGAAAATTGATGCTATTTTATTCATTGCCTATCATCAGTTTCATTATTTATCTAGCTTTCTGGCTACTGCTGCTATATGCTACTACTTGTCATTGGGTGATTGCTTACCTCTGAACTTTTGTTAGTAGTAGTAGTAGCCTGTGTCTGTATAAACTTTTGTTAGTAGTAGCCTGTGTCAGTGATCACTAGAGACCCTTCCTGAAGGACAAGTCCTTGGGTGATTGGTAACGGTGTGCTTCCTAAGAAAGCAGAGGTCCAATGTGGTCCTAATTACCTGTGTCAGTGATCTTTGACACGAAGCTTATTGCCGTCAATGGAAAGACATCTGGTGGTCCGACGACAGAAAGCAACAGCGAGCTTTAACACATTGAGGAGTTTCAACTCTCAGATTGCAGCAGATTCAATAATAGTGGCTCGCTGTGGCTCCATTAGATGAAAGGGTTGCTGTTTCCTTCAGGAAAATTATGATTTAGATGTTACAAAGACAAGTCAGGTTAAGCCATACATGATCTGTGTAAGCGACTGCTCATATACTCTGAAAACATTTTTTCGCATGCGTGTTCAAATGTAATCAGTGTTGGAAATTGAAACGAGATATTTCAAGTGAGAAGTATTCAGTCGTTAAACAGTCGTTAAAAACTCAAAAGGCAGACGAATGGCTGCTGCCGTCTGAAAATCTGATGCGGCATCCTGCATGCGTGTGTTTGACACTAGTGACCGGGCTTGGCCAGTCCAACCAAACATGATGCAAAGCCCATTGTTATGCAGGCCGAACTGTTAGCCAATCAACCAAACACGAATTCATCTTCACCTGATCCAGATTAGCCATCCAACCAAACAGATGGGCTCTAGCTACACTAACACAGGCTACATTGGGCCATGCATAACTATTAGCCCGGCTGCAACTAACCCAAGCAACCAAACACACCCTTAAATTCCAGGTGCCACTTTAATTGGGCCACAAATTCTCAAACCCGATGGCCCAATGTACAGTTGATTTCAATAACTTAAGCACATATCCACTTTGGAAAAGAATAAAATGCATATGCTTGATGATGGTAAATATGCAAATGCAGTAAATAAAGGTACAGCTATGCAAGTTCCCCAATCCCCATAGGTGCTAATCTGGTATTGCACAATGCAATAGACTGTATTCATGATCCAATGACTAGCTAACTCATTGGGCCTATGCCCTATGGGCCCTGAAAAAATTGTTTTTCTAGGAACCATCACTACCAGAAACAGAAAGTTCGCTGAGTGCCTGGGGCACTCGGCGAAGGCTCAAAAACACTCGGCGAAACGTTTGCCGAGTGTAACACTCGGCAAATGGCACACGGTAAATTTTGACTCGGCAAAGTTAAGTTTGCCGAGTGTTTTCTGTCGTACACTCGGCGAAGCTTTCGCTGAGTGACAAAAAAACACTCGGCAGACATATTTTTTGAAAAAAATAAAAAAAATGGCACGCCGACACCGTCGGCCGCACCACCAGCACCGCCACCACCATCCACACCGCCGCCAGCCACCGCCACTGCCTCCCGCCGCCACGCCATGAACCCCGCCGCTGCCAGCACCGGCTCGCCGCCACCACGCCCCCGCGCCAGCCACCACCACACGCCGTTGCTTTGCTCTAGCCAGGTGCCACGGAGCCTCGATCGTGCCGTCGATGGAGCCCTGGTGGTGGTGTAGGAGGCCGCCGCCGCTCCCGGACAGTTCCGCGGCGTCCCTCGGTGGACTCCCCGGACGGCCGAGACGGAGTCCGCCGGATCTGGGGAGGGGCACAGCGGATCCGCCGATCCGGGGAGGGGCGCCGCCGGTGACAGAGGGGAGGGGTGGGGAAGCAAATCCGGGGGAGGGGCGCCGCCGATGATAGAGGGGAGGGGCGGGGAAGAAGATCCGGTGGAGGGGCGCCGCGCGGAAGCAGATCCGGGGGCCGGGCGTCGGGCGGCGGCGGGGCGGGGGGCGCCGGGCGCCGGGGGCCGGGCGCCAGGCGGCGGCGGGGCGGGGGGCGCCGGGCGCCGGGGGCCGGGTGCCGGGCGGCGGCGGGGGGCGCCGGGCGGCGAGCGGCGGTGGCGGCAGGGAGAGAGGAAGAGGTGGGGGACGGGTGGGGTAGTGGACGGGTGGGAAGGAGATCGGGTGGGTGCGGTGCCGGCCAGGGATAAGTACTCTGCGCGGTTGGGAAAAAAAGAAGTCGCCGAGTGTCCGATGTGGACACTCGGTAAAGGGTTTCTTTGCCGAGTGTCCACCCTAGGACACTCGGCAAAGTTTTTTTAAAAAAAAATAAAAAATATCCAACAGTTTCAAAAAAATACTAAATTTTCACACGAAACAATATATGTTCTCTACTGACTATGCAAAAAGTTTTGTAGTCAAACTGAACTCGACCGTCACTTCGACTCTAAATTTTATCGAATCCTTCTCAAAGTTACTATTCTTCTTCTGAGATGCTTCGGTTTGTAATCATCGTACATGATAAAATATGCAAAACTTTCTCAATTTTTTTCCACAGCCTCCACGTATTATATCATCACATCATGACAAATCTCATGATTTTCAGACTTTGCTTATTTTTTTTACAATTTAAAAATACTACCGCCACACGTTCATTGTCGTGTTTCCTGAACAAGATGTTCGCAATTTCTTTTCATTTCATGGGTCAGGTCTCAAATTGAGCCAAATAATATGAATATCATTTTTCTACTCATTTTGTTCCATAATTTGAATCACTTGCAGTTTAAATTTGACTTATACCAAAAATTTCCTTGAAATGCAATTAATTAAATAAATATAGCAAATAAATCCAAAAATATACCTAATTTTAACATGGAGTACCACATGTTGTATGTGGGAAGTAGAAAAAATTTCAAGGTGAAAAGAGGAAAAAAATATTTTTTTACCGAGTGTCAAAAAAAACACTCGGCAAACCCCCCCTCTTTGCCGAGTGTTTTTTTGACACTCGGCAAACCCCCCTCTTTGCCGAGTGTTTTTTTGACACTTTGCCGAGTGTATTTTTTGTGACACTCGGCAAAGTCCCGATTTGCCGAGTGTTTTTAGCTTGGCACTCGGCAAAGAGCCTGTTTGCCGAGTGTTCGAAAAAAAACACTCGGCAAAGAAAAAACACTCGGCAATTTTTATCTTTCCCGTAGTGCATCTAAAATAATAATGTAATACTATATCACAAGTAATTATACGAAATGAATCTAAGCTGCACCGATTCAACTAAACAAAATAATATCTTTTTGTAAGGGATTACTTTACGTGGAAGCATGAAGAAATGGAAATGGATAATATTCCCTTCTATGGGAAGCATAACCCGAAGAGTGAGACCGTTTTAAAGTTAACCCATTGGACAGAAATGCAAAGACTATTGAAGATACTAAAGAACGTGATTTGGATATGGTGTATGTGGGTCAACCACATGATACATGTAGCATTGTGATATCAAGACAAAATTGACATAGGAGAACGTCGAGATACTAAAAACATTGACATAGGAAAGAACGGTTTCCAAAAGTGACAATTTTTGCCGATGGATGCGGTTATTTTTCTATATATAACTTCAGAGACGCTTGGCAATGAACACAATCAAAAAACACTACACACACAAGGCGGTGACCCATATATAGGTGTGAAGTTGGTGTTGCACAATGCAGTAGACATTGTTCATCATCTGATAACAGAATGATCGCATTGTGCTTATGGGTCGTAATGGTCGAAAATATTGTTTTTTCTAAGAACCAACTAAAATATTGTACCTCTATGTTTCAAGAAAAAATAAAAAAGGTAGTCTAACACCGATTCAATTAAAGAAAATAATATATTTCTAGCGATGGATTGCTTTACGTGGAACGGAGAAGAAATGGAAGGCAATAGATAACGGGTGGCTAGAGATTACAATGTTTCCTTCTGCAAGCAGTCTAACCCAAATCGTGAGTCCCTTCTAAAGCGAACCCACCAAACAGAAACACGAAGTGTACTAAAGATACAAAAGAGCATGATTTGGATACAACGTACTCATATATTATTGTTTGACCATTGGATACCCATAGCATTGCGATATTGAGACAGCATTATCATAGGAGAACGTCGAGATATCAAAACATTATCATATGAAAGAAAAGGATTCCAAAACTGACAACTTTTCCATGATGGATATGTTTATCCTTCAGTATATAAACAATGCTAGAGACACTTGGCAACGACAAAAAGAAGTGCCCTCAAGGCGCTCATGAAGAGCGTTAACACGACAAGAACCATGTACTTGGTAATTTCTACCATCTACACGGCTATGGTTATTATGTCATGTTCCTTCACATTACCCATCAATGCTCGTACATTGTGCATCTTGCAACAAGCATAAAACCTACACCTCTGCATACACACATACACATTTTATTTTCCTTCACTTGGTTCTTATTATTGCATGCTCTTGTTCTGATGCAATTCCATGTACATGTGTGCAGTCTATGTAGTGACATGCCAACCCATGAGCCGTCGTCGCGGATTGTATCGGTGCTTGAGCATCTGCGTGAACTCAGGCTTCAACACTTACAGAGCCTACTGCATCAGAACGACTATTTGTGTATTACGAACGAACTCTGAATTTATTGAATCATAATAAAATATCTCCATCATTTTGTTCAATCCGATACCGTTTAACTACTGCTATAGGTAATTAACTGGTTGCAACTCAGGGGCGCCAATGGCGCCAAACACAAACACCCTCAATCGATCAGTTTACATTTTATTCACATACACGATAATCAATGGCCGCGGAGTTCATGTGTCAATAGTTGATGTTAATTAGCATGGTTGTATATGTAATTAGAATATAAAATATATTATGATCATACAATGAGTGCATGAACAATTAGTGCAAGAATAATGAATCGAGAGAATATAGTAAATTAATTCATTCTTATATTTATGTGCCATTAATCAATATCAATTTTTTTTGGGAAAGTTCAGCAGCATGAGAGAGATGTAAGACAAGATCAACCCCGTTCATTGCATTTTCATGCACAAATCTAGCATCCTACATCTACATATGAACTGAAACCTAAGGTCCGACCGTTCGATGCAGAGGAATTCCACTATTACATCATATCAACTTTTTTCAGCCCCCCCCCCCCCCCCCCCCCCCCCCACACACACACACACACTCACTCAGAATTGATTGGATAGAAGATAGGCCTTTCCAGGTGCTACTTTAATTGGGTCACAACTTCTCAAACCCGATGACCCAATGCACAATAATTTAAGTGGATATTCTCTTTGAAAAAAAAGAATAAAGCGCATATGGTTGATTATGGTAAAGATGCAAATGCAATAAAACAAGATACATCTATGCAAGTTGCAAGTTCTCCATAGGTTCCAATGTGGTGTTGCACAATGCATTAGACTCCAATGTACCAGCGAACTCGTTACGCCTATGGGCCGTTAGTGTGTGAAAAAAAATGCGTTTATGGGAACCATCTAAAATAATAATTTAATTCTATATCGCAAGGAAATATAAAAAAATCCAATCTGCACCGATTCAATTAAACAAAATATATTTTTTAAGGGATTACTATGGAAGCGTGAAGAAATGGATATGGACCAATGTTTTAAATAGCCGGCTATGCCCTTTAGCATCTTTGATTTCCACAGGCTACAAAAGCTATAGCCAGCTATATCCTCAGATAGCTGCATTTCGCGGTTTAGCAAAAATATATGTCAAAATTAAGATGTCAGTGGATTATGCACATCTAAGCATGGAACCAGGAACATTTCAGCACAAAGAATCATGTTAAGGGCATTACACAAAGTGCTATCTATGTAATAAATAAATGGTCTGATTTCATTGCCCGACATTTGAAAGCAGCAAAGGAAGCTGCAGAACAGAGGAGAGAGAGCACATAAGAGAAGAAAGTTGCTTGCTTGTTGCTCCCGCTTCTGGGACAGAAACTATTGGTCTTCGACTCTTTTGTCTTTATCAGAAATTCAGCAGCCAGGTCGCTGCTGGTATAGCCAGGCGCAGACACCACCGGCCGCAGGTCGCAGCCACATGTCGCCGCCACTGTTGCCAACATATAGGTCACCACCCACGCCGCTCTTTAATCAGGGGGAGGTCGAGGGTTGGTAGGGTCAGGGTCGAGCACAAGGGTGTGTGACCGGTTAGGTCGAACAGGGCCCCCGAATTGGAGGGGTCCACCAACTGGTTGGTTAACTATAGGCCTATGGCCCGTCAGTCGATCAGTCGATGGCACTATGAGAGCATGGCAGGCGTCAGATGGCCAGATGCCCTCTCACAGGTGCAGGTCTGCAGGACAGGATCATAGGACGCGAGGGGCCCAGGGCTGCAGGGCGCCATCGACCAGAATGGCAGGACTCCATCCATATCCATCTGTGATCTGTCGCCTATCTCGTGCGTGACCTGTCGAATAGTCGAATAGTCGAATAGAATAATAGATCCATACGGCGTCCATCCTCCGTCGCAGAGACGCAGCCTGCAGGTGCGCGATCGGCCTGCCGGCGATTGGGCGCTGGGGCCTGCACGGCTGCACCAGGACTCCATCCTTTTCGCCAAAATTGAAAGTTGTGGGAATTAAAACTTTCTAAAAATAGAAAGTTCGGGAAGGAGAGGAGGGGGATGTCATGAATCGATGGCTGGAAGAGGTTCTGGCGTGCGCGCTAATTAGTCGGCCCCATTAGGGTTATTACGAGCAGGGTGTGCAGTTTTTTTTACTCATTTTGGACTGTTGCGTGGTGATAACGGGCCAGCACGAGCTGATATAAAAATGACAAATTACGAAATAAATAGTATAGTTTAGGGGGAAATTGAAAAAAAAAACTACGCTAGAGACGCTTGGCGACCACAAACGCAAGCGCGCTCGAGAGAAAAAAAGGGAAAAGTACAACACTACCACAGCACACACACACAAGAGTGTTAACACCACAACGACCATGTACTTGGTAATAATTGCTACTACCATCATTTTGTTCAATCCGATACAGTTTAACTACTGGTACAGGTAACTGGTTACAACCAGTGGCGCCAATGGCGTCAAACACAAACACTCCTCAATTGAAGCCGTCGATGAGTCCGTCGAAGACGGCGCCGTAGTCATGGCCGCGGTATAGGTCCCTGAAGTGCCTCCTCATCGCCGTGTAGACGTGGCAGGCGGTGTGGCTCTTCGGGCCGGCAAGGCACGGTGGCTCCGGGAAGAGCAGCGGCGCGCCGAGGCGGACTGCCACGCGCCGGAGGCCGCCGCCGATCAGGTCGGCGCGGCCGGAGTGCTCCGCCATGTACTTGGCGTCGAACATCCCGCCGCCGAGGAGGTCCCTCGCCCGAGCCATGAACTCCTGCCAGGTCCCCGGCAGCGGCTGCCCGCCGGAGAGCATCTTGATCATGTAGGCAAAGTCGTAGGCGCCGCCGAACGCCGCCCACGTCAGGCCGCCGCGGAGCCGCGCCGGGGCGAGGACGGCGGCGAGCCTGGCCGCAAACGCCGAGGAGCTCACGCCGCGCAGGCGCGCCGCCGGGAAGTCGACACCCTGGGACGTCAGGAACGCCACGGACTCCGGGGCATGGCGGCCGCGGACGGGGTCGAAGTCGGAGAAGGTGAACTCCCAGGCGCGCTGGCAGGCGCGGCCGTCGGCGCCGGCTGCGACGACGGGGACGTTCCCGTCCGCGTCGCAAAGCGTGATCCCGAGCTGCACGGCGGGGAGCTCGTCGACGTTGGCCTTGACGAGGGCGTAGCGCTCGCCCGGGGTGACGTCGCACTCGCGCCGCCCGGCGGTGGGGCGATGCACCGTGCCCGGGTACTCGGTGTCGATGACGACGATGGGGTACCTCTGCAGCAGGGCGGCGATGGCGTCGAGCTCCGCTTCGAAGTTCTCGGCGGTGACGGACGTGACCGCGAGGCCCGGCGCGGCGGGGGCCGCCGCCATGGCGTGGACGTCGGCGACGAACCCGCCGTAGTACCAGTTCGGGAGGAACATGGCTGGGGATCGGCGGGGCGACGAAGGAAGCTCGCTTCTTGCCGTCGACGATGGATCGACGGGAGAGGAGGTTGCTTTCTTCGTGTTGCTTGCTGCTGGCAAGGATGCTTTCATATGGTAGGCGGTGGCTGGCTTATATAGAAGAGAGTCCGGCGAGGCCTGCGGCCATGCGGCGGCGGATTCCGGAAGCATCTATTTTTCGGTGCTAGGAACTGTTAACCGACTCCGAAGTGGACATCAGATCATCTGTTACAGATGGCTTTGTGAAGACTGAAGCGCAGAGGGATCATCGCCTAACATAAGAAATTGCACATAAAAACATAGGAATGAGTGTGTGCAGCAGCTAAAAAGGCTACAGCGGAATATTGCGGGAAATTTTCGCTTAGCGCTAAAAGCTACCTATCCTAGCGTCAAGCTTCCTGAGGCTACATCCGGCTATAGCGGAGGCTATAGTCGGCTATTTAAAATATTAGAAAATATTATAATTGTAAGTTGACGGATCACTAAACAACTTTACTTTACGTATAGTGGAAATTGAAATTTGAGGTGATAAAAAAATCAACTAAACCTTACTGGGATTAGCGGTCCTTTATCACCAATAAACGGGATTATCAAGATTTATTGATATTTTATTGCTGATGATGATCGGATGATCAGATTTATCGTCGATTATCTCAAATTACTTGGTGAAATTTTGTTAAGAATATGATGTTACGTGCCACTCGTTACTCTCTCTCTCTTTCTGTTTTGTTTTTTTGCGGGGACTCGTTATTCAAAGTTTGCTCGACGGTGAGCCCGTCTGCCAACGAGCGTACACGCTGCTCCCTCCCGGCCTCGACGCCGCGGAAGGCAACGTCGGCGGCGGAGACCAAACGATGGACACAGAGCCGCCGCCGCCCTCGCCGATAGAAGATTATTACATGGAGGCATCGCCGCCAGCCGCCGGCGAGCCCTATCCGGGGCCAACCGAGTACGTCACGCCGAGAAGCCTCTTCTCCTGCGCCGCGCTGCGCAGCCTCCGGCTCGGCGGATGCTGGCTCGACGTGCCTCCCACCACCGCCGCCCTGCCGTCCCTCGCCACGCTGCACCTGACGCGGGTCACCGGCCGGCGCGACGCCGTCCAGGATCTGGTCGACGCGTGCCCGCGCCTCGCCGACCTGAAGCTCGAGGCCTGCCGCGACCTGGAACGGATCCTCGTCCCCGACGCGCGCCTCCGCAGACTCGCGCTGCGGTGCTGCCACGAGCTCGCCGACGTCTTCGTCGGCGACTCGTCGGAGCTGCGGGCCTTCGAGTACCGCGGCGGCGTCCCGGGGCCCTCGCTGCTGAACATGCCGCAGCCAAGCGAGATCTCGCTGTGCACGCTCGACTTCTGCGGCGTGGAGCCCGCCGAGCCGCCGGAGTTCACCTTCCTCCTGCTGTACGCCCGAGTGGAGCGCCTGCATCTCACGTCCGCCCGCCTCCTCGGCCGCGGCGTCTTCGACCACGGAGTCTTATATCCCTATGGGCTCAGGTTCCTCACCTTCCCGGAGCTGCGAAACCTCGAGCTGACCGGAATGCTGCCGGAAGACGACGCCGCCGCCGCCATCGCTGCCGTGACCAGGATCCTAGAGCGGACCCCGAGGCTGGGACGCTGTCCCTGTTCTTCCTGGCAGGGTCTCACCCAGTGGAGAACGGCTACAGCAGCAGGTACTCCGACGAGGAGGAGGACATGGACATCCACGCCGCGCACCAGCTCAGGTATGACCAGCACGCGACGCTCGCCGTGCCGGACGCTGAGATCCCCTGCCTGAGGGAGATCAACTTGGTGCACTACCAGGGGGCCATGGCGCATGCGCAGAGGATGCTCGCCAAGTTCTTGCTCCGCAACGCACCGGTTGTTGGTGAGGTGTGCTGCGAGTTCGCGCGGGGGCCGCTGGCGATCCAGACAGACCTGATGGAGGAGATCAAGGGGTGGGTGATGAACAAGTCTGCCAACATGATTTTCTTCTAGCACGATCCAATTGATATGCAGAACTGTTTATCATGTTCAGTTTGCAAACTTCAATCTACATAGATACTGCTCAATTATATTATACTAGTGCTACTAATAAAATTCTAAATTTTGAATTGCATTGCTTGAATAAATTCAACAGCCATATTAACCTGAAACGGTAAGCTTCTAGATCCGTTGAAAACTTGTTAATTTTTTTAAACGAGGCTAGAGCTACCGATTAAATTTAAAAGTAGAAGTTAACCCAGACTGGACAATACAAGGAACAACTACTTTTACAACAACAACCAAGAACAGTTCAACTGGGACCTCAATCCGCGTTGTGCAACACCCCAAGCGCCACTCCACAGGTCCCAAAAGCACCGCCCACAAACACATCGCTGCACCACTAAAACGTGGGAGATATGCCGATAAGTCATCTTCACTGTAAGCACCATCATTCCTGATAATGTCCCACGCCGAACCAGCCACGGCCATGCAGTGGTGACCGCCGCAGTCCGCTGCAAGCCATGTAGCCCCCACGCCCCCACCATGGCACCATGTTGCCATCATTCTCAGGTCACGCCCACACAATCGTCGATCTCCCAATTACAACCCTGCATCAGCAGAAGTCAAAAGAAGGGCCGCCGCACCACGCCGAAAAAGTCACTGCCATGCAAGACCCATCGCCGAAGTGCTGCTGACGCACCGAACATACCAAACAACCAAAGCACTGCACTGTATCCTCGACCCTCGAAAACTAACTGAACGCATGGGAGCCTCGCCACATCCACCACCGCACACCACTCCTCGGACACATCACCTTAAAGAGAACAAGGCCCTTCTGTCGCTGGACTCCGCACCCAAGATCCGCAATGGCTTTGCCACTAGGAGTGACTTGATGCCACCAAGCCTCTCCATTAACTTCACCTTAGTCTTGATGCCACCGAATCCCGGCTATACCACATGGGCGGACCCAAAACTTCTAGAGGCAATGGCCCATCATCTTGGCAGAACCTATCATACATCAGCCAGAGAAGGGGTATTTGAAAACACAAAGACGATGCCTCCAAGGAGGAGAACAGCACACGAGGGTGTCGCCGTCATCGTAGCCGGTGTAACTAGCTAGCTAAGATTTCTCCGGTGTTTCCGCACAGACCATCTTACCACCAGCGTCGATAGCAACACCACCCCACCACCGGAGCAGATCCTCATCAGCGTCGCTACATAACCACGCAACCTTGACTCCAAACGCAGGTGGGCACCTCCATGCACACCCTAGCTACCATACGCCACACCGCCGACACACCATCTCCGCACTATCTGCTGACGAACCTCGTGCACGAACAAGGTCGTCCCTCTGCGCCTACGCCCAACCACCGCGGCTCTGTGCTGCATGGCCTGCACCTACTCTGGTCGCCTTCTAACGCATCCACTCCTGGCCACCACCGTTGCCGCCTCACCACGACCAGTTCCGTCGAGGTCTCGCTTAGAGCCGTCACTCGAGCCCACATGCAGCCTCTTCACCACCCCCTCCTTGACTCCATGGCCATCGCTTTGTTGCCTCCCTCTCCATGGCCATCGCTTTGTTGCCTCCGCACCCGCTGCCTCTACACCCAATGTCCACTTGGCTACCAATTCGCCCCGCGTCGAATCACTAGCGAGCAAAGACACCGACTCTCGCGCCATCGCCATCGATCCCCCTCCCATCCGCCGGTGACCACGCTGCCTAGGCCGGTGTAACACCCCGTCCTCCAAAGCCGCACCGTCCAGCCCTTTCGAGGGGCAGGCACGCGTACACATAGCACTCTGCTTACACTTTCGTCCTCGCTTAATGTAAAAGGGTTAACCCGAATGTGCTATGGCTGGTGGACAAAGGCTTATAAGTTGGCTCCACCCTTGCTCAACTAGCAATGTGGTATGCGCAGCTATGCTTATGGGCCACTACTGGGCCATACAAAGTTGGGCCGGATGTCACATACACCCCCCTAAGAACCCGATGTCCTCGTCAGTCCAACTCACCCACACTTGGACAAATGTCCAGAAACGTTCCCTATTAGCGCACGATCATACGTCTAGTGACGGCGCTATATGCCATGCCTGTGTCCCATCCAAAGCCCACACGCGCCATGCGCCATATGCCCGCACACTGACCCGTACGCACAACCGCGAGGGTCGGCTCTGATACCACTTCTATCACACCCGATTTTAGAGGCAAAACTAGATGCATGAATCACATGTACACCACGATCAAGTTACACACATGCAACAACTTCAGTAAATAATAAAGGCAGTTCTATAACATAAAAAGAGTATATATTTATTATATGACCGATAGTCTTTAATACGAATAACAAAAAGAGTCTTTATTCTAGTATCGGAACTTCAACGAGGACGACGACTCCACAGGCAGTTGACTGGGGGCACACGTACGCCTAGAACTCCTCGAAGTCTTGAAGAACCTCCTCAAAGTCAAGTCTGAGCAGTGGTTTTAACAAGGATGAGTACACTTATGGTTGGTACTCAGCAAGCGTGAGGATTGTGTAGCGTAAGGCCATTCAAGCATAGGCTATGGTTTAATAGCAAGTCAGCATTTTAATTGGTTAGTCAAGTTTTATTAGCAATTACTAAGTATAAGTTTATACAACCTACATTAAGCATGAATATAAATAAAGATAACAACAATTTAATTTGACTTCCGATAAATTAATCATGTGAGGGTACATGCCGCTCTTGACCGTGAGCATGATTGATCGATCAGATTTACACTCTGCCGAGGTTGCACATCTTTACCCACAAGTCATGTAAAAGTTCAAAAGAATTTACACCTAACCATGTTGTGCAGGCTAGGCACAATACCGCACTTCTGATGGGTGATTGCATAGGGATGCTACGAGACCTTTATAAAGATTCTCTAGTAAGGATAGCTTGCTAAGGTTTCATGATCAGCGCAATGCATAAACCTTTCTCAAACTGCGAAGCTACCATAGAGCAGATCAGTCAGAGGGCCGGGTTATACACCAACTATTGTCTCCCCCTCTTGCCCCTTTCAGGTAAAGCTACCATGAGCTAGAGTTTCTAATTAATTAGCTAAGACCAGAGTCATATAGTTCTTGTGGTTGTACTGTTTTCCTGGGTGGTCGCTCCATGTTCCAATTAAGCACATTGATCTTGTATTAATGAAAGGTATAGCATAAATAAAACAGGTTTAAACATTGGTTCATTAATACCACCATAACCAAGTTGAGCAACTAAGCAAGAGCTGCCCAACATTAAAGTAACCCAGGTTGATCAAGGTATAAGGATAAAATTAGGCATACTTTAAATAGGACCCATCATGTTTATAAACTTCAAGTGCATAGCATATGTGTATTGAACATGAAAGTAAAGGTTGCATAGGATTAAATTGTGATCAAGGGCACGGCTTGCCTTCCTGGACTTGCTCCTGCTGCTCAAAGTCTTCAAAGTCTTGACCTTCGAATTTCTCAAACTGCGGTCCTTCTATACGCATCACACGAACACATACAAGCAAATAAGGGAATAAAATAAGAAAATAATAGACCAAACAGTAGCAACGGAGCAAAACAAGATCATAAAACTAATCTATGCGTCAACACGAACTCATAGACACAAGAAATGCTTAAAATGGACCTAAAACATTAAAGATACGAACTAAACAAGGTGTAGGTTCTAGGGGCTAAACTTAAGGAAACCGAGGGCTAAAACATAAATATGCATATAAACCGAAAGCTTATTGCTACTCAGAAGAAGAGGTTGCTATGAAATTTTCTGAAGATGATGCTGAGTTCTAGGTGTACGCAGCCTCCAGTCAATTGCCTATGAAGTTTGGAGCCTTCGTTTCCCGAATTAAGTTGTATATCTCTGACAGACTTGTAAGTCATAATTTATATTCTTTACGTGATACTTTTGCTGTTATTCACTAATGATGTCACTATATGTATAATACTTGATCCTGACATACATATAGATAACACTTGGTTTTGTTTTGAAACCGGGTGTGACAGTCGGCCACGCGCGCGACCCCTGCCGCACCAGATCATGAGCCAAGCTCGTCGACCTCGTTACCAAGGACACGTGCAGCCATCGCGCCGCACGTTCCACATGCACAAGCTGCTCCAGAGCCGTAGATCCAGGGGGACGCCGAATTCACCCGCAACGAGGCGGATTTGCAGCCCCAGGCACCAGCCTGTGCGGCCTCTCCACAGGTCGCATCCCACCCACTAGATCTTCACCATCGGCCGGGAAGAAGAAAGGCCCGCCACCGCCTTCTTTACCCTTCATCGGGCTTCCGACGTCAAGCTTTGACGGCATCAGGTTCGGGAGCGGGTGGAGGAGGGCATGCTAGCAGCGGATTCGTACGCTGCCCGGAAGAGCGATGCGGGGGCTCCTAGCGCTGTCTGGATAGTGAGATTAAAACTTGTTAATTTTAATAGCAAAAGCTGTAGGCTACCAAATTAGATTGTGTGTGATAGAGCTTACTAGTTTTCTATGAGCATGGCTTTGTTAATAAGTAAAACCATGAAGAAGAAACGGCCTTGATTTCAGTTAGCGAGGAGTTAGTAGCTGTTCGGGGGTGTTTGTTTTCTATGGGCTAAACTTTAACCCGTCACATCGAATATTTGGATACTAATTAGAAGTATTAAATATAGACTAATTATAAAAATAATTGCATAGATGAAGGCTAATTCGCGAGACAAATCTATTAAGCCTAATTAATCCATGATTTGACAATATGGTGCTACAGTAATCATTTGCTAATGATGAATTAATTAGGCTTAATAAATTCGTCTTGCGAATTAGCTCAAGAGTTCTGCAATTAATTTTATAATTAGCTCATGCTTAATCCTCCTAATTAGCATCCGAACATTCGATGTGAAAGGGCTAAAGTTTAGATCAAGGATCAAACACGCCCCCGACAGCTAAAATATTTCGGAGCTCACCGAACAAGACGAAATTCAAAAATTTCAGGTGATCAAGTTGATTCAATTCAAGTGCATTCCTCTTCGGGCATCATCGTTATCATTCTAGTAAATTGATCCTGCAAAAAATCAACACGGGTAAACGCAATCCAACAAACAATTTCGGGGAAAGGAAACCCTGGAACAGCTTCATCTAGAAATAATGCAGAAAAATATGGAAATATAAATAAGCTCCGAAAAATAAACATTATTTTTGAGACAGCAATATGCAAGAAACCGATTCCGAAACGAAGGGATGCCCGCTATCAAATCCATAAGAGTAATCCATCCCCTGCATACGCCGCGCATCTGAGATGGATCACCCTTGCATCACGCCGCCGCCGCAAGAGTCGCTGGCGATGACCGCCGACGGCCTGTCCGACCTCCCCGACGACCTGCTGCGGCGCATCCTCTACTTCGCACCGGCGAGGGAGGGTGCGTCCACCGCCGTGCTCTCCCGGCGGTGGCCGGGGCTGTGGGCCACGTCGGGCGCCGTCAACCTCGACACCCGTTCCTACGACCGCGCGCACGCCGACGGCGACCTCTTCGACAGGCGGGAGTCCTTCCTCCACGGCGCGGCGGCGGCGCTGTCTGCGGCCCACGCGCGCGGGCCCGTCCAGCGGCTCGCCGTCAACGTGGTGACGGAGAGCCCCTGCGAGATCTACGCGTTCCTCCACTGCCACGCTGACTCGGCGGACGAGTACGACATGCTCGCCGACGTACTCTCTAATCCGGCGGCGCAGCAAGTCGAGGAGCTCCGCATCAGCGCCGCCGGCTCTGTCTGCGAGCTCTCTGGCTATCACAGCAACTTCTACGAGCTCAGCTTTGGCACCCTGCCGTAGTGGCGTAGTGCCGTCCATGGCTCTCCGGGTCCTGCACATAACCAACTGCACTGAGCTGTTGCCGCCGCCGCCGGGCGAGGTCTTCCCGCTGCTGACTGACCTGAAGCTGCTGGGGCGCACCACGTCGGTCACCGATCTCCAGGGCATTATGGACGCCGCGCCGCAGCTCGCCGGCTTGCATCTCGAGCGCACCCGACTCATCGGAGGTTTAGAATATGATGAAGAAACAGAAGATGGGGAGCAGATAATGATCGAACGCTACGGTTCCGCTGCCCAACGATCACCGCTCTCGTACAAGGTGGAGTCCATTTTGCTTCGGTTCGGACCGCCTGCTCTTCCATCAGTTTCGTGGAATCCTGGTCAATAGCGGTTAATCTTAGTTAATATAGTTTCATCAACAAATTCTTTTCTCTCCTTCATCGGCTGTCAGAACCTTATCTACAATGATTGATTCTGGTCAAAAACTAGTATCAATACACTGCTCTTGTGCTAGCCAAGTGTGACTGGCCGGAATTCTTGGAAGCCATTGTGGAACTCGACGTGCTGATGTTACGGTACTTCAAGTACCATGGGCTAGTCCACCAATTCTCACTAAAATCAAAGGATATTTACATATTTGCCACCGTTGCAAATGGCACTCCTTCATTTGCCACTTTTACGGGAGCTTCTACGTTTTTGCCGTCGGCGTGCGCAGAGTTGATGGTGAGAGTTGCCTCCGCTGGACGTACGGACGCTTTACTTATCGGGGAGCTCCTACTTCTTCTTTCTGATGATAGCAATAAACTCGATCGGGCGCTCTCAAGAACTTGGCATTGTCGAAATTCTGAACAAATTGCTAGAATGCTAAGCGGCATTCACGAATTTGGTACTTGTCGAAGCCATCGTCGGTGAAGTGCAGATATGCTTGGGTCATGTTCAGGGGATATTTACATATTTGCTACCGTTGCAAATGGCACTCCTTCATTTGCCACTTTTACAGACTCGACGCCATCCATCTCCCCTTCCCCATCCACAGAGTGCTAACACTCAACTTCTGGAAGCTTCCACGAACACAGGTCAACCAAAACTCTGCAGCAAACCCCACAGAGTGCTGCTTGGACAAATCACAAATGCAAGGTACGGCGCGCGGACACAGCTGGCGGGCCACTCACCCGGCGGAACCCGAGGAGGCGGCAGGCGGCGCCGCGCGGAGGAACTGCCGCCTCACTGGACCGGAGAGGGTTACGGAGGAAGAGGTGAGCACCGGAACTGGACAGAGCTGCCTTCCGCAGGCGAGGCGAGCGCCCTCGGGGGCGTAGGCGGCCGCGAGCGAAGAGAAAACGCCGCAGTGCTGGCGCTGGGGCACAGAAGCGACGGTGCCGCCGCCGAGGAGCGTTCCGAGCCCGCCACCCTCCCAGGCCCGCCGCCACCACCCTCCCCCTCGGCGCTCCTCCCCTGGAAGCCCTCAGCGCGTCCAGGAGCCTCCGAAGCTCCGGCAGCTGCAGCGCGATCTCGTCGTCCCGACGGCCCGCGGCGGCGGCGGCGGCGGCGGCAACGGTGGCATCGGAGGGCGACAACGACAACGACGCGGGGCTGGAGGAGCCGTCGGCGGCGTAGGACCAGGCGTCGCGGCGGTAGGCCTCGGTGAAGGGCGAGGCGGTGGAGGCGCGGATGGCGGCGCCGGGGCGGGGCCTCGCGTTCGCGGCGGCGAGGGAGGTGGAGGTGGAGACGGAGGCGGGTGCGGAAATGGAGGCCGGCCGCGGCCGGAAGAGGGGCGTGCGGACGGCGAGAAGTGGAGATGGGAAGGGGAGATGGATGGCGTCGGGTCTGTTAGCGGGTTAACGGAGGAGAAAGGCGAGGGCACATAGGTCTTTTGGCACCCCTTTTACACGCTGTCGCGGAGACGTGGCGTGCCATGTCAGCAAAAGTGGCAAATCTGTTGCTTCGTTTCGTTCGTGATGGCAAAAACGTAGAAGCTCCCGTAAAAGTGGCAAATGAAGGAGTGCCATTTGCAACGGTAGCAAATATGTAAATATCCCCCGAACATGACCCAAGCATATCTGCACTTCACCGACGATGGCTTCGACAAGTACCAAATTCGTGAATGCCGCTTAGCATTCTAGCAATTTGTTCAGAATTTCGACAATGCCAAGTTCTTGAGAGCGCCCGATCGAGTTTATTGCTATCATCAGAAAGAAGAAGCAGGAGCTCCCCGATAAGTAAAGCGTCCGTACGTCCAGCGGAGGCAACTCTCACCATCTATTTTAAATAATAATCAGACATTCCGTTGCAACATCAAAACAAAATATTTCCAACATCAAAAATATATAGTTGCAACATTGAAAATAAATAAATACATCGTTCGACTTTCGGGATAAAAAGTTCTCGCCGCAACATGAACACCATATTCCATGCAATATTCACTGTTAAACATGCAAAAATAATAGTTGCAACATCAATACTTATCTGTTGCAACATTGAAACATCTCATAAAATCAATCGTTCAACATCACAGAATGCATTCATCTGCAACACCCGAGCACGTAACATCCAAAAATCTCTGCTGCAGCACCAGTACGTACATATTGCAACATGACCACTCCTCGCCCTCTCTGGTCGGCCTTGGGCTGCTGCGGCTGGTGGTCGTCGGCCGCGTCGGCCTCGCCCTCGGCGGGCTGCGGCGGCGGCGTGACGACTGCGACACGCGCGCTCGAGGACGGAGATGGCGTCGGCGTGCCGTCCCAGGCCGCAGTGGATGGCTAGCTGTTGCGACGTGGAGGCTCATGGCGTGCTCGAGCTCGGCACCCTCCCCGCGTCGCTCGAGCGCCAGGGCGGCGCGCTCGGCGAATTCGAGCGCGCGCCTGCTTGAGGAGGAAGGGCCCCAGATCCGGGTTCCTGGGCTTGGCGCACTAGCGGCGACGAGAGGCGGCGTGGTGGGCGGGGCTGCCGCCGGGGGCGAGTTGTCGTTGGCGGCGCCGCCGGACGTCCCTAGGCTTCTTCTTGATGTAAATGGTCATGGGATAAGGATGCCAGGCTGCCTGGCAGCGAAACTCCACGTGCTGACAAGAGGTGCTGCTTTTGGAGTCGCGTCCGATAATCTAATCCTGCGACGGGTCTTAGCATTACCGTTACTAGAATGACAACGATGATGCCTGAAGGGGAATGCACTTGAATTGAACCAACCAACGCGATCATCTGAATCCTGATCTGAGAACCTTGCCTCCCAATGCTTTTCCTCGAAGACTGGAGATGGAAGAACTCTGCCACTACCATTAAACTCCTTGCTAACTGAAATCAAGGCCGTTTCTTCTTCATGATTTTACTAGTTAACAAGGACATGCTCATAGAAAACTAGTAAAGCTCATCACATAAACTAATTTGGTAGCCTACACCTCCTTGTATCAAAATTAACAAGTTTTGAACGGATCCAGAAGCTTACCATTTCCAGGTTAATATGGCGGTTGAATTTATTCAAATAATCCAATTCAAAATTTAGAATTTTATTAGTAGCACTAGTACAAGTTGATCTCCCTCGCTCCCTCGGATAGGGGGTATACATCGATGCCCGCCGCCGCAATTTCCTCCATTTTTTTTAAGAATCAATTTCCTCCATTGGGTGAGGCTCTGGCAGGAAGAACAGGGACAGCGTCTCCAGCCTCGGGGTCCGCTCCAGGATCATCGTCACGGCGGCGGCAGCGGTGACATCTTGCGGCAGCATCCCGGTCAGATCGAGGTTGCGCAGCGCCGGGAAGGATGGGAACTCCAGCCACGATGCTCGACGGCGCCGCAGCCGAGGCTGATCAAGTGCACAGCGATCAGCCGAGGCGGGGCGTGCACGTGGTCCAGCCTAATTAGAGTATTAAATATAATTTAATAATAAAATTAATTACATAAATAAGAACTAATTCGCGAGATGAATCTATTAAGCCTAATTAGTCCCTGTGATGCTACAGTGAACATATGCTAATTATGAATTGATTAGGCTTGATAGATTCATCTCGCGAATTAGCCCCCGTTTATGCTAATTATGAATTAATTAGGCTTGATAGATTCATTTCGTGAATTAGTTTATAATTAGTTCACATTTAGTCCTTCTAATTATCATTAAACATCCGATATGACTCGAGCTAAAAATTAGTCCATGGATCCAAACACCCTTAAGTTGAAAATTGCAGGAGAGATGCAGAAAACTGAGTACTGAATAACGAGGACAGATCAAATGGTACATAACAGCGTATTTCAACAAAGTTTCGCCGAACCTCCGTGAAAGTTCAGTTTTTCATGAACCATGTTGGATTTGCAGGTGCCTCTTGTACTGTATTTGCCACCAAAATGCGTATTCATTCTTACACATACGATGGGACTAAAATGGCAGTTTTACAATCCATGGTGTTACCGAACACCTACCTATACACGGAAATTCAAAGTTCCTCCTCTAATGGCATTGAAACACATTACAACAGGTTCTTCAGTGTCCTTCATCGTGACGCCAAGCCATTAGAAACACATTACAACAGGTTCTTCAGTGTCCTTCAATCTTGACGCCAACCTCCAAATTTGTGGGTCATTACTTTCTGAATGTCAGCAGGTGGTTCAGAAAGTGATTCGCCGGACATCGAAACCCGCCCGTGATTTGCAATTGATTCTCTGCATTCAAAAGCAAAACAATTCAGAATGACAGGAATCAACTCAAGCTAGAATGAGCACCAGTTGAAAGAGGTAAAACAAAGAAAAGGTAACTGATTACAACAGCGCTACACAAGCAAATATGTGAAATAAAGGAAGAAAAATCCATGCGATCAAAGATATATATCAGTTTAATTAACTGGATATTTAAGAAATAATTCCTCTGATTGCCTGAACCAAATTTGCATAGAGCGTTGTGCAGTACATTTTACCGTCGTCCTCCTTGATCAATAATAAAACTATAAACTTGCACAGCATTGATTTTAATGATTTCCTTCCAAAGTGGAGAAGACTACCAATGTGACTCGCACCTGAGAACATGAAGGACTTAGCCATCAGAAGGTAACTGCTGCTCCTCCTCAAGCTCCATTTTACATATCAAGCATTCCCTCTCGAAAATCAGGAATTCCTGGCAAACATTGAACAACAATTTTGTCGATGTCATAAAAAAGAAACTAAGCACTTCTTGGACGAACAAACCAAAGGTCACAGAAGTAAACCTGCAACTGCTGCTGGCTGAACAAATGCATCATTCCGGATTCGGACGAACCAACTAACTCAATAAGTTTATCACAATCATCTAGAGAATCACCTGCTGCCGAAAGCGAAATACATGCCTGCAAAAGGTGAGCAACCAAGATTAATGTATCATCTACTAAAGAAGCACAGCAGAAACCATTTATCTGTAGTGAAATGCAGTGGCATGTCGAATTGATTTGCTAGGTCACCTGCATGGATCGTAGAATCGTTTCAGGTAGGCAGCATCTTCGACACAACCCTCGAATTATGTAAGCAGCAGTGCTTTCCACAGAGCCATTCCCATCAGAGTACCAAGCATCAAGCCGTGAAATGGCCATTGAAACTCCAGGTTGGAATCGACTGAGTTCACCTGCCATAACAAATCATTTACAACCGTTTTGCAAAATATTTCAAATCACAGTCCCACTTTTAAAGTAAAGATACCTTTAAAGCCAGCTGCCATGATTGCAGCAAGAAGACCTCCATCATTGGCTTCATGAAGCCCATATCCATCACCTTCTGCTGCTAGGCAGCTTAGAGCAACTTCAATACAGCAAGGGTCTCTAGACGAGACCTGAATGTCCACCTGTTCAATGGGTTATACTTTCAGAACTAAAATTACTGGAAGCTGAAAGTCAAAGTTGTCCTCAACAGTTCTTATTGTGCACTATAGCTATTTATATTGACTGACAAGCATTCACTTATTGATGCTGGAAGCACAAAATCTGGAGGAAAAGGATTCAACCTTCAACTTGCGATGCAGCACATCCTCTTCACTGGCAGTTGAATATAGTGCACTAGTCAAAGCTGTGCATGATGTTGCATCGGGTAACATGCATTCTCCAGAAGGTAGGCAGAGCATTGCAGATGCATGCAACTCAAGGAAAATAGGATCTGAGGATTCAAATGGACTGCTCTCGACAGCATCCAACCATGGTCTTTCATCCTCTGATTGCAACAGACAAGAACATCAAAAACAAGGAAAACAAAATCAAATACTTACATATACTATCAGAAATTTTGCAGCACAGGAAACATATTTTCACACTGGTACACCATATAATACAACCATTTGTGAACTTACTCTTTAATAACAAGAATGCCAACTCCAGTGTTTCTTTTGCTGCAGCAATAGCTTGATCATTTTCCTCTGCTGAAAGCATTTCAGGAGAAACAGCATCATTCTGCATCTCAACTTTAAGCCAGTTCCGATAAGTCGCATCAAGGGAGTAATATTCATGCTGTTCGACCAAAGCAAATAGTTGGTCAAGACTCACGTTATACATAGAAATAAAAATGCTTGGCATAAAGGTAAGATGCACATCAATATGTAAAAAGAGCCATACCCAATCTTCAAACTCCTGTAAGTTATCAGATACCTCCTGATCTTCCAGCGAAAATAAATTTTCCTTTTGCTTTAATGGTTCAGCCAGGATGGCAAGCAACTTGTGCGGCCCTGCTGGTAGTTCAGGGACTCTCCTCATTGATATCAAGGAAAACTCTCTGAATAGTGTGTTGCTGATGGATAAAAAAATCAAACATAAGTTCCATGGTAACAAAGTTTTATAAAAGAAAATGAAACTATTTCTCATAAACATCTGCAAAATAAACATAGTGATAGCATGAGAAAGAAAGAGAGAAGATTTCAAGTTTCTCTTGCACAAAAACAAATTCAATTACCTATGCATCAATGCCCGAATCAGAAGCTTCCCAGTGATCATTTGAAAGTCTGGAATCGAGGGTGGTGGTGTGAAGCAAAGCCACTGAATAACCATTGCCTTTTGAAGTGACTGTAAGTGATGTTGATGTGCAACATCGGAGAAATCCTCATCGTACTTGCTGGGTTTTGTTTGTCGAGATCTTGAAAGCACCCTGCATTGAACTTTAAGTTGTTAGAACATATCTACGAAAATAATCAAGAAACCTTGGTGAATTTCATTGCAACATATATCACCAGGATCAACAAACCTCTCAATGATCTCTTCGAAACAAGCCTTGGATGCATCTCCAGATGAGAATGGCAGATACTCCACAGCAGAGAGGAAGAGCTTGTACATAGTATGCAAACTGTTGCCAGAATACAAAATGTGAGATTGTACAATGAATTCATTGAAAGTCGCTGAACTCTAATCATATATCAAATGCTGCCTATTTGACTTCTCAACAACCAGCAAAAGAAAACAAGATTGAACAACCGTAAATAATACTGATATAAAATGTCTCCATGATCATCTGACAACAAACAACCGACAATAATAATGATATACACAGAATACTAAACTGCAGACAATTAGCCAGACAAACATATGATAACAATACCTGCTATTTAACCTTAATTCCATCATTTCCACAAACAAATCAATGCAAACGTCACGTTGAAGCTGAGAAGCATATACTCCAACCAACTCCTCTTGGTCCTCTGAGAACAAATATCTCACATACCTGAAGTCATTGAATTTTTCCTGTTATGATGATAAACTAAACTTAAACAAGAAGGTACACACAACATCTGGATTATGGGAGAATGTAGGATTCAACAAAAATAAATAAAAATGCAAAGTTTAACCTTAATATAAGACAACAGCAGAATAAGGATTAAGCCCTTGATAGATCTGTAGAAAAATTCATGCTACTTATGCAACTGTATCTTATGGAAATTATTATCTTATATACTATCATCAAGCACAACCGGCATTTGGAATCACCCAAAAGGATATGAAGGACCAGCAATACTACTTGGGCCCAAGAAAAGAAAAGAGAGAAATTTTTGTGGTTCTGCAACGTAATAAATGAGAGCATCCTTTGATGCTCAGCTGGAGCCCATGTGCTCCATGAGATTCTGTCAAGGTCGCTTAACCTGGACTTAATCCAAATACCTAGTTGTTTCATTTTTCTGTGAGGGGCTCGCATGTAACTGCTTGAGATGTGTACGAGTGGATGTGGGTTTGTTTTCCTGGAAGGGATGATACTTGTGACCCCTTCTTTGTATTTTATTATCTTCTTAATGAAATGAAACGCAGCCCTCCTATGCTTTCAAGGGGAAGAAAAGAAGTGAAAGAAAAATGGGGCTCACACTACGCCAAGATTAGTAATTCATCAATGATAATACTTACATGTTGATGATGAGGTCACCGACAGCAACCAGCTTTTCCTCCAACTCATCTTCCATTTCATCACTGATGAAAATGTATCTCAGTACAAGAACGACATGTGCCGCGAAACGTATCATCTCTGGGTCATCAAGGGGCCTAAATAAACAGAGGTTATTCAAAAGTGATGCAATAAACAGATTAAGTATTTCAGGTCATCACATACGAAATCCTAAAGACCCTACCTTGCAATATTTTGGTCCTCTTCAGCGGGGGACAACCATGACCATAGAAGGTCAAGAAGATGAGATATATTTCCACTCATGAGATTCATCTGCAATTAGAAAACTAGGGGGTTGCAGCTTCAATTGGATAATGGTTTATCAATTATTAGAGAGCTCTTTCAGTGAAATGTGGTTTCCTAAAGTTACTGAGATAGAAAAGAATTGCAACCTACAAATTTCAAAGAGGGAAAAGAGGCAACAAATACACTCAAATGCTTGGAACCACACATGTACAAATGTTCTTAACGAGACCTAGATAAATGTAGGACAAAATGTGGCATCTTGTCAGAACAGCACATCATAATTAACCCAATTTCAGTGATGCCATGTAGAATAATTCATCAGGTTCAATTCAGTAAATCCATAGGCAAGCTTATACAGAATGCATGATGCACAAGAACACAGGTAGCTTCCATCTTTGGAAATAAATATTACCTCGATTTGTCGATGCTGCTCCCGGCATGCTCGAGACACAGTTTCATGAACAAGGTCACTGCATCACATGAGCGGAACAATAATGTAAGTAGGTAAACACGGATAGTAAGTGCTAAATAATTTCAATACCTCGAGTGGAGTTTCTGCAGAAGTGCAGTTATATCACGAGGTTGTTGATCAAGAACATGGTACGGCCAACTTTCTGGACCAACTGAACTTTGGGCTCCATTCATATCATCATCGAGCTGTTTCTCATCTGGTCTACTGGTTTGGTACTGAGATAATTCAAGATCCACTTGAACATCCAGCCAGGATCTAGCCATTGCCCAACAAGCTGACTAGGAATGAGAATGAAAAAGATGCATCACACACCAGCAGTCAAAGAAAAGGGTAACATTAAATCAAGAACATACCTCCCAGTCAGTACAGATTGGCAAGATACGCTTTAAGTTACTGCACTGTAAAGCGTATACAGCCATCTCATAACGGCCACCATCTTGTTCAGCAATTTTCTGCAATAGTACTATCAATCTGAGTGAGTGTACAAAAGCAGTAAATTTAAAGAATAAAGCAGACCAGTTGTTTAACATGCACAGCACTACATCAAAAATAAAAACAGAAAGAAGCATACTCTAGAACACAAGTAAAGTTCACCTCAGAAGCACAATATGATGCCCATTTCCAAAGACGCCACTGCCGCCCAATACCACTTTCCAATTCAATGGCTTGTAGTGTTCTGGACTTTCCATTCTTGAGCAATGCGTCCAGGGAAGGAAACATATCTATGCCACCAAAAGGACAAAGAGTGGCAGCTCTCCATGCCTGAAAATATACTCAAGAGTCAAGGCATTTTCAAAATTTAAGCAGAGATGACACGTAACAAGAATAACATAGTATACACTAACTGATCTACCTGGCCAGCAGAACGGCACAACTCAGATGCCTCTTCCAATCTCCCCGCTCTTAAAAGAGTCCAGATATCTTCTAGAAGCAATTCATCTTGCTTCTGCTTATAGACAAAGAAAAAGCAAAATGTTATTACTAGAGCTGAGACGCTAAACAAGAAGAATTTCAGAAAATAAGCAATGTTTTTTCTATATAGTGCCGTTAGGCCAATGTTTTTTCTTTAGTACAGTGAATATAGTTTAAAAAGGTGATATCAACCAGGGATATCATAGAAAGGTTTTGCTCAAACAAAGAAAGGATGGTTCCAGGAAGGTCAAATGAAACCAACCATAATGCACATTTCCAACATTAGCATAAAAGATTATATGCAGCATGAAACATTGGCCTCTCTGTGAGAGGATCTTCACAATATATCTGGAATAGGTGGTAATAGCCTACCTTATCATCAGGGAGAAGTTGTGCTCCTTCACGAGTTGGAGCATCAAAATCCACATGCTTCACTATAGTAGAATCATTATTGTTTCTTTTGAGGTACCTCTGTGTACGGTGCCAAACACCAGAACTTGGTAGATATGAACCAACATGAGACCCTCTCACCTACATGAGTGTATGACATCAATAAGCACAACCAATAATAGATGTCATCTTATCAATTTGCTCATGAATATAAATTAGCTAATGAATAATACCAACAGGAAAAACTCTAAATGGTAAATAAATAATTAATTAAGAAGGTCAGGACTCAGGAGTCAGGACAAATAATTATGAATAAGCCATGGATACATGATAGTTACATTGTACCTCGATATTTCAAATTCTAACACTATATAAGACTACATACGTGTAAATGTAGATTGCTACTGTCTTCACTCACTTGGCATGAAAGTTTTAGGATTTATATTAGAGTAAGGTTGCTCCATTCAATGCCAATCATGTCATCATGTGTAACTACAGAATCCCACAAGGTACAGAAAACAAAATGGGTGATACTAAAGTAACTTTTTTCAACAAAAAAAAAAACATGGCACTCTAACCTTTTTCTCCAAATCAAGAGCTTCAGAAGCAAGACCTTCAAGCCAAAGTACAATCCGCAGACACAGTTGTGCTGTAAGATCTGCTGCAACAAAGCGGCACGCCTCCTGATGGGATGTAGTTGGTGACTGTTTACAATTATAGGGCAATAATTTTAGGTAAATATACACATCTGAGGACAAAAACTGCAAAGGAAAAGGGACTTGAATCTATCGGTAGCTATAACTTATATGCATCTTACCACAAAAAGCTCTCCTGAAAGCTCCTCATTTCCTGTTATGAAGCAGATGAAATTTTCAAGAGGGTATAATAAAGTGGTTGCTCAAAAATTATTCATTTATAGTCTATGGTTCTTCAGATGAAAATGATAGAAAGAATGATGTTTAAGTATCCATATTGAAACTATTACCTTTGCCATAGAGGTACCAAAGAAGTGACCAGGAAGCAGCTTCATCAAGTAAAAGTTGTGCCTTTTGCTGCATAAGCTTATCTTCCACCACCCGAAGCTTTCCAGTAGCAGAAGATCTGAAATTTAAAAGCATTACATAGATATTCCAAAGGTAGTATCTAAGCTATACATGCATCCAATCATACCCTGACCTAGCAGCCTCATTCTTTAGTTGGAAAAAAATAGGAAAAGAGCTACATTCAGTCAGTGACACACTATTTGACTTAGTTGTGAAGAAATGGACGGCAAATGTTTGCAGGGGAGGAGCATGGTAAAAGCTATGCTCGGAAGTAGGTGGTCAGCAATATTGGTATCTCTTGCCAACTCTTGATCAGAGATAAAAAGCACCTGAAACTGAGGCATATCTAAGTAGCTTGCACAAAGATAATGGTGGACTTAAACTATATAGATCTTCCTGTGATATGCTTACACATAAAGAGCCAACAGAAAAACAAAAAAAAGGCTTTATATACTATATTGACAGCAAGTTTTCTTCATGTTCCGAATTCACAATTAAGAAAGTTTAATCTGATTGACTGTTCGTGTGTAAACAAACAATAAAGAAACAAATTATCCTAGATCCTGTTTTCCTTGAATCTTCTAAGTTTAGTTCATGAAAAAAATATCTATTAATCTCTTCTTAACCATATGGGTTCAACTGGAAGAATACATGATATCCTTTTGCAACCTAGGGAATCTGTTCATCTTAATTGTCAAGATTCAAAACTAAAGTACTTGAAGAAATGAGTAATTTTCACCGATGTTGGAATGACGGGAACAACATTTAACTATGTAACAGTTAAATTTTAAGGTAAAGAGTCACTAAGAGTTTGGGAGGTAAAATACTAAAATCTAACAGCCGATATGATGTTTGCAACGACAACCTGATCGACTCGGAAGCATTTCGACATGTCCTCTCAAACTGTAGAATTACATCTGGAAAGGGCATCAAACCTGCACCAAAAAAGAAAACACAAACACAATTAGTACTTGAAAATAAAATCAGCAATGAATTGGAAACTTGAAACTTGAAAGGAAGTGAAGGGGGTTGCTTTATGTCATATAAATCAAGAATATAGCTAAAACACACATGTGTGCTAAATTCAGGTTGCCGGTCATCGGAAACATAAGGATACAGGTTTCTAGTGGTTCTATTAATCATCCGGTAATTGGTAAACAACAGATAATTGCATAACATGTGCTACAATGCTCGAGACAAAAGGAGAAAAATGACAACAGAATTTAGCAACCACCCAGTAATAAACTACTATTTTGTGCTACTTGAAAATATGTGCAATCTATAGTCTAATTATTTAATTATTGGTCAAAGTCAAATGGAACAAGAAAAAAGGAAACATTGACATGCATCAGAAAGTATATCGGTTGACAATTGAAGTAAAACAAAGTATAAATAAATATTTGGAATTGAAATCATTACTTAACATGGGAACCATCCGGGAAAAAAAAACCACATGCACAAAAGTAAAAGCCCATGCCATAGTAGTTGCTACTACAAGCAGCTCACTAACCAGACCAGGTGTTCCACTAACCTTGGATCGCAGAATCAAGGAGAGATGCAAACATTGAAAACGATGTTTCTCCTTCATGTGGCGCATACATATCGTCCTCCATCTTGACTGGTTTCAGCGTCTGCCTCACCGCCTGCCTCCCCGAACTGTAAGCTGCGTCCGAGGCAGAACCACCATCGAATGGTGCCCTTCTTTTGGCTGAACTGAACATTCTCGATCCATCCAAGCCTTCAAAGTTGGAATAATCCTCAGCCTCCTGCTTGATGTCTTCAAGGAGTAAACCAGCATTAGGCCGCCTCGGGATGCTGTCCCCGTCATATAACAGCCTTGCTTCAGAGGATTTGGAGAGTGAGCTCCCCAGCAGCGGCGAGACATTTGAAGAAGATAACCTCTTCCTGTAAATTGCAAAGGAGAACAGCATGGTCAGCTGGTTTAGTAACCACTCCCAGTAAAAGTAAAATGTCCTCACGGATCTCACACTTAGTTCATCATTGCTCACTTGAGGCAATTTAGGTAACGAAGTATTTTAACCACACAGAAAAGAAAATAGGTACCAAATAAGGGCCCTGAGCCTCTGAGTAAAAGTCTTCTCCTGTACTACAAACAGAATAAGTTTTTTTCTGCACTGACAGTTGAAAGGAAACCAGCTTGCACATTGTGAACTCGTACACACAAAAGGTGTGGTTACTAACTTGTTGAGCACTTCTGTCACCAAGTAACTACTAACTTGTTGGGTTGCCCCTGGGCACCAATTTTTCTTTTTAGGAACAAAAAATGCTGAGACTAGTATGTTTTCACGAACCACAGGCAGAGGTCTTTCCAAAATGCTGCCGAGGTGCCACGAAAATTAGTACTACTAAGCAGCGTATGCCTCGAGGTCCTATCACTAAACCAAGACGTTTTGCCACCAGCGAAACCCTCGAAAGCTCCAATTGGCCCGAACAATCCCCCAAGCACACCTAGACACCACTCGCCCAACAAATCCACCAATCTCCCCTCCTCCTACCACCCATTTGAGCCTCAACCATCGTCAACCGCAACTACCCCAGCCGGAACCGCATCACCGGGAGCGCGAATGAAGGAGGGGGGGAGAGAGAGAGAGAGAGGAAAAGCCGCCTGACCTGTAGCGGCGGTACTCCTCCCGGCGGCCGGAGGACTCCGGGTCGAAGTAGCCCGGCAGCGGCGGCGGCCGCGACGGGGGCGGCGACGGCGAGGGGTCCACCTCCATGGCCGCGCGGATGGGCCGGGCGGGCAGGCGGCGCTGGGGGAGGGTTCAGCTAGGGTTTTGGACCGTCCCCTCGCCGGAGTCAGTGTGGCGTGTGGTACGGCTGCGCGCCGCGAGGGGAGCTCGAACGAATTCTTTTCCCATAGGAAAACGAAAAAAAAGTGCAGGGGGGTTTCCCCGTTTCCAACTGGGCTGGTTTTCCTGGGCCCTTCCTCGGCTGCCCGTGTGGTAGGCCCACGTTTTTTTACGGGCCTGATTTTTAGTGGGCATTTATGGGCCCAGGAGTATTGTTGAAGAAAACATCAGCAATCCTGTGCGGGCTTCCGGAAGCCCGGAAGCTACATGGCTTTCATTGTTGGAGATTCGTGCGGCCGCTTCGTCTCCGCGAGCTCCGTTCGGGACACGCCGACGAGAAGGCGTGGCGGAGGGGTGGGTGGTGGGCGGGAGCGACCGGCGGCGAGGTCGCCGGCGGTGGCTGAGGGAGGGGGGGCGGATGTTAGGTTAGGCTTTCGAGTTCCGGGATTCGGGAGCTCCAATGGCTTCCGACCATAGACGAGCAGGTTGGTGGGTGGGCGGGCGGCGCGGCGACCGGCGGCGGCCGGGATGGTGGAGGAGGTGGAGGTGGGAGGCGCCGGCAATGGAGAAGAAGATGAAGGCAGGAGGCGTCGTCGGGAGGTTGAAGAAGAAGTCGCGCGCCGGTGTTGTTGGGCTCTTGATGGGCCTAAACCATCTAACCATCTGGCTTATACCGAACATGAATTGCTGGGCATATCTTGTCGTGATTGCTATACGATTATCATGATGTATAGATAGTACTATATGATAAGTGCTTATCACAAGTCCACGTCGCATTTCTTGGGACAGAGGGCTACACGTCATCGTGAGTCATACCCGAGTAATGATGATCCCTATAGCTGGGTGTCTTGTACGTTTTTATTTTGACCATCAAGAACCAACAAGTTGGACATGCGGATGAAACTTCCAATCTTCATGCCACTCGCGTACGTCGAGCACTAGCTGCACGGGTATGATGAGAACCTCGTGCTTCCGATCCCGTTAGCATACGCATCTAGATGCATCGATGATCCATCTCTCCATACGTAACGGTACATTCATGTGACGTGTGCAGAGTTAGCCAGCTATGTGGCACGCACGCAGCAGCGGCAGCATGTAGCACATCGGGGTGTGGTCGCCACTGGCCACACGAGATAAGCCCAGAGAGATCATCTTCATCTCTCTCCCCCTGCATGGCGTTGCATTGGTCTTGCAAGTGTACCGATGCAAGCTAGCTGTCCGGCCGCTGCAACTTGCCGCCAATGCATGCATGCCGCCGGTATCATATGCAGGACAACCGGGCCTATGGCGGCCGGCGCTTCGCGTGATGAGGAAAATAGAATGCCCAGCCAGCAGTCCACGCAAGCGTGCATGCATATTCGATCCAATTCGTATGGAGGAAAAGATTCGCATGTAGCTACGTTGTTTTCTTTAGCCGCTAGCCTGCTATTCGATCAAAAAGTCGCTGTGGGGTTTGCATGCCATCGACCGAAAAGTCCCAACTTTTCATGCGCCCGTGTTCGCTCCAAGATATACAGGGTACAGAAATTGTACAAGACGATCGACAAGGATCCACGTACAAAATGAAAAACATCAAAATTTACCAAAAAACCGTCTTACAAACTAATCGTCAATTTCAGTTCCTATATGACCAGCCTTTTCGCCGCGTCTTGCTACCAGGGGCGGATCCAGGGGGGCCTAGGGGATGCAGCCTCCCCTAAGAGCCTGATTTTACCTATAAAATATTATAGATAAAGTCTCAAATCATCATTAATTTCTAGCTCTAGTCCTTAATCTCTACTATTTAGCTCCCCTGAGGTGTTCATCCTGGTTCCGCCCCTGCTTGCAACGACTGTCTTGCTTTGAAGGTATGTACAAGGTGACATGCATCCCCATGGAACCAAGAGGAGGGAACATAGTGCACATTCAAAAATTTTCACCAGCGTCAACAGATGTTTTCTTTGGTTGCTACTAGATCGATCAGCTAACCACGAAAAAGCTAAGAAAGAGCTCCATCGTGCTACAAATTCACTTCCTACTAACAGCCTTTTCGTCGTGCCTTACAACAACTAACCTTTTAGCTTTTATGGAGCGGCCCCTCGCATAACGTGAACGTACGCGGGGAGTCTGGATGCCGTTCTTTCAAAGCCAGGTAACAATCCAAATGGTACAAACCACGTACACTCTACATGCATGGTTCGCATGTGATCGACCAGAAAGCCGAACTTCCCGCGCCCATGTTCGCTCGAATCAACATGGGACAAAACATACAAGACGACACACATCCACGTACAAACCGGAGCACCGAAATTTACATGTGACCAGATGTTTTCTTTGGTCGCTACTGGATCAGCTCACAAAAAAAGCTAAGAAAGAAACCGCTAGACTAGTCACCAATTTCAGTTCCTAAGACCGGTCTTTCCACCGTGTCTTATGATCTGTATGGCGCTACGAACGTCACCTCACACAACGTGAACGCAAACGTACACGCCAAACTCTGAGAGCTGTCCTTTCCTCCGCGCAGTTAATAATAGTATAAAGCCTACGAACCGGAAATATGAGCTTTTCGCGTCCGTTAATTTGAATCTACGAAGGACAAACTACATATAACATGACAACATGCATCCACATGGAAACCGGAGCATGTACAAGGCAACACACATCCATGAGCATCAAAATCTACCTGTAACCAGATGTTTTCTTTGGTCGAACTAGATCAGCTCACCCCAAAAAAGCTAAGAAACAAACCGCTACGCTAGTCGCCAATTTTAGTTCCTACGGCAAGCCTTTCCACCGCATCTTACTGCTCGTATGGCGCTACGAACATCACCTCACACAACAAGAATATACGCGCTGGACTCCGGGAGCCGTCCTTTCTTCCGATACAGATAACAATAATACAAAACCCACGAACTGGGAAGACGAGCTTTCCGCGTGCGTATTAGTTTGGCATATGACATGACAACTTGCATCCAAATGGAATCAGGAGGATGGAATAAACTGCAAATTCAAATTTTTTCACCAGCCTAGTAAAAGATATTTCCTTCAGTTACACTAACCGCCACTTGGGCACAAGCTGGCAGCGCCTTTTCGCCGCGGCCATGCCTTGAATTCCTCCATCCATGGCAGTCGAAGCTCGTGCCCGCTCTCCTCCTGTTGCGCTCCAGCTCAGCCGCCGCGCCGTCCAAAACCAACCCCCACACCACCCAATCCGAGCGGCGGGGACCCCACGTCCTCCTGGCCCCACAGCGTCAGTGACTAGCGGATAGGCACGCGCGCGCGCGCGTGGCGTGGCTTCTCCCTCCCGCCAGCTCGGAGAAACCGCTCTGCCGGGGCCCACTTGTCAGAGTCTGGTGGAGGCGGAGGCGGAAAGGCCCCCGCTCCCACAGCTGGCGCGCCAGTTTCGCCCCGCACGGCAACTGACAGTGGGGTACACGTCATGGAGGGGCCCGCACGTCAGTTTGGATCAGCATCGCCGCGCGGGAGGTAATTACGGTTCTGCCACTGGCTCCCGCCGTATATAGTGCGCTCGCACCCCCTCCCAGCCTCCCTCCTCGGGCAGTGTCGCTGTCGCTGTCGCTGTTCCATTGCGCTTGCGCTGCGGAGGTGGCCGCCGCCGGTGGTGAGGAGCGGAGGACCCGATGCATCGGCGAGCGGCGTTGGGAGGCTCCGGCGGGAGCGCGTGGTGGCGCGGCGCGGTGGGCGCGTGCACCGAGAGCCTCGGCTCCGAGAGCGGCGACGTCGGCGGCGGCGAGATCGACGACGACCAGCTGCTCCCCGCGGCCGACGACGACGGCGCGGACGCCGCTGGTGCCGGAGGGGTGCGCGAGGAGGAGGAGGTGCAGCCGCCGGCGCCGGAGGAGGAGGAGAAGAGGCGGCGCCGGGGCGGCCTGCTGCTTCCCCCCGTGATGCCGCGGGCGTCCGAGGCGCTGGTCATTCGCGCGGAGCGCCGCGGCGGCCGGCTCATCCTCACCGAGGTGCGCGCGGCCGAGCGGCAGCGCCGGGGCGTGTTCCGCGCCTCGCGCGACGGCGGCCGCCTCCAGCTCTGCTTCGCCGCCACCGCCGCTAACGCCCCGGACGACGACGCCGGCGAGCCCAACAATCAGCAGCAGGCGGGAAACGACGACAACAAGGCCGGCGGCGGTGCGGTAGTCGCCGCGCAGCACGGCGGGGAGCCGTGCCAGGTGGCGGCCGCCGGCGCCGCTGGCCCCCGGAGCCGCGTCGAGGTCGGCGCGGTGGTGGGGACCTGACCCTGACGCCGAGGCCGCCGGAGCTGCATTGCATTCCTTTGTATGCTCATCACCATTGAGAGAGAAGACTGAGATCGGGAGGAGCGAGTTATTTTTTCGTGTGAAATCGTTGTAATTCAATCGTGTTCAACTTCGATCAACCAGAGGCATTTCTCTGATCTTCATTCCATTTCTCATTTCCGTTATGAATCGTGAGTATTTGATGATTTGATTTGCGTGATGCTGCTGTGTTCAAAGATTCATGGAAGGGATTGATCATTAATCTCTCTTATGGATAGGCGTGACAAGGATTAAGCTGTGCGCTTAACTGTCTATTGATCATACGCCGGCTGCCTGATCTTTGCTTCACTACTTGAACACGCTTGCAGTTGCAGAATGCAGCAAAAACGGCTGTTTGTTTTTATTTGGTAGCCATTTCGTATGAAAGGGTGCAAGGAATAACGTTGGAACTGAAAACAAGCTAGCAAACTGAAAGAAAAAACTGGAATTATCTAAATAAGGAGAAATGAAACAGTAGTAAAGCATTTATTTTAAAAAAAATGGTAAATCGGTTGGCGTCTAATGTAAGCATTTATCTTATCCATATGATGTGGTGTTGTGTGTGTGCAGGGTGAATCTAATCCTAGCAGCTAGTCGTGGAGTTCTTTGGCAATAGGTATCGTGCACGTGTGCATGTGGGCCAATTAAAATTTACACCTGCCGATTTAGCAGTTAAACGATTAATAACACGAGGATTAGCACACATGCTCTTATTTACAGTTATTCATTCTATCAGCAATACGTGATGTGCTCGTCGACAACGGGATAACGGGATGGTTGTGGTGATTTAGCCCACCATATGAAAACGGCATTTCATATGGAAACAGTTGCACGCTACAAAAGTATGTTCAAGATGAGTGTATAACAACACCAACCTCCTTTTTCTTTGCAGAATATATACAGTACAGACGCATACGCTGACATGATCTAAACGCTTTTTTTTCCATTGATGATCAAAAGCTATGTATACATTTGATCGATCGATATGAATCCTTGAAACGGATTTACATCTTGGATGAAACGAAGTACATCACATGTCAAGCAACGAATTAAGTCCGGTCATACACTCCATCGTTGCATAACTGAATACCGATATATAGTTCACAAAAGAATATGTGGGGGAGTATACGCATCATCTTGTAAAATGAATCCATTAAAGAAACAACTCCAGTGCAAAACTTGTGGTGCCGGCAGAAAGAAGAAGTGGCTGGACTATGTCGTTTCTGCGATGACGTAAGTTTTTACAATTTTTTTTTCTAGAATTTTTATGGATAGCTCACGCGACCTTGGAATTCGCCATGCACCTTTCCAATCATAAGTATATAAAAATATGCACCTTTTTTTTTTCGTCTTCTAGAAAGTATTCGGATCTGGAAAGGCTACCGTCTCCATCCTCTTGTTGAGAGGCTATACGGATAGCTACTAGCACATCTGAATGGCAGTTTTGGCTTTTCTGCGACAGCGACGGCCGTTGCAGACGGCTTGGGGCAGTCTGCATCTGCATCCCAACAGAACCGTTGGTTTTGGGCGGCGATGGAGACGGCCCCCCTCGATCAGTTCCTTCCGTTTCTGCCTCGCTATCGTCTCCCTCTCCAACGGGTTCGACAGCGATGGCTCCACTACACGATGCTGCCATCGTAGATTTGTTTATGCTAGTAGCATTTTTTGCATGTCGTCTTTGAAAATTGCTTGTTCTTATTCAAATTTTGCGTTTTGAGTAGGTTGCACAGTATGATAGATTCAGCTACAGTAGCGGGCTGACCTTTCACGATTTCCATACTTGACCCAACCTTAAGGTACTGCAGCAGCTTAAAGGAGAGCCCATTAGCAGCAATTTGCCACACTTGGCCCACTGGGCCAACAGGCACAGAACAAGCTAATGCACTGAAACCCAACTTTTCCCTCAAAAAAACAAAACAAAACAGAAAGAACATAATTTAGTTCTTACACAAGATACAACTTCACAATTTCACATTTACATCCATAAAACCAATAATCTTTATCCACAGTTCACAAGAAAACATCAGGCTCGGATGCAATGTCCGCGCAATCGTGCTATACAAATACATGACACTATGACTGCATAAGCTTCTGTACCCACTCTTGCCCAAAAAGAAACAGAAGCTTATGTACCCACTCTCGCTGTCTTCCAGGGTTTTCTGTGACAAGATATTTCCTACACTTGCAGCCAACATAAAAGGAACATGACACTAATGCAGAACACTAACACCATCTGCTCTGCTGTCAAGGTGTATTATTTGTTACATTGTCAGCTATTCACAGTTTTTCCAAAAAATTGCTGCCAAGATCAAATGACGCCCAATCCGACATTGCCATCTTTCAGCTCTAGATTCGTGTCACTAGTTCATGTCAGTTGTCACTTGTAACTCCTCCACTTTTTCCATCTCACTGGAAGGAAGACAACATGAAAGAAATGTGGTTCAACCGATATTTCCCAAAAGGAGACAAAATAAGTTTGACCAAAATGTTTGAACTTCAAACACTATTGCACAACAGAAGGTACTGATGATTAATTGCCGGTGTACTTCCTCCTAGGAAAACAAAATAGTTCCAGTTCTCATAGGAGTAGCCCCAAAAAACTCAGTGACTTAGAATCACAAAATTGCTTATTACTTTGTGTCAGATTTGGCTATGTGATTTTTCAGTTTACTATGACAGTAATAAATGGTCAAGGTTGAGGAATAAGTTGTTTCTATGAGAGGTACTCACCTCATCAGTGAGGAGAACACTATCCAAAACGGCAAACCCTGCAGCAACGCCACCTTCGTTTGATGAAGAAACTTTGGTGCGCATTAAGTAACCACACTGGTTATTCAGGATGACCTTGTCTTTGTTCCTGAGATCGATCATCAAAATAAGAGTGTCAGAATTAGAATGTATCATTTGATTAACCAAAAGAAAAGACAACATGACACATTCACAGGGCACAAATGTTTGAAACTCTCAATGGTTTAATTACCGCAAGTAGGCTCCATATATCCCTAGCTCAGAGATTGTAAGGTCCTCAAAGCAATCACCACCCCTAACTAAAGGAGTAAGAGAAGCTTTTGGAAAAATCCTCTGCATCAGGATGTATGCTGCAAGTGACTCCCCCTGTTCCTTCTGGAGTTTTATCAGCGTGTCTCGCACATCATGACCATATATGTTGTTTCCTGAAAGAAACAATCGGGAATTCAGGATCCTAAGGAGATTTACGCCAGCATGGTGATTCAAGTGTAAAGAAAAGATACCTCCGCCTTCTCGCTGAGGCTTCAAGACAAACAGGTCAGGTTTCTCTATTGCTGATTTCACAATCTCTTCATTATCCAAGCTCCACAAACCTGCAAAACTTTTACGTAGTTTGGCAATGTCCTCCTTGCTGTCGAGAAACCTATAGATGGGTCAGAGAAAGGTTTAGATTCTGCTAATGCCCTAATTCAGATCAAGAACAATGAAATTCCAGTCAATTAATGCATTTGAAGTATAGTCCAGACTCTGAGTACTATTAAGCTAAAACGTCCGGTCATCTAAGAGTGTTCTGATTGTTCATTGATCTATAATGTTGCAATTTGTTTTCTCAAAAAGCTATTGTAGCTGTGCATCAACAGAATATAGAAATAAAAACTATTGTAATCGTGCATCAGCAGAATGCCAAAATACAAATACCAGCTAATCACCCATTTGTACTGAGAAAACTAAATCACCTTTCAAGAACGTTTGGCTTTGCTAGTTCTTGCTGGATCTTTTTTGTTCCTACTAAATGGTAAGATATTGAAGGGCACTTTACTGCAGAAGATTGTTCCATCAGAAGCCTCGCTTTCCACTCCTGGAATATGACAGGATTACGTCAAGCTGGAACAGCAGTGCATTGTCATAACAAAACCAACTAGTATGTATCCTCAACCAATGCAGCAAAATCATTTGAGTAAGAATAGCTTTACAACAGAGACTGAACTCATGCACAAAAGAAGTCGATTTTTTCATTAAGGGAAATTAAGTTAAGCAGCACTGGACCAAAACATACGGTTTTTTTGAACAATTACAGGACAAAAATGCTCACTCAAAATTCAGAATTCACTTCTATAGAAAAGGATTTGAATTAATAAATGTTATATTGCATACCGCTTCCGAAGGGTAATCAGTTGGTGCATACCCGGCTCTGAAATACACAACAGCAACTGTCCGACCATCTCTGCAATTCATAAATTTACATTCTAAGTACTAATAACAATAATAAGCCTTTCTTCATGTCTGTATAAGATACTTACATCACAAGTGTTCCATCTGTAAGCACCTGTCCTTCAGCCTCTACTTGTGCCAACGTTTTCCTTATAGTTGTCACACCATATGTGATAGCTAGTTAAGGAAAGCCCCTTTCCATTCTGTCAGATACTATTATTACCAGATAAAAAATAAAAACGAAACCCATTAATGGTTACCTGAAGTTACATCAGGCCGTCAATATGTTGAAAGAATAATAGATTGTACAATCAAGAAATCAACATTTTATTAATTTGTCGTGGACACAAGCCACCAAACCACAGACAGGGAAAGAGCATGTCCTGAATATAATCTCGAGGCAGCAGCAACTAAATTAAGTTTTTTTAACCCAGAAGACTGACAACAGGAGAGAAAAGAAAGTGAACATAAAAAGGATATGATTCCTTCAAATGATTGGCAAGCCAATATTGGTCGTACATATTTCTTTCTTCAGGTTGAACAACCATCAGAACAACAGCACTGATGACCAAGAGAAGAAAAAAAACAATGTTAATTGATGCTTGCATTTTCTAGAGAATCTGAATAATATAACTCATGAAGAAAGTGTCAACCTGTCATTGTTATACTCAGCCCATGCTTTGCCCAACGCTTCAGCAAATTGAGTGGCAGCCCAATTCCGTGGTATCCTTTTAGAATCTAGGCCTAAAACTTTTCCATACTGATTGAGTAAGGTCCTGTAGTTATCAAAATAATATAACTTATCAGATTAAAACAAGGAAATCTTGTCATTATTAGAAAATAATAAAATAAGAATATGTTGCTGCCTAATTTCATTTTCGCTCTCATAGGACATGAAACATTAAGTCATCAAGTATGACACTTGACTCTTTAAAGTGGCACATCATTGAAGCTAAGGTTTTTGAAACTCTGAAATGAACAAACACTGTTTATACTTGTATAAGCATAAGCTGAGGCTTTCAAAATCTGGAATTTGAATGTAGCTAATGTTTATGTAAACACCTATGTTAAGCATGTCGGATGACTAAGACAAGGTATTTGTCCCAAGCTCAGGAGAGAACCTATATGGTCAGAATGTTTTCCATCTACAATTGGATATTGAACATACCTCATCATATCTGTTATAGATTAAAGAGATTATCAGAAAATAAAACCTCATAGGTGCAAAGGGCAGGATAACTCTACCAAGAGAGAGCAATATTGCACAGTAACCTGACCTGTGAAGTTCACTGACAAGGGAGCCAAGGCCAGGAAAAGACGACGAAATAGTGTTGAGCTCTATTTGAAGCAGTGAATTGGTTTCAGAATCCAGCATATAATCAGATCGGTGCAATCCTAAGCGGATAGCCTAAAAACACGTTAAGCACATGTCAGTAGCTATTCAATGACGGGAACAGATTGAAAGATGTGGTTCCGAAACTTGGGATTCTGAAAATGACGGGAACAGATTGCTCTTACCTCTTTCTTATTTATTGCCATCATCTTCTCATGAATTTCTAGCAGCCTTGCAGTGAATTCATCAACCTGCTTTGTCCTGAAATTAGAAAAGCGATATGTTGCTGTTAATCTGAAACACTATATAGCTAGGCGGATGAAAAATAGTCTGGCTATTCAATGACCTGAATAACAGAGAATTGCATCCTTTTAAGAATGGAAGGCAACAGCCTTGGAATAAAAAGAAACCAGCTGCTTCGTGCAAGCTGAAAACAAAGATATACATGGATGCCGAAATAACTCAGTATATAATTCAAAACTTGCCTAGACAACGCAGCTTGCAAAAACTCCCCATCCAAGCTGACACGATCGACGAGCTCATTGAAGATAGGGGCCAGCTCGCACGCCTGCTTCCAGAAGGACGTCGGGAAGCGCGATGGAAGCAGCGAGAACGGGGCATGAACCAGGCCGACGCCAGGTACTGTTCCTGATCTCTGCAAGTGGCAAAAAAAAAAAAGCATTGACGGATTGACCAGCTAATTCGGAATGATAAAAATTTGCAGCTAACGGTGACACGTTTCGTACTCTCGCTCCCATGGGTAAGACCAAAATCTGCCACGCGTTGAACAGTTTATGTCAATTTATATGTAACTTTAGCAAGTACAAGCTCAATCGGTAAAGTGCAAACTAGCAAGCTGGGAGTCTATAACTATAATTCTTCGATTCCTACGCCAAGGAGCAAATGAAGGAACTGTGGCAGATTCAAAATGTGCAACTAAACTAGAGGAGAATTATCCGAGAACCGGAGGGAAAATATTCGGAACTGGCGCGTCGGGCCTAAAGATCCGAACTTTCTCCGCACAACGAAGCACCAAGATGGCGTCACATTTCGGAGAGCACCCGCAAAGAGCCAAAGAGCAACCTTTCGAGCGGGGAAGCAAATTCGTACCGGGTCGGCGCGGTCCCCGACGACGAGCCCGTGCAAGGCGCACCAGACGGCGGCGTCCTCCACCATCTCGGCCAGCAGCACCGCCTGCTGCTGCCCCGGCCCGGCCGCCGCCCCGGGTTCCGCCTCCGCCGGCTCCACGCCCGGGGCCGCCTCGGCGCTCATCGCGGCTGTCACCACCCGGCGCCCCGGCGGAGCGAACGACGCCGCGGCCGCGGGGAGCCGGGCCGCTACGGGGAGGCGGGGGCGGACGCGGGCCTGGATGTGGTGGTGGTGCGAGACGCAGGAGGACATGGCGGGGGTGTCTGGTGCGGGGATGGAGATCGAAGGGGAAGTCTCGGTGGGCGCGATGGATCCGTCGGGTCGGGACGCCGGGTTCCTTCTTGGATTGGGAAGGATGGAAACGGTGGAATAGATTCCTCGGATGTGGCGGGGTCAGAGTTGAGGATCTAGCGTCTCGGCCTCTCGCTCTCGGGGCGCAGAGGCGTCCAGGTGCTTCCTCCGGAGTCCACTCTTCCGTCACCATGGACCTCACGGCTGACCCCGACCTACCCTCTGTTTTTTTCGCTGTGACGACGATGTTTCCTTCATTTTTGTGCAGACACGTTTCTTGGGGACGTTTATCCACTGGAATCTCGTTAGTGATTAGTTAGTTGCTTTAGTTCCAACCAAAGTTAGATTAATGTAAGTTGCTCGCGTTCGAATGGTTTAAGATGGCATGTATTAACGAGATCTTGTTTGGTTAGGTACTTGGATGTTTGCTTTTAAGAAAGCTTTTCTTTGCAAGTAAACAGAACATAAGGTAACATCAGAAAATTCTCAAGAGTGTTCATTGCACTGGAGCCGCTCCTTCCTATCTGGGCTGTTCGCTTCAGCTTATAAGCCGACTGAAAAGCTGAAACGGCTAATTTATTGTGAGAGAAAAATACTATTTGGTGCCTGATAAGCCGACTAAATAAGCTGAATCGAACATTATTCCTCGAGTCATCCTAGCTCGAGGGCAACGCCGTTCACCACATGCGGGAGCTGCATGCGGTGAGCCCCGTTGGACTCCAAGTCGGTCCAACCCTTAACGTTACTCGAGAACCATAGCTTCGATTTGGTTCAATTTTTCGTTGGTATCTTAACTGTAAAAGGAATCGTAGTAACCTAGTCATGTGGTGGATAGGCATGAAAAAAAGAAAAATGCTTTCGAAAAAAGGAAAAAAACAATAAAAAAGGCTATTAAACTAAAATGGGATGATAAATGCACCGATTTAGTTAGTTAAGAGGTTGATTTGCACCAAATAAAACACAAAGGATGAATGTCACAATACTTGATAGATCCATAAACTATTATTCTTATGTATACCCGTCACAAACTTTTTCGAATTGATGGTGACCACCTTTTCCTTCTCAGTTTTATGTCAGCCACATCTCTGATTGAGATGGCCGTAACTGGGCCTCGATTCGTCAGAATTTATTGTGGGCCGTAATACCTGGGCCTGGGACGGCTCCGTACCAGATTCTCCCTCCGGGCCGGGTCCATAAAGCAAAAGCAAGCCTCGACCCACGTCACGACGTCTCGAACTCGACCCACGTTGCTACGCTCGCTAGGTCTAGTCTTCGCGGCGCGATGGGCTCCGACTCCGGCGCCGTCCTCGCCGGCGGCGGCGGCGGCGACAGGCTGAGCGGGCTCGGCGACGCCGTGCTGGGCCACGTGCTCTCGTTCCTGCCGGCCGACGAGGCGGTGCGGGCCGCCGCGCTCTCGCGGCGGTGGCGCGACGTGTTCGCGCACGTGCACACGCCATCGAGGAGCCGGAGCCGCCCATCCCGGACTACGACGGCGACTACAGCCCCGGGTACGGCGGGCCCATCAACCGCAACCCCGGCGTCCCGACCCCGCCCGTCGTGAACACGGTCAGCGCCGCCCTCTTCTGCCGCCTCCGCTCCGGCGGTGGCGCCGCCGCGGCCGTGCCGCTCCGCGTCGGGTTCCAGGCGTTCAGCGGCCTCAACGCCGGGCTGGTGGACATGTGGCTCTGCTGCGCCATGCGGCAGGCTGGCGATGAGCTCCACGTCGACCTGCACCTCCGCGGCGAGGTCGTCTGCCGCCGCGGCTACTCGCTTCGCCGCAGCGTCTCCCCCGCCCACGCCGACAAGGAGGACGGCGGCGAGGAAGAGCCCGCGTCAGATGGAGGGGAATACGACTACTACAATAAATTCGGAAGCTACGGCGGAGACAAGGAGTCGGACAGTGACGCCGACGGCGAAGACGATGACGACCCCGCGTCACCGGAGAGCGAGCCGGCCGACGACAGCGACGAGGAGGAGCCCCCTCCGCCGTACTAGAACGAGTACGTCACGCCGTGGAGCCTCTTCTCCTGCGCCGCGCTGCGCACCCTCCGCATCGGGCCCTGCCGGCTCGACCTGCTGGCGGCCATCTCCCTGCCGTCGCTGGACACACTGCACCTGATCCGTGTCACTGGCCGGAAGAGCGTCGTGCAGCGGCTGGTCTCCGCCTGCCCGCGCCTCGCCGACCTGACCCTAGAGTCTTTCGAGAAGCTGACCAAGCTCGCCATCATTGGCACGCGCCTCCGCAGGCTGGCCCTGCGGTGCTGCCACGACCTGGCCGCCGTCGCCGCCGACTCGTCGGAGCTCCGGGCCTTCGAGTACCGTGGCGCCGTCCCCGCGCCCTCGTTCCTCGCCCTGCGCGGCGGCGCGCGCAAGATCTCGTCGTGCGCGCTCGACTTCTGCGGCGCCGAGGCCACGGACCCGCCGAAGCTCGCCAGGCTCGGGGACTTCCTCCGGCTGTTCGTCTGCGTGAAGCGCCTGCAACTCACGTCCGCGCGCCTCGGCGGCGCCGGCGGTGCGCTGGCGTTCCCGAAGCTCCACCACCTCGAGCTGACGGGGATGCTGCCGGAGGATGACACCACCGCCGTCGCAACGGTGACCAGGGTCCTGAAGCGGACGCCGAGCCTGGAGACGCTGACGCTGTTCTTCCTGCCGGAGCCCGAGGACCTAGAGGACAGTGATTACTACTACATCGACGAGGAGGAGCTCTTGGATGGGCACAAGCTCAAGTACGACCGGCACGCGCCGCTCGCCGTGCCGGAGGTCGAGATCCCCTGCCTGAGGGAGAGGACGAAGGAGATCAGCTTCGTGCACTACGAGGGGAACTTCAGAGGACGCTCGCCAAGTTCTTGCTCCGCAACGCCCCGGTCGTCGACGAGGTGTGCGGCGAGTTTGCTGCAAAATTCGATTTTGGTTGATTTTTGTTTTCAATTTTGAGACGATATGGATGTCTCACGTTATCAAATTTGAATATGTTTTGGCACGAGATGCCTTTTGTGATTCATAAACATAGCTTTCGCCATCAAAGCATCCAGTACGACTCAATTGTACCAGTACTGTGCTTAAAAGTTTAGGATTTGAGGACGCAAAAAATTTTGAATAAATTTAACTATTGAATAAAATTCGTATCAAGTCGTTCTACATTTTTTTAGAAATTCTGCAAAAAAGGCAAATCAATGGTTGTTCCGAAAGGATTTTAAGTGGTGTTTCTTGAACCGACAATACTCACGCGACGTAGAAATCGGCATGAGCACTGTCGGTTCCAAAACCACTTCCTGCAGGTTCTTGGCTAGAACCTCCAATATTATTACTATAAGTCCTAACTAAGAACTGCCAATGATAATTCTATTATCAGAGATAATTCCTGATATGAAACGCTGGTGATGTCTTTTCACTGGAAAAAGACACAGCCAAATCACAGAGCATTGCAACCTAAAGTCACCAAAGGAACTGGACTTGTTTGCTACCTAGGGAAATCCTACTCACTGATAAAAAATCAAGCAAGAAAATGGTTCTTGCAGGGCAGTGGGCGTGGGACTGTAAATATAATCCTCTTTCGTTCGATAGGAAAAAAGTAGAAAAAACAAAGCAAACTGTAATGCACCGATGATACAAATCACACTGTATCCTGATGATACACATTGAAGCAACAGTCTGTTCAAACAATTAGAACATTGTGTTCAGTATTGATTCATCTCATCTACTTGCCAAAAATCAGGACATCATTAACAACAGAGATAAGCACCAATACTCTTCTAGTGATACAAATAACTAAAACTAATTAAGAAACTTGAGAAGCTCCGCGCTCATTGACAGCTTGAAACAAAAGCAAAGGATGGGAAACTGAATATATAAGACTAAGATAGCGATATCGGATCAAAGCGTTGAAGGTCGCCATAACCTAAAATAGGAAATGTGCACTGAATCTTGATCACCATACCAGCGTCAATTTTCCTACTTAGAAATTTAATCTACGAGCTAGATGAGCCAATAAGCTAAATTTAATCACAAGGCATTAGTAATTTTATACTTAATAACTGATTCCATAAATGTAGAGTTTTTGTTCCTTCTCCCTTCTTACTTGGATAGAATGACTTGTATTTGCGATATGAGGAAGTACAAGACAATATTAGCTTGATTATAGGAGTTACTTATACAGGAGGAAAAAAAAAATCAATCAATGCGATTTGGATATCTAGTTCATGGTTTTCTGCAAGACTGCAACATGTATGAGTTATACATGCTCTGGAAAAGCTTCGAACTTGTTGAAGTTTTCATTCTTCATTGACAGCCAAAAATGGCCAATTCTCACTTTTGACGTTTCCTAGAGTAGGACTCTCTAAAGGCTGTTGTACTTGGCGAGTTCTTCCTTTTGCATGAACTACGGATCCACCTTCCAAGCATGTGGTTCATGTGCTCGCGCATCTTATGGTTCCCGTCGTCAATAGAAATTTCCTCAAGGACGACGGCATTCTCCGCGAAGAACTTGGCAAGCTGAACTCCGAAGCAGTTTGGCTCTTCCATCCAAAGTTGCAAGCTCACTGTTCTTAAGTAACTCCGCTAGCATTCGAATGAGTGGTGATTTCGGAGTCGTTTAAAACTTGTTCGGAATCCAACCGTCGTGTGATTCGCACCGACCGGTCGATCGGACTCGAAGTCTCGAATCGCCCCGGCTGCCTTTCCACGCTGACTCCTCCGACTCTGAGTCGGACTTGGTGTCGAGCACCATCAACTCGAGCTCGGAGCAAATCCCTATAAACGCCATGGCTCCTCCACCGATTCATCCAGCCATCCTTCGCGGCGTCGCAGCGCAGAGCAACTCCCCCGTCGATCCAGACCCGATCCACCATCCATGGTGATCATGAGCGCCTTCCCGCTTCCGCCGCCGCTGCAGCCGCCTCACACGTACCGAGTCGTCAACCGCCACGCCATGGCGCCACCACCACAAGTGCCCGGCCTCCAGGTCCGGCCGGTGACGGCGGCGAACTACGAGGCGGAGCTGGACGGCATCGGCTTCCTTCTCGCGAGGTACCCCTACGTCGCCATCGACACGGAGTACCCGGGCACCGTCCACCGCCCGCCGCCGCCGTGGAGGGCCGGGCGCGAGCTCTCCCCGCCAGATCGCTACGAGCTCCTCAAGGCCAACGTGGACGAGCTCCCCGTCGTTCAGCTCGGCATCACGCTCTGCGACGAATACGGCAACCTCCCCACCCTCGTCGACGGGAGCGGCCGCCCGCACGAGGTCGTGTGGGAGGTGACCTTCTCGGACTTCGACGCCCGCCGCGACCGCCACGCGCCGGAGTCCGTCGCGTTCCTGCGGTCGCAGGGCCTCGACTTCGACCAGGCCATCGCGCGGGGGGTGAGCTCCGCGGCGTTCGCGGCCAAGCTCGCCGCCGTCCTGCCGCGGGCCGGGCTCGAGCTGACGTGGGCGGCGTTCGGCGGCGCGCACGACTTCGCGTACGTGGTGAAGATGCTCTCCGGCGGGCGGCCGCTGCCGGGGACATGGCACGAGTTCGCGGCGCTGGCGAGGGACCTCCTCGTCGGGCGGGTGTTCGACGCCAAGTACATGGCGGAGCACTGCGAGCGGGCGGACCTGCGCGGCGGGCTGAGGCGGGTGGCCGAGAGCCTCCGCGTGCAGCAGCACGACTTGCCGGAGCGGCCGGCGTGGCTGGCTGGCAGGAAGAGCTACATCGCCAGCCGCGTCTTCACGGCGATGAGGAGGCGCATCATGTACCGTGACGGCGGCGCTCTCTATGAAAGCCTCATCGATGGCCTGCACATCTGATGGCACTAGTTGTTTTTTTTTATACTTTGGATGCATGAAGTTTATTTGTTGGGTATTTGTTTTGACATAAAGCAATGATGCAGGGTCTAAATTTGTAGTGTGACATTTTGATTTTTGACTATTGGTATGTGCAGGTGGATTCGATCTTAAATAGAACTCATTTTAGCTATGCTCATGTTTTTGGTAAAAAAATGTTAGCTATGAATGGTGTTCTATCTTTTTTTTTCGAAGTATTATTGGACATGAATTTGATGATATGATTCAACATTGTAAAGTGGCCCAGGAGGAGTATTCACTTGGCCTCTTGTGCAAAACGCTCATGGGCCGCGCGGTCAACGGCGGAGGACGCCCTCCATTTTTGCTCGTGGACGACGGCGGCCGCCGCCGCCGCGCTGCTTCGACGAGTGCCTGTTCTTGTGCGGATGTCCGCCCCACACGGCCTCTCGCCGGCCGCGTTGCCTACGAAGATCCTCAGCGCGGGGAGGCGATGGCCGCGTTGCTTAGGCTTCAATTGCAGAACGGAATCCAGGTACTTCAGTTTCTGCAATTACGTTTTTCTGAGATTCTAAGCCTATCATGAACCGCGTGCGGTGAGAGCTTTTACCCAAAACCATGTTTCTGATTACTGAAGATTGCAGTCACTGTTTCCAGGGAAAATGCAGGAACGAAATTCAGCTTCTTTCTTAGGTTCTGCGCTCACTGTTTGACGACACCGAAGGATTTACAGAGTCCTATCAGTGCCCTCCAGTCGTCTTTGTGATCGGAGCCAGCCATGAACAGCATCCATTAAGTACTTTAACGGGAGAACTAGCAAGGCAAATCTGATCAAATCTTGCACAAAGCCATCCCTTTTCACCTGGCTGCATCGCTTCAATATTTATACTCTGATCCCTAAAGTGAAGCTGCACCAATTCAGCATCCACTTCAGCCTCTTACGTGGCAAGCGTGTCCTCATGATATTAGCCCTGTTTGCATGAAAGTTAATTCGAGATTTTCTGACCATAGTATTTGAATGCACGCTGTTGTTGCAGCATCTGTGTTTATAGTCATGGTAATGTTGTCCATCACAAAGCTCGCTCTGTCATGCAGCAAGCAGGCACCCACAGAGAGAATGTGCATGAGTGATGTAGCTGCTGAGATGCGGCGGATAAGGGACTGCCATGTTAAAACAAGGCAAAGAGAGGAAGCTCCATGCAGTGACATGCGTTAGGCTAGGCGATGGCGGGTTCCTGGCAAAATATGGAAAGCCACAATTAAGTATATATGCTCCTTGCCGTTTTAGCTTCTCAAGGATTTAAAATTTTATATTATTGGGTTTGTGTCTGTGATAGTATGGAAATGCAGGGAAAATATTGTGTCACTGAAGCTACTTTTATGTAAATCGGTCTTTATTTGAGGACAAATATTATTCACTGTACTGCAGTGCCCATTGAAAATGAGGCTTTGATTCCACCATTTCACCTTAGTACTCGCTGCGATTCCATTCCTCATCAGGTCTGACTTTTTTGCCTGCTTAATGTAACATGCAAGATAATGTTAAGAAGTAGAGGGGAAGGGAGTTTAGAGTCAAACATGTTGTTTCCAATAATCTGCATGTCCATAAAATTGAAGGCTGAGCAAAGATTCTGCTCACCTGAAGAAACTGCGGAGTACCTTACTACTAGAAGTCCATAAAATCTATCAAAGAGTAGCCCCAGACGCCGCTGTGACCTGAGATTCTGACCCTATCATGAATCACATGATGTAAGAACTTGTACTGGGGAGATGCAAAACCAAAACCATGTTTCTGATTACTGAATATTGCGGTCACTATTTCTGGGGAAAATGCAGAACGAAATCTAGCTTCTTTCTAAGGTCTGAACTCACTGCTTCCTTCAAGATTAAATATACTCTGATCCCTGAAGTGTAGCAGCACCAATTCAGCTACAATTTTAGCCTCTTATGTGGTAAGCATGTCCTCATGATCTTATCTGACCAGAGTATTTGAATACACCCTGTTGTTGCAGCATCTATACTTACAGTGAATCAGCCAAGAACATGGTAAAAGACTATGAGCAAAGGAAACCAGTTGACACAGTCAACTGGTCAAAGCTTTCATGGGGGAATAAAATTATGAAAACTATTCAACTTGCAATGTGACATGGTCAAAACTCAAAAGGAAGGTCCAAAAGAAGAGCTGTCATGATTCTACAGAATTCAACATGCTATCATAATATTATAAAAAAACATGTTATCACGAGAATAATTATACATGACAACATCTTATCCCAAAGATAATTATATCACAATATATCACTAAAAATAAAAGATAGATGCTTTGTTGTACGGAGGTGGTGTCCAGTTAGTGTCAGGCGTAGCCACCGATTGCTCCGCGGTGGGATTGCACTCGATGTAGCTAGGTGGCATGGATGATCTATAGCTACACAAGGAGAAGGAGCCCAGGACATGTATCCATTACACTAATGCTTTCACAACCGGGCAGCTTCCTCAGAAAAAGTGTACAAAGGAGATTGACAATTGGCAATGATATCTCGCAGATCGATGAACCCCATACAGTCGTAATGACTCAGGGTACCTCCACAACCATCATGGTTTCCACTGTCATCGCGGTAGCAATGTATCTCATGGAACAAGCCTTCAAGATTTAGGGGAGCTTACTGCGCCAAACTCTTGAAGGGTTATTCCACGAAATACACCACCGCAATGATGGCAATGAAAGCTATGAAGGCGGCAGCAATAACCTGCATCATCAAAGCTATTTTGAGATCCATCGATCTGTCAGGAAGACCATTGCCTCGCATCAACAATTTGTTCTCTTGTCTGAGGAATCTTCCTTACTCTGAGAGCATTAGGCTCTTGGGTACCTGCCATGAGCTCCTTCTCCTTGCATGCTACTACTCTGATACAATTATATCTCCTTGGGATTGCTCTTTCTTCTAGGATCCAGGCACTTCCATTTTGAGCTAATGCTCCAGTTTTTGAGAAGTAGGTCTATACCAATGTCACGGCAGCATATATCATTGGAGAATCAAACCAGGTCAAAGTGGGGGAGATACAAACAGACATAAAATCAAATAGGTACACGTTCTCTGTTGTACGGAGGTGAATTCTGGACGAAGTTAAGCACAACTTCCCATTGCTCCTTAGTAGAGTTGCACACGATATAGCTCGTTGGCATGTCTGAGTTGTAGCTATGCTCAAGGATGAGGAGCCGATGGCAAGTATCCAAGAGTGTGTCTACAATTCAGACACACCACCGAGCTATATCGTGTGCAACTGTGCCGCCGAGTAATGGATGGTTGTGTCTCACTTTAGTTGGGTTCTGTCTCCACACCAACAGAACATGCATCTATTTTATTTTCAATCATGCTTTTTATATTCCTACCTCCACTTTGTTCAGTTCTACACAACGAGGAGTTCATCATGGCCGTAACTCATGTGCACATCTTCTCATGGAAAGTTGACATGGATTGATCATCCATTATTGTAGGTCACGTAGTCAAGGCGCCTAATTGAGTAGGGATGGCATGGATCCAAACCGGGACAAAGTGTTGAAAGATACAAATGGATTGAAAATCAAATGTGTACATTCTGCTGTGTATATAGGTGCAGAGTCTAATCGAAGTTGGGCATAACCACGAATTGCTCCTTGATAGAGTTGCACACGATAAAGCTAGGTGGCATGTCTGAGTTGTAGCTACACTCAATGAGGAGGAACCCTTGGCTGGTATCAAAGAGTGGCTACAATTCAGACACGCCACCGAGATATATCGTGTGAAACTGTACCATTGACTAATAGTGGTTATGTCCTAATCTATTTTCTGGTTCTGTGCCAACGGAGCATCCATCTGTTCCCACTTCCATTCTAGCTCACCTTAATCATTTTTTATTAACTTTGACTAACTAAAATTAAAAAAAATAGTTAATCAAGTTGAACTACATATGAGTTCAGACTCCATGTATTCACTGTGAGCGAGCCAAGGCCCCATTTTCTTTACGAGTAGGTCCGCACCAATGTCATGCCAGTGACGCTACATTATTTGAGAACCAAACCATGTCGAAGTGCAAAGATATAAACGGATTGAAAATCAAATATGTAGATATTCTATTGTACAGATGTGGAGCTGAGTCGAAGTAATGCACAACTATCTGTGCTTCGTGGCAGAGTCGCACACGATATAGATCGGTGACATGTCTGAGTTGTAGCTATACTCTGTTAGGAGTCCATGGCAGTGGCAGGTATCCAATAGTGAATGATACAATTCAGACACGCCACCGAGCTATATCGAGTGCAACTGTGCCACTGAGTAATGGATGGTTGTGTCTCACTCTAGTTCGACAATCTCTCCACACCAACGGAACATCCATTTGTTTTTTTTCAATCCTGCTTTTATCTTCCCATGTCCACTTGGTGCAGTTCTATAATAATTAGTTCATGGCTGCAACACAGGTGCACATCTTCTCATGAAAAGTTGACAATGGATTGATCCATTGTAGCTTAACTTAATTATCCTTTTTTAAGTTTTAATAACTCAAAATTTAAAAGTTAGCTAATTAAGTTGAACTACAAATGAATCCACACTCCATGCTGGTCATCCTCCCTAACCAGTTCTATAGAAGAAATGCAAGGCTCATGGAAAGGATAACGTTATAAGTGATTTTGCATAGTACCTGAAAAGAGTTGTATTCTGTCTACTACATGCAATATCTGATATGTGGTATGGTCGAAGTGAATCATGTTTTATATGCAGATCACATTGTTGCGTCGGATGTGGATACGAAGATATGGAAAATCATCCTTGCATGGTTTCAGTTGCACAAAGGGGAAGTATAGTACACTGTACAATATTGTTGGTAATCAATCTAAGGGTGCCTGCATTACATAAATTGTAAATATCAATCATGAGGAACTATAAATGCTAAATGATAGATTTATAACTTTTGAGGATATTTATTTCTTACTAGAAAAAATTCCAAATAACCATCATGACAATATTAATTAGTTCTTAGGGAACTAAACTCACATATGTCCCCCGTTTATTTTACGTAACAAGAAGATGAACTACAAATAAAATAATTGAAATATCTCTTATCTCAAGATTAGTAAACATCTTTTCCTTAAAAATATATGAAAAAACAAAAAGATTTTCCTTAAAAACATGTGAAAAACAAAAGATCAGATACTTTGCTCATAGTGCAGAATAATATCAACTTGAGTTTACGCATAAGGAAATTTGAATTCAAATTTCAATTATGGATAACTTACCTCGTGTGCTGTGGTGCTTATTAAGAGAAACTCCATAATACTCGCTTACCTGTAGACACCTCAAAGTAGAGGGGAAAGTGCTTCCCAAGACAATTGGAAGCTTGTGAGTGCAATGCAACCATAACAAGTGAAAACACTTGACCTCATGCTTATTTAAATGGAAGATTCTTTGACATGAGAAACCAAGAATACCATAATCCAAAATAAGTGATGATGATTTCAACGTATTCAAGATGCAAAATGTACAAATAAGCACTAAAGGAGAAGTTTTGATATTGCTTACCCATAACTTTTCATTTCAATTCCTAAGGAAGAGCTTGCCATCGACCAGTACCTACTAGCCAGCTATCCCTTTCCACCTTCTACCCAACACTAGCCTTTTTATCTCCTCAAGCTATCTAGCCATTGCTGAGTGGAGAAATGCCAGATATAACACCACATTAGAGTCCACCTCAAGCAATGACATCTTGGGATTCTAAATTAGCAACCGCTCCATATCCCCTCTCATGGCAAGGTCCACTTTCTAGTCGATGTCGTTCCCGAGCACATTCTCTCCCATCATCAACATCCTCACCACCAATGTATGCACCACCACCAGTGAGCGCCACACCTGGCCATAAAGAATAGGATAATTAGCAGACCTGACAACAATTTTGAGCCTTATTGCCACCTCAAGTCTAAAATCCTTGAATACACAGCCATATATGTCCACTATAGAGAGGAGAAATGCCAAATCTAGATCTATCTCGAGTGATGATGGATTAGACCTCTCAATTAGCAATTACTAACTTTGCACCGATGATAGTATTAAGGAAAGGGCCAAAATTTAACAGCATTCATCCTCGGGCAACCTTATCCGGATATAGGGCGCCTCCCTACCTTTGCTCGCATGTGCCGCTATTGTTGATGGGTGCAAAATAAACCCATGGAAAAAGGAGAATATTGCCAGATCTGGCTACATCAACATTGACACTTTGGCAAGGGCCACCTTCTCCTTGGTATTGCTCCTCGCTGTCATCCTCCTCACATCCCTTGTATCCATCGTCTCCTGCAAGCCCCAGATCTAGACATGTGAAGTAAGGAGTTTTAGATCTAACTAGAATTGATGGCCTTTTTGCCAAATCAAAAACGTACATCTTTGTGTGCACCATAGGATCTAGCCATGGTAGATAGAAGGACACCCAAATATGGCGCTGCCTCTTGCAACCCTAGATCGTGAAGTAAGTAGTTGATCTAGCCAGAATTGCTTTTGCCAATCAAAAGCATACCTCTTTGTGCGCGTCATGGTAGGAAGAAGGACAACCAAATATGGTGCCGCCTCCTAAAGCACTAGATTTGGACATGTGAAGTAAAGAGTTTTAGATCTAGCTAGAATTGCTGGCCTTTTTGCACGCATACCTCTTTGTGTGTGCCATGGGATCTTGCCATGGTAGAGAGAAGGACAACCAAATATGGTGTCGCCTCCTACATGCAAGCCCTAGATCTAGACATGTGAAGTAAGGAGTTAGATCTAGCCAGAATTGTTGGCATTTTTGCCGAATCAAAAGCGTACCTCTTTGTGTGCGCCATGGATCTAGCCATGGTAGAGAGAAGTATAGCTAAATATGGCGCCGCCTCCTACAAGCCCCAGATCTGGACATGTGAAGTAAGGAGTTTAGATCTAGCAGAATTGCTAGCCTTTTTGCCAAATCAAAAGCGTACCTTTTTGTGTGTGCCATGGGATCCAGCCATGGTAGAAAGAAGGATACCCAAATATGCGCCTCCTCCTCCGATGACTTCTTGGACCCCTCAATCATCGACGACTCCGCCACTGCAAGTGATGGTTTCGAGTCAAGTTCACGGAAACTTACTTCCCGATCAAACTCATGGCGTCCCTTGCATATGCCATCACTAGTGAGGAGTGGGAGCCAGCCATGGCGAAGGGGAGAAGTGCCGGATCTCGCCGTGGTCATGGCTCTCCACTCTGCTATAGATCTATTTTCAGTGGTAGGTAAGGATAGAGAAAGGGCGAAGACAAATTATAAGTGAGAAATGGGTGAGGGCTGGGTATAAGTAATGTGAGGGTGCTAACCTCCCTCCTCCCATTTACTTCGGAGAACCTGAACTTTCCTTTTATTTTGAACTTTCGGCGAGAAAAAACCCAAGAAAGCGAGGGCCTCTTCCGCAAAGCATGCCTCGACCCATGTTCGGCGTAACGCGCACCGTGCACGTAGGATCCGACGGTCAAAAGCAGAGCGCGCGGAGGTCGAACCATGCGACTAATTGGATCCGCCCTCGAGAGGAGGGGCAAATGGAAATTTCCTCAGAATATGAGGGTCCCATTCGAGAAACGTGTCCGGGCCACGGTGCTGTGACACGGCCGTAACAAAGGAGGATTCCTCTCGACGCGGGGAAAGGGATGGCCGCCAGCTGAGTGCTGACGACGCGCAAGCAGCGCCCTACGAGCCAGAGCCGGCCGTCGTCGTGGGTGCAGCTCTGCCTGCTATCGCCTGGGAAGAAACTGATCCCAGAAAATGTTTCCATGCTAGTACTTGACACGGAGACTCGACGGAGACACAGAAGCGTGGAGGGGATCCGCTCTCGCGGCGGAGGTGGAGCGCGTCGTGGCCGTGGTGCTCTGGTGCGCGCACCCGGACCCGCGCGCGCGGCCGTCCATCAGGGCAGCCATGGCCGCTCTCCAGTCCAATGGCCCGCTGCCGGCGGCGCTGCCTGCCAAGATGCCCGTGCCGACATACACGGTGCCAGTGGCCTCTGCTTCGTCTTCAGGGACGATGTCCTCCAGTTTGACTCTTCAGACGACCATGACGACGACGACTCACACCTCCTGCTCCTCGGACACGTCCTCCACTTCAGCTGGTTTGAAGGACTCGTCTTCGCTGCTCAAACATCAGTACTAGTGACTAATAGATACAGTACTTTATTTTATTTGTTCTTAATTATCTTGAGCCATTGCTCCTGTTTAGTACAACGTTAAATTTTCCATTCGCACTTTATATGTAGATATCTCTACCCTATCTATCTGTGTGTTCTTTATGCAACACCGTATATACGTCCACACCTATATACTGTCTCTGTTTTTATTTATAAGACGCACACACGTATCAAGATTCAAACTTTGCAATTTTTGACCAATAATTTGACTATTAATTTTTTATTTTTATAATGTAAATTTTATATGGTTGGGTTCGTAATCAAATATACTTTATCATGATTATGATTATAAGTCTATAACCATAAGTAATATAATATAAGATAAATGAATGATCAAAGTGTTATTTGGAAGACCGTGCCAAGTCATACTATGCCTTATAAAAATAAATGGAGGGAGTATTATGGATACTTAAAATAGCTAGAATTTTGGTCCGATTATGTACGTGTGAACAAGTGGAAACACCTAAAAATGGGGAGACATCTAGCTACTCAACTTTGAACAAATTTTCCACGCAGCTTTTGGGTTGAGGATGATGTAATAACTACTGTGTGCAGTCGCAGAGGTCGGAAACTACTTCTCATATCTGAAGAAACTGTGAACACGACGTTGACTTTGGTGAGCTCCAGATTTTACGGTGAAGAAACTTTGAGAGACTAGGGAAGGATGGCTTCCACCAGTATCTCCTAAGACTTCTTTGGGCACAGAGGAAGGCCCAGGGTGGTGCAAAACTATTTCTTCAGTATAACACCATGTGCCAAAGTAAAAACCTTAAGAACTAACCATTTTTCGTCACGCCTACTTGTTGGCATGACACGCCACATGTATTAGTATTAGCATGCTGGAGACTACAAGCGTCCTACGAGCCCGCACGCCACATGGACACTCCTGTCGTATTTGAGAGAAAAAAAAAAAGACCGGACACATGGCGGCAGCAAGGTTTCGAGAGTTGCAGCGAAGACAGGAGATGCAGGGCCGATCCTGGTTACCGTAAAACGAAATTCAGAACTCATTTCTGCAACCACTGTTTTCTGATCATTGGAAACTGCATGCGAAGTACTGACCCCAAGACTGATAAAAATATTTTCATAGTCACTGCATTTGTTTCGTCCTGATCCTTGATTTCCGGGTTACTGAAAGTCGTGGCCGCCAAACTGCGAACTCGCCACTGTTTCTGCACTGAAAACTGAGGGTCACCTACCCAAATATCAGCAATCAGAACGCTCAGCTGTTACACCTACATCAGGGCTGCCTCTTGGCGTGAGACTAACCAGCGCCATAGAGTGATGCACCATTACGGTTTGCTCAGCGCCATGGCTTCTCCTGGTGCTAGGCAACTCTGCAGGCATCATTCTGTTCCTCTGGTGCTTGCCAATAGGGGAAAAAGGATTTGGATCATGATTGAGAGGGTAAAAAGTTACAGGTTGATCAATGAGAACAAAACATCAGCTTTTTGCATGATGCGGTATGAAGAACTCAACCAAGATATTTTTGGCACTGCCACTTTTGTTCTCTACTACTCTACAACTAGCTTTATCAAAAGGGTAAAAACGAGTTACTACGAGTACGTACGATCGGAGTACAAGAGCTAGGCAGGCAGGCAGGTAAGTGTTGCATGGACAGCTTTTGCAGTGGGTACATAGAATCCGCTACGGTACGAAGTTGAAAGGCTTCTGTGATTGTAACACTTGACTGGATCGTTATGGTCAATTCCAGTTTCTTCCTCTTCACCCAAAGTGAACTTGGAAACAGGAAAAGATGAAAGGAAAAGCAGGAGTAAAAGTTATCATGGCATTGACAACTTTTCGGGGGGAAAAAAAACACATTTGGCAGCCTGAGACGCTGTTCTCTTTTCCTACGCAACACGTCCATCTAAATCTGAGGATAAAAAGGGGGCCAACTTTCGAATCTTGCTTCACCTTGCATCTGTGGCCATTGTTCACTGGATTCATACACGCAACATACTTCATTTTTTTTTTGAGAGGAACATACTGCATTTTCATCTCAGAACTTTAATTTTACAGTTGAAGAAGAAGAACAACCTTGATGTCTGATGTCCCATCACAAAACTCATTACCTTGATTTATATAGTTTAGAGAACTGCCTTGAGTTCTGAACTCTGAGCTCAGTCATGCATTGTAGCTCACTTCGTAAATGTGTGCCTAGCTAATTGGGTAGGGATGGCATGGAACTAAACCCGGACGAAGTGTTAAGATACAAATGGATTAAAAATCAAATCTGTAGTTGTTCTGTTGTACAGGGTGAATAGAGTATAATCGAAGTTGGGCATAACCACAAATTACTCCATATGATAGAGTTGCACACGATAAAGCTTGGCAGCAGGTCTGAGTTGTAGTTACAAGCCCTTTGCTGGTATCAAAGAGTGGCTACAATTCAGACACGCCACCAAGCTATATCGTGTACGTGCAACTGTGCCGCTGAGTAACGGTGGTTGTGTCTTAATCTAATCTCTGCCTTCCTGCCAACGGAGCATCCATCTGTTTCCACTTCCATATCAGCAAACCTTAATAATTTTTTTTAAATTTTGACTAACTTAAAACTTAAAAAATTAGTTAATCAATTTGAAATACATATGAGTCCTCACTCCTTGCCTTTTCCTAGGCTCCACGTACTCACTGTGAGCGAGTCAATGCCTTATTTTTTACGAGCAGGTCTGCACTTATGTCATTGATGTGAACATATATCATTCGAGAACCAAACCATGTCAGCATGAGGAGATACAAACATATTGAAAAAATCAAATATGTAGATGTCCTTTTGTATAGAGGTGGAGCCTAGTCGAAGTTACGCACAACCACCAGTGCTCCATGGTAGATTCGCACACGATATAGCTTGGTGACATGTCTGGGTTGTAGCTATACTCTAGCAGGAGTCCATGGCATGTATCCAAGAGTGTTGATACAATTCAGACACGCCACCGAGCTATATCGAGTGCAACTGTGCCACTGAGTAATGGATGATTGTGTCTCACTCCTATTGGACTATGTCTCCACACCAACGGAACATTCATCTATTTCTATTTTCAATTATGCTTTTATATTCCCATGTCCACTTGGTTCAGTTCTATAATGAGGAGTTCATGGCCGTAACACAGGTGCAAATCTTCTCATATATGGATATTTGACAATGGATTGATCATCCATTATTGTAGGTCAACTTAGTCAAGGTGCCTAATTGAGTAGGGTTTCATGGGTTGATCCATTGTAGCTCAACTTAATTATTCTTTTTTAAGTTTGACTATCTCAAATTGAAAAAGTTAGCTAATTAAGTTGAACTACAAATAAATCCTCATTCCATGGTCACCCTTTACCGGGTCTATAGAAGAAATGCAAGGCTAATGGAAAGATAATGTTATAAGAGATCTTGCATATAGTACCTGAGAAGAGTTGTATCGTTGTCTACTACATGCAATATCTGGTATGATGTATCATGTTTTAGATGCAGATTACATAGTTGTGTTGGATGTGGATGCGAGGACATGAGAAATCATCCTTGCATGTTTCAAGTGCACAAAGGGGAAGGGGGAAGTATAGTACATAGTATGATATTGTTGGTAATTAATCCCTGCATTACATAAATTGTAAATATCAATCATGATAAGGAACAATAAATGCTAAAGAATAGATTTTTAACTTTTGAGGATATTTATTTCTTACTAGAAGAAATTCCAAATAACCATCATAACAATACTAATTAGTTTTTAGGGAACTAAAACTCACATGTTTTCCTGTTTATTCACTTAACATGAAGATGAACTGCAAACAAAAATTATTGAAACCTCTCTCATCTCAAGATTACTAAACATCTTTTCCTTAAAAATGTAAAAAACAAATGATTTTCCTTAAAACCATGTGAAAAAAACAAAAGGTTGGATACTTCGCACATAGTGCAGAATAATAACAACTCTAATTCATGCACGAGGAATTTTGAATTCAAATTTCAATTATGGGTAACTTACCCGTGTGGTGTGGTGCTTATCGTGAGCAACTTCATAAAACTCCCTCACCATGGACGCCTCCAAGTGGAGGCAAAAGTGCTTCTGAAGACACTTGGAAGCTTGTAAGTGCAACATGTAAGTGCAACATAACAATAGTAAGTGAAAACACTTGATCTCATGCTCATTCAAACTGAAGATCCTTTGGCATGAGAAATCAAGAATACAATAAGTGGTGAGGATTTCAACATATTCAAGATGCAAAAGGTAGAAATAAGTGCTAAGTGTTCGACATATGGAGAAGTTTGATATTGCTTACCAATATTTTTCATGTCAATTCTTAAGGAAGGGCACCTTCTAGTTCCGAGCACCTTGTCTCCCATCATCAACATCCTTACCACCAACATATGCAGCACCACCCGTGAGCGCCATACCTGGCCATAAAGAAGAGGATAATTAACAGATCTGGGAACAAGTTTGATCATTATTGCCTCCTCAAGTATAAATCCTTGTTTACACTACCAGATCTATCCACTCTAGAGAGGAGAAATGCCAAATCCGAATCTATCTCAGTGATGATGGATTGTGCCTCTAAATTAGCAACTACCAACACTCCACCGATGAAAGTAACAAGGCAAGGGACAAAATTTACCTTATCCTAACATAGCTAGCTCACGACCCTTGCTTGCATGTGCTGCCATCGTCAATGGATGTCAAAGATACCCGCGGAAAAAGGGGATGATTGTCAGATCTGGCTGCATTGGTGACAATAGTTTGGAAAGGGCCAACTTCTCATTGTCTGCTGCAAGCTCCAGATCTAGACATGTGAAGTAAGGAGTTTTAGATCTAGCTAGAATTGCTAGCCTTTTTGCCAAATCAAAAGTGTACCTTTTGTGTGCGGCTATAGGATCTAGCCATGGTAGAGAGCAGGGGACACCCAAATATGGCGCTGCCTCTTGCTCCAACTTCTTTAAACCCTCAAAACATCGACGACTCCGCCATTACAAGTGATGGCGTCGAGTCAAGTTCCCGGGAACTTCCTCCCCGACATCAACCTCCTGGCGGCCCTTGCATATGCCATCACTAGTGAGGCGCGGGACCCAGCCATGGTGAAGGGCGGATCTCGCTGTGGTCATGGCTCCCCACTCTATTATAGATCTATATATTTTCGGTGGTAGGTGAGGATAGAGAAAAGGACGAAGACAAATTATGAGCGAGAAGTGGGTGAGGACTACATATAAGTAATGTGAAGGTGCTGACCTCCCTCCTCCCATTTACTTATGAGGACCCAAACTTTCCTTTTATTTCGAGCTTTCAGTGAGGAAAATCCCGAGAAAGCGAGGGCCTCTTCCGCAAAGCATACCTTGACCTCTGCTGGGCATAACGTGCACCCCCAATGTAGGATCCGACGATCGAAAGTGGGTGGTCCGGGCCTCGAGCAGGGCAACGGGGAATTCCTCAAAACATGAGGGTCCCGCTCGAGAAACGTGTGTGGGCCACAATGCTAGGACCCATCTGCCGTGCACGTCGTGTGAGTGTGACTGACACGGGGGTAACGAAGGACCTGGGCCTACATGGTGCTCGACCGTGAGCCGTGACAGCCTGCCGCCTCCCCCGCGTCACGCTTCGTCCCGAGTATTCACGTCGATGGATGTCGCCATATCGGGCGCCGCCGCCGCCGCTGGAGCCGCGGAGATCATCCTCGGCGCCGCCGGAGCCGCCGGAACTGCTGACGACGTGCAAGCAGCGCCATACGAGCCAGAACCCGCCGTCGTCGTGGACTCGTGGTGCAGCGCCGCCTAGCGCCTGGGATTGAACTGATCCCAGATGACAGTGAACTGATTTAATGATTGGACTTGACGGAGAGAGTCGGAGACACAGGCACATAGCAGCGTTGTGGGGAGATGCAGGGCCCAAATTAAACGGTGTTCCTGGTTCTTGATCACTGGAAACTGCAGAGTTTACTTGCCCAAAACTCTGATGATGTCTCCCTTAAGAAACAATTCTTGATCCATAGCATGTGCATGTCGAAGGATCAAGAATTGTCAGCTGGTTGGGTTGGTGACCACGGCGCAGAGGCAGGCAGCACAGAAGTCACAGCAGAGCCTGCGAACCCAGCAGCACGCGCGCACCACAAACCCGTGACCTGAAACCAATGGCCGCCTCCCCCTGCAGCTGCAGCTGCCTCGCCCTGTCGCCGTCTCACATTCCCGCAACGGGCCCGTCAGGTTCAGGTTCAGGACGGTTGCTGCTGGCAGCGGCCCCCAAGCGATCGAGGCCAGACAAGGGCGCCGGTGCCCGGCTTGGTGCTCTTCCTCCACTGCCTCTTTCGCGTGCCGGCGACGCAAAACTGCAGCCAGATCCCAGACAACACTTATGCAGGGTTCAGTGCAGGCTTTCAGAGGTTCAGACAGACGGGCACCACGGCACAAACATGGCATTTGCGTCTAGCCATGCGCCATGGCAGGTGATCTTCCCCGATGGGAGCATGATTCACCAATCGGAATGCTCATTAGCACTGCTCCACCCTCTAATTGCTCTTGACATGATGCATGAGGCTCATCGTTCACGGATTTGGCAGGTCTCCATAGGGACACTGATCATCATGGTTTGCCCGGCGCCATGGCAGCAGAGGCGATGATGCCTCATGATGCAGAGCCGAAGCCATGTCGCCATGTACATTTGTCTTGCGCATATATATATGCAAAGAGCAATAGGCAAAGCTTCTCCTAGTTCTTTTTTTAAAAAAAAGCTTCTCCTAGTGCTTGGCAGCTATCATTTCACTTTGCTCCTCAGCAAAGGCCAAAGACCCCGAGAGGAAAAAGATTTCAGGTCATGATTCAGATTTGGGAGTGGGTGAAAAGTTGCTTCCGGTTCATCCATGACAAAATTGATATAATGCTCACTGACAGCCGGATTACTTACAGTACAGCATCATTTTGGTACCGTCTGAGCTATGAAGGCCTCGGATTCCAAGAGATTTTGGGGGGAACTGTCACTTTTGTTCTCTGCTACTCTGCTACTGCTAGTACTTAGCTTTGTTGAAAGGTTAAAAACAATCTACAGCCAGAGAGTAAGACAGGCAGCATTTTTTTTTCGATAAAGAAAGACAGGCAGGTAAGTGTTGTATGCACAGCTTTGCAGGAGGTTCATAGACAAGAATCCAATAAATGGAGTTGAAAGCCTACTGTAACTGTAACACCGGATGCTTCTGGTCAAATTCTGATTCTTCTTGGGCTCCTAAAGTGAGCTTGGAAACAGGAAAAGATGAAAGTTAAAGGGGGCATCAAAGGAGGGAGGAGGTGGTGTTCATTCTCCAACCCTGCAAAGCTAGTAACTCTGAGAAAAGAAAATGCAGTATCTTGATTCAGTTTATGAATCTAGTGGCCATTCAGTTTCAGTAGATGCGTTTATGAACCAAGGGATCAGGCAAATCTCTCCTGCTGAATTTTTAGTAGCTAATAATATCAAGATCAACACAAATCACTGAGCTGTAACTTTTAGCCTGCAATTTGAGTAGCTGATCACAATGTAAATTCAGAAACAGCCATAATTTCTACTTTTTTTTAGGCAAACCTTTCCGGACATAAACTGCAACCATCCAGAAAAATTGAAAAGAGGTAAGGGAGAAAGGAAAGAGGGAGATAGTGATCATTCTCCAACTGTAAAGCTGAAGTTCAGAGAAGAAAATGCAGTATGCTGAATGAATGCATCCGTGAACTTTTTTTTTGACTGAAGCATTTGTGAACATTTTGCTAACAAATGCGATATAAATTAAGGTAAATTATGTGGACCAAAGTTTATAAGAATTCATAAGAGTCAGAGGATAAAACTATCCTGCAAAATTTGAGTCGCCAACAATCCAGCATCAAGACAGATGACTAAGCTCAGAGAATGATCATTCTTCATCAGAGGCGAAGTCCAGAGAAGAAAAATGCAGTATGTTGTGTCTAGAATTCAGTGGACAGTAGCACAAGGTGCAAGATGAATCAAGATTGCTGAGAATCTCAGGATCAGTACAGATTGACTATGCTCAGACTTTGGGATTTTCATTTGATTTGAGAGTTGAGACCAAACAGCAGGAACCACCTCAATTCTTACTTTTCCTTTACACAAACTTTTTCCTATGTAACTTGCAACCACTGAACATTGGCAACGTGCCCGATCCCCCGTCCACGTGTCCCACCGACAAAATCACAGCCCTATATCTCCGGATTAACCGCAAAATATACACCAATAATTATTACTAATCACTCACTTGTGGGTCTCATGAGGCATGAGACCTGCCTGAACCACCATTACCCACTAAACCCAACAAAAACCCCACCTCCATCCATGTCAAGAACTCACCCCCTCCGGCCGCCGCACTGCGCCTGCGGCCGGCGCCGCCCCCTGCCACCCTTGGCCGGGCACGCGGCCACGACGGCCGGCGGCGGCGCGACGCAGTTCCAGTGCGCGCAGACGGCGGCGCTGGCCGGCACGCCGCCGACGGCGATCCCCGTGAGGAAGTTGTCCTGCAGGAACAGCACCCGCATCCTCCCCGCCTCCGCCGCCGCCGCCACCTCCCGCGGCACCTCCCCCGCGAACCGGTTGCCGTTGAGGTACACCGCGCCGGCCGTGGCGAGCTCGGGCGGGACGCGCCCCGAGAGCGCGTTGTGGCTGAGGTCCACGGTGGCGCCGGCCGCGACGCGCCCCGTGGGGCGGAGCTCGCCGGAGAAGGCGTTCTTGCGGAGCTGCAGGTACCCGATCCGGAACGCGAAGAGCTCCCCCGGGACCTCGCCGGAGAACCAGTTCCGGCCGAGGTCGAGGAACGCCAGCCTCGGCAGCCGCCGCAGCACGGCGCCGACCTGGCCGGAGAGCCGGTTCCCGGCGAGCGAGAGGTACATCAGCGTGCCGGGGAGCGGCGGGACGCCCCCGGAGAGCCGGTTGCTGCGGAGGTCGAGGTGGACCAGCGGGGCCCGCACGGACCTCGGGATCTCGCCGGAGAGCGCGTTGTGGGAGAGCACCAGCGTGCGGAGGTCCCGGAGCTGGAGCAGCGACAGCGGCACCCGGCCGGTGAACGCGTTCTTGCTGAGGTCTACGGTGCGTAGACCGGGCGCGAACGCGGGCGGGAGGTCGCCGGAAAGGAGGTTCCCGGCGAGGGCGAGGAACCGGAGGGCCGGGAGCGCGGCGACGGCGGGGGAGAGCGCGCCCGTGACTCGCCCGGGGACGAGGGAGAGGGAGGCGAGAGCGGAGAGTTTAGAGACGGCGGCGGAGGGGAAGGGACCGGACAGGCCCGGCGCGCCGGCGCGCGGGTCGCCGAGCGCGAGGGCGACAACGCGGGTGGAGCCGTCGGGCGAGCAAGAGACGCCCGCGAAGCCGCAGGGGTCCGCGGTGAAGTCCCAGGAGGCGAAGAAGCGGGAGCCCGGGAGGTCGGAGAGCGCGCGGCGGACGGCCTGGAGGGCCAGGTAGTCCACCGGGTGCAGCGTCGCCTCCGCCGCGGCGGCGGCGAGGAGGAGCAGGAGGAGCGGCAGGAGGAGGCGCGGTCGCCGCGGCGGCGGGCTCGCGCGCGGGTGGGACATGACCCCAATGAGGTGAGTTGGAGGCGGCGTGGGAGTCGAGCGGCAGGAGGGAGGTGGCTGCGCGGCGGGACTGGTTGGGTGAGGCGGTGAGCTTGCGGGAGCAGGACGACGGGGAGGCTTTGGGGATGGGCGGGTTCTTTGAAGCGCGAGTCGAGGCGGGTGGGCCCCACACGGGAAAGCTTTCCGACGCTGACGAGTGGGCCTAGGATAGGTTATGTCCCACATGGCAGCGTCAGGAGCCGTCGGACGAGCCGTGCTTCGGAAGCCGTGCGGGTGTGTGGAGGCTCGGAGGTGGAGCGGAGGAGGTCAATGCGGGTGCGATGGACCGCCATGTGGGCCCACACGGGGCTTGGGGAGGAAGCCCGGGCCGTGCCAGTCTTGGGGCGGGGGGTGGGGCCGCGGATTTCTACCGTCCAGCTCCGCATCCAATGACGAGCGGGCCCGGTAATGTGGTGGCCCGCGTAACAGTGAGAGGCGCACGTGGACGCAGCGGCGCGGGCGTCCTTGCTGGCCGTGTCGCCGCGCTGGCGGCAGGTACACGGTGGCGCGTGCGGACACGCCCCCGCACAGTGCCCCCCCAGTCCCCCACCCAATGATCCGTGGGCGCCAGTTTTCTGAGGCCAGCGGTCCCCACGTGTCATCGTCTCTGCTTTCCACGCCCGGGCGGAGGGCCGGTGGGCCCGGTCCGGGGGAAAAGCGAGCTTTGTATGCCCCACCGGTGCAGGAACAGAGGGCCCAGCCCAGGCCAGGTGAAGCCGGTCAGCCAGCTCCTCCGCCGCTGCCGCCGCTGCCAGCTGGGCCCCGGCGGTGGGAGCAAGCACGAATCTCGGCGCGCCACGCTTGGGTCCTGATGATTTTGTGAAGCTTTTCCCTGTCCTGGGGAGCCGCGAGACACATCTGTGTGTCTGTGTAGGCTGAACGAATTGGCAGCGGCCAGCAGCAGCAGCAGCAGCAGCGGTGGCATCTTGGTGATGCCCTTGTCATGTTGCCCTTTGTTTTGGCCCTAACCATGGCTTAGAAGCTCTGCACTACACAAAAGAGAAATGGAGACCAAAAAGATTGTGCGTTGCGAGAGGGGACAAAAAGGCTGGCCTAATGACCTAGGGCACGGTGCAGGAGGACCATGGCCATGACCAAGCTGTATAGCTCTTTATCCAGACGTCCTGTCGTCGTCTTGCGAGTCGGCGCCACCTTTTTTTTTTCTTTCCCGCCTGCGCTACGGGAATCGTACCATCGATCAGGCCGGGACGGCCCGCTACGAGCCGTGACACGGCGCTAGACTCCGGTGAGCTCGGAGCGGCGCCGGTGCCGCCATGGGCTCCGTGACACGGCGCAAGCGGTTCCTGCTCTGCTCGCTCGCTCGCCACTTTCCAGCAGTAGCGTCTTTCTAGCTAGTCTCTTTGAGCACGATAGATGGAGTACGTAGTGCCAGCCAATGCAGGTGCAGTGCAGTGCAGTGAAGGTACACTTGGTTACTGCATTTGGCCATGCAGGGGAGGGACAGCGGCAGTGCGCGAGCTTAACGCTCTTGTCCTAGAAGCTAGGTGGTTACGAGGGACACACCACCTTGTTAAAAGCAGAGTGAACCAAAGCGGCTGCAAACGCCATTGCTGGCTTCATTTGCCGCATGTATCGATCGATACAGAGGCAGACGACGACGACGACGACGACCCAGCTCTGTTTGCCCCGAACGAAACTAGCGGTATCTTCTGAACCTGACCTCTGCTCATCACTAGCTGCAAACGCACGCATGCCCGCCCGCGCCATTGAATGAGCGGACCGAACCCAACCGACCCCAATCTGGCGCATTCATCACGCAGCTAAGCTACTGTACTCTACTCACTCACTTGCTCCACGCCCTGGTAGCTGCTGGTAGCTGAGCGTCTACTACTGGCTGCTTTGCATTGCCTGTTCTTGGCCGGTAAAACACAGGCAGAGGAGCAGGGGCCTCTGCAGCAGCATCCATCTACCACATACCAGAAGCAGGGGGCCTGCTCATCATCGCATAGTAGGGGTGAGGTGAAGCTCTGAAGCACCATGGCTGCATGACATGAATGTCTGCATGCAGTGCTTATATGTGGAGTGACAACGATACGTTGCAGAGCTGCAGCTGCATGTATCTGTCAGTTGCTGTTGCAGGCAAAAGTAGTTCTAAATGTAACGGCGGGTGGGTGCCGAGTAAGAGTAGCGTTGGTTTAATGGAAGCTGGGCTGTTTCAGCCTTTCAGGTGCAGTAACTTGCTCTTGCAATAATTCATCTCTGGTAGTACTTGGATTTGGGTCGATTTTGTGTATGGGGCACTGGCTGTCTGGCTAAGAGTCTGAGACAGGATCTTTACTAGTGTGAGTACCATGATCGCTAAAGGCTGTGTGCGTGTGTCTCATAAAGGGAGATCATGACCGATGTATCTGTAATTTTCTTTTCTTGATTACATCCATGAATAAAGATGGGGCAAAGCAAGAGCTCACATTCATACTGCATGCATTATTGTAGTTAATAATCTTATTATCATCGCATCAGTGGTATACACTGGATTTGATTCTTGTGTTTGCTGTGATGATACTGCTGCCTGATGCGGCACAAGAACTTTGATTACCTACCCTAGCAAGGGACCATGACCATAAAGTACGTCTGGGAATCGAGAAAAGCACGACCCACGCTTAATGTCGCCAGCTTGACAGCAAGTGAAGGCATTGTACAACTACAACAGTGTCTCTGAACTTCAACTATTTCATACTGTATATAGTACCATACTATTTGCGTGTTTAAAATAGCCACTGAATACATGCTGTATTTTCCATGTATGTATAATGTATGCCTAGCTAGTAAGCAATCTGTAAAATTAAATCAGACTTGTATGGTTGCATCTCGCCTCAAAAATTATTTGCAGTAATTAATCCAGTACATGGATTTGGTTGCTGTCTGCTACAATGTAATGCCATGCTTCATCGTGATTATAAAGCGTGTCCCAAAACGACCGCACGTACTTAATGTCCCCAGCTTTGAATCAATGCATCATGATGTAATACAGGATGTCTAGTCATTAAAAATACTGTGCATCTTCCTTATCATACTATATGTACAATGAAAATTTAAGGCATTATCATTCCTCCATTTTGTTCAAAATGTACATTGTGAATTATTCTCTAGCACCAGAAATTCTGCACCTTCAGTTGTACTGAAATTTTCCTAGGCATGCACCAGAAAAATTAAAGCTGCACCCAAGAGACACGTTCTATTTTTATAATATGACAAGTTTCAGCAAGTTGAATTTCCAGCAAGTTGTTGATTTTTTCGCCAAACGCGAGAAAATAGTGCAGCTTTGTTATCATACTATGTATGTACACTATATGAAAAAAAAAAGAAGGCATAAAAGTTTTATGTGCATTAGAAATACCAGGAGCCTTATACATTGGCACGCTACATACTTCCTGTTCTTTTTTTTTTTTGCGAAACAGGCTACTTCATGTTATTAAAAAAAATCTGACGACTCCAAAATTTTAATTATTTTTCAGTGCACTACAGAAATGTACAACTTCCTCATCAAACCATATACAATGCACAAAATTCATGTGTTATAATGTTTTCCCCTATGTACAAAACCTCCCAACCACAATAAAAAGCCGTGCATAGAATTCAAGAACCAACGCATGTTCGTGGTGTGGATTCCCCGTCAAAGTCGAAGGCGAGAGCCTTATGGCGGCTTAGATCATCCGAGTACCCAGGTGCTGCATCGTAGCCGTTCATTTCATGCAGCTCACCTAGATGGTGGGTCCCATGTTGCCCTCCTTCGGCACATGGATGCGTCCCCTCTCCTACCAGTATCCGGACGACCTGCGGGTGCGGCATATATTTTTTTTACTTGTATCGCTAAAATTCACTTCAAATGCACCATTGTCATGAACTCCCTCCGTCCCAAATTATAGGTTATTTTAATTTTTCTAGATGCATAGATATTATTCTGGATCTAGACATAAGGTACATCTAAGTGCATAGCAAAATCTATGAATCTAAAACATTCAAAATAACTTATAATTTGGAACGGAGGAAGTAGCAAACTACTTGTATAGTAGTATCTCAAAACTCTTATACTCCTACTTGTACAGTAGTATCTCAAAACTCTTATACTCCTTCAGGTCAGGGGCGGACCCACGTAGAGGTGCCCATGCCCTCACTCTTTTTTTTTTTGCTGCAGTAAGTAGTAAAATTCCACCATATTAAGCTTTGTCAATTAAGTTGATCTTTAGATTGTGCTCTCACTCAATATTTTCCCTAGGTCCGCCCCGGTCGTGAAGAACTGATGTTTTGGACATCGACACGATCCTCAGAATATAACTTTTACTATTTCTTTCTTTATAATGCATTTATAAGATATAAAAAAATATTTTTGAAACTAATAATGGTGGTATCGTTTTCCAAAGAATTTACAACAAGACTTTTATAACTTGGAGAGAGTACCTAGGCTATTCCCAATAGAAAAATTCGTATCGCGGTTTCCAATACTGACATGTCATTGAAAGAGGTTTGAGTAGATGAATGAAACAAGATCTCACAATGCAGAGTTTCATTTCACGGTTTTATAGGCTGGATATATCATTTAATTTAATTGCAAGGTATATGATTAGACATGATGCGACGAAATGAAATTCTCTAGTCCCCAACCAATACTAGTCTCATCAGGTTTCATAATCTTGGAACCAATGTCTACAGAGTTTCATCCTGATGGAAGTCATTCCCCCTCTCTTTTCATAATTAGCATGCATGTCATCAAAATCAATGATATGTCTCATTATTAAATAAGAATGAAACTCTTATTAAACCTCCACTGGGAATAGCCTTATTAATCAAAGTTATGGAAGTTTGACCTTGACTTGTCCTAGCAAAATTAGCATGCGTGCAGCGAGGGTATGATACCTTGCTCATCTGCGGCCTATGGTCCGGGGAGCTGTGGACGCAGAGCTTGGCCGCCCACGCCATGTTCCTGAGCTGCTCGACGTCGTACCGGCCGCCGAGGGCAGGGTCGGCCATCTTGAGCATCTCGTCTTCGTCGCCGTCGTCGAGGTACTGCTTGGCCTGCACATTAATTGTTTCGCATCAGAAAACGATCTCGTCAGACGGTCAGAGACAGCAGGTAGGTATGGTAGGTCCAAACAAAGACGACGACGTACCCATGAGACGAGGCTGAGCTTGGCGGCGTCGATGGCGCGGCGGCCGGTGAGGAGCTCGAGCAGCACGACGCCGAGCGCGAACACGTCCGTCTTCTCGCTGAACACGCCGTGCGTCGTGTACTCCGGCGGCACGTACCCGAACGTGCCCTCGAACACCGTCACCTGCAGGTGCGTCAGCTTCGCCGGCAGCCACCTCGCCAGCCCGAAGTCGCAGATCTGAAACGAAGCAGGAGAGGTCGATGACAACGACATCAATGGGCAGCCACCATTGCATACTTTTTTCCCCCATGGTACCTACCAGTGGCTCGTAGTTGTCCATGAGGAGGATGTTGGCGGGCTTGATGTCGCGGTGCACGATCCTCCTGGCGCACCTCTCGTGCAGGTACTCGAGCCCGCGCGCCGTGCCCACGGCCACCCTGTACCTCGCCTCCCACGGCATCGGCTCCGCGCCGCCGCCGCCGCCGCCGTGGAGCATCCCGGAGAGGCACCCGAGCCGGGAGAACGGGAACACGAGGTGCTCCCCGCCGTCGACCCCGACGCCGACGAGCCTGGCGATGTTGGGGTGGCTCACGTTCACCACGTGGCCCAGCTCCGCCAGGAACCCCTCCACCCGGTCGCCGCCCTCCGCCGCCGGCGTCAGCTTCTTCACCGCCACCAGCTCGCCCCCCGGGAGGCTGCCCCGGTAGACCTTGGCGAACCCGCCCCGGCCCACCACGTTCTCCTTGCTGAAGTTGCGGGTCGCCTTCTTGAGCTCCGCGAGGGTGAAGGTGCGGAGGGTGGGCTTGAGGACGCAGAACTCGTGCGCCTCGCCGGCGGCGGCTGCGCGGTCGCCGTCGGGGCGGCGGAGGCTGAGGCGCCGGAGCGTCGACGACATCGCGGGGACGAGCGGAGGGATGATGCGGCCGGAGAGCTGGCGCTTGGCGCGGGATCGCCACGCCTCCGCCACCGCCTTCCACGCCGCCGCCGGCACCCCGTCCTGCCGCGCCGCTGTCGACTGTGCCAGCTTATTCGGCAGCGACGTCGTCGACGGGTCCGTGTACGTCGCCGTGACGGCCGGAGACGCCACGTCCGCCGCCGTCGTTGCTCCCGCGCTGCTGGTGCTCGTCGTGTGGCCGTCGTCGAGGACGCACCTCGGGGAGACGGACTCGTCGCTGTTCCGCCGCCACGCCGCGCCGCTGCCGGCGTTCTTCTTGCGCGACGGCATCACCCTCCTCGATCGGGGGTTGATCTTTACCTGTGAGGCACATGAACTGTAATCTAGCAAGAACTCTGATGATGTGTTCTCTGTGAATCTTGCAACGACTTTTTTTTTGTTTGTTCTCTTTTGATTAATGTGTCAGGATTTTGGGGGATCGGAATGGAGGTCTTGCGCATGCATGGAAGAGAAACAGGCTAGCCTAGCCAGCGCCCAGCGAACGGAGCAGAAGGGAGGCGTTTTTGGCGCGGTTTCTGCGGTAGGCCTCATGCATGTTGGACTACTGAACTTGGAAACGCTGCTGGACTCTTTGGTTAGGTCGCCACAAGATTTGCCAAATTTGAGGTTTTTTATTTGACTGTAAATAAAAAGGAACGCAAAACATGTGGCGTTTCAAGTTTAAACACATTTTTTGTCCTTATTCGTGCCGCAGTTTAACTTTAAACACAAGTCTGTTTAACTTGTGGACTCATGGGCCTTATTTGTTGGGCCGAGCCATCTTAAAAATATTCTGGCCCAAACGAGCCTCCAGTTTCTTGCTTGAACAGCCCGTTTAAAGGCTACTTATTTGATTGGATTCCATTACATATTTGATCACTTTTTTGCTCTAGGCATTACATATTTCACTTATTTGATTGGATTTAAATAAGTTAGAGTAGTATCTAACTTACTTATTTTATTGGATTTGCGTTATGTAATGGAAGGACAGCCCTTGCTCTGCAATTTGTCATGCTTTTCATGCTTTCTCGAACACCTCTTGCTCTGCGATTTTTCATGCTTTTCTCCCATATCGCTCACACCAATTCAAAGATTGACTTAATGTGAGCACTGAGGAGAAATGGATGACAAAACCGATTCATAAGGCATGAATCTCTGAACACATATGTATGGATCTGTCTTTGCTAGAGCAGGAATATCATTAGTACAATAGTACCTGCATGAGATAATGCTTTAAAATTTCAAATCCTTGAGCTCCACTATGTGTACACCGTGGTTGGTGAGGTAGTGGGGAAAACCAAATCCAATGCGGAGTATTGTCATTCAGAAATAGTGTAAAAAATGTAGCGAATTGGTGAGATTTGCAAGAATCCCTAAGGAAATTGATTTGGAGGTTAAATATTTTCTTTAGATTCATTTGGGTTAGCTTTTGCTGAGAGACAATATCCATGGGCTAGAAAGTTTTCACCTGCAGATTACCAAGATGCGAGAAGCAGAATATGAAAAGTCACAACTAAAGTTGTGTAAGAGGATTTATTCGAGTTGGAGCAAGGTAGGTTTTGGACGATTTGGCTTGTATCTTTGTAATGTACTGAATTTGTTTGTTCAGGTCAAATACCTTGTATTTTTATGGTGAATGTTTATAAAATATCGAGAGAACTGGATGCCCTTCAAAATCATTGCAATCGACGTCCCTTCTATACCGTTATTTTAATTTTGAATCGCTTTCTTCATGTTTCAGTTCCATTTCTGTAGTTAGCTCATCGATTACTGTTTTTTTTTTCTTTGGTAAATGACCAAAATCTATTCCCCAGCTTCTTTGTGTGAGGATATGTGGTTTTGCATTCTTCATGTTGAGTGTCACGAGACTAGGGAATGAAACTCATCATGAGATGAAACTCCTCTTTCCTCATAAATACCTTGCCAAATTAGCAAAATTGGTGACGTGGCATGAAAATTAATACTCATGAAACTCTCCATGAAACTCCCATTGAGACTGGCCTTACCTAGTTTCTAGTCTTGGTAACAGTACAATGAAACTGTGCATTGTGACTGGTAAAGCTATTCCCCGGCTACTTTATTTAACCTTAGTCACAAGTCAACTGAATTTGGCTCCCTATTACGCTTTACTTGTGGGGCCCAGTTCGTCACTTTTTTATCTCATGACTACTCTCGCCAATACAGGACTGAAGTTGGAAACGCTGCTGTGCTCTCTGGTTAGGTTGGCACAAGATTTGACAAATCCAGGAGCGCAAAACATGTGGAGTTTGAAGTTTAAACACACGTCTGGCCTGATGCATGCCTAGAGCTGCTCTGTTTTCCTTAGTGATGCCATATTAAATTCTTTGGTATGGATTTGCATCTTTATTATTTTTTTTTAAAAAAGAATCTCAGCAATGAACCCTTCCACTTCTTGAGCATCTATCGTGGACGAGAATCTCCATGGCTGCTGCAAACTGAGATAACGCCCATTCTAAAATCTAAAAACAGAGATTGTTCTAAGTTCCCAAAACCTAGAAACATTTTAAGAACTGTATAATTTTTCTCATGAAGCCAGAACGTAGCTAAAGACTTAAAATTAGAGACCACATGCATGCCTGTGCATTCAGCAATACCGACCCAGACTCACTTGATCACGAGACGGTCAAAAAAATATGTGTGTGATGCTCTCTCTCTTTTTTCACAAAAGAGGCAGGTTTCATCATTAACCTTCCTTGGCTAAGTTTGTCCATGGTTGAGAAAACTGAGGTTCACTCTTTCGTGGATGCATGATCACCCATGTCTCATCTAAAGCTTTTTCATTTGCTTACCTTGGAGTCTTGGGCACAGTTATGATTTTGGGGCCAATGTTGTTGATCATTCAGTGATAGTTTGTACTTTAAGGGTCCATTGTTTTTTAATGGAAGGGTATAAGCGTTGTGTTCTTTAGTTGTCACACTTTTCTCCCTGTTCACTCACAACAGTATAGAAACTGAATTCGAGCATAAATGCATGACGAAGCATTTTGGCACGCATTTCTCTCTCAATATATGTATGCATCTCCCTTCTTCTGGTCAGGGATATATGACTGCACTGACACTTCTTCCAGAAAAAAAGACGCATCCTTCAGCTCCACTTCCCCTTATTAGTGAGGTTTTGGAGCAAATCAAATGCAAAATCATGCTCCTAAATGAACTATGTTGACCCTTCATGATCAATATTGCCCAAGATGACCAATCAAATACAACCAAGTCACCCACGGATGCAGTTTAACATAATCTGCTTGATATTACACTCAGCTAGCTTGCCTTGTGATTTACTGGTGTTAGCTTCTGTCGGGAACCAATGTAGAAATTATAAAGATCTCACCATAATGCAAGAAAGATAAGATACAGACAGCAACAAAGATGCAGATTTGGAGAGTTGATACTGTTCTTCTAAAGTCAAGTGACAGGATTTAGTTGAGAAAATCAAAGCGGTTGGGTTGTTTGGGATCAATAAATTGGTGTTGGGTGCGATCCATTTGCAGGAGCATACAATATCTACATTTGTCGGAGTGTACAATACAACATCCAGAGTAGATACAATTTTTGATTGTATAGTGCAAGACTAAAGCAATAATATTATTGGAGGGCTGATGATCTGGTTTGTTCCAATCCATTACCCATGATTAATTTGTGTTGCAATTTTTTGTGCATGAAACATTGTGTTCGTGATACGCACTTTGGAATTTAGACTTAGTTGCGGAAAATATGAGTGTATTGTTTTAGATTATGCATGGAGCGCTTAGAAGTCCGGAATTTGCTTCACATACAGCGTAGCTAAGGAAGAATAATATGGTTACCCACCTCCTTTGTTTTCCCCTTTTTATTTTTTCTGCCGAAATACATGTTGGGAGATGCAGATGAGGCTGAATCAATCAAAATATTCTCTGGTGTTACAGACTGCCTCTTCATATGGGATTGAACTGAACCTCCTTCAAAGCTGTGCATGCTGTCTTACCCTTGTGATCTGTATAGGAGTATGTTAATCTTTAGGGAGTCTCTAAATAAATCTCTCGGAAACCGATGCCCTTCAAGCATGTAACAGGGTTTTGGTTGGTTCTTGCAAAGGAAAAATTGTAAATGGCGAGGACCCATTTGGGCATGTCAGATTGCTAGAGCTAGAGGGTTCAGATTTCAGAATACCACTACAGCATGCGAGATTGCTAGAGCTCACGGATGCCCTTCTGGTCTGGCTTCTGGCTCTGCACTTGTGCAATCTGGCTGCATTTTCTTTTCTGTGTGAGGGAAGAAACTAAGGGCAAAACAATTGACATGTCATTTTGTCTTTTTACCAAAATGTTATGCTTCTTTCCTTTCGCAGTGTCCACGCATCACACAAAACCGTAAAGATCTACTGAATTCAAGGAGAAATGCATGACAAAACGAGGTGAAGCTTATCATGTTGCCTGCATGTCTCCCTTTCTCTATACATATATGCTTGTCTTAATGTGTCCTCTTAGGGTGTGTTGCCTCCAGGAGAGGCCTCTAGCATGCTCATAATTCAGCCTCCCTTTGATTCCAGTGAGGTGTTGGAGAAAATCAAATACATGCTCGTGTTTTGATGCATATTTTATTCCTGGAGAGTCTCTGTTTTTTATGCATTGGATTAGGATAGCTCTCTAGCTCGTCGAACTCCTTGTTGCAAACTGCCGCTGGATCCGGGCTCATAAGATGGCAAAAATACAAGAAGAATTTAACAGAAAGTCTTGGTTGGCTAGGTGGACTTGTCATCACTTGGGGTACAGCATGAGGCCTATCTACAAGTGTGCTCGGTTCACCCACCCTCGCTATCCCACTTTTTGGGAGGTGAAGGTTATCCTTCGTGAGGAGCATGAAAGAGGATGGGAGGTGATGGCTGTTCACCATGATGTGGCGATGAGGAGGACCATGGAGTCCGGCATTGCCGAGGTAGCTAGGAGGGCACTTGAGGTCCTCTCCCACAAGGAACGGCCACGGCTACGGTACACATATCGTCGGTTCCTTCCATCCAGAGCTAGTGGAGAAGCAAGAACCTTCATAGCTACTCATGATGGAGTTGACATGGCCTCGGATTTTCTTCGCAAGTACTTGTCGGCAACTCTCACCGCTTTGAATGAAACAAACAACCACCTCTTTGAGATTCAACGGGAGCTTCATGAAGTTAGGTGGGAGAGAGATGTGCTAGTGGCTTCCGCGACAAGGGCACCGCCGCCGCAAGAGGATGCCAATTTTCCCGCTTCGTCGCCGTCACCTAAGCGTCCCCGCTACGACTCGCCCGGCGCCGCCGCAGAAGATCTCTAGGAGTTAGGAGTGTTTAGCTTAAATTTTTGTAATCGTTAGTCGTTGCTCGAGTGTGTTTAGATTAAAGTGTGCTTAGATGCTTGGTTTTGTGTTACATGTTCGAGTTGGATCTTTGTAATGAGTGCGGTATGTGGGGTAATTGCCACACGATACCGGTCTTAGTAATAAAAGTGCTTGGTTGGGTTTTAGTTCTGTTCTAAATCAACATGCGCCTATCGTGACTTCGTCGATCTCAAGTTCTCTCAGATACTTATATCAGTTTTTTGAAGGCGTTCATAGAGGAAGGGTTTGTATCCATGTATTCAAATGGGTGGTCAATCCGCAATAAAAAATTGACTTGCATTACAATGTACTCCCTCCATCCCAAATTGGAAGTCATTCCAAGAATCTTGAAGAGTCAAAGCATCTCAAGTTTGACCAAAATTATAGAGAAAATTATAAAGATTTATGGCATCAAATAGGTATACTATGAAAATATAATTGATGAAGAATCTAATGATACTTAGTTGACATCATAAATGTTATTATATTATCATATAAATTTGGTCAAACTTGAGATACTTTGACTCTCCAAAATTCTTGGAATGACTTACAATTTGGGATGGAGGGAGAGTACGTAAGAAATATATGTAATCACCCATTTGGGCCCAACCCACTAGCATCTTTCTCCCAAAGGACTGTAAATGTTTTTGTTTTACAAGGCCACAATCCTCCTAAATTAAAACAAAAAAATTTGAAACAACACTCTAAATCCTACCGAAGAAAGAGAGAGAAAAACACTGTTGGTGTGCTGGACTCGATGAGAAGTCCATGTTTAAACGAGGGAAGGTTACGATTTACAAACGATGCTCGTGTTCCCATGCGAACAGTTTTTATTCTACAAGCTGGCTGGCATTGGAGGCCACCGATAGATTGAATCAGAGTTGCCAACGTTCTCAGATTGGAACTGAGAGCTGAAAAGTTAGCGCACCAGCAAACAGAACCTTACTCGCCTCTTGTAATCTTTCATAGGCCAGTGTATCAGGCTCTCAGCCATGGAGATTTGACTATTGCATAGGCAGAATAAGATACAGGCAAGCAAGAAAGATGTACAATCAGAAAATTTGTAGGTGATTTGACTATTTACAGCTCAAAGAGCTAGTAAGCTAAGAGGGTAGAACATCCTAACCTCTGAAATGCATGGTTCATTTAGTATTCAGCACATTCATAGGCAAAATTTATCATCCTCTATGGAGTACAGTAATGTTTCACTACATATGTACTGACAATTTCCTACAGGTTTCAAATTCGACTCGCACAGCCAGCTGGTTGTCTTTAGTTCATTTAGTAAATAAAACTGATAAATTTCCTCCAGTTTAACATTATATTCTTTAAGGAAGATGGACATTACCACGGTAGCACCTTAGATTGTCATTTTTAGGCCGAATGAATTAAAAATGTTGTTGTCCAAACGGCAGTTTAAAGTCTAGTTTTTGAATGAAAAGAATTTTCCTGTCCAAGACTTACGCCAGTATAGAGATGGACTGAATTTGATGAGAAATGCATGACAAAATATAATAAGATTATTATACTACAGACATCTCTCTATATAAGTCTATCTTCTTTAGGTGAGGGGATCATCTGCATGACATATGCTTAGTATGCACATCCTCTTAGTCAAATTAGTGAGATTTTGGAGAAACCAAATTTTCGAACATGCTGCATTCTGCAATGCTAGTCCATCATCGTCAGATTTTGGACGAAACCAAAATTTCCTTCTCTGCTGACATGAACTAACTGTCATATGAAGCTATTTCCAAAAAAAATCAGTTAGTTTTGCTAAAATTTTAAGATGTGAACACAAGAATTTAGTTTTAGGGTCCAGCTCTTGATCTGACCCGATGGTTTTATGAGCCATCAAACATAAGCACCCGAAACAAACCGAACCAATCCATTTTAATGGCTAACCCAAATCAAACTAATCCATTAGTATTTCTCAGCTCACTTCCTACCAAACCAAATCCCATCAAAATGAAAATTAAACCATATAACCCAGTTTGACCACAACCAATTACCAGCTTTAATCATGAATTAAATGCCATGGGAGCCTGTTTGTTAATGTGTTTCTCATGGAAACAACAAAATGATAAAATCTTCCAATTGGGATTGGCCTAACATATTCCACTGCCTTGTGTTATAAAGGAATTTGGGCTCTGCTCTCTAATTCGTCATGCTTTTCTCCTGTTCGTTCACACCAATCTACAGATTGGCTGAAAATAATTGAGAAATGCATGACAAAACAGATAAAAACAATGTCATGGTTCTCTCTTGCTCTCTTTCTATGTGTGTGTAAGTAACCATGTCTTCTTCGAATAAGAGAAATCATCGGCATGATATTTGCTTCTAATATACAAACTGTTCAAATTCACTTTTACCTCATCAGTGGGATTTTGGAGTAAACCAATCACAAATTTATGCATTGATGCAAACTCCTTTGATTCTGTAGAATGGCAAGATGTGACGCCCGGTCCAATTTAGTTGTGGCCCACTAATGGTCGGAGCACAGGTGCGCAAGTTTAGTACCACCTTGCTAGTTGAGTAAGGGTGGAGCTAAGCTTTTGTCCATCAGCCATAGCACCTTCAGGTTAACCTTTTTACATGAAGCGAGGACGAAAGTATAAGCATGGTGCTATGTGTACGCGTGCCCACCCCTCGGAAGGGCTGGGGGGTTCGGTAAAATGATTGCCAAGAAAATGGACAGGTAGTGTGTTATGCTTTTGCACAAGCTTGTTTAGGTTGATGGTTCTTCCCATGAAAAAAGTGTTTATGGGTCCAGCACCAGACTGAACGTATCTGTAAGGTGTTCGGGGCTTGGTCCTCCCCCATGAGAAATTCAACGGTTTATGCCTTTTCACATTTTTTGGAGATAAAAACCAGAAAGAATAGCACCATTACTTTTTTAAAAATAAAACCAGAAAATACAAGCGTAGTACATTGAATTTTGGATATTTAGAGATTGCTACTAGAACAAATAAACCATATCAGGGTGAGAGTAGAAAGGCAACCTCACACGTCTCACTTCCCCTCGCTGTACTAAATGCATGCATATGGAGATTGGCTCAGAGGGAAAACACATGGCATGGGTGTTTGGTTTGTGACCCAACAGGATCCATAAAAAACAAGAATCTGCACTTCTTCAACCTATGGCTTAGGGCCGCTTGACATTCATTTGAACTTGCCCTGAAAATGCATTTTGCACAGTGGTGATATAGAATAATTTTAATCATAAGCAAGTAATTTGGAATACAAATCTAATAGAACCAATTTTACGCGACACCATTGGTGCTAAATATATCTCTTAAAAGACTTTATAAGTAAATATAGGACCTGACAAAAAGACCAACACCTGTGGCATGAAACCAACCTACCAAGCACGCGTTATATTCTTTTTCTCAGGCCTCTTGACCTTCCATGCCATTTCACGCGGAAATCGTGCTTACGAGAACTCATCATGCATATAATGTGAGGTTACCTAACCCATTAGAATGCCCAATTTAACCTGAAGTTTCAATCGTCTAGCACTCCTGAGTCCTCACCCTTTGGTAATGCCCCCCCTTCCATGATAGTACAGTCCAATTACATTGCAAGCAGGTGTTGCCGTGAGACTTTTTTTTTGAACGAACGGGCACGAGGCTGTGCCTATTTCATTGATATAGTAGGAATTGCCGTGAGACTTTGGAGAAAAGCAAATAATTTCCTCACCACTATGGGAATACTATGTTACGACTCCGGTCTGTTTTCATCTATATAGTTTCTCGTCAGAGAGTTCATCAAGGAGCTTGCAACCACATTGTGGTTTGATACAAACTGCGTTGTCCTCAGCTCGACGAATCAGTTAGTTTCATTAATTACAGAACTCTCTACACCAAGAAGCCTCGCGTTCTGCATTGCATTGCCATGTTTACTCCGCCTGCCTTAGTTCATGTACCTCCTTGATCGATCCTGCGCTGAGCGTGCCTGTGCTTCGCGATTTTGTGGTGTGTTGCGTTGCGCCGTGATGCAGAGCACCACGGAGCAAAACATGTCGCAGGGGAAAACGTTTGCTACAACCCAAGAGTCCAAGCAAGATGAAACAGCGAGGGGGAGATGGTTCAGTGCCTGTGTCTCACTGCCTTCGTTAACATCAAGATGAAGTGGCACGTATTCAAGAGGTACGTGCACATGATTCCCACGGCAACAGTGCTGGATTTTTGACAACGATTACAAAGATTTGATGGAGGGTAGCAATAAACTTCCAGCGGGGCAGGCCTTCCTCCATCCAAGCAACCAGGGTTTCGCCCGGTATGAGCTAATAGTGCATCTGACATGCGCTCGGAACAATAGTTCTTACCATCCCAGAGGTCACGAGCTTCACTCCTTAGACGATCATCAACAGGTGGGAGGAAGGAATAACCATCAACGACGTGGAGGCCTACTATCTGTTCATGTAAAGGTGGAGGGATCTATCTTGCGCCTTGCTGGTGGCACAGAAGAAAGGTATGAGAACAAGGGCAACAACTCGACTATGTGATGCCAAGCTCTTTAGTTGCTGGAGTTTGTTGATCTTCTAAGTTACGGCACTGTTTTGTTTTTCTCCCAGATGTTCACATGCCGACAAGATGGGACTTGCAATTCCCATAGTTTGTTCATCTCCAATTTCCCACGAAACTTTCAGGCTTTATTTGCCTATCAACCATGCATGCCATCTAAAATAGGTTGCAGCCTCTAGGGTATTTAAGCACAATCATCGGTGAAGCACCCACTTTTGTTTCTTTCCCCTCACAAGAGTGGGATGCATGATTTGTTTATCCTTGGAAATGGCTGATCAATGATAACCAACTCTTTGCACATACCTGTCACACTTATAAGACGTAGACATGCAGAACACATGGGTTGTTATTACCTCACAGATTCAGTGCTCTTGATTCAGTTGCAATCATACAAAACATCTCAACAATTTGTCGACCGTTTCCCGATGCCACCCTATTCGAAGTGTTAATCTCTATTTTTTAGCTTGGATAAGTTACTGCATGGCTGAACAGAAGGTGAGAGGGAGAGAGGCTGGGAGACGGGGGGGCATAACGGGAACCTTTTTAAGAAAAATAACAGAAAATGCTAGCAGTGTTGATACTAAGGTAGTGTTTGATTGGCTCAAATGTAACATAATCTGATTACTGAAGGTAACAAATCCCATTACATATGTTTGGTTGCGGTGGTTTGTAATCAATTGACACTGTAATCGAATCCCTTACCTAAATAATATTTATACAAGCTTGTTACCCCTCCTCCCCCCGTAATCAGATATAGCACCCACACAGTAATCTGATTACGTTACCAGAGTAATCTGATTACGTTACCAGAGTGTAACCAAACAAAGAGGGCAATCACCCATTCCACCGCCAAATACACTGTAATATGATTTCCTTTACGTTTACATTACCTTAGCACGAACAAAACACTATCCAAATAGCATTGGTGCCAAGTGCCAACAACGCAACAAGGCATGTGGCTAGAGAGGTATGGCGCGCCCAAGTGTCACTCATCATGCTAGCTGTAGCTGGAGCCAATGTTGGTTGCTGTATGGAACTGATCGATATCGTGAAGGCACACAGCAAGGAGATGCTCCCACCTGCTTCTGCGGCCTGGAGATCCTGGGTAAGCTTGGTACCTGCGAAAGATTTGTCAAGCGGCATGTGACGTGTGGGTGCCCTCCGGCCTTCTTCCAGACGCCATTCAGTCATTCTGTAATCTGCATTCTTGGAGATTGGGAAAATGGGAGAAGTATATACGAGGGAACGAAGAATAGAGAACACTAGGATTGGAGACGGTTGCAAGCTACAAAGTTGAGGACAATCGATTTTATTTATTTCTTATTTGCCGGCCGTTGTGTTCCCTATAGCAGGCTTTGAAAATGTGTTAAGTCTTGGAGATCATTTTTTAGTTAGTGGTGAAGTGCTAACGACTTTAGCTAGGTGACTAGGTCACATGTAAGTATTCTAAGGTATTCTATGTGTATTTTGGATACCGGTTACTTAATTCTCCACTAAACGTTTTCCTTCCATCGAGCTAGGCCAGTCTCAATAGAGTTTCATGAAAAGTTTTATGAGCGTTAAATTTTAGGTCACGTCAACAATTTTGCTGACTTGGCAAGGTCATTTATGAGGAGAGTTTCATCAGATGTGAGAGGAGTTTCATCTTCATGACACTTCACTGGCACAGTTACTAGTTCTCAGTCTTGGTAACTCTGCAATAAAATTGTACAGTGAGACTGGTCTGACAGACAATGATGCCTTTTGTTTTACTTTAACCATCCCCTTTAATAGCTGCCTTGAGTTAATGACGTGCAAAGATGCTATTTAAAGGATGTGTCACCCGATCAGCCTTGTAAATCGCCACAACCAAACAAGGCGGCATTCATGAGGGCATGTTAATCTTTTGCTTACCTCCTTAATCTATCTTACATTGTCATGATACCTTATATTTCGCTACTGTACTGCACCTGCTGAATCTATACTCTTGATAATTTTGTTCTTTTTTTTAAAAAACGAACAGGCAGGAGGAGTGCCTTGTTTCTTTCCCAAATTTCTTCTCATGTAAGGTCCATCTGTAGCTGGGGCTCTGCACACACAACAGCACATTGTTACCATGCTGCTGAAGTTTGAAGTCCGTAATATGTTGGCACTGACGGTGCGATAATAATATAGCTTGTCGGAAAGAGGATAAAAGGACTGTTTTTTCCCTTTTTCCGTGAAACAAAAATGTGAGGCGATGAAGGCAGGGAACAAGAGAAATGATTGCGTGGAGTATTGTTTGTGAAAAATATATGTATTAAGAAAATAGCAACTTCAGTTTAGAAAAAAAATTAAGAAATAATGACATACATATATTGATGAGGCAATAAAAAGAGTTCTAAATTGCTCATGCACGTTCTCAATCCAGATTTCGAACCGCACCATTTAAAATTTACTACAGTGAAACAATTGATTAATCTGAACCCAGTGAATGAAGCTTGTTTTCACTCCTTCCTTTGCTCGCAGGCCACCTGAACCATTCTCTGGTTCGACACAGATGCTTACCTATTCGACCATATGCTCTGTCGAGTGAACCTCTGCCTGCTAAGGACCGGAAGACAAACACTCCAGCACTGGACTCTCTGCCCGCTGCTGCACGTACGGGAAAGACTGAGGGGACTCGCAATTCTCATAGTTTGTTCATCTCCGATATCCCACTAAACTTTCAGGCTCTGCCTATCAACCATGCCACTTAAAATAGGTGCAGCCTATAGGGTATTTAAGCACAATTATCAGTGAAGAACACATAGTTTTGTCTATCATTTTGGCTGTCCTCACAAGAGTGGGATGCATGATTTGTCTATCATTTGAAATGGCTGATCAAAGATACTGACTCTTTGCACATTACCTGTCACATTTATAAGATGTAGACACGCCGAACACATGGATTATACATCAGAAGATTTGGCGTGCTTGATTCAGTTACAATCATACAAAACTTCTCAACAATTTGTCATCACCAACAACCCTTTGCCTAATAGCACCAAATCTGAAGTATTAGTCTCCTTTTTGTTTAGATTGGATAAGCTACTGCATGGCTGGAAAGAATGTGAGAGTGAGAGAGGCTGAAGACAGGGGCATAACGGGCACCTTTTTTTTTATAAAAAAACAAACTAACGGGAAATGCCAACGGTGTTGAAACTAAACGTCATTGGTGTCAAGTGCCAACAAGGCAACAAGGCGTAATGCTGGCATCAAATCTGAAGTATTAGTCTGCATAGGCGTAATGTGAACGTGATAGCGTGCGCTGTACGTGCGAAAGATTGGTCAATCACCTGACGTCTAGTCTCGTTGAAGCATCCAACATCAGCCTGGCCGATACGGCGGCATGCTTCTTGAGAGCAGTGAGCAGTTCAAAGGTTTACGCTCATTGATGCTTCTTGCTGCCTTTTTGCCTGACAGATCTCCCATATATGGAGCAGACTTGAGAGCACTGTTGCCTGACAGATCTCTCCCTTCACATTATATGTTTGCTGTTGTTGTGTAATCCGAATGTGGCAATACTACATACATGTACCATTTCCACAAACTAATAAACATGCTAATAATAATGGCTTGCTAATATGTAATGGCAACCCTTTTTATTGGATCATTTTTGTATTATTGGTGTGCTAATATATATGAACTCTTTACCACCATTGAGAAATCACGCTTTGACAATGCATTGGTTTACCTATACGCACTACTGGAACCCACTTTTTCCATGTGTGTCAAAGTCCATCAGAAACACATTTCCATATCAGTTCAAACTGATGAGAACTCATCCTATGTATTGGTGTCAAAAAGGTCTCTAATTTTTGTGATACATTTGGGACATTGTGACAAGCACCGTCTAGAGGAAATGGGGATTTTTCTTTTTGGTCAAATATAATAAGTAGTGCATCTTTGTTTTATATATACATAACAGGGAAAAGGTCCATTTTTGTCCATGGAACTATTGTTGGAGTTTGATTTGTGCCATCCAACTTCAAAATCTGGTATTTTTTTTATCATCCAACTATCAAAACTGTTCACGTTTGGCCATGCATCCGGTTGTTTTAGATGGTTTCGTTAACATGGATGACATGTGGGTGTGGGCCCACATGTCAGCTCCTTGCTGTGCCAAATGCATGCATGTGGAGATTGGCTGGAGGAAAAACACATGGCATGGGTGTTAGGTTCATGAATCCTACAGGAATAATAATTTTTTTATTATATTGTTGAAATTTAATTCCTATTTGCTTTAAATTCTTGACATGCTACTACGAACATAAATAGTGTTAGGGGCTCACCAGCTTCTGTGAAGCAGATCGAAGTGTCTGGAGCAATTCAGCCGCCTTACTCATACCAATTCCATGCATGTCTTTCTTGAAGTGGAGAGAAAGAGAAAAACTCATGCGTTTATATGGAGTGAGAACTCTGCATTCTGCTTATATATACACAGCATCTAGCAGGTCCCAGCTAAAAGCTGCTTGGCCTGGTACACGCATACCGGTACTGATATGATGCTTCTACTACTAAGTTTCTATTATCTGCCACCAAACCTGATTAAGCACCAAATGACTCACGGATCTTGAGACATTGGAGAAGAACAAAGATTTTCATTCTATGGTTCAGATTCTTTGTTGACATACTTCTCCATTCTCATTCTATATATGGTATTCTTCGAGATAGTAGTAAGCATATATAGCAGTGCTAGATATTCATATCATGATTCATCGAGTGAGTGACCTTTCCGCAGTGCCAGATGGAGCATGTCGTCTCCATGCAAGTGAAGTTCAAAACATAGACAACACCTGTGGTGCCATCAACTTCATGCTTTCACTACTTGAAGTGCAAGACTGCAAACAGCAACAGATTCCTCCCTAGATGTATTTTTCCGTCTACTGTTCGATGAGGTCTTGGGAATTCTAGCAAGTATAGCTGCGCTATCCTCTGCTCCACCAAGCTTTTAGTGTTGATGGACTGAGCATATCTCCACTTTGCAGTATAAGTTTGAAATGATCTGAAGTCGCATTGACCACGCCTAGTGTTGTTAGTTTTCTACGAACAATATCATGTTTTTACATATTATTAGAAGGTGTATGCCATTGCCATTCTCGCGAATTGAATGGCAGGGATGTGAAAGGATTGCAAGGGCTAGCTGAGAAGCAGAGCTCCTGTCGTGATTGCATCATGGTGGCCCAACTGTTTTTTTTTATGAAAAGGTGGCCCAACTGTTATTAACATTTTGTTGCAAACGCTCTGGGTTCTTGATGTAGACTGAATTTTCTTCCGCGGACAACATATAGCAGAGAAATGAACCTTGGCCACTGCGTGCAAACTACTCCATCCCAGAGTTCAATCAGCTCATGAACTGAGGCTTAAAAAGGGCATTTGTCCGGCCGGTTGCCTCCCAGAGCTCGTGTCCGTCTATTAAAAGAAAGTATGTCTGCTGGTCAATGGCTGGCGAGCAGCGCGCCGCGGCACGCCATTCATGACGCGGGCTGGCGGCCGGGCCGAGGGGAGCCTGCGTACTCATCCTTCCAGGAATGTGAGGCGGGCTGGTGGTCGGGCCGAGGGGAGCCTGTTGTAATTCATCCTTCCATGGATCCGCACTTCCCCATGCTCGAGCATTGATCTCGTCACCGGCACCTCGTTTCTGGGTGTTGCCGCTGCCAGATGTGGTGGCCGCCATCAGTGCCGTCGCGGGAGGACCTGACCCCTTCTTCGTCGCCGGGTGTCGTTGCGGTGCAGCGGACATCATCTCTACTATGCCTGCTGTGATCTTCATCCTCACGAGAGCCTGCCTGCCGCCGTCTGGTGGTTATGGGTGTGGCGTCCCTTCCTTGGGATATGGCCACGTACTCGGCCTCCTGCAGATCCTTAGTACCTCTTTCGCGTTGTGAGGCGGGAGGTGATAGATTTCTTGCTGTGGTGATGATGTGGTCGTGTAGGAGCTACGGGCGAAAGCTTTACCTGGCAATTGTGCCAGTGTCAGCAATGACGACGCTGTTGGGCGCTGTTTCCCTCCCTTGAGGTGGTTGTTGTGATGCTTTCTGCGAGGTCACGATCTTCTAGGTGAAAACCTTACTCCGGCTCGCGGGATGGGCGGCGACGATTGTCACCATGGAATTCCTTTTGGCCTGACATTCATTAACTAAGGTGGAGTCTGTTGTGCGAGCGATAGAAGATAAGTATTTCAAGTCAGACATCAAGTTTCTAAGCAGACAAAAGATGTGATGGATTGGCGCTGCATAAAGACAACGCAAGTTTGAAGCATGGACGAAGAAGAAGAATGAAGCTTAGTCTTCTAATTTTTTCTTTGTCTTAGAGTTTTCTTTCATGTATTTTTGAGCTCCTCATTGTTGAGGATTAGAGTCTAAGAACTCTTTGTAACCTTTGGCTCTATATATCCATCATGTGGATATAGAAAGGCTGTATATATCCATCATGTGGATATAGAAGGCTGGATTTTTATCCTTAATTAGAAAAAGAAAGTATGTCCAATGAACAGTTTTTGACCTGTTCCCACAAAAAGTGGTGAGACTCACGGATAAGTCCAACTTATCCTTTGACCTCGTATATGTACGGGTTAATATTTTTAAAAGCTATTGTATTTAAAAATTAGTTAGAAATTAAACTCCTAACTAATAATCAAAATTGTTTAATTACTACTCTCTTATTTTTCAATAATTCATGATAATACTTATATAGATATGTACCTATCTTTGACCAGTTGTGATTGATTTTTAATTAATAATTACTCTATGCACTTTTTCATCTATATTCATACTTTTTTCATTTTGTATCACATCTCCAATCCTTCATACATTATGTTTAGCATAGAAATCAATATTTTTCATCGATTCCTCACATACTTGTATAAATGGTCTAAATGGTGGCACTCATCATGTGTATATACTTTAATTTAGTATTTTTATATTAACAATGACATAAATAGGTAATTTAGAATCATATATTAGTTTACTTTTTAACATTTCTGTATGATGCACATGAAGATAATTAGATTAAGATTTAGGTGTTTACTTTAGATTATTTTTAATAACGATATTCGTGGGTAACATATATAAAATTTAAGAAAGACATTTTTAAGTTATGCTTTATAATGATGTGTATTAGTAAATTGGATGAATATTATAGGGTTACTTTAGATTATTTTTTATAATAGCTGAGCTCGATAATTTAGATATAGATTTAGAGATCATTTTTGAATATTTTCACAATGACAGTGGTGGATAACTTTTTAGAAAATATAATAGATTAATGGCTATGATTATTAGAGTTTATAGGATTGGTGTTTGTTGTTCTTTAATTTTTATGGGAATTTATCTCTTTTTTCTAGCTTGTCTTGTGGGAACTATGCGGAGTCTCCAATGAAAAAAAATGAGACTACATTGCTATAAAACTATTACCATAAGCTACCTCTCGTTTGTTACATATTCAAACACAATACTTATGTAGATATATATTTAATATCTTCATCCAATTGTGATAGATTTTAGTTAGTAATTACTCTATAATATTTTCGTCCACATTTATAATCTTTAACTTTTCACTTTGCATCGCAGGTATGCGCTTGAATTTGTTTAATGAACCCTAATTTTGAGATACAATTTTAGCATATAAATTTATATTCTCATCACTTTATATCCTTATAAATGGTGACACACATCATACGTAAAGATCTTAATTATTATATCGTATACCAATAGTGTAAGATATAGATGATTTAGAATCATATATTGCTATATATTTTTAATTAAGGTTATTTGATTAAAACGTAGGGTTACCACATGTTATTTTTAATAATGGTATGTGTGGATAATATAGATGCAAATTTAAGGGTTACTTTAAGTAATAGTGGTAGGCAATTCAGTTGCAAATTAGGAGTCATTTTAAATATTATTTATAATGGTATAAGTGGGTAATTTTGATGAAGATTAAGGTTTAGTTTATTTTATATAATGGCAGAGGTGGGTAATTTATATATAGATTTAGAGGTTACTTTAGGCTATTTTCATAATGGCATAGGTGGGTAATTTTTTTAAAAACATAATAGATCCAATGGCTATGATGATTTGAATCTATCGATTTATGGTCGGATGTTTTACTTTTTTTGAGAATTTCTAGAATTTCTCTTTTTTTTAAGTGTCCACCTAGAAATTCTAGGTGACTTCACCTGGAGGCTTCTCCAATTAGTAATAGTAAGATTATTTACGTGAAGAAAAAAACCTACTCATGGTTTGCATGAAGACTAACTATCACCTACCTAGCACCCATTCTCAATTTCCCTCTCTTAACTTCCAGACCGTTCATGCTGAATCCATTTCTTGGAAAATTAGTGAAATGTCATGATTGTTGATCTGTACTCTGCTTCGAATAGTGTTTCCCTCGGTTCGGTAGCCATAGGATGTGAAAGGAATGCAAGGCACAGCAATGGCTAGCCGAGAAGAGCCCCTGTCGTGCGTGCATCGTGGTGGCCCAACCGTTGTTACCATTTAATTTGTTGCAAACGCACTGGCCTCCACTCAATTATTGCTTTCTCTCATGTCCAGCCTAGGTGAAGCATTATACTGTTGCAGGGACTGGATTTTCTTCTGTCCAAAATATGTTTCAGAGAGATGTAACTTTGGCAACTGCAAGCGTACTACTGCTGCATCTCACACGTAAATAACAAAATGGTCTCCATGCCTCTATGCCACCATGCAAGTTAGTTTGTGACATCTAGTCGATGACAAGTGGGCCAAGCGTTCGGACAGTTCACGAACTGAGGCTTAAAAAGAGCATTTGTCCCAGAGTCCTACAACCAAGCTTATTAGATGCCAATTCAGCATGTCATGAATAATTCAACGCCAAACTCACTCTGATCTCGTGCCTTAGCACGGAGAAACCCATTCATGCATATGAAATGAAGAGACTGCACATATATGAGCACACACTAACAAAAAAAAGTCCCTGCTTAAAGAGGCTAGCTTGACTAGGAACTCAAGATGCTCCAAATTTCGTTCAAGGTGATTTTAAGTTTAACACGTCAACGACTAGCAATCAGATAGGTGACAGTAGTAAGAGATCCTACCAATTACATGCGACCTTTTTGCTTGCGATTAGTGAGGTTTTGGAGAAAACCAAAGATTTTTAGTGTCTCCAGCTTGTAGTGTGGGACTGCAAACAGCAACCAATTTCTTCCTAGATGTACCTATCCATCTCCCCTTCGGTGCGGTTAAGGGAGCGGCAGTGGGCATGGCTGCACTTGGCACGGAGACGATTGATTGTGATCTTCACGAAGTTTTTAGTCTTGATGGACTGACAACATCACTGCCAAAACCTATGAGTTCGATTTGCATGTACAAGCTGGAATCGATCATATGGTTAAATAAGTTCTTTGTTTCTATAAATATTTATTATGTTTTATTACATTCGAATCTAGGTTTATAGTCCATTCGATGATAAGTGATTCTCTTGCTAGAATTGCACATGGTCTATTTAACACCTGTAAATCAGAGGAAAAAGTTCATTTTACTCCCCTCACCTATCCAATAGTGAAGAAATGTTCTGTCAAGAGATAATGTTGTAGAAATGGCAACTCATTCATGCAAGTGACAAGTCTTTTGAAGCATCAAACTAGGCTAGTCGTCAATGGAGAAAGCAGCTCTGCTACATGCCGATCATCATCACTGCACGCCATTGCCATCCTCATGAATCAACTTTAAATGTGGTGTGAAAGAATTGCGAGAGCCAGCCCTGTCGTGCTCGCATCGTGGCGGGCCAACTGTTCTTGTTCCATTTTGCTGCAATCGCTCTGGGCTCCATCTGCTGGAGACTGACATCTAGTCCATGACAGGTGGGCCAGCCAGACGTTCAGCCGGGTTGAAGAAGTTGAGTCCGTGTCTTTCTCCTCCTACGACGCCCTTGCAGGTGCTCCCAAGTTCTCGATCTCGCTTGCTTCTCGATCTCGATCCATTCTTTGCGAGTAGTCGAGCAAGCGCCATGAACCCCCTCATCACGATCCTACTCTTCTTCATCGGCCTCGTCTTCATCGGCTGCGGGATCATGATCTTCGTCTGCTGCGTCAAGAGGAGCCGAGCATTGGCGCCGGGGCAGGGGCAGGCGCCGCCCGCTGCCGGAGCTGCCGTCAACGATGGCAACCCGCCGGCAGCGCCGTGAGTTGCAGCGGCGGCTTCAGTGGTCAGTAGCTCAGTGCTCTGTCGGTGCGGTGTGGGATGCAACAAGCTAAGCTAGGCAGCTATGTAGTAGGCTGGGTGCATGCTTTCGTTTGATTTCTAGTCTTCCGTAAACAGTGTGTGTTGGGTGTGGGATCGAGCCTCAGGTTTGGATTTGCAACAAGCCAACAGCTTGGCCTGTGTTCATCATCATGCTTTTGTTCCTTGACATCTGTGCGTGATCTGCTGCATTCTTGTACGATCATGGCATGGCCAGTCCTGGTAACGTACTTGTGCAAGAAAACGATGGTCTGTGTGTCTAGCATTCTAGCTGATCGATCGATGATTTGGGCTCTGGCTAACTGTACTGTGTAGCCGATCGATGACGATGGAGCACACGTGCCATCGTTGCATCCACACACAAAAATGTGCCGTCCTCCGGGGCGTGGCTCGTGGGTAGGGTGGTGGCCCTGCTGTTGCGCCCGTTTCTGGCAAACACGTCGTCGATCTGCTTCCTTTGGTGATTGACACCATCACATGCACGCGCACTACTCTCGTCTTGCACTGAAACGACCTGGTTTCCATTTTGATGAATCGACGACATGGTTGGTGGAACGTCACGTCCGGATGGGAACTAAGCTGAATTTCACTACGTGTCAATCTGTTGCATGTCAGATTCGTTGTCAAGCACCAGATTGAACTAACAGCACGTGAGGGTGGCCATGGGCCTGGGGTGGTAGAGACTAGAGAGTGTTTGAAAACTGAGTGAGGGCATGCATGCATGTTGGTAGAGCCTCTAGTTGAGAGGTTTGTTCACCTTGGCTTGAATAATCTGGGTGTTGCAGATCATGTGAGTACTTCTTTAAATGGTTCGGTACTCCCTTCAGTTTAAGGAAATAAAAAGCCTTGGGGACGTTTTCGCCCATGTTGTCTTCTACAATTATTTGTTTCTTCATAATGGTAAAACTTTTTAAAACATTCATACTTACTTATATGATCAATGAAGATATGCATTGCCATCTTGATGATCAAAGCATAATTGAATCACTAAACCGGAATTGAATGATACTGATCATGATACTAGGCAAACTTTGAATCCGGGAAGAAATGCATGACAAAAACGGGGAAACACTAACTTACCTAAGCTTGTAAGTTGTAACTCACGTTGAAGACTCAGGTACCGCCCAAAACTTGTTGCATGAAGAGAAATGCACAAACCAAGCTTACTTTCCCAATCTTGCATTTTCTATTGCCTCTGTCCATGACATGACGCGTTGGTCCGTCTATAGGATTTCACAAGAAGACCCGCACGTTTTTGGATGGAGGCACCCAGCTACCAAGCACATATTGCATTCCCCATTTCATGCCTTTGTTTTCAACTTTCATGCATTAGTCTTGTAGAAATCCATTTCAGGAGAGACTCATGCATATAAAGTGAAACATTTTCAAACACATGTATATATGCTCAGAAAAAGATGCACTTACCTTCTGAACCAACAGACAGTCCTATTTTATTAGAAGTTACTTTCATTGAGCATTTAGTGATGTTTCTGACTCCCTTAAATTTCTGATTAAATCGTTGGCTTCTGTTGTGGTGGGACTTTGGAGAAAACCAAATGTTTGCACTACCACAAAATCATCAGAGTAGTGCAACCAAACAGCCTCTGATTCAAATCATTGGTGGAATGAAGCTGAGTTGCCAACACTTGCAATTTGTATCAGGGTGCTGAAAATTGAAATGGCCAAGACCACCCCCGGAAAAATGGGGAAATTCCCTTTGCTTGGCACCAAGACAGAGAGACTTTTTATGTGACAAGTTAACATATTGGTGTGGAAAGATATATAGAATAGACTGAAAAATCTTGGATACAACAATGTTCTTAGTTCAATGTGGCGATCTGATTTAATTCAATCAAATCCATTTCGGACATGAACCCAAGAGGTGATAGATTGGTTAAAGAGCAAGATAGGAGTGCAGTTCTTCCTCTTGGTCTGCATGATTCACATAGCATTTAGCGCAGAGCTGTAACAACCTATAGTTTGAAGTAAACACCCTTGTTGCACTACTTGAAAGCACTTCATCCATGTCCTTCAATTGGTCCCGGCCCAAAGTGCACCTACGCAGATGGCCGATATGGGGTCAGAACAAGAACACCGGCATGAATGCAAAGTGTCTGTGCCGGTCCTTCTTAAAGCGCCGGCACAGTAATGCTTCATATACGAATCGATGTTTATTCGGTACGGTTTGGATTTTCCATACACGAATTTGATGCGTTGTGGCATAGCATGAAAACGTCATCTTGTTCATTCATTCTTCCTTTAACTTGGAAGATGATCTTCAGCTTAGGTTTGCTTTCTGTAGTATGTGTGATGCTTGGAGGTGCGAAATAAGCTGCTTTGATTACTCCTAGTCCTAACTAGCCTCCTCTTCTAGTAAGTACACTGTACACATGTAGCAATGCACAACGACTGGCACGCGTGCCATCGTCGCATTGCATCCACACACAAAACTGTGCCGTCGTGGCTCGTGGGAGGGTGTGGCCTGGCTGCTGATGATCATCGTACTTAACGAAGTGTCAGGAGCAATTCGGCCTCCTTACTCATGCTAATCTCATGTATTTCTTTAAAATTAGAGAGGAAAACAAATACTCATGCATGCATTTGGAGTGAGGACTCTGCATTACTGCACACACACACACACACACACACACACACACACACACACACAGCTGAAAGCTGCTGGGCTATGTATGTACATACGGGTACTGATATTATGCTCCTACTAAGTTTCTATCTAATACCACCAAATGAATCGTGAATCACTGAGACGACGTTGGAGACAAACAAATATTTTTACCAGCTCCAACCAGTGGCACAGAGTGGAAACAGTAGTTAGATCCTTCCTCGATGTACTTCCTCATTCTCACTTTACCGTGATCTTCAACATAGTAGCAAGAACAGGACTGCTGGAGGTTCAGACCAAACGAGTGCCATCCTGCGGTTCCATCAACTATTGTTTTGGGTTTCATTACTAGTAGAGATTCAATTTGGTAATTGTCGGTCATCAGGGGACCACTTGAGCAGGGACCATCTCGCTTGTTATTGGAAATAGTACTCATCTTGTTGGCATCTTTGTATATGTAATAATATATAGTTTGCTTACTGTTAAACTATATGATTTCTTTTTGTAATTGATGGTCAAAGATAGAAATGTATGAATGGTGAAAAAGCTAAAACAATATGGAGGGGTACATTTGACTGTGTTCTGACGTGTTTCTGCCTTGCAAAATCGTCAAACTTAATTGAGGTGTTTTTGGGCAGTATGCAGTGATGCATCGGCCGAAATTTCAGTTTTTTCGGTGGCGACTGAAATTACTGATCACCGAAAAGCCACCTTTTAACCCGAATTTCGATGAGGAACGAAAAAAAGGTGAAAACGAAATTGAGAACCCTCTAGGGTCCAAGGGTTTGGATTTGTGTATTGTGTAGATAGTGGTGTTCCTCCCTTTTCTCATACAAACGCGTTGGAGCTTTGGCACTGAATGGCAGTCACATGCTTTTGTGGCTCCTGTACGTCCTGCTGGTTGCGCTGCATTGAAAGGTCGTCCAGGTTTCCAATTTTGGCTACCGTCTGGAGCTTCAGTATGGATGCATGATTGCTGTCCGGAAATTATTTGCTTTTCTCCAAAGTCTCACTGCAACACCTGCTTGCAATGTAACTGGACTATACTATCGGGGGGGGGGGGGGGGGGGGGGGGGGGCGGCGCATTACCAAAGGGTGAGGAGACGATTGAAACTTCAGGTTAAATTGGGCATTCTAATGGGTTAGGTAACCTCACATTATATGCATGATGAGTTCTCGTAAGCAGGATTTCCGTGTGAAATGGCATGGAAGGTGAACAGGCCTGAGAAAAAGAATATAACGCGTGCTTGGTAGGTTGGTTTCATGCCACAGGTGTTGGTCTTTTTGTCAGGTCCTATATTTACTTAGAAAGTCTTTTAAGAGATATATTTAGCACCAATGGTGTCGCATAAAATTGGTTCTATTAGATTTGTATTCCAAATTACTTGCTTATGATTACAATTATTCTATCACTACTGTGCAAAATGCATTTTCAGGGCAAGTTCAAATGAATGTCAAGCGGCCCTAAGCCATAGGTTGAAGAAGTGCAGATTCTTGTTTTTTATGGATCCTGTTGGGTCACAAACCAAACACCCATGCCATGTGTTTTCCCTCTGAGCCAATCTCCATATGCATGCATTTAGTACAGCGAGGGGAAGCACGCATGCTGTGAGACGTGTGAGGTTGCCTTTCTACTCTCACCCTGATATGGTTTATTTGTTCTAGTAGCAATCTCTAAATATCCAAAATTCAATGTACTACGCTTGTATTTTCTGGTTTTATTTTTAAAAAGTAATGGTGCTATTCTTTCTGGTTTTTATCCCCAAAAAATGTGAAAAGGCATAAACCGTTGAATTTCTCATGGGGGAGGACCTCTCTGTCCATTTGAGCAACTCGCCAGCCCATGCACCAAGGGCCCAACTACAGGCTTCTCCAAGCCCCGAACACCTTACAGATACGTTCAGTCTGGTGCTGGACCCAAAGCACTTGTTTCATGGGAATCATCAACCTACACAAGCCTGTGCAAAAGCATAACACACTACCTGTCCATTTTCTTGGCAATCATTTTTGTGCTTCCAGGAATTTTCGCATCAGTAATAACACTGAGAAAACAGAAACTAAACATCAAAAGAACCCCCAATTATGGAGCTCTTACATGTGACCTAAGGATTAGCGTGAAGGCATGCAGCACAAGGGAGCCAGAAACTAAATCGCCCTAGATCTTGCAAATTGTAGACATGTGTCATGTATTAAGTCTCGCACAAACACTTCCGGCTGAGTGCAGACACAACCTGTGAGCTGAAACGTGCTGGCTGCTGCAGCTGCCCTGAAGGGCCTCAACCGACTGGACTAAATGGAACTAGGTTGCGAAAAACTCTGGCACTGATTGCATTGAAAATGGTAACAACATCATGACATGTTCATGTCTGATATCACTTTCTGATATCATGGACAGACATATGCCTTTTAAAAAAAAGGGTGAATCGAACTACACAAGCACGCAACACACTGCATCTGCATTTTCTTGGCAAGCATTTAGTGTTTCCTGGAAAATTGTCGGCAAGAATAATAATGAGAAAACAGAGATTATAAACATCAGAAGAAGGACCCCAGATTTTAGAGCTCTTACATATGGTGTACAGATAACATTAGCTGCTGCTGCCCTGAAGGGCCTCAACCATCTCGTTCCAGAACGAGTGCTCCCTCCGGGAAGAAGGAAATCCGGCAAGCACCAAGGAACGTTAGTACAGGGTGGAGCCTCCACCCAGTACTAAATCTCCTATCTGGCCCCCCAAGGCACCCCCCCGCGAGCTCCTCCTCCTCTTATCACTTCCTCCTCCTCCTCCTCTATTGCCTCCCCTCCCCTCCCCCCTCCGCTCGCCCCTCACCAGCAGTGAGGAGCAGCGGCGGGGTGAGGTGAGGCGGCGGCGGCGGGAGCGGGAGCGGGAGTGGGAGAGTGGCGGAGGTGGAGTGGAGCGGTGGGGCGAAGGGCGGTGGCAGCAAGCGCGGGTGGCAGAGGGGACCGATGGGGGCGACGGGGGGGGGGGGGGGGGGGGCGGAGGGAGCCGGCGGTGGGGTGGAGGCAGGAGGGAATTTTTGTTTTTTAAAATTTTTTAATACCTTTCAGTACCGGTTATCTCAACCGGTACTAAAGACCCTCTAGTACCGAACAACCAGTACTGATTGTGAAACCGGTACTAAAGGGGTTCCCAACTAGAGCCTAAACCCTGGACCTAGAATAAAAATTGTTCCTAACTCACAATTAGGCTGTGGTGCAATTCTTGCATGCTGTACTGTACAAAGATGCAGTACTAGTCATAAGCCGATGAGCCCCAGCTGTATCAACCATACAAAACCTGCCTAATTCTCTCTCTCACACACACACTTATATTGATGCAGGTATATATATTATACCGCAGTCCATGCATGCCCACAATGTTTACATTTGCATATGAGAAATATAATGCTTACTCGAAGGACCTGGCAACCAAATTCATAGGTTCTTCAAAGATTGAAGGTGTTGAGACATTGGAGAGAAACAAATCCAACCTAGTAGCAAAATGCAGTTTGCCAGGGTTTCACATGCAATGCGCATCAATGCATCTGAGCCTGAGGCCTTAACAAACTATATAGTGGCTTGGGTTTTCTGAAAATACTTTGAAAAATAAATCAACTATGAAAACTATGGAGGTCCAATATCCGGTACATGGAGTGCCTTTTGGATAGTGGTGGAGATTAGGTCTAGTCAGACTAAATCTTTCTACACAAGATTTAGCCAAGGTTAGGCGCGTAATTAGGAATCCAACCGTGACCCGGTCCATTAGTTGTTGCTCCCATGGTGAACACCGAAGCAATTGTTAATGTTCCGTGATGTGGTTAGATAAGCTTCGGAGGGAGTTCTGGAGCAATGGATGTTGTAATTTACCCAAAAGTTTGGGGTTGGTTGACGGTTCTAGTACGATTGTTTTGTGTGGTTGTAGTTTCTTGTGTTGCTCATCAAACTGCATTTAGAAAGTTTGCTATAGATAGCAACAAAGATGGAAGGGCATGGAGATTTCTTTCGTTTTGAGATTGTTTTGTGTATTCGTGTCGGATTATCTTTGATACATCGTGCATTTTCTTGTGACTATATACAGCCCGTGATGGTGCCCCAAACGAACGTTACTATAGTACCCGTTTTTGAAACCTCCAGTGCCAAAGTCACTGAATGGGTAAGTCACCAATCCAATCCTTTGACAAATCGGGTGTCATAAATCAACAGACATTTGAACGCGGATTATCGGGCAATACAAGCCTTTTCCACTTGAAGGTAGAAGCACACGAAGACCTGCCTTTACTAGCAATATAGAGCGAAGTCTTTTACACGCTATTTGGCTACTGAAACTTGATTTGACTAAAAAGGGTTAAAGAAGTCTAGTTCGGACGATATACTAGCGAACAACTTGTTTTGACATATTATCATATAGAAAGAGGATTGAGAAATTGAGGACAGAATACTCACTCATTTTTCCTTGGAATTCATCATCCTAGCTGGTCTTGCTATGTTGTAGACACTAGACAGTGCTGTCATCAACAAGTTTGGTCCCGTCTGCTCTCAGCTTTGCTTCTCGCCATCATTTCTTATCAGCATCTCTGCAGTACAGTACAGTGCTGCCGTGCCACAACCACAAGCTTGGCCACCGGCACTCCAAAATGACTCAAAGCTCAAAGAGGAGAAGCTAGGTCCAGAGCCATGGCCAATGGACGAGGGGCAAAGCCCAAAGGCTAGTCACAGGAAGGGAGGGACAAGAAAAGTGACTGCCATGACCCATCAAAAGCTCAATAAGCAAGAGTGCAGACCAGTGGGCCGCTGTAGCTCCTTGACGTTTCCAAGAAATGGATGAGCTGATCGAAGGAGAGAGCAGACCGAGGGGAGTGTCGTCACATATGACCCTGCAGCCAGTAGTTTTATTTCTTAGATTAGAGAATAGAGAAGAGCTAATAGAGTAATAGGGCTGGTTGGATTGATGAATCAAGCCCAGCATAACTAGGCATCGCATGGGCCTGGGCCGTATGTTGGATTAACAACTTAGAGGCCTTCCGTGGATCCTATATGGCTTCCGGAAGTCTGTTTGCTACGAAACTTCCCATGTTTGAGATTTGTACGTACAACTAGCAGCCACCACCCCCAGCCCACCGTCACCTCCCAGCTCCCATCCACGCGCCGCCCGACGCCGGACCCCGTGCACCGCCGTTCCCCGTCCACCGGCATGCCGCCGGAACCCGCGCCGCCATTCCCTGACCTCGCGCCCGCCCTCACGTGCGCGACCGTTCCATGCCCACTGTCGCCTCCATACGCGCTGCACCCGCCCCCGCCTGCACCACCACTACCGCTGGGCGCCGCCGGTGCCCGCGCGCCGTCGCAGAAGCTGGTAGAAATGACCATTTCTACACACGAGGGGGGCACGGATGGTACAAAAGCATTTGTATATCCACTATCCGTCCATCTAAAAATTATTTACATGAACAAAAATACAATAAACTAGACTGATATACTAAATACCAAAATGTCTTCATATAAACTACACATGATAAATTATGTGACATTTATACCATTGGGTGTTATAAAAAACAGAGAGGGTTCCTTAAAAAAATAAAAAAACAGAGATGGTATAGCTACACTGGGAAACTGAGAATAAACGGCAGATGGATCAAAAGCTTAGAAAATATGACTTGCAGAGATAATTTCTTGTCATTCCAAGAAATGGAACAACAGACAAACATAGGTAGCAAAGCGAACCTAATATTCGTGCCTCCGCCTCCGTGCTTCCATATCGATTGATCATATCATTGGTGTGGCTATAATAATGCTGCTGTGTTGCTGGGTGAGAGTGGATTGGGCCACACTGCAAGCGAACCTAATATTCCGAGGTGGAACAAGTCTGAACTTTGTTGTCATATTTTTATCAATCAGAAGTGCCTTCAATCACACAACTTCGTCTTTTTCCTTTTTTCTGATTTATTAGAAATCACAAGGCACACACCAATCCTGTCAAATGATGGATCGAGTGGTGTGATAGGAGGGCCCAATCCCATGCAGAACTGCAATCAGTTCGCAAAATGCATTTATCTAGATTAGTTATTCTTCTTCATGCAAATGTTGATGCTACTATTCTGCATAATAGGAGCAATTCACATGCATAACACAGACTGACCCCGGGCCTTTCTTTTTTCGTGAAACATTGTGAACAAAGATATGAACTCATGCATATGGAGTCACTTTATAATAGGCTCGCATTTTGTTACTACCACCAGTATTACACCGTTGTGCATTTATCTGTTCCAATTGCCATTGATTCTGCATGTCAGAGCTGTACTGGATGTCATGCCATACTCGCACTTACCTATAGTACTCCTTAAGCAGAGAACATAAAAGAAAACGCATGCAAGTCCATCCCGAAAGCTTCTTGGCCAGACATACCACCACTGATACAATGCTCCTACCAAGTTTTAGTTTCCAGCCATCACAACCAGATTCTAAGTAGTGCTCAAAATCCATCGCAAATCAGTGACATGTTGGAAGAAACCAAACGTTTTAACCATCTCTAACCATATGGAAGTCATCTGCTGGCGCTTGATATGGACACTATATTTCATTGTCCCTACAAAGGTTTCCGCAGTGACAGATGGAGCAGTTGTCCTGCTACCGCTGGAGGGAATGCTTGTAATTCTAAGTTCAAAATTTGTTTGATGATGGACATCCTTCCGAATGGGACTGAAAATACTTCATATAGTTAGCAATGCATTTGAATATTCAAGTTGATGTATTTTTCCTTTGCTAATTTATCAAACTTAAATCAGGTATGTTTGTGTAGTACTTTGAACAGTTGATGATGCTCACTTCATAACTTGCAATTTACACAATTTTAAATGATGTGTGTACACTTTATTGTTTGCAACTGATGGTTGGTATTAGTGAGCCATTGGAGAATGCCAAAAGTTTTTACCAACTTGATTGTTTCCATAGTGGAAGAGTATAAACATAAATTAGTTGCACTAGAGTTATACTTCCTCATTTTTTACCAGACATTTTAAGTTCTGATAATAATGCATTAGTGTGTGACCTCGCCAACCTTGGGCATAAAGACGTGAATAAGCTGAGCTCCAATCGGTCTATTGTACTTTAATAATTAGTCTAGGCTAAGACTAAATTGCATCGCTTGACTTACTTTTAGTTTTACTAGCAATGAGTAAGGAACCATTTCCATAGATTGTTTCTGAACTGAACTAACTGGAATTCATCGTCTGTAGAAATGACCATTTCTACACACGAGGGGTCCGCCGATGGTACTAAAAAGCAATTGTCAATCCACCATCAGTACATGTAAAAAATTATGTACATGAACAAAATACAAAAAATAGATTCTTATACTAAATATGAAAACATTGTGAAATGAATAACTACACATGATAAATTTCGTGACATTTACACAGTCAGTTATTATAAAAAAAGAGAGGGTATAGCTGCACTGGGATGCTGGGAATAAGTGGCTGATGAATTAAAAGCTTAGAAAATATCCGCAGCAGATGTAGCTTCTTGTCGTTTCCAAGAAATGGAACAACAGACAAAGAGATATAGCGGAGCCTAGGAGTGTCGCAAAAGCACATGTTGCCTTCGCCTCCATGCTTCTTTGTTGATCGATCAATGGTGTGGCTATACTGCGGATGATGTGTCATTGGGGGAGAGTGGATTGCACCTACACGTATTCGTAGGTGGAACAAGTGTGAACTTTGTTGTCTTATTTTTGTCAATCAAAAGTGCCTTCAATCACTACTTTGTGTTTTTCCTTTTTCTCATATATAGAAATTTCAAGGCACACCCCAATTGTGTCTGTGGATGGTGCGGTGTGATCAACAGGAGGGCCCAATCCGTTTACCTAGATCAGTTCTTCATGCAAATTTTGCTACTTTTCTCTCCTCTAAGAGCAATTCAGCTACTCACACTGACCCCGTGCCTTTCTTTTTCATGAAGCATTGTAAACCAAGATATGAACTCATGCATATGGAGTCATTTGTAATATGCTTGCACTTCGTTACTACCCACTGTTTTACACTGTTGCACATTTTCTGTTCCAATTGCCATTGATTCTGCATGTCAGAGGTGTATTAGATGTCATGCCATACTTGCACTTACCTATATATATATGGACACCCACCCACCCACCAGTAAGTCTATCTCGAAAGTTGCTTGGCCAGTAATTGATACAGTGCTCCTACCAGGTTTTAGTTTCCAGCCATCAAACCAGATATTAAGTGCTCAGTCCATCACAAATCAATGACACATTGGAGAAAACCAAAGATTTTTACCATCTCTAACTATATGCAAGTCATCTACCGGCGCTTGATATGGACAACATATGTAATCATCCCTACAACGATTTCTGCAGAAACAGATGGAGAAATCGTGCTGTTATCACTGGAGGGAATGCTTGTAATTCTAGGTTCAATAGTTGTTTTGAAGATGGACATCCTTCTGGATGGGATGAAAACTATTTCATCTAGTTAGTACCATGCGTTTGATTATTGAAATTGATGTATTTTTCCTTTTCTAATTTATCTAACTTAAATCAGGTATGTCTGGACAGTACTGTCAACAGTGATGATGGTCACTTCATACATTGCAACTGACACAATTTGAAATTATGTGTATACACTTGATTAGTTGCAACTAACGGTTAATATTAGTGTGACATTATAGTGGGAATGCTGAAGGTTTTTACCAACTCCATCTAGTAGTGGATGAGTTTAAACATATATTAGTTGCACTAGAGTTATACTTCCTCATTTTCAATGTGACCAGCTAAATTCTAGGTGCTATTAACCGTATGCTAAGTATTCTCCTTAAATGTTGTTCTTTTACAGAAACATTTCATATCTTGATAGGTAAAGTTTAGATAAAAACTGTACTCCATAGGGATTGTATATGATTATGGATGAAGCATAGATAATTCATCCTTCAGTCAGGCCTGTACTCCAAATAGACGATGTAAGAAAAATGCAACGCAACAACAATAAGACTTTGTTTGGTCTTTGATTACTTGAAGCAATATAAAATCCCAGCCAGATTTGAAGCGTCGTTAACAAGAGGTACAGTTAAAATAAAAATCCTCTGAAGCCGAGCAACTAGATCCATCAGACAATGTTAAACGTGATTATACCCCTGACAGTTTTGGTAACACGTACCAAGAAACCAAGGGAAGTCTTTCTCTGCAAAACAAAAGTTCTTTATGGAGATGAAAAAAAAGGATTATGTAATGCGGATGGGCTGGGATCACTACTCTGAGGTGGGCCTTGCCAAGTTGTCCTGAACACACAATGACTTCCTTTGCGGAACAAATTTTAGAATGCTAGAAAAACTTTCTTTTAAGAATGGAGGAAGTATGTGTGTGTTGTGTGTTTAATCCAGCTTTTTCTTGTTAGTGATATACACGGCACACGTCGATGAGTTGACACAACATATTTCTTCAGGACGCTTTACAGGTCGGATGAGCCAGATCGGTTCTAACCTAGGTTCACACACAATAGTAAGAACACTCTCTACCAAATGCTCGTCAGCAAGGCTCCCAATCCTTTGCATTCTGCTGTAGCTGGTGACACCGCCGCTTTAGAGAACTCTGACGTGCAGCGGACGCACCACCGAAACCATTTCCATCAAACACCGCTACATCCGCACCAGAGACTTGAACCACCGCATGCATTTTTCAAAGTGCTTTTCACATGAAACGTAGAAACCCGGCACCTGCAAAATATAACAAGCATGTTGGGTGCTTCCCTCCTAGCTCCAAGCATATATAGACATTTGTCGAAGGAGAAGCGGATGACAGAAAATGAAAGATCATCATGCATTATCCATGTACCAGGCATGCATCTTTGCTGTGTGCATGTCTCTATCTATATACATGTCCTTTTTTGACATCTCAATATCTCTATGATACGCTTCTAATATAGTACTCTATTATGGACGTCCTCCACTTTAGCCTTCCTTTAGATTTTGGAGAAAGACAAAATCCAGGCATGGCTAATACCATGGTCCATGACAATATGAACACCAAGGCACTACACCATGCATGTGCATGAATGAACAGGATCTGCTCTACGCTTTCTTGAGGTAGCTAATAAATCAAGAACATCGTAATGTGGCCATACCTCTTTTGATAAAGAACATTCTGTTCATGGCTTGCAACGTACATTCGATTGAAATATTTGGTGTGCCACTTCCATAAGCTTGATTATTGAATCAGACATACATTGGGATGTGATGCTCTTCAATAAGAAAAAGAATCATTGTAGTTCTTTGCTGAAACCATTTCAATCAATATAGACATTCCATGCTTGCTAGAGTCTTTGTAACGTGGTGCATTTGAAACTGCTGAATATATATCTCCAATAAACTTTGTAATGGCTCCACTATAAAAGACGACGAAGAAGAAGAAAGATGACATCAAATAACATGTTGTACAGCCTTTCAGATTATAATAGCACATAAGCTTTGGCACGCCATTTATACACTATGTGCACATATGGACAAAGAAAATCCACTTTATATATTCTCTGAATTTGAGTTAAGAAGAAATACAAGGAAATTGGCTTTTATTTTGCAGGGCTAGAACATTGAGTTTTCTTGGAGACAGTCTTCGCATGATATACTAGTATCAATTATTTCTGTTTGACAGCAATGCTCCCCTATATTGACCTGTCTTCGCACCGCAATTTTTTACAGGCCACATCTTGCTCCCCTATACTGACCGGTCTCTAAGTTCATGAACGGACACATATTCAACCTTACGCGTGCCTGATCGGCAGACCAGATGCAAGGCAAGCGGCAGGTCCGTATTCGGAGCAATTCCATGGATTCAGAATGGGACACCTGTTGCCCGTAGGAGACATCTGCATCTGCATATCTAACATAATTTCCACAAGATTATTTTTTTGACAAACAATCTATTTTTTTCTGAAAGGTGCAACACAAGTTTGCAAAGGCAGGTATCACTGTTTGCATATCTAACAGTACTTTTCACGTGAGCTGTAAAACCAGTATGCAAACTGCTTATCACACGGCATATAGAGAGATCGATTCAGGAAAAAGATACACCAGTAGAGAACTTACCTTCTATCCAACTCCTTTAGTCCCGGTTAACATTGGACCCATGACTATATTGGACCCGTGACTATAGTGACTTTAGTCCCGGGTGAAAAATGTGCCACCGAAGGCCACCGCGGGAGGGGGGGGGGGCGCTGGGCTTTAGTTCCGGTTGTAAATACCAACCGGGACTAAAGCCCCCTCTTGAGTCCTGGTTGTAACGGTTAGAAATATCGCACAAACGGCCGCACCCTTTTGTTTCCAACCGGGACAAAAGGGTGTCCCGGTTGGAATTGCCAATTGGGACTAAACCTTTTGTCTCGGTCGGAATTTCCAACCGGGACAAAAGGGGGGTCTTTTGTCCCGGTCGGAAATTCCAACCGGGACAAAAGGGAGGTCTTTTGTCCCGGTTGGAATTTGCAATTGGGACAAAAGGGGTGGTATTTTGTCCAGGTTGGAATTTCCAACCGGGACAAAATCTTCTCCCCTATAAAATTACCAGACCGAGAGCTCTTCTTCCTCCCCCAGCCCAAGCCACTCCACTCCACCAGAGACACTTGGGCTCCTCTCCATGGCGAGCAAGCAACCTTAGGGGAGGTGCTGCCCAAATTTTTCCCTCATTTATGTGGGGATTTCACTCATACAAAGTGTTGTGAAGGTTAGCTACTTCATCATTCCTTCATTTATTATTATTATGCTTTGTTTTATGCTTTAGAGAGGGAGAAAAATGAGTTTTTTAGAATAAGGGAGGATGGAGAGGATTTTTATTTATACATATTTTTGAGCTAGAATTTGATGAATAGTTTGCTTATTATATATGATTCATATTAGTTAAAAGAACTTGATCAATATTAGGTATGAGAAAAAAATAGAGTAAATGTGTTTTTAATATTTAGTCATTGCAATAAAATTAAGGTAAATAAATTGTAGGTGTAAGAAAATAGAATTTGGTCATTGCTACAATTTTTCATGTCACTGTAATTTAACAATAATTGTATTTCTTTAACCAATAATTTATTTATCTCATGTTTAATGCAAGAACTAAATATTATAAACAATAATCCTAAACGAAGCCCTATATTCATTTTCCACGTAATACGATGCAGATGGACTGGCAATGGGTGTACCACCTCCATTCCTCCAATCCTAGTTAACAGTGTCTGCACATAGCATAAATGTGATTACGCTATTCTCTACACATAACTCAATCTTCTCCGAAGTCTATGGAAAGTCACCTCCGCTTCTTCAGTACTAGAAAATAATGGTAGAACAGAAGAGTTTCGAATCCACAAACTCGGGTTGAATATCATAAAAGAATCTTGAAATAGTATTCCAAACACCTTTTGGAGCCTAATTCTCATAATAGAAGTATGTTAGCCCAATATTCTCTTCAGGCAAAGATCTGTTCACGGACCTTGACCTAGCGGCTTTTGGTTGGTTTTGGCTTGCCACCATGGGCCATGCTCAGTGAACAGATCTTTTGCCTGGAAGGGCTATTGTGTGTGTGCCACCACACTTCTATTATGAGAATATGGCACTTGCTCCAAAAGACATTTGGACAATTATTTCAAGATTCGTTTATGATATTCAGCCTGAGTATATGGATTCAAAGATCTTCTGTTGTGCCATTATTTTCTGGTACTGGATATGTGGAGGTGACTGTCGATAGACTTTGGAGAAGATTGAGTTAAGTGTAGAAATGGCTTGGAGGACTAACATTCTGCTATGTTGTACCATTATTTTAGAATAATTGACTACGTGAAGTCCACTATCGAGTTTCTGTAATCTTTAGTGTATATGTATCTTTATTGTCCGTTTATGAGTGTAATATTTATATGTATCTTTAGCGATTGCTATGAACATTGAATAGTGTAAGTTTCATGTGAATTGTTTTTATCTTTATGAAGGTTGATTGGTGTAAATTATGAATATTGATCAAGTTCTTTATCTAATATGAAGACCTATATCTATTTATCACATAATAATTTATTTATCTAATATTTTTTGCAAAGCCTAAATATTATAATCGCATTAACTCTATTTTTTCCCTACCTAATATTGATCAAGTTCATTATGTAATGCGAAGACCTATGTCCATTTCTCACGTAGTACGATGCAGATGGACCGACAATTGATGTATAATGTAGACAGATGGACCAAGGAGTTTGTTGATGGCTCGCATTATTTTCTCGACATGGCTATAGCAAACAAGCCAGAGAACGGGTTCATATGTTATCCATGCTTCCAATTCAGTAACAAGAATGACTACTCTTCCTGGGGACTGTTCACAGCCACTTGTTTATATACGGTTTCATACCTAACTGTTAGGTTTGGACCAAGCACGGCGAAAGAGAGGTTGTAATGGAAGACGACGAAGAAGAGGAGGATGATAACAACATTCCAGACTGGGCTGCAGGCCAAGCTCTTGCAGATACTACAAAGGGCAAGGCTGATGAAGATGAATTTGTAGAAGACGACCCTATTGATGATCTTGGTCAAGTGCTACGGGATACGCATAGAGATTGCAAAACTGAGAAGGAATCAGAAAAGTTGCAGTGCATGATAGATGATCACAAAAAATTGTTGTACCCAGATTGCAAGCAGGGGCATAAAAAACTGGATACCACACTGGAATTTCTGCAATGGAAAGCTAAAAATGGTGTGTCCGATAAGGCATTTCAGGGGATACTGAAAATTGTAAAGAATATTCTTCCCGACAATAATGAATTGCCGTCCACAACATATGAAGCTAAGCAGATTGTTTGCCCTCTGTGATTGGAGGTTCGGAAGATACACGTATGCCCTGATGACTGTATACTCTATCGTGGTGATGAATATGAGAAATTGGATGCTTGTCCTTTGTGCGGGGAGCGTTGCGGTATAAAATCAGGCGAGATGTTCCTGATGATGTCGAGGGGCAGCCTCTCAAGAAGAGAGTTCCCGCGAAGGTGATGTGGTATTTCCCTATAATACCACGTTTAAAGCGTTTGTTCAGAAACAAGGCGAATGCTAAGTTGATGCGATGCCACGAAGAAGAACGTAAATAAGGTGAGATGCTGAGACACCCCGCGGATGGGGCCCAGTGGAGATGAATTGATAGAGCATTCATGGATTTTGAAAGAGATGCAAAGAACCTAGCGTCCTCTTTGTCTCTCTGCCCATGCTTACATAATTACAGCTCAACGTTAGTTACTGAATTCCATAAAGATAGAATATTATAGATTAAATGTTTACATAAAAGGACGCATCTCAAGATACATATACAGATTAATTTGGACTAGCAAGGATTTTTGTTTCATCTCAAGATTCATGCATCTTTCCTCCTTATTTGAAAGTCTGTTTGGAACTGTCTACTAGACTCCATTTATCAATGTCACTTCAATTTCCTTAGATAGGGTAGAACTCATTTGACATAACATTGTGGTCATGTCCACATGTTGGAAAATCCGCAGGTGGTGCAGGGAGAAATGTATCCACTGTTGACCCATCCTCTACGATGAATAATGCAACCATGCCCATTGAGACATGAAACTCAAAATGGCAATGCATGTACCATATCCCTGTACACGAGACAGACAAAGTATTAGATATTGGTGGTGATGTTTCAAAGCTATGCCAGTAAATACAGTGCACATCCAAACAAATCGGTAGATTGAGTGAAATGTAATAGTTTCCCAATCACTAGAAACTAAACATGAAATAATTTTCTTCAATGTGGGGTTAATATCGTCGAAAGATGGAGAAAATTCTTATTTTCTCTTGGAAACACAGCTCTTGTGATTTATGATAGTCATATTTATGATAGCTACAATAATAATTACCTTACTGTTTTTGTCCAATAAGTTTTTTGTTCAAATTTGGAAGCTATTATACTTAAAAATAGTATTCTATAACCTAGCTGTGTTATTTGCATGTGACGTTCGTCTCATAGGATATTTTTTTAGGTCTGCAGCTATTTCAAATAAAAATAAAATTAACGGACAAGGGAGATCTGCGACCCACCTGGATTATCTGCGATGAAGCGGACAGCAACCCACCCAAGCCTCGGTACGAATACGGTGTTCTTAACAGCCGGATTCACAAGGTTGTACCTTGGCACATCCCTCGTTGCGTCATAGTTGCCTTCGCCCTGAGCGAGCACGAACATATCATGCCCGTGTAGGTGCATCGGGTTCGATTCGCTTGATAAAATCGCCGTACCCTGGAACACCACCTCCACCACAGCCCCTTGCCGGAAACGCCGTGCAATCGTCGCCTTGGACGTCGGCTCCAGCTTGGCTTCTTTGGGTCCAGGTAGGATAAGGGCTGGGTCGGTGTAGTTGAACACCCTCGGCGGCTTGTCTGGGAGCTCTTGCAGCATGCTCAGCACGCAGTTGTCGGTGTTGTAGTAGTGTAGCTCCAGGAGTGGTGTAGCGACCGCAGGTTGCTGGTAGGAGAAGTTGTTCATGGTCGCTACATCCACGGACTCATTGTTCTCGCTCCTCTTGCAGGAAGATTGTCCTCCCCGGCAGATGGAGCCCAGGCCGAGTGTGATGAACAGGCGCTCATCAACATGCTTCGGCACCTCCAGGTGCTGGGGATGGTGTAGGCCTGTCAGGTTTCCATGGAAGTAGAACGATGTAATCATGTCATGCTGGTCAGGCATCTCTGGTGACACTGCAATATCACTGGATGGACGTCCTCCTCCATCGGCAGCTCTTTGCTTGTTGCTATACTGAACTATTCCTCTGGTGATCAACGTTGGGCCTTGCGGGTCTGGCAACGGCGACTGGTTGGGCAGGGCTACCATATAGTATCTGCCAGGATCAGCGTCGGCGACCAGAAGGGCATCCATGGTCTCACCGGGTGCAATGGCGATGACATCCGTGGTGTACGGGCTAACATAGTTGGCGTCTGCGGCGACAACCGTGAACTTGTGGCCGGCGATCTTTAGGTAGTACTCAGCAAAGAGCGCAGCGTTGATAATTCGTAGCAGGTAGGTTCTTCCGGGTTCCACATCAAGCAAGTATCCATCTTCTACGGCACCTGCAGAGTTGAATCCAATCGAAATAAGGAAATTGTGCCCCTTTAAACTTGAATTTATCAAAATTACTACTTGATTACCAGAGCAGCTGTAGAGATCTCCAAGCTTTCCGTTTATTGTCGATGCATTGAAGTAAGGATCAATCACATGCTGCTGAATGCCCCAGTCCGCCTTTAAAAGGTCCATGTCCCACCACTCACCTGCCATTACCAAGATCAAAGTAACAAGAGTCCAGCCTGAAGAATAATAGCACTTCTGCAACCATGCCAAATTCGAAAACTATTCAGCTTCCATATAGAACCTATAATGATGGGGACCTCCTTGTAAGGCTTCGGAAATGGGTACGAGCTGGCCCCGCGTCTCGGCCGGATGATCAAGGCGCCGTGCACGGAAGCCCGGAGGAAGGAAACATGAGCATGCCACCACAATGTGCCTTCCTGTCCAGCAACGTTGAATCTATAGGTGAAGTTCTGGTTTGGTAGAATGGGGCACTGGGTGATCATTGGCACCCCGTCTGCCCAACAGTTGAGCCGCTGCTTCACTCCATGCCTGCATCAGAAAACACAGAACAGAAGCTTCAGAAAACAAAATGAAATGTGATACGCTATTTCTCATGTGCCGGCAATCAACTTAATTTTGAATCCCCATCTTAGGCAGTAGATCAGCGCTGGAGTATATTTCACGCGCTTGACAGACTGAGCAGATCCAAATGCAGTGGAAGTTATATGTGAATTGTTTCTCCATGCTATAACAAAAGGATTTGCAGTTTTACCAGTGGATTGTTAAGTTGTAGGGTGACTGGTTGACGACATGAACTGTCACCGAGTCTCCCTCTGTGACCTCTATTGCTGGCCCTGGAAACTGCCCGTTCACCACGGTTGCCAGCGTTTCCTTGCACAAGTGCGTCATTTTCACCTGTCTCACCTAAATATGCATGTTCCAACAAATTAATTATGGAAATGTACCTTTTCATTGCCTGTTCCAGATCTAGTACGGATGCTGGTTAACATTATGCAGAAACAATAGAGGGCACTGGCCATGGATGCTCATAATACTTACAACAAAGGTGTGTTCGACGACACTGGCCATGGCCGCTGGTGCTCCTGGTGCTCCTATGGCAGAGAGGAAGAAGATTACACCAGTGGCGATCGCTACAGTCCCCGCGGGCAAGCTCCTCCACTTCATTGTTTGCAACTTTGCCTGCTTTGCTCTCCAATGTACTTCTACCCAGCACTAGATGATGCTGTTGGAATATATGGGCATGGCCCATTTACTTATTCAAATTAAAGAATTAAAAGCCCACATGGGGACTTGAAGACGATCTTAACTGACTTGAATGGTGGACTCTGAGTACACTTATTGCGAAGTCAATAAAGGAGATTGGTGTGCCAAGCGCGCGCTTGCTCACCTTGCCGGTCCGGGCCATGAGCGCGTCGAGTTGAGACGAGACGAGCATAAACTTTGGAATAGGTTACTGGTTTGATTGCCACGAATTGATTGCGTTTGATGACAGAGCTAACTGCCAGGCATCCAGGTTCATCCCCCCTCCCTCACTGCTCGCCTATATAAGGCGCCCTTCTCTTCCTATGCACAAAGGTATTCCTTTCAGGAGACCTCTCTCTTCTCCCTGTGTTTTGCTGTTCTCTTTGCATTCCCATCGCTAGATACTGCGCTCACAAGTTCTGGCAAGAGCAGAACCTTGCCTTCTGCTGGAGATCCTACTCGGGATAGGCGGGCGATAAGGTTTTTGGACAGCGTTCAACGCGACTACTCGCTCCTTGTTCATCTACAACATCTTCTTCCTGGTGTCCGCGCTGTACGACTACTTCGTCTACTTCCCGGAGGCCATTCATGGGACTGCACTGTATCAATTGCTTCCTGCATCATTTTAGTATGACTACATCGACTGAGGCCCTCCCACGATTAGTATGACTAATCCAGATGGTAACGGCGCATCCGGTGCCTCAGGCACTAGCCCCGCCCCAAGGTACATTCTAAATCATATGTGCCTATATTCATTCTTGTTTATTAGATGGTTAAACTTGAACACCAGCACATATTATGTTGTCACTGAATCACTCAACATATTCATGTATGCTTAATTTTGGAATTAAAATATACTGAAATATGCCTAGATTTCTAACAGTCCAAAAACCTTATATTGTTGATAGGCTTTCGGTATCTAGTTTTGCTGCATCCATTAAACCAAATGTATTTGATGGTTCTAATTACAAGCATTGGCGTGAGAGGCTTACGTTGTGGTTGACAGCCATGAACATTATGCATGTCGTAGCCGGAAAGCCCGAGGGCAATAGCTCAGAGGATCCAAGTGCCTTTGATCATGCTGACAACTTTTTCTGTGCGAATTGAATGGTGTGTTGACAAAAGGTGGTAAGAAATATTTCATGACTTTGATAGATGACCACACTAGATTTTGTCACATCTATTTGTTGAAGTCAAAAGATGAAGCATTACATTACTTTAAAATCTATAAAGCTGAAGTAGAAAACCAATTAGAGAGAAAGATCAAACGAATTAGGTCGGATCGTGTGGTGGCGAGTACTTCTCAAATGTTTTTACTATATTCTGCGAGGAATATGGTATTATTCAAGAGAGGATGCCTCCCTATTCACCTCAGTCAAATGTGGTTGCTGAAAGGAAGAACCGCACTCTAACTGATTTGGTCAACGCCATGTTAGATACAGCGGGACTTTCCAAGGAATGGTGGGGTGAGGCTATATTGACTGCTTGTCATGTCCTAAATCATGTTCCTACAAAGAAGAAAGAAATAACACCATTCGAGGAATGGGAGAAGAAGAGCCTAATACTTTCTTTCTTACGTACTTGGGGTTGTTTGGCAAAACTTAGTGTGCCAATAACTAAGAAACGTAAGCTTGGACCTAAAACTGTGGATTGTGTCTTTCTGGGTTATGCTATTCATAGCGTTGGCTATAGATTTCTAGTAGTAAAATCTGAAGTACCTGACTTGTATGTTGGTACTATAATGGAGTATAGAGATGCTACATTTTTTGAGAACATTTTTCCTATGAGAGATAAAAACAAGTTCATCTAGGCAAGAGTTTATTGAGAAGGATATGTCTACCGATGTGATAGAACATAGTGAACCTACACTTGTGGAAAATCTTGAGGAGGATAACAATGAAGCTCCTAGAAAGAGAAAGAGACGAAGGATTGAAAAGTCCTTCAGTGATGATTTCATTGTATACCTCGTGGATGACACCCCTAGAACCATTGAAGAGGCATATTCATCTCCTGATGCTGACTATTGGAAGGAAGGAGTAAGGAGTGAAATGGATTCTATTATGTCTAATGGAACTTGGGAAGTCGTTGAACGTCCTTATGGGTGTAAACCCATAGGATGCAAGTGGGTGTTCAGGAAGAAGCTTAGGCCTAATGGTACTATTGAAAAGTACAAGGCAAGGCTTGTGGCTAAGGGCTATACTTAGAAAGAAGGAGAAGACTTCTTTGACACTTATTCACCTGTTGCTCGATTGACCACAATTCGAGTGTTACTTTCCCTAGAAACCTCTTATGGTCTTCTCGTCCATCAAATGGATGTTAAGATAGCTTTCCTAAATAGAGAGTTGGAGGCGGAGATCTATATGGATCAGCTAGAAAGGTTTGTAGCAAAAGGTCAAGAAGGAATGGTGTGTAAGTTGTTAAAATCTTTGTATGTCCTCAAGCAAGCTCCTAAGCAATGGCATGAGAAGTTTGATAAAACTCTTATGTCCGCTGGCTTTGTTATGAACGAAGCCGACAAGTGTGTATACTATCATTTTGGTGGGGTGAAGGAGTGATACTGTGCTTGTATGTTGATGATATATTAATTTTTGGGACAAGCCTTAGTGTGATTAAGGAAGTCAAGGACTTTTTGTCTCAAAACTTTGAGATGAAAGATTTGGGAGAGGCTGATGTTATCCTTAATATAAAACTAGTAAGAGAAGGTGATGGTGGGGTTACAGTCTTGCAATCCTATTATGTGGAAAGGGTTCTAAGTCGCTTTGGTTATAGTGATTGCAAACCCGTTTCAATACCTTATGATGCTAGTGTAATTTTAAGAAAAAATAAAAGGATAATGAGAGATCAACTGAGATACACTCAAATTATTGATTCACTTATGTACTTGGCTAGTGCTACAAGGCCTAATATCTCGTTTGCTGTAACCAAACTAAGCCGGTTTGTTTGAAACCCGGGAGATGATCATTGGAATGCTCTGGAGAGAGTAATGCGCTATCTAAAAGGTACTGTGAACTACGGGATTCACTATACTGGTCACCTAAGGGTACTTGAAGGGTATAGTGACTCAAATTGGATCTCTGATACTGATGAGATAAAAGTCACAAGTGGATATGTATTCACACTTGGAGGTGGCGTTGTTTCCTGGAAGTCTTGCAAGCAGACCATCTTAACGAGGTCAACAATGGAAGCAGAACTCACAGCATTAGACACCACCACTGTTGAGGCCGAGTGGCTTCGTGAACTCCTAATGGACTTGCCGATAGTTGAAAAACCGATACCGGCAATTCTAATGAACTGTGGTAACCAAACTGTGATTGTCAAGGTGAACAGTTCAAAGGATAACATGAAGTCATCAAGGCATGTCAAGAGGCGGTTGAAATCTGTTAGGAAATTGAGAAACTTCAGAGTTATAGATTTTGTCTATGTTCAAACAGCTAAGAATCTGGTAGATCAATTTACAAAGGGTCTTTCACGAAATGTGATAGACAATGCATCTATGAAATTGGGCTTGAGACCCATGTGAGTTACTCTATAGTGGTAACCTATTCTATGTGATCGGAGATCCTATGAAGTAGGATGGTGAAACAAGCTATAGTTTAACTGAGAGAAAGAACCTTTGAATAGGCTCATCCTAGTGAAAGATGCATTTCTCTTCAATCTTGTATGGCAGGTTGGTTTATACCTTAATGTGTTCCGAGTGGCTTCTTTGAAACAAGGGAGTTGTTTCTTTGAAGCAAAGATGTTGTCCTACAGAACATCTTTTCAGGAATGCACCTATATGAGTTTGACTACTGGTCATAGTTTGTGAGATGTGGGTGATCTCTAGAAACTCATGAAAGGTCTAGAGTATGACTTATAAGCTCCAAACCGCGGGGATGCTTTTGTAGCCTAGTATCAGTGAAGAGCTCTGGTCAAACTTGTTTGCACAAGACTGTCAATAGAAGGCATAGTCCATTGTACAGTTGTGAATAAGTGTAGCTTTAGTTCTAGATGGAAGTTCAACTTAACAGTCTCCATCAAATACTGGTATATCTAGATTATAGTGGATTCGATAGCATTTCTACCGTGGCTTGAAATTCTTGGTGGGGATTGTTGGAATATATGGGCTTAGCCCATTTATTTATTCAAATTAAAGAATTAAAAGCCTACTAATAAATGCTAGAGAGATAAGTGCTTAGTCCCACATGGGGACTTGAAGAGGATCTTAACTAACTTAAATGGTGGACTCTGAGTACACCTATTGCAAAGTCAATAAAGGAGATTGGCGTGCCACGCGCGCGCTCGCTCACCTTGCCGGGCCGGGCCGGGCCGTGGGTGTGGGCATGTCATGTTGTGTCGTGTCGTGTTGAGATGAGACGAGGCGAGCGAAGTGATATCCCACGAATTGATTGCGTCTGATGACAGAGCTGACTGATAGGCGTCCAGGTTCATCCCCCCTCCCTGACTGCTTGCCTACATAAGGCGCCCTTCTCTTCCTTCCTGAGATGCACAAAGGTATTCCTTTCAAGAGACCTCTCTCTTCTCCCCTATTGTTTTGCTACTCTCTTTGCATTCCCATCGCCAGATACTGCACGCACAAGTTCTAGCGAGAGTAGAGCCTCTAGAACCGACACTGCCCCACCCCAGGGTACATTCTAAATCATCTGTGCCTATATTCATTCTTGTTTATTAGATGTTAAAACTTGAACACTAGCACATATTATGTTGTCACTAAATCACTCAACATATTCATGATAATTTTTATGCTTAATTTTGGAATTAAAATATACTGAAATAAGCCTAGATTTCTAACAGTTGCCAATGCAATATGTTAGTGCTTTGGTAGGTAACTAAGAAGCATTACATATAGTGGCGGCGGCGGCGGCAGCGACTCGCCGGATTTCGCTCGAAAATGAGCGTCCGGCCATGGATTGGGACGGGATCTTGACCAGGAGAATGAGAAAAGCATGGCGAACTGATCTAGGGTGTTAACAAGGGGGATAGCGTGGTGGTGGTGGCATGCGGCTCAGCAAAGCATCCTAGCAGCGGCGGCGGTGGCCACTCCGGCGAGCTCGGGTGCGCGAATGAGAGCACGGTGGTGCACGGGGTCCACACAGGTGGCCTCCTCACCTCTTGGTGGATCCTCGGGCGGAGCTCTTGGCGATAGAGAGGCGACAGCAGTGGAGATCAGCGGCGGGGGGTGGCGTTGGCACTCAGGCTAGAGCGGCGGCAGCGCTGGGAAGTTCGAAATGGCACTAGGGTTTTAGGTGGGGATCATGGGTGCGGCGGCTGTATATATAGCCTGGGAGGAGAGGTCCCTTGGCGTGTGGGCCAGCGGAGGACTTGGACGTGCGGATGCGGGATCGAGCTCGGGGCCGAGTCCAACGTAGAGAAGACGGAGGTAGGCGATGGCAGGTGGGGCCCAGCGGTCAGCAGGAGAGCCGAGGCGGCAACGCGGGAGCGGGCTGGCACGCAGAAGCTGGGCTGAGGCAAAACGGGCTGGCCTGTTAGCTACTACGGGCGGAGGAGCGGGCGCGGGAACTGGGCTGCTGCTAGGCTAGCTAGGCGTTGCTGCGGCGGGTAGCGGCGAGCGAGGACGGAGCGGAGATGGGCAAAGGCGGGCGGTGTTGTGCGGAGGCAAGCGGAGCGGCGTCGCCGTGCTGCCGACCCACTTTTTATTTTTTTTATCATTTTTAGTTCCGGTTGGTTTTACCAACCGGGATTAAAGGGATCTTTAGTCCCAGGTGAATGACCCAGGACTAAAGGACCTCCTTTTGTCTCGAGAATGATTAGTCCGGTTAGATTTTCGGAATCTATAGCCCTATCCGACCAGAACTAAAGGCGTGTTTTTCACCAGTGATCAAGTACAACCGGTACCAAAGGGTACTGCAAGCGGAAACCCCAGTAATGTTACATGTGCTCGCTCAGCTCAGTCTCCCTACTAGCTTGATGCTCATGCAATGCCACTGTCATATTTTAGGCACTAGTAGCTGACGAACTGAGCAATGCATCCCGTTCAGATTCATTGCACGATGACCAAGCACCCTCTGGGCATCCTTCACTTTTTTTTACGTCTATTCCTTTGCGCGTGGTGCACGCGTAGCAGGCTAGCACTTTTTTTTACGTCTATTCCTTGGTTTACGCGTAGCAGGCTAGCAGCCAAGAACAGGATTACGGGTTTTACGCATACACTCCTTTCGATGTGGTGCACGAGTAGCAGGCTAGCAGCCAAGGGCAGGATTACAGTGAGGGAGATAGATCCAATTCCACAAGGCGTTAAAGCTGGTCACTATATATATATATATGTAGAGTAAAAAATGTGTACTAATAGGATTTTAACAGGTGCCACTACCGGAAACAGAAAGTTCGCCGAGTGCCTGGGGCACTCGGCGAAGGCCCAAAAACACTCGGCAACGCATTTGCCGAGTGTAACACTCGGCGAAACAGACTCGGCGAACTCTCCCTCGGCAAACAGGGGTTTCGCCGAGTGTCATACATCGGGCACTCGGCGAAGCTTCGCCGAGTCCCAAAAAACACTCGGCAAACATATTTTTGAAAAAAAATAAAAAAAACAAAAACTCCGGCCGCCGCCGCCGCCGCCGCCGCCAGCTGCCATCCACGCCCGCCGCACGCCGACACCCGGACCACCAGCACGCCGCCGCCGCCGCCAGCTGCCATCCACGCCCGCCGGTGGGGCCGTCGCCGTCGAGCTCGTCGCCGTCGCTGCGCAACCACCGGCCGCCGCTGTCGCTGTCGCGGTGCAGCGGCGCGCACGTACTGGAGTTCCTCCAGTACATCCACGCCCGCCGCCGCCGCCGCCATCCACGCCCGCCGCCGCCGCCACCGCCATCCACGCCCGCCGCCGCCGCCATCCACGCCCGCCGCCGCCGCCACCGCCATCCACGCCCGCCGCCGCCGCCATCCACGCCCGCCGGATCCGGGGCCCCCGACGCGAGACTCCGGCGGATCCGGGGCCGGCGGCGGCGGATCCGGGGGCGGCCGGGCCGGGGGCGGCGGATCCGGGGGCGGCGGGGCCGGCCGCGGCGGATCCGGGGGCGGCGGGGCCGGGGGCGGCGGATCCGGGGGCGGCGGGGCCGGGGGCGGCGGGCGGCGGCGGATCCGGGGCCGGGGGCGCCGGGCGATGGTGATGGTGGGGGAGGGGCTCGGGAGGGAGGGGAGGGGGCGCGCTAGGCGAGGGAGGGGAGCCGGCGGCGGCGGAGGCGGGCGGCGGCGGCGGCGGCGGAGGCGGGCGGCGGCGGCGGCGGCGGAGGCGGGCGGCGGCGGCGGCGGCGGAGGCATGCGGAGGAAGAGAGGAGAGCGGGGGGAAGAGGAAAGTGGGGAGGGGGCCGGGTGCGCGGGGGGGGGGGCCGGGGGGGCCGATATTAATTTGTTGGGCGCCGTCTGTTTGCCGAGTGTCCTACGTAGGACACTCGGCAAAAATTTTTTGAAAAAAATTTAAAAAATACTCAACAGTTTCAAAAAAATACCAAATTTTCACACGAACCAATATAGGTTCTCTACTGACTATACAAAAAGTTTTGTAGTCAAACCGAACTCGACCGTCACTTCGACTCTAAATTTTTTCGAATCCTTCTCAAAGTTACTATTCTTCTTCTGAGATGCTTCGGTTTGTAATCATCGTACATGATAAAATGTGCAAAATCTTCTCAATTTTTTTCCACAGCCTCCACGTATTATATCATCACATCATGGCAAATCTCATAATTTTCAGACTTTGATTGTTTTTTTTACAATTTAAAAATACTACTGCCACAGGTTCATGGTCGTGTTTCCTGAACAAGATGTTCGAAATTTCTTTTCATTTCATGGGTCAGGTCTCAAATTGGTCCAAATAACATGAATATCATTTTTCTACTCATTTTATTCCGTAATTTGAATCACTTGCAGTTCAAATTTGACTTATACCAAAAATTTCCTTGAAATGCAATTAATTAAATAAATATAGCAAATAAATTTAAAAATATACCAAATTTTAACATGGAGTACCACATGTTGTATGTAGGGAGTAGAAAAAATTTCATGGTGAAAAGAGAAAAAAAAATTATTTTTTTGCCGAGTGTCAAAAAAAACACTAGGCAAACCCCCCTATTTGCCGAGTGTTTTTTTTGACACTCGGCAAACAAGGGGCTTTGCCGAGTGTTTTTCATTTGACACTCGGCAAAGCCCCTATTTGCCGAGTGTTTTTTTTTTGCCGAGTGTTTTTGGAGGGGCACTCGGCAAAGGGCTTGTTTGCCGAGTGTCCGAAAAAAAACACTCGGCAAAAAGAAAACACTCGGCGAATTTAAGCTTTCCGGTAGTGTGCCAAACTCATTGACACTGGGTCTCTATTTAGATTTACCAGTTAGAGTCAACAGAGAGAAACCACTACAAGATGTACCTTGAGCGAAGCAACAGAGAGGAAGAAAGAGGGGGAATGTACTCACCGGCGAGGACTCACCACTAGAGAAACCACTATAAATCCCCAACAAATATACCAGCCAGAACAACACTCGATACTAATATTAGCATTAGTAATAGGTCTAACTTATTAAGCTGGTATATTTATGGTGGATCAATGGTTTGGGGCCACTTAGCACTGGTTGTTGTTACGAGCTGATACTAAGGGGTCCTCCACGCGCGGATGAATTTAAAAGGAAAACATCTCTTCTCAAAACCACATTTGCTGTGTAGGTGAAATTGTAAGAAAGCTACATATGAGACTCAGAATCATACGCACTGTACAGCGCACACGCATATTTCACGCATGGCATGGTCTAGCAATTGTATCTGCCACATGGGGATGGTCGCCTCATGAAAATTAGGGTGGGATCACGTGTTTCGTTAAATGGAAGTGGACGTGACTTCGAGTAGATTGTGTGTATTTGATCGAGGCTTGATGGCTTGCTTTAATTTATGGCGAGGCATGATAAGTCTGATCATGCCGCAGTGTTGGCGATTCGCGAGACAGTTGCTCGCGTGGCGGTGATTAGTAGGTACAGCTAGTCATGAACAAGTTGGTGCAACAACCGATTGCTGGCAAGTCAGACTGTTGCAAAACAGATGAAACATCAAAAGCCACCGTTGCAACATCCAAAAATAACTATTGCAACACCATGAGTTACCTATTGCAACACTCAGATCCACGACAACCAGCCTGCTCATTGTCGGCCGAAGGAGAGGAGATGCCGCCGGATCTGAGGAGGCTGCCGCTGGCCGGGGTAGGGGAGGGTCAGGGGCTTGCTCAGATCTCTCCGGGGTCGGGGAGAGGGCCACTAGATCTGAGGGCGTTTGGCGCTCCCGGTGGGTTGAGGATGCTAGATTGGGGGGAGGGGCGCCGCTTGGGTGGGGGACGAGGCTGCCGGGGTGGAAGAGCGCGACACCGTCGAGGTGGGGAGTAGGACGCCTGCGTGGGGTGCGGGTGGGGGACGAGGCTGCCGAGTGGGGGAGCGCGACGCCGTCGAGGTGGGCAAGGAGGACGCTGGTGTGGGACGCGGGTGGGAGATAAGGCCGCCGGAGTGGAGGAGGAGGATACCGAGGTGGAAGGTTGAAGAAGAAAGGGGATGGGGAAGATGGAAATGGATAGGAAGCGGAGGGGAGCGGAACGACGTCCAACACGTCTGGACGCTCGGACGGTAGCGTTTCCAAAATATCTCCTATCAAAATCACATTTGCTGTGTAAGAAAGCTACATGTGAGACTCGAGAATCATACGCACCGTAGAGCGCACACGCATATTTCGCGCATGGCATGGTCTAGCAATCGTATCTGCCACATGGGGATGGTCGCCTCATGAAAATTAGGGTGGGATCACGTGTTTCGTTAAATGGAAGTGGACGTGGCTTCGAGTAGATTGTGTGTATTTGATCGAGGCTTGATGGCTTGCTTTAAGTCTGGGATGGCTGATCATGCCGCAGTGTTGGCGATTCGCGAGACAGTTGCTCGCGTGGCGGTGATTAGTAGGTACCGCTAGTAATGGAGTTTATTATATGCAACTGAAATGTATGGATCTATATGTATTTAATATATGTACTGATACCTAGAAGTTCAGATCGCTTAGTTCCTCATGATCGTCGTATATATACTGATACCTAGAAGTACACTGCGGATCGGAGCAAAATTAAACCGGACAAAGCTGCAAACTGTGAAAATCGCAAGCGTCCATCCCTATGGCGGCCACCGCTGCCATCATCTTCTTCCTCTCCGCCATTGCCATCTCTGTCCGCGCAGCTGTTGTCGAGCACACCTTCGTTGTAAATAAGCATCATGCTCTTCCCTGTTTTTTTATCTATCAATTTGAACAATGCAACGATGATGTATGTATACATATATATATGCAAGCTTGATTTGTTTGAACATGCATGCAAATGTAGGTGAGCCAGGTGAAGATGACACACTTGTGCAAGGAGACACTGGTCACCGTGGTGAATGGGCAGCTCCCAGGACCTGCAATAGAGGTGACGGAAGGAGACTCGGTGGCCGTTCTTCTTGTTAACAAGTCACCCTATAATATAACAATCCATTGGTACTTAACTGATTCCATTATTTTCAAGTACTTGATGATCGGACAAATAAAACAAGTTTGTTATTCAATTCTGTTTTCGCTATTCTAGAATATATATTTTTTGTTGTCTGGCGTAGGCATGGAGTGAAGCAATGGCTGAATTGTTGGGCTGATGGGGTGCCAATGGTCACGCAACGACCCATCCTGCCCAACCACAACTTCACCTACCGGTTCAACGTCGTCGGTCAAGAAGGCACCCTCTGGTGGCATGCTCACGTCCCATTCCTCCGGGCAACCCTGCACGGTGCTCTCATCATCCGGCCAAGACATGGTGCTATCTCCTATCCATTTCCAAAGCCTGATACGGAGGTTCCCATCATTAGAGGTTCGTGAAATTATTCATCTTTACATTGTAAAGCTTAGGTCCGTTCGAACATATAAAAATGTACTGTTCCTACCCGAATCGAAATGTTTTGGCACCAGTTTCTGAGCGGAACTTGTTTTTGTGGATGATCCTGATGATGTGGCAGGGGACTGGTGGCAGCTGGACCTTCCACAGGTGGATCGGAGCATGAAGAATGGTTCCTTGGATTTCTACGCTAGTGGTTCCACAATCAATGGCAAGCTTGGAGATCTTTTCAATTGCTCCGGTAAGCAAATTACAGAATATGCATGTCTGCGTCGACGACATGTTGCTTTATTCTTTCTGTACAAATAAAGTGCGTGTTTCAACATCCAATTCATCTCTGAAGGTGTGCCGGAAGTTGGCTACGTGCTGGACGTTGTGCCTGGCAAGACCTACCTGCTACGAGTAATCAACGCCGGTCTCTTCTCAGAGTTCTACCTAAAAATAGCTGGGCACAATTTCACAGTGGTCGCAGCTGATGCCAACTATGTCAGCCCCTACACCACGGATGTCATCGCGATCGCGCCTGGCGAGACGGTGGACGCACTGGTTGTTGCCAATGCAACCCCGGGCAGGTACTACATGGTTGCCCTGCCCAACCAGGCCCCACGGCCGGACACCCAGACCCCAGAATTCACTACTAGAGGGATGGTGCAGTACAGAGTCAACCACAGCTCCATCACCAATGGTGCAGCAGCACTAAGGTCAAGACGTGGCGCAAAAGAAGATGAAAATGATGAAGGTCCATCAGATGATGTGGCATTAGCTCCTCAGATGCCTGACAAACATGATACGGTTACATCATTCTACTTCCACAGCAACTTGACCAGCCTGCATCACCTGACGGTTCCGCAGCAAGTGGACGAGAACCTGTTCCTAGTGCTTGGCCTCGGCTCAATCTGCCGGAATGGCCAGCAGTCCTGTAAGAGGGGTGGTAACATAAATGAGAGTATCGTTGTTGCAACCATGAACAGCGTCTCCTACCAGCACCCGACCAAGATGCCACTACTAGAAGCGCAGTATTACCACACCGGTGTCTTATTAGATGCAATGCAAGAACTTCCAGATGGGCCGTCGAGGGCGTTCAACTTCACTGACAAAGCATTCATTCCCTATGGACCAAAGGAGATCCCGCTAGAACCGTCGTCCAAGGCTACGGTGGTGCGGCGGTTCCGGCAGGGTGCCGTAGTGGACATGGTGTTCCAGAGCACGGCGCTTCTGCAGGGTGACTCCAACCCAATGCATCTACACGGTCACAACATGTTCCTGCTTGCACAGGGGCTTGGTAACTACAATGCAGCAAAAGACGTAGCGAGGTACAACCTGGTGAACCCACCGGTTAAGAATACCGTTCTCGTCCCAAATCTTGGATGGGCTGCCGTACGATTTGTTGCAAACAATCCAGGTGCGCAAAAGATATGTTTTTTTCCCCCACTATGTTTGCTATGAAAATTTCAAATTTAGAGGAAACATGCGTGGAAAACACGTTTTCATTTAGACTCTGCATCCGTACAAAATAATCTTTCTGAAGTTTTGGCATCTTTAGCAGCTTGGCACGAACTCCATCATTTTTCAAACATTTGATTTTATTAATAACACCACCGTAAGTTGCATTTTATGTACTCCCTGGAAGTACCAAGAAAGCCAAACCAAGGACCTTGTTGTGAGAGTAATAGAATTTATTTAGGAACGCCAAAACTGCAGAAAACCTTATTTGTCTGCCATAAATCTAATGCTTAATTTTATATGATTTACAGGGGTATGGTTCATGCATTGCCACTATGAGTTTCATTTGAGTATGGGCATGGCTGCAGTGTTTATTGTAGATGATAGTACAACAGCAGATACATCACTCCCTCCACCACCTGCTGATTTTCCAACATGCTGTGCCAACGACCATAATCTCCTACAGATGAATTGAGCCTCCCAACTAAGAAAGGTGAAGTCCTACGCATATATGGATCGGAGTCTAAAAGATAATCCCAGCTGATTTCCAAATAAGCTACGACCTGGGCCACCCACACAATATGTCTCGCGTATACCGTGGTATCATCTTGATGTATGAATAATTTGTGTCTCGCTTATACCGTTGTATCATCTTGATGTATGAATAAAGTTTGTTTTACTACGCAGAATAATTTTACCTGGGCCACCCACACAATATGAATATTATTTCATTTGGGCCTTTATATGCACCTCGCTTTGTTTCTCTTGTAGTGCCTGGTTCATAGTGAATTGCAATTTTGATCTATAAGCTACATGTAATGAGCAATAAACTTAAGAAACTATTAAATTATGTTATTTTAATAATGGTAGAGGCGGAGAACAAATCCGGTCAATAAACTTGATTAATAATTTAATAATGGACCCTCACATGATTAATAAACTTGAAGATGGACTTAAATCGTTATTCTGGTTATTTTGTATGGCCTTGCTAAGTACCAACCATAACCATAAGTGTACTCTTTCTTGCTATAACCAATGTTGCTCAGAAGAAGAAGCTGCGAAAAAGTTGTTGGGAAGATCATGCTGAGTTCTAGGCGTACGCAACCCCCGGTCGATTGCCTGTGAAATTTGGAGCCATTGTTTTCAGGATTAAACTGTATATCTCTAATAGACTCGTAAGTCTTTATTTATATTTACGTGGTACTGTTATTGTTATTCACTGATGATGTCACTATATGTATGAAATTAGATTTTGGCATACATATAGGTAACACTTGGTTTTTTTAAAATCGGGTGTGACACAGGTCGTAACACCACCCGGTACTAAAATGACACCTTTAGTATCGGGTGGTGTTACGACCTGGTACTAAAAGGTATCGGGTGGTGTTACGACCTGGTACTAAAAGTTTACTTTTAGTACCAGGTCGTAACACCACCCGATACTAAAGGTGCACTTTTAGTACGAGGTGGTGTTATGACCTGGTACGATTGCCAGTGGCCTAGTCTTCCTCCCATTTCTCGCGAACTCCTGACCTCTTGTATGTCCTGCTGGTTGTCCGGTACGCAGCTTGCACAGAAAGTCTAACTTGATCGACCAGCTAGCCTTTCAGATTCACCGTGGCTCTGGCTCCCATTTGCAACATCAGTGTGCATGCCTTCTTGCCTTCCCAGCTTTTCCCACTACTGAAAACTAAATCTACTACATTTCTCGTCACTAGTTGTTGATCGATCGACGAGTACATTGGAATAATGTTATATATAATGGTTCTGACTTCCGAGTGCTACTGCTGGCAACGCTCATGGATTTACTAGACAATTGCCTGTGTGTACATCAGTGCTTCTGCTGTTGATACTCAAACTCAAAATAATGCAACTGAACCCATTCTATTTGCACGGAAAAGCCAGGTTTCTGATTGGTGAGCTTGCTGGCCTACCTCGCCTGGTGTGATTGAAAGTGGAGTTCACTTTTTTTTTTTGACGGGTCACCGGGGGGACGAAGAGTCCCACCTGAATTATATTACCACATATGCCGGCAAGCCGGCGATGGTACAATATTTGCGCGGTTACAGTGGCTTCAAGAGCCAGGATGGAAGTAGAAGGGAACGGGTAGATACAACACTAGAGTACAACAGAGGAACGGGAGGAACACAACTCGTAGACAATTCAAAGACAAAACATGTCACAACCGAAAGACAACCATTGATCACCGATTTGCGCCTCCACCGAACAATGTACTTGCCCGTTACACTATGACCATTGCACCTTGCCCCACCCCTCGTAGCTACGCCGTCCCGCTGCTGCCCTCCATCTGAGTGACCGTGCAGCAGGAAGGGGACTTAGAGCGGCGAAAGGACGCGCAAGCCAAAGCTTACTGGAAAACGACGACCTCCCTTGGAGCTGACGGCACCACCTCCAGCACATCCGAGCTCCACGTACCACCATTCAACGCCACTCAAGGGGAGGAATCCTTGAGGGGGAATGGCAGAAGCAGTGGATACACCACCGGGCATTTGATTTTCTGACACCATCAACAAGGAGAGCATCGACGAAATAGAGGCCCCAGGAGAGGACGCTCACCGAATCACGCCGGCGGCAAACAGCCAATGACAGCCTCGCCAACGAACAGTAAGGAGGAGGAAGGCATAAGAACACCAAGCAGAACAAACCAGCTTTGCGGCATGGCGGACGACAGTAGTTCAGGATGGGCGATCTCGTCATCACCTCCAAGGAGGACCACGGCACCTGAGGGCGTCGTCGGTGACGGCACCGGCCAAAGCCGGGCTAGGATTTCTCCTGACCGAACCATCCCAACCGGCGTCGCTCCAACCAGCGCAAGCGCGGCCATACCAACATGTGGGTGGGAACGCCTTGAAACAACACCTCCATGGAGGAAACGGCACCTGTAGGTGTCGCTGTTGTCGGCAACGGCATAACGCTGGGCTAGGATTTCTCCCGGCGAGTTCCCGACCCGTCGGCGCAGCGCAGGCACCGAGAATGACGGGGAGCCTTCGCCGCCCTTGAAGAGAAGCTGGGGAGCACGGCTTGAAAGAGCGGCAGGACGCCGACCCCTCGCGCCGTCGGGCACCTCGAGAGCGGCGCGGAGGCCATGGGGGCTCTTGGCCAAGCGCTGGTTGCACAGCCACGTCTCCACCGGCCAGGCGGGCTCGTGCCCCGCCGCAGCCAGTCGAGCTCGACCCCGCCGCCGCTGGCCTTGCGAGCTCGAGCCCTGCAACCGTCGGCCCGGGGCACGGGCCGGCACGACCAGCCCCACGCCGAAACCAAGCACCGTGGATGCACCGAGTCCGGGTGCCATGCTCGGGCATGGCTACTCTCGCACCCGAACGGGGAACAGGAGACCCACCACCGCTGGCAGTCACGTCTCCGTCCCGTCGCCAGCACCCCAGATCCGATAGAGTAGGGACCGGATCTGGCCCAGGAGATCCCGGATTCGCTGCCTTGGCCGGCCGCCATTGCCATGGGTGCTACTGGAGCTCCAAGCCCGACACAGTGAGAAAGAGAACATGGGGAAGGGGGGAGGGGATGTGGTGCGAGGGGACCGGCTTCAACGCCGTCGCGGGCTGCCGCCGCCGCTCGACAGGCTGCAGCGGCGGCGGCCGGAGGGGGCCGCCGCCGGAGGCTTCTGTGGGGCGGTGGAGTCGCCCCTCCCGTCGTCCAGAGAGGCGACGCGGAGGGGTCCTTCTTTTTTCCTCTGGAGTTCACTTACTCCATCCTATCTTTAAATTATTGGCGTTTCATACAATGAGTTGCTTGACCGGTACTAATTTTGATTTCACAAGCGCAGAACAAGCCAATACAGTGAGTAAGGAGTCGTTTGCGCAGGTTGTTTCTGAACTGAAGTGACTGAAGCTCTCATCGACTGTAGAAATGACCATTTCTACACACGAGGGGGGCACGGATGGTAAAAGCATTTGTATATCCACTATCCGTCCATCTAAAAATTATTTACATGAACAAAAATACAATAAACTAGACTGATGTACTAAATACCAAAATGTCGTCATATGAACTACACATGACAAATTATGTGACATTTATACCATCGGGTGTTATAAAAACAAAGAGGGTTTCTTAAAAAAATAAAAAACGGAGATGGTATAGTTACACTGGGAAACTGGGAATAAACGACAGATGGATCAAAAGCTTAGAAAATATGACTTGCAGAGATAGTTTCTTGTCATTCCAAGAAATGGAACAACAGACAAACATAGGTAGCAAAGCGTAGGAGCGTTGCTGAAGCCCTCGTTGCCTCCGCCTCCATGCTTCCATATCGATCGATTATATCACTGGTGTGGCTATAATAATGCTGCTGTGTTGCTGGGTGAGAGTGGATTGGGCCACACTGCAAGCGAACCTAATATTCGTAGGTGGAACAGTCTGAACTTTGTTGTCATATTTTTGTCAATCAGAAGTGCCTTCAATCACGCAACTTCGGCTTTTTCCTTTTTTCTGATTTATTAGAAATTACAAGGCACACACCAATCCTGTCAAATGATGGATCGGGTGGTGTGATAGGAGGGCCCAATCCCATGCAGAACTGCAATCAGTTCACAAAATCCGTTTATCTAGATTAGTTATTCTTCTTCATGCAAATGTTGATGCTACTATTCTGCATAATAGGAGCAATTCACATGCATAACACAGACTGACCCCGGGCCTTTCCTTTTTCGTGAAACATTGTAAACAAAGATATGAACTCATGCATATGGAGTCACTTTATAATAGGCTCGCATTTTGTTACTACCACCAGTATTACACTGTTGTGCATTTATCTGTTCCAATTGCCATTGATTCTGCATGTCAGAGCTGTACTGGATGTCATGCCATACTCACACTTACCTATAGTACTCCTTAAGCAGAGAACATAAAAGAAAACGCATGCAAGTCCATCCCGAAAGCTTCTTGGCCAGACATACCACCACTGATACAATGCTCCTACCAAGTTTTAGTTTCCAGCCAATACAACAAGATACTAAGTAGTGCTAAAAATCCATCGCAAATCAGTGACACGTTGGAGAAAACCAAACGTTTTAACCATCTCTAGCCATATGCAAGTCATCTGCTGGTGCTTGATATGGACACCATATTTCATTGTCCCTACAAAGGTTTCTGTAGTGACAGATGAGCACGTTCTCCTGCTACCGCTGGAGGGAATGCTTGAAATTCTAAGTTCAAAATTTGTTTGATGATGGACATCCTTCCGAATGGGACTGAAAATACTTCATATAGTTAGCAATGCATTTGAATATTCAAGTTGATGTATTTTTCCTTCGCTAATTTATCAAACTTAAATCAGGTATTTTTGTGTAGTACTTTGAACAGTTGATGATGCTCACTTCATACCTTGCAATTTCTAAAATTTTAAATCATGTGTGTACACTTTATTGTTTGCAACTGATGGTTGGTATTAGTGAGCCATTGGAGAATGCCAAAAGTTTTTACCAACTTGATTGTTTTCATAGTGGAAGAGTATGAACTTAAATTAGTTGCACTAGAGTCTGAACTTTGTTGTCATATTTTTGTCAATCAGAAGTGCCTTCAATCACACAACTTCGGCTTTTTCCTTTTTTCTGATTTATTAGAAATTACAAGGCACACACCAATCCTGTCAAATGATGGACCGGGTGGTGTGATAGGAGGGCCCAATCCCATGCAGTGTTAGAAGAATCGTCGTATGAGACGAGGACTGTAACTTAGAGATAAGAGTTGTTATGGTTTGAATTGGCCTGCTAGAGATAGAGATAGAATCTTGATGTATTTGCATGCTGGCTAAACTCTATCTGTAACAACATATATTGTAATGTGTTGGGACTTTGTCCCTATATAAACATGCAACCACGGCGAGCCAAGATAGGCAACCGTGTTCAATCTATTTGACATGGTAATCAGAGCGCTTCTTCCATAAACACATCTATCTACTCCACCCTCTCCAGGCACACGCCATACACATCCATGGCGTCATCATCTGCTTCGCCTACGGCGGCATCGCTCGGAGCTCCTATAGCTGAAAAGCTTACACGGGAGAATTACGTCTTATGGAAGGTTCAGTTCTTGCCCGCTGTGTGAGGCGCGCAGCTGATGGGAATCCTCGACGGATCTGTCAAGGAGCCGGCCAAGACCATGGAACTGGTGAAGGCCGATGGCAAGAAAGAATTGGTCGCTAACCCAGAATATGATCTATGGGTGGTGAAAGATCAGCAACTGCTGAGTTATCTCCTCAACTCCATCACCAAGGAAGTGCTAGCACAAGTGGCATCAGAGACGACGTCGGCTGGAGCATGGAGTGCGCTGCAGACAATGTTTGTGGCACAATCAAAAGCACGCGTGACAAATCTACACATGCGGTTGTCTACTCTCAAGAAGGGTAGCATGACTTCATCAACATATTACACCAAGATGGTGGCTATCAAGGATGAGTTGGCGGCAGTAGGAGTCATCATTGATGATGGTGAGATGGCATCTTACATCCTTAATGGTCTTGATTTCGAGTATAATCCGTTTGTGTCCTCGATGCTTGGCCGTGCCGATCCCCTCTCTCTTTCCGATTTGTACTCTCACCTTCTATCCTATGAGATGCGCCTGGAGGCTTATAATGAAGGGGGACAGTACACATCGTCAGCAAATTCAGCTTCTCGTGGAGGTTTTCAGGGACGTGGCAATGGAGGACGAGGCAACGGAGGGCACAACCGTGGGCGCACCAGTGGTGGCCAGAACAGGGGCGGCCAGACCAATAACAGTGGAAATCAGCCCAAGAAGGTTGTCTGTCAAATCTGCAAAAAGGTTGGTCATGAAGCACCAAGATGCTGGTACAGATACGACGAGGATGACCAGGAGAAAGTGGCCGGCGCTACAGCTATAGGTTACGGCTATGATACAAATTGGTATGCAAACAGTGGCACAACCGACCACATCGCTGGAGAACTTGACAAGTTAACTTTCAAAGACAAGTACAATGGTCGAGATCAAGTTCAGGCCACCAACGGTTCAGGTATGCAAATTAGTAATATTGGTCATTCAACTTTACATACCCCGGGTAGAACCTTACGTCTAAACAATATTCTTCATGTTCCTACTACCTACAAAAATCTTGTTTCCGTCCACAGACTAGCTTCTGATAATAATGCCTTTCTGGAATTTCATCCAAAATTCTTTTTTATCAAGGATCAGGAAACGAAGAAAATCCTTCATCAAGGTAGATGCAAAGGAGGACTTTATCCATTAGAATCTATCTCGTCAGAAGAAAGCGGCGACAAGAAAGTTTATAGTGTTAGCAAACCTTCTGTTTCTAAGTGTCGCTTAGGCCATCCAGCTTATCCTATTGTTCAGCGTGTGCTTAGTCATAATAATCTCCCTTGTGGCAGTGCTACTTTTGAGTCAATTTGTGATGCTTGTCAAATGGCTAAAAGTCATCAACTACCATATTCGAGTTCAGAAAATTCATCCAAAGCTCCGCTTGATCTTATTCATTCTGATGTTTGGGGTCCTGCATCTACTTCTGTGGGTCGTTATTCTTATTATGTGAGCTTCATTGATGATTTTAGTAGATTCACCTAGATTTATCTCTTGAAAAAGAAATCTTATGTGTTCCAAGTTTTTAAAGAATTCCAGAATCTCGTGGAGTGAAAACATGATAAGAAAATTGTTTCTGTGCAAACTGACTGGGGAGGAGAATATGAGAAATTGAATTCCTTCTTTCAGCAGATTGGCATAGCACATTGTGTTTCATGCCCTCACGCCCACCAGCAAAATGGTCTTGTTGAAAGGAAGCATCGTCATATTGTTGAAGTTGGTCTTGCGCTTCTTGCAAATGCGTTGATGCCCTTAAAATTTTGGGATCAAGACTTTTTAACTGCCACTTATCTCATCAACATGCTTCCCAGCAAAGTTCTTAGTTTTGATACCCCTACAGAACGCTTGCTACAAGAAAAGCTTGATTACAACTCTCTTCGCATTTTTGGGTGCGCCTGTTGGCCTAACTTGCGCCCCTATAATACTCAAAAGCTTGCTTTCAGATCTATTAAATGTACCTTTATTGGTTACAGCTTCATGCATAAAGGCTTCAAGTGCTTAGATCCTTCCACCGGTCGTATCTGCATCTCTCGTGATGTTATTTTCGATGAATCTATCTTTCCGTTTGCCCACTTACATCCAAATGCAGGCGTTCTTTTTAGAAAAGAGATTCTCCCTTTTACTTAATCATCTTCGTAATCCGGGGGATGTAAGTTGCATTTACAATATTACTAATGCTACTGACCATTTGCCATCTAGCGATGAGCAGGCTGTTTTTCAGGAGGAGCTATCATCTGCGCCGGCTATTCCTGTCGCACCAATGTATGCCTCGCCGGTTCCGTCTCCACCACGTGGCCCAGTAGCTGCGCCTACCGCTCCTACATCGCCGTGTGGGGGGGACAGAGCAGACCCACCGGTTGCTTTCGCGCCTCCCGCGCCAGGGGACAGCACAGTCCCACCGCCAGTGCCAGGGGACAGAGCGCCCCCAGCACTTGCGTCTCCAGCACGCGGATCGTCTCCCACGGGAGCGTTGGATGAGGACACCGGATCATCTGCGGGAGCTGGATCCGGTGTGGATTTGGCTAGATCTTCCGTGGCTGCTGGTTCTGGGGCAGCTGCTCCATCAGATGCGGCCGTACCTGCTGGTTCACTATCAAGACGACGAACGCGGCTTCAAAGTGGAATCACTAAACCAAAACAGTTCAAGGATATGATCAGGTACGGGCTTTTCTCAGCTTCTGGGGAACCACGTGATTTCTGTGAAGCTCTTGGTGATCCTAGATGGAAAGCCGCAATGCAAGATGAATTTGATGCTCTCATTAGAAATCACACTTGGCATTTAGTTCCTGAAACAAAGGGCAATAATATTATTGATTGCAAATGGGTATTTAAAATCAAGAAAAAATCAGATGGTACTATTGACACATATAAAGCAAGGCTAGTTGCTAAGGGTTTTTGGCAACGGTACGGCATTGATTATGAAGATACATTCAGCCCAGTGGTTAAAATTGCAACTGTCAGGCTTGTTCTTTCAATTGCTGTATCAAAAGGGTGGTGTCTTAGACAATTAGATGTGCAGAATGCATTTCTTCATGGTGTTCTGGAAAAAGAAGTTTATATGAGGCAACCTCCAGGATTTGAAAAAGGAGCTTCACATCTTGTGTGCAAATTGGACAAGGCTATCTACGGCTTGAAACAAGCCCCGCGAGCTTGGTATGCTAAGTTAAGTTCCAAACTTATTGCACTTGGATTTGTTGCGTCTAGATCAAACACCTCATTGTTCATCTATCAAAAGTTGGGTATCATAATTTACATGTTGATTTATGTTGATGATATAATTGTAACAAGTTCATTGAGTGAAGCTGTTACCGCATTGCTTGCTGATCTCAAGAAGGATTTTGCTCTAAAAGATCTGGGGACCTCAGTTTTTTCCTGGGTATTGAAGTTAAAAGAGAAAAGAATACTCTGTTGCTCACACAAGAGAAGTATGCAAAGGAGATCCTGTCACGGGTTGGTATGGAAAATTGCAAACCGTCATCTACACCACTGTCTACTAGTGAGAAACTTTCAAAGCATGAAGGGGAGTTGCTAAATTCAGACGATAGTACAAGGTACAGAAGCGTCGTCGGTGCATTGCAATATCTCACTCTTACCCGACCGGATCTAGCATTTTCTATAAATAAAGTGTGTCAGTTTCTGCATGCTCCTACCACGGTTCATTGGACTGCGGTAAAAAGAATACTTCGGAATGTCAAGTTAACATTGGATCTTGGACTAAATTTCCAGGCGTCATCCTCCACATTGGTTAGTGCTTTCTCTGATGCTGATTGGGCAGGAAGTGTTGATGATAGAAGATCTACTGGAGGGTTTGCAGTCTTTTTTGTCCAAACTTGATTTCTTGGAGTGCTAGAAAGCAAGCCACTGTCTCAAGATCGAGTACAGAAGCTGAATACAAGTCTATGGCAAATGCAACTGCAGAATTAATATAGTTGGAATCCCTACTAAAAGAGATGGGTATACGGCTGCATCAGCCACCGTGTTTATGGTGTGACAATTTGGGAGCTACGTATTTGTCTGCCAATCCAGTCTTCCATGCGAGAGCAAAGCATATAGAAATTGATTTTCACTTTGTTCGCGAGCGTGTGGTTAGTAAGAAGTTGCAGGTGCGGTTGGTTGCTTCCAGAGATCAGCTTGCGGATGATTTTACTAAGGCCCTGCCGTACGGGTTGCTGGAAGCTTTCAAGAGCCATCTAAATCTCAAAAGGAAGAGAAGTTTAGATTGAGAGGGGCTGTTAGAAGAATCGTCGTATGAGACGAGGACTGTAACTTAGAGATAAGAGTTGTTATGATTTGAATTGGCCTGCTAGAGATAGAGATAGAATCTTGATGTATTTGAATGCTGGCTAAACTCTATCTGTAACAACATATATTGTAATGTGTTGGGACTTTGTCCCTATATAAACATGCAACCACGACGAGCCAAGATAGGCAACCGTGTTCAATCTATTTGACATGCAGAACTGCAATCAGTTCGCAAAATGCATTTATCTAGATTAGTTATTCTTCTTCATGCAAATGTTGATGCTACTATTCTGCATGATAGGAGCAATTCACATGCATAACACAGACTGACCCCGGGCCTTTCTTTTTTCGTGAAACATTGTGAACAAAGACATGAACTCACGCATATGGAGTCACTTTATAATAGGCTCGCATTTTGTTACTACCACCAGTATTACACCGTTGTGCATTTATCTGTTCCAATTGCCATTGATTCTACATGTCAGAGCTGTACTGGATGTCATGCCATACTCGCACTTACCTATAGTACTCCTTAAGCAGAGAACATAAAAGAAAACGCATGAAAGTCCATCCCGAAAGCTTCTTGGCCAGACATACCACCACTGATACAATGCTCCTACCAAGTTTTAGTTTCCAGCCATCACAACCAGATACTAAGTAGTGCTCAAAATCCATCGCAAATCAGTGACATGTTGGAAGAAACCAAACTTTTTAACCATCTCTAACCATATGGAAGTCATCTGTTGGCGCTTGATATGGACACTATATTTCATCGTCCCTACAAAGGTTTCCGCAGCGACAGATGGAGCACCTTGTCCTGCTACAACTGGAGGGAATGCTTGTAATTCTAAGTTCAAAATTTGTTTGACTATGGACATCCTTCCGAATGGGACTGAAAATACTTCATATAGTTAGCAATGCATTTGAATATTCAAGTTGATGTATTTTTCCTTTGCTAATTTATCAAACTTAAATCAGGTATGTTTGTGTAGTACTTTGAACAGTTGATGATGCTCACTTCATACCTTGCAATTTATACAATTTTAAATCATGTGTGTACACTTTATTGTTTGCAACTGATGGTTGGTATTAGTGAGCCATTGGAGAATGCCAAAAGTTTTTACCAACTTGATTGTTTCCATAGTGGAAGAGTATAAACATAAATTAGTTGCACTAGAGTTATACTTCCTGATTTTTTACCATCCTCCTAAAGGATTGTTGAGAGGAAAAACGGAAAACTGACATTTTAAGTTCTGATAATAATGCATTAGTGTGTGACCTCGCCAACCTTGAGCATAAAGATTGAATAAGCTGAGCATAGAACAAGCCAATACAATAAGTAAGGAACTATTTCCATAGATTGTTTCTGAACTGAACTAACTGGAATTCATCATCTGTAGAAATGACCATTTCTACACACGAGGGGTCCGCCGATGGTACTAAAAAGCAATTGTCAATCCACCATCAGTACATGTAAAAAATTATGTACATGAACAAAATACAAAAAATAGATTCTTATACAAAATATGAAAACATCGTGAAATGAATAACTACACATGATAAATTTCATGACATTTACACAGTCAGTTATTATAAAAAAAAAGAGAGGGTATAGATACACTGGGATGCTGGGAATAAGTGGCTGATGAATTAAAAGCTTAGAAAATATCCGCAGCAGATGTAGCTTCTTGTCGTTTCCATTTAGAAATGGAACAACAGACAAAGAGATATAGCGGAGCTTAGGAGTGTCGCAGAAGCACATGTTGCCTTCGCCTCCATGCTTCTTTGTTGATCGATCAATGGTGTGGCTATACTGCGGATGATGTGTCACTAGGGGAGAGTGGATTGCACCTACACGTATTCGTAGGTGGAACAAGTGTGAACTTTGTTATCTTATTTTTGTCAATCAAAAGTGCATTCAATCACTACTTTGTATTTTTCCTTTTTCTCATATAAAATTTCAAGGCACACCCCAATTGTGTCGAACGGTGGATGGTGCGGTGTGATCAACAGGAGGGCTCTATCCGTTTACCTAGATTAGTTCTTCATGCAAATTTTGCTACTTTTCTCTCCTCTAAGAGCAATTCAGCTACTCACACTGACCCCGTGCCTTTCTTTTTCATGAAGCATTGTAAACCAAGATATGAACTCATGCATATGGAATCATTTGTAATATGCTTGCACTTCGTTACTACCAACTGTTTTACACTGTTGCACATTTTCTGTTCCAATTGCCATTGATTCTGCATGTCAGAGGTGTATTAGATGTCATGCCATACTCGCACTTACCTGTATATATATGGACACACACCCACCCACCAATAAGTCTATCTTGAAAGCTGCTTGGCCAGTAATTGATACAGTGCTCCTACCAGGTTTTAGTTTCCAGCCATCAAACCAGATATTAAGTGCTCAGTCCATCACAAATCAATGACACATTGGAGAAAACCAAAGATTTTTACCATCTCTAACTATATGCAAGTCATCTACCGGCGCTTGATATGGACACCATATGTAATCGTCCCTACAACGATTTCTGCAGCAACAGATGGAGCAAATCGTGCTGTTATCGCTGGAGGGAATGTTTATAATTCTAGGTTCAAAAGATGTTTTGAAGATGGACATCCTTCTGGATGGGATAAGAAATATTTCATCTAGTTAGTACCATGCATTTGATTATTGAAATTGATGTATTTTTCCTTTTCTAATTTATCTAACTTAAATCAGGTATGTATGGACAGTACTTTCAACAGTGATGGTGGTCACTTCATACATTGCAATCAGGTATGACTTCAAATAACATGTTGTACTCCATTTCAGACTATAATAGCGCATAAGCTCTGCTCTGGCACGCCATTTATACACTATATGCATATATGGACAAAGAAAATCCACTTTATATATTCTCTGAATTTGAGTTAAGAAGAAATAGCTTTTATTTTGCAGGGCTAGAACATTGAGTTTTCTTGGAGACAGTCTTCGCGTGATCTAGTAGTATCAATTATTTCTGTTTGACAGCAATGCTCCCCTATACTGACCTGTCTTCGCAGCGCAATTTTTTACATGCCACATCTTGCTCACCTATACTGACCTGTCTCTAAGTTGATGAACGGACACATATTCAACCTTACGCGTGCCTGATCGGCAGACCAGATGCAAGGCAAGCGGCAAGTCCGTATTCGGAGCAATTCCATGGATTCAGAATGCGACACCTGTTGCCGGAAGGAGACATCTGCATCTGCACTCTAGCTACCTTGCTTATTAGCTCGCGCTGCATCTGAACCCCTTTTGATTCTCTCTTTATTCTTCGTTCCAGCCGGCTTCACCATTTATGTGTCAGTAACATGCTAACAGTCATGTATCAGATGAACAACCTGTGTGCCCCTATCAAATGGCGTGCTGGCAACAACCATGTGAACTCTTCATATTGATTACAGGAGGGAGTAGAGTGAAATATTACAATTAAATGCATAGTCATATTTTAGATTTTCTCAACAAACATATTTCCAGAACATGACTCGATCCTGATTGGCGTGATGTGTATTTTGGACTGATGGAAACATAATTTCCACAAGATTATTTTTTGACAAACAATCTATTTTTTTCTGAAAGGTGCAACTCAAGTTTGCAAAGTCAGGTATCACTGTTTGCATATCTAACAGTACTTTTCACATGAGCTGTAAAACCAGTATGCAAACGGCTTATCACACGGCATACATGATACGTGCATGCTTCCTTTGCTACCCATGCACATAGAGAGAGATCGATTCAGGAAAAACATACATGACAGATCAAGAAAGACTATCATGCATATTCCATGCGTATCTCTTTCTGCAAGTGTATATATATAAATCGATCCTTTTCCAGACACATCTTATTTCTCCATGACTTATTTCTAATGTAGTACGGTCTTGCTCCACTTCAGCTAACCTGTGATGAGATCTTGGATAAAAACAAATCCAAGCTCACGTCTACAACAAGGTTGTCCTCGTCATCGTCATCGTAGCAACCATCAACCATCGCAGTCCGCATCGCCTACACCGGTGAACCTAGCTTCCTCTTGACCTTTGATTTCTTCTCCCGGTTGGTATGGTGCAAATCTCTCAAAAATCCATCCGGGATAAACCAATCGGGACAAAAGACCCCCCTTTTGTCCCAGGTCACTCAACCGGGACTAAAGACCCCCTTTTATCCCGGTTGGTAATACTGGGAGGGCGATTTTTCACGCGAAATATGCGCGTGCGCGCTGCGTGGGATTCGAACCCACAACCTCCAGCCTCGCGCATAGCTTCCTTGCCATCCCACCTACACACCACATCTGACTATATAGGGGATGCTATCCTTTTGTGTTAACTCGTGGGGACCCTTTTATCCCGGTTGGAAACACCAACCGGGATAAAAGACCCCCTTTTATCCCGGTTGGTATTACAAACCGGGATAAAAGGGTTCGAGGAATTTAGTCCTGTTCCAGTGACCTCGTTGGGGACCCTTTTATCCCGATTTGAAACACCAACCGAGATAAATGACCCCCTTTTATCCCGGTTGGTATTACAAACCGGGATAAAAGGCTCTCGACCCTTTTATCCCGGTTGGTAAACACCAACCGGGATAAAAGACGGTTGGTGTTTCAAACCGGGATAAAATGCCTCTCAGGATCTTTTTTTCCCACTAGCCTTTGCAACCGGGATAAAAGGTCCTGGTTGGTGAGCCCCCCCACCAGTGACCGAGCTTTAGTCCCGGTTGGTGAACCTTTTGTCCCGAGCCAACTTTAAACCTGTCACACCCGATTTTAAGGACAAAATCGAGTGCATTAAATACATGTGCGCCAGGATCAAGTTACACACATGTACGACATAAGCGAATATCAAAGACAGTGTCATAATGAAATAAAGAGAGTATTAACCATTATTACATGACCAAAAGTCTCAAATAAACCACAAAGCCTAAATTATTACGCAGCGGAACTCCAAAGACGACGACGACACCACAGGCAGCTAACTGAAGAACCGTACGCCTCTAGAACTACTCAAAGTCGTGCAGATACTCCTCCCAATTAGCTTGGTCTGAACAGCGGTTTTGCAAGGGTGAGTACACTTATGGTTGGTACTCAACAAGTCGTGGGAAATAGTGTAGTGTAAGGCAAATCAAGGTATGGTTAAGGCATAATTAGCATTCGCTTTTAATTAAGTTGGTCAAGTTTTATTAGCAATTAACTAAGTATAAGTTCATACCACCCGAAATTAAACATGATCATAAATAAAGTAAACAACATATGCATGAAATGACAACAAGTTAAATCCATCTTCCGATAATATTATCATGTGAGGGTCCAGGCCGCTCTTAACCGTGAGCACGGCTGATTGATCAGTTTTACACTCTGCAGAAGTGGCACATCTTTACCCACAAGTCGCGTAAAAGTTCAAAAGAACTTTGGACCCAACCATGCGGTGTTTGCAAGGTACCATACCACACTTCCGAGGTGTGATTGCATACGGACACTACGAGGCCTTTACAAAGATTCATTAGTCAGTGGTAACCCGCTAAGGTTTCGGTGTCTGGCGTGCACAACCCATCCCAGGCAAAAATGCAACGACTCAGTCCCCCCTCTTGCCTCATCACGAGTAAGGTCACCCCAGACTAAGGTTTCTAATTATTCAGCCAAGACCAGAGCCATTTAGTCTTGTGGTAGCACTATTTTCCTGGGTGGTCGCTCCATGTTCCGATTAATAATACATGATCTTGTATTAATGAAAGGTATAACAGAAGTAAAGTAAGATTAAACGTTGTGTTCAGTTAAACCACCATACCAAGTAAGCACTAAGCATGAGCTACCCAACATCAAGTAAACCGGTTGGTCAAGGCAAAGGTAAATCAATCTAGGCAAACCTTAATTGGGACCCATCAATTTAATCTTAACATGTGCATGGCATAAATGTTGAGTACGAGTAAGTAAAGGTGTATAGGACGAAAAGGTAGTGATCAAGGACACGACTTGCCTTCTTGGCCTTGCTCCTGCTGTTCGTACTCCTCGAAGGCTTGGTCTTCAAATCCCTCGAACTGCGGGACGTCTACACGCGTCACACGAGCACATACAAGCAAACATGGGCAAAAGTAAGAAACAGTACACCAATCACAATTAAACAGAGAAAACAAGCTTGAAAAGTTGATCTACGCTTTAAAACGAACACGTGGATATAAAGAACGCGAAAAACGGAGTTAAGATGCAAAAGATATGATTAAAACAAGATCTAGGGGCTTTTTTGTGAGAAAAACAAAACTTTTGGGGCCAAGCCGCGAAAAATGAGGGCTTATACGTAATTACGCGTATAAACCGAAGGTCTAACGCGCAAAAACTCCAAACCGGATGGCGGGTTGATTTTTAGAAAACTCAGGGTTTAAAACGAAAAGCGCGAGGGCAGATCTGGAATTATTTTTCAACGCGATCTGGACCGCGGGTTGATTTGCGAAAAAGGCGGGAGCTTAAGAGCAAAAGAGGCGCGGCGCGGCGCGATTGACCGTTACGCGGTCGGATTGACCCGCTACGAGCCGTCGGATCTAGATCCGACGGTCGCGGTCGTCGACGACTCGCGGCGGCGGCGGAAAAAGGGCAGCCGGCGGCGGTGAGCGGCGGCGAGGTCGCCGGAGTTGGCCGAAAAAAACGCTCCGGGGCTAGATTTTGCATGCGGATTGCACCAGAAGAAAGAGGAGGACGCGGCGAACTTGTTTTAGCGGTCCAAGGAGACCAAAGCTCACTGGAGGCGGCGCTTGGTGGTGAAGTGGAGGCGGCGGCGCGGGAGCTCGGGCGCTAGGGTTTCGGGTGCTTCAGCGTGGGTGCTCGAGGCCGGGGAGGGGGCGGCGACTTATATAGGGGCGGCGCACTTGGAGATAGAGGTGGCCCCGGATTCAAATCGGTCGGGGAAGGCGGCGCCCACCCGGAGATCTCGTGCAGCGGTTGCGGGCGGAGGAGAGTCCGGTCGGAGGTGGGAGACGACGGTGGGGCCCACCTGTCGGCGGCCGCGGGCGGTAGGCGGGCTGGCGCAGCTTCGTGGGCCGGCGCGCGCGTTCGCGGGCCGCGGGAAATGGGCGAGCGGCGAGCCGCGCGGGAGAAGGGAGCTGGGCCGGCGAGGAGTCTCGCGGGCCGGCAAAAGAGAAAGAGGAGGGGGCCGGCGGACGGGTGGAGCAGGCCGGGGAGCTGCAGCTCGGCTGGGTCGAAAGAAAAGAAGAAAGGGAAGGAAAGAAGGATGTGGCCCAGTGGCAAGATAGGAGAAAAAGAAGAAAATAGAAAAGGGAAAAGGAAAAGATTTTGGAAATTGAATTTAAATTTGGAATTCAAATTTTTGATTCAAACTCAAACAATCAAAATAAATGCACCAGCATGAATGCACAAATAACCCTACGATGAATTAATTAAATTAAAGAAAATGGAATTAAATGCCTAGAATTTAAATGACATCCTAATTTGAGAAAATTTTAGTGAATTTGAATTCTTCAAAAATTTGGGTGTTACAAAACCGGGACAAAAGGGGCGCATCGAAAGCCAATTCTCTACTAGTGGGTGCTTGCTCTGTTGCAGGTTTATGTAATCCTGACACATCAATTTTCTGGTCATGCAGATGCAGGTGAAGTCGCGGCAGCAGCGTCGCCCCTGCAGCAATCCCCAAAGTGCAACCCACTAGGGCCGCTGTACATCTCGCCGGCAGAGAAGGTGACGCTAGACGACCTCCACGTTCTTGGGTTCACCAAGGGAAGCAAGAAGCGGTTAGGTTCGTGGTGATGGTTCGTGGTGATGGTTTCTGAAGCGATGCGGTTCACAGTGATCTGGGAGGTCTTCAGCGGCAACAACCGGGAGAAGCAGATCATGAACGCCATCACCGAGACGCATGCAGGCAAAATACGTTGTCCACTGGGCACAGCTAGCTCTTAGTGTGTTTCAGATGGGATTTAAGAAGCATGCTGAAAAGATGTTCTGGAGATAGTTGATTTTCTCATTCGCCCAAACATATGATTCAACACGTCATCCATCGTCCATTATTAAATAATTACAGTAAATTAAATTAACAAGGGAAGAATGAATATGTTAGGAGATGTTTTCTACATCCTCATAGGAAGGTTTGAAAACAAAGATTATTGAATTTTCCACGGAGTTGCACTGTTTGAATGGTACAATTTCTCTTACGGGGTGTTTGGGATTTTAGCCCCCGTCATATCGAATGTTGGGACACTAATTAGGAATATTAAACCTAGACTAATTACAAAACTAATTACACAACCCCTAGGCTAAATCGCGAGACGAATCTATTAAGCCTAATCAATTAGGCTTAATAGATTCGTCTCGCGATTTAGCCTAGGGGTTCTGCAATTAGTTTTGTAATTAGCTTATGTTTAGTCCTCCTAATTAGTATCCAAACATCCGATGTGACAGGGCTAAAGTTTAGCCCCTCCTCCCAAACACCCCTTTAATTATGAGGAAACCATTTTCTGTTCTCATGCATGCTCTGCTGAAGCCAATGTTGTCAAGACATCAACAACATATATGCTTACTCCGCTCATTACAAAATTATATTCCATGCGTCATTTTTTCTGTGGTACTCTATGAATTGACTTGAGGAGAGAAATGCATGAGAAAGTTACTTCTCGTTTTGTAACAGTAGTAGAAGCAATCAAGCAACTATGCATTTCTGATGAATTAGAAATTAATGTCTTTACGATAAGAATTTACTCAGTGCATAAGTTATATAAGATTTCTGATTTAAGTACGCTGCACCTGATTTATATAGGCCAAAACATCTTGGATATGCTGTTTATTTCACGCACACATACGCTCCAAGATAGAAAATCATTGGTTGCAGCAGCAATAGTCACCCTCGAGATGGCCTCCATGGGCGTAGCCCATGTGATTGCACCAGACGTGGCAGTTCGGCTTCACAAGTTTGCTTGCAAGTGACTGACACATATAGTAATCCATGATAAGACTCGAGCTCTCGTCCCATGGAGTCTGACGGGCTTCCACCCCTGCAAATACTCCATGTGCATGCCCACTTAGTCATTTTACCTTAAATGTTTGTACACGAATAATGTTGTAGTGTACATCTGTTTGAATGGTATTGCCAGTAGCCAAAACTCAAAATTAAGGATAACTGATGACTATTACCAGCGGAGAAGAGGAGCGCGACGACACCGACGCCGAGAAGGATCTTGCGCATGATTGCAGAAGGGAGCATTGCTGCCATCTATGATCTGTACGTGCCTGAAACCTGTTTTGGTAGACCTGCGAGGAACAGTTGGCAACTTGGAAATGGTGTAAGCGTCGTCAAGGTGTATGTATAGTGGTATGGATTAGTGCTATATCTTCAGGACGCCGGCTATAAACAGAAGCCTCACATCTAGCCATATCACAAAAGGATATATCAGTTGACTCAAGGACGTACTCCACGGCGTTAGGTATATAGCTCCAGGGCCAGAATCATACCATCATCAGTGCCAAAGGTAGAACACGGCGTCAAAGATATGAACAAGCCTCATCCTGACCTCTTCAACAGGGGTGCCTTGCACTTGCAGGTAGCAGCGACTATCAAGCATGGTTTGGGAATGCTGCAGTGTTATGGAAGCTTTGTAATCGATGAAGGTGAAACATCTCCTAAAACATGTCCTTTTATCTGATATGATTTCACTTGTCCAATGCTGCAAAGATCTTTTAAGGAATGTGAATGGATTGATTTTGACGAGACGTTTGCAAGGTTATGATCAAGGCGTGACATACATCTGGAAAAGGCTTTGACTTCTTTGTCCTGATCTTTCAGGGTCCATCAACCTCCACATTAGTCCAAAACATGCCAGTAAAACTACGCATGCAGTTCAAGTCTCAATTTGTGGTAACAATGCGAATTTAAGTCAAGTTTGTGAGACTTAGTATAGAAAAACAAATGATTTATGGTCATCTCCCTAATTGAAGCAACCAGCTAGCATATAGATATACCAAAGTTACACTTTTTCCCCCACAAAGCTTCTAGGCATGTTTGTTATGAATTTGCAAGAAGTTCAACATTTGCGCCCATGTACAAACACCCGATCGAGCAAAATTTTCAACAATGATCGCAGAAGAAAACATGGCCACCTAGCAGCTATCTATGCCTGTATCTTACCTGATCTCTGAGGAACGATCAACCTGTTCTAAGCCTGTAAAGATGTAGGAGTATATAGTATATACTGGTCAATTAATCAGTCATTAATTAGTATTTACTATTATTAATGATCTGCAACGTTCCTGCTAAAAAATGGCATACTTAGGTTCTAAGGCTTCTGTTCAAGAAGATACGTACGCTGATACGCCGTATCCTTGTAATATTCTCTACAATCAATGCGCATGTCAGCAATTTTATCTTCAGGATCAGGATGCTGGCTATAAACCCAGGCCTCACATCGAGCCAGATCACACAAGGATTGAACATAGATCAGTTCACTCAAGGTCTCAAGGACACTCGACGATATCAGCATACGAAGCTAGAGCGGCGTCAGAGATATGGCCAAGTCTCATTCAGCCGTCTGCAAGATGATCCTCGTCGTCGCCATGGCCATCGTCGCCAACCTCCTCTGCTTCTCTGCCGGTACCTACTACTACAGCTAGATTCAACCTCTCTTCGGTCCTTCTCCCCGCCTGATCTGTCTAATAACCTGACATGAACTTTGCTGGCGGCGCTTGCAGATGCAGGGCGAGCGGCGTTTCCGTCTCCTCCAGTTGTGCAGGACGGTGAGTGCAACTCCATGGCTGTGCCGTTGAGCTCCACCTTCCCGGAGTGCGACGCCTGCTGCCGGAAGGCAGGCCACCCGGGAGGCTACATCAAGGGGGACCAATGCCTCTGCAACTCCGGCTAACTCAACTTGCTTTGCTCACCATAATGGGATGATCAGTATCGATCGTTTGTACGACATGATGAAATAATTAATCTGTTTTTTGTGTTGCTGCCAGTTTGTCATCGTCTATTCTTTTGATCCAGTTTCACCATGTCCTAGAATATATCTTTCAGGAGATATGTGACTGAGGTCTTCAATGCAACACCACTCAATATATCTTTCAGGAGATTATTAGTGGGGGATAAGCTATTAGAATGGCATAGCCTAGTGGGTAGAATTGTGGATGTCAACCTTATTGGAGGGAGAGATGTTTTCATTTGGTCCCTTCATAAAAATGGGTCGTTTTCGGTGCATTCTATGTGTAAACATCTCATCAGCACTGGACTAGAGTCACATAGGAAATCTAGCAAATGAGATTACCACTAAAGATTAAGATCTTCATATGGTACTTAAAGAAAGGAATTATTTTAACAAAAGATAAAATCGGAATGAAGACAAATACTGTAGTTTTTGTAGTTCTGGTGAATCTATTTACCATCTCTTCTTCCAAATTTCTATGTAAATCACAGGGTTCTCGATCGATGGAATCACCTCTGCTTCTTCTCTCCTTCGTTCCCTGTGATTGATCGATCCATTCACTGACCGGCAGCTGTCCGGATGGCAGGTAACTTAGCAGCATTGAATAACTTCTGTTACGCTGAGAAAACTCTCTTGGCCTCTCCAAGCTGAAGTGGACATGACACTTGAAGACAGTGAAATCTCCAAACTTTTGCAGTTAGAAGCCACTGTTACTGTTACAGAGTCATCATTATTGAACCTATATGGCTGACATTGTTGTGTAATAATATTTGAAGTTACAACTCTGGTGACATTACAATCTTATTCTTTGGGAGATGCCATCAAAATTTGTAATGCGATGCGGTTTCTAAAGAAAACCAGCATGGAATCAGAGGACATTTGGCAGAACAATCAGTGGCAGATGTCGAGTTCTATCCCAGTCTTCAATGTGCCTAACTGAAAACTCAGGCTGGTGGAGGCAGGCGTGAATGGCATGACAACCCTGAAATGTTGCAGCTTGATAGAAACAGGATCATATACAGTTCTATGTTGACCAAGAACCAGTGCTTTTGATAATTGATACAACAGCTTAATGTCATTCAGTGAAAAGTCGACAATCATTTCCATAGATCAGATAAAAACACACCTTACAAGTCTTCAAACATTAATCAAACTATTCTCCATACAAGTTATCTTACAAAATCGGTAGCGTTGTCCAGGAAGAACATGATGACCTGAAATCCAGAAGCACAAGCAAATCTCTTTGGCATTGTGGAACCACAACTGGATAGTACTGTTGCCAGCTGCAACCTTCTCTAACTCTGATGCTCATGTAGCCCTTGCATCCGGACATTACACCAATAGTCCAAGACTCAAGTTTCCTTTTTGCAAAGTACATGAACTGCCCATATGAGAGAAAACCTGAAAAACATAGAAATGCAAAGCCTGTACTAACGACCATCTTCTGAGAAGGATTGAAATGGCAATTTTCCAAAAAGGTGCTGAAATGTCAAGCACTGGCTTCATTTGAAGGCTAGTGCTTGAAAAGATTGGAACCCTTTTACAGCTCGCCTTCAAAAAAGGTCTCTTAAATTACATAACAACGTAACAAGGGACATTCAAGGGGATATCTCTTGGTGTATGCTCTTCGCGAATGGTATAGTGCTAGTTGATGAAAGTCGAGCAGGAGTAAATAGGAAATTGGAGTTGTGGCGGGAGACCCCAGAGTAAAAAGGTTTTAGACTCACCAGAACTAAAACTAAATATATGAGATGTGACTTTAGCACTACTACACATGAGGAGAGAGATGTCAGTTTGGAAAGTCAAGTAGTGCCAGGAAGGATATATTTTGATATTTAGGATCAATGCTACAACGAGATGGGGATGTTGATGAGGTTGTTAGTCATAGAATCAAAGCGGGGTGGATGAAGTGGCGCCAAGCATCAGGAATTTTATATGACAAGAGGGTATCATTGAAGCTAAAAGATAAGTTTTATAGGACGGCGATTAGACCTGCAATGCTGTATGGTGCAGAACATGTCCAGCAGTTAAGTGTTGCGAAAATGCGTATGTTGCTTTGGATTTGTGGTCATACGAGAACGGATCGAATCCGGAATGAGGATATACGTGATAGGTTAGGGGTAGCACCAATTGAAGAAAAGCTTATCCAACACTGGCTGAGATGGTTTGGATATGTCCAACGAAGACCTCCGGAGGCACCAATGCGTAGTGGAACCTTAAGGCGTGACAGTAATGTGAAGAGAGGCAGAAGACAAAAATTGACATGGAAAGAGGCAATAAAAGGAGATTTGAAGGGATAGAATATATCCAAATATTTAACCCTGAATAAGAGTGCTTGAAAAATAGCTATTCATGTGACCGAATCCTGGTTTATGGTTCTCGGGACTTAAAAGGCTATGTTCTTATTGCTACTGCTGTAAATTACATAACGAACGATTCCTATTCAAGAAGTAAGCACAGGTTCATGTCTTATCCGGCGGAGAGCCTGAGGTGAAGTAAGCATGGGACCTCCGTCGTTTTGCCCGCGTTGGTTGCTGCTGCGAGGGGTGGTGGGGAGGGGCGTCGCTGGTCTGGCGAGGACTACGGTGGCGGCAGCGGTGGGCGAGCCACCTGAGGAGGAGGAGACGACGGACCAAGCCATCCGAACGGGGGCTGATTTGCAAAATATTCGGATCGCGATTAATATTGAGTCTATCTGCAAATAATCGGATCGCAATTATTGATCGCAATCCAAATTAGAGGCTATATGAAAAATATCTGGGGGCACTTTTGAAAAAAACCGGATCACGATTAATAATCGATCCAAACCGGAGGGCACTTTGCAAATATTCTGCGCCGGCGAGGTCGCGCCGCTGCCTCGCCCGCGCTCCCCTCCGTCAAGCACGCGCACAACCGCCACATCCGTCCCCGCGGGCGCCAGCGACGACGAGCAACCATGTCTCCTCCGGCTCCGTGAGGTGGCGCCCGCGCGCGCACGGCGGCGACGATGAGCAACCATGAGCAAAATAGAATGACTTTGGCAGCTGCTGTACCGTACCCGCCGGACCTGTGCAGGGCGCGGCCGTGGTGGACGAGGCTCAGCTCGGCGTCGCCGGCCAGGCACTCGCTCACGGAGCCGTGGCGGCGGCAGCGGGGAGGAGCGTGAACGGGAGGTGGCTGCCGCCGTCAGAGAATGCGGAGGCAGAAGCGGCGACGAGGAGGAGGAAGGCGAGCAGGGACTTGGCAGCAGCCATGGCGACGGCAGCCAGCAGCAAATCGTGTTTATGAAGCCTTTTCAAATGAAAATGAAAAAGAACACTATAATATGGTTGTTCGTCTCAAATACTTTTTTTTTTCAAAAAAACATTTTGTGAACTTGCAATCCAAGCTCAAATCCTTCTCAAACTGAAACTGTCAATTCTATATGGTGAGCTGAATTCCCTTTGATTCGCAAAAACACAGCTGTGAATTTGTTAAGCCGAATGGGCAACATGCTTTGATTATGATAGAAGGAAGAAACTGTACAACTAGTCGTCTACTTAACCTGGCACATTTGTACAGCTATCTTCATAAATAGATATTTGGATTTGTTTTACACATTTAAACCAAATGAGGAACTGGAATATAAGAGATATAGAAAAATGTACCCATTCGGAACACAAGAATTTCACAGAAACAGCATAATTGAAGTATATTTAATTGTGAATACCGGAGCAATCGAAAATTGTGCATATCATGTCTGTTATCTAATAATCCAATAATCTGCCACCAACAGGGAAGCTGAGATGCATTGCTATGTTCTGGGACATTAGTCATGACCATGACCATGAACTACAGAAAAATGTGCCTATGTTGAGTTTTGTCGGATTCTTCATGTACAGCTTATCCATCAACCTTCATCCATTTAAACACATCGTCTGTTTGATGACCTGTTTCTGAGGGGCCAATTCCACAGATCATACCTTTGTCGCACCCACAAAAGTGGCAATTTCCTCCAAGTGCTCCTGCTGCTCCATTGTGGAACAAGACTGTAGATGTTCCGATGACGAATGAAACCGTTAATCATTTGCAGTTGATTGTTGCCAAGTTTACTGAGTTTAGTTCTCATGTAATGTACCTGAACAGCAGATCTGATATCTCCTAAAAGGAAGCTAGTCAGTTCAAAATCCATCTTCAACCGATGTCTGTCACTCTGTTGTCCTATGAGCAAAAGACATCAAATTTACTAAAATGTATTAATAAAAGGAAAGAATAGGAAGAGCTCCTTCCAAAAAGAACAGAAAGAAAGAAGAACAGACAACATTAACACGCTTAAGTGGCATTTACTAAATATGCCCTGCTACCTTGTACGTCCTTATCTTCTCAGATCAAGCACCAGTACCAACCTTCAATTGAACAGGTATTAGTAATGTCAAACAGAGGAGATCACAAAATTTGACAAAAAGGTTGACTCTGTTTCCTACACAAATTAAACAAAAAACTACTTATCATAGTAGAATTAGTCATATAAAGACTTCGTTTAGTGAATTTCAGCTGTATATTATATTGTTCACGTAAATGCGCACTGCACTGCTACTCTGTATTCAGTTTGAGAATTTATCATCCACAAAACAGATTTTTGTTGTCTTCAGTTGGATGTTACAGTTATGATGCTCATGTAGCCCTTGGTTCCAGACATCACACCACTACTCCAAGTTTTCTATTTTTCAAAGTACAAGCACGGACTGCCCTTATGAGAAAGAAAAAAATTACAAAGCCTGTACTACTAGTTTCACATCCTGATTTTAAACTAGGAGAAGAGTCTGACTGATGTTCAGCTCACGTTACCCGGGAAGAATTGAAATTGTGGTTATCTTAGATGGCATTTACTTTGTCTCTGGAAGAGGATTGGAATGAAAACTTTCATCTCTGAAAATATTCCAACTCAAGAAGATAAGGGAACAGTATCACTAGATCATTTAAAATTGCAGAAGAGCACAGCACATCGCAAGAACATAAAGAGGAGCAAGGAGAGTATTATTCAAGACCGCGCAGAGTGGTTTGTAATCTCAAGAGGAATGAGCGACGCCAAGACGTGCGGCACAGGCCGCCATGCCCGGCGGACAGCCCGAGCTCAAGCAAGCACGCAGCTGCTCGCTGGGATGGGGTGCGCCATCGGCCATCGCTTGCTTCCTGCGGGAGTCAGATGAGTGGAGCTGGTCGATGCTGCGAAGGGTGGGTGGGGACAGGCGTCGCGGGTCCGGCGGGGACTACGGCGGCGGCGCCGGGCCGGAGGAGATGAAGGACCCGGCCATCCAAACCCGGGGGTGAATTTGTAAATATTCGGATCGCGATTAATAATTGCGTTCCAAATCAGGGGGCTATCTGCAGATACCCGGGGGCATTTCGCAAACAAATCGGATCGCGACTATTAATCGCGATCTAAACTAGGAGCTATATAAAACTATCAGGGGGGCTTCCGCAAAAAATCGGATCGATCCAAAGCGGGGGGCATTTTGCAAACCTATTCTGCGCCGGCGAGGTCTCGCCGCCGCCGGCCCCGCCGGTTCCCCCTTCGCGTCCTCCGCTTCTTCCTCCGCCCACGCGAGCGCCCACCGTCGAGCACACGCGCCCGGCTGCTTCCTCCGGCCCCGCGGGAGCTAGCGACGATGAGCAGTCATGCCCCCTCCTGCTCCGCGAGGAAGGCCGACGGCGCCCCCGCGCGCGCGCCGCGGCGTCGAGCGGCCGCCACCCAATCTCCGTTGCTCGGCTGCGCTCCTCATTGGACATCGAAACCAAACGAACAGAAATCCAATCTTTTATGCCCAATCTTCCTGCTCAATTCCTCAACTGCCAGCAAAATCCTCCAATTTCAGAAGACCGGCTCAAGTAAAGATGCAATCTTTTCTTCCATTCCTGCACGGATGTAGCTTCAGCCAAGGCGGCCGTGGTGCCCGAGGCCCAGCTCGTCGTCGCCGGCGAGGCACTCGCCCAGGACCCCCCGCGGCACCCAGCGGCAGCGGGTTCTGCGCGCGGGGAGGAGCGTGAACAGGATGTGGGTGCCGCCGTCGGGCAGGGCGGCGGGTGCGCGGTGGTGTCCGACGAAATGCTGATGGCGAACTGGGGTGCACAGTACAGGCAGCAGCAAAGCGTGCTTGTGAGTCCTCAGAGTTGAGACCTTTGCACACAACTCTGAGGATCCTGTTCATGTCCAAATTCCAAACTTCAAAATTGTTGAAAATGACTTTGATACTAAACTTTAACAGTGTCACATCGGATGTTCGGATGTTAATTAGGAGAACTAAATATGAGCTAATTATAAAACTAATTGCAGAACCCTGTGCTAATTCGCGAGATGAATCTATTAAACCTAATTAATCCATCATTAGCAATGGTTACCGTAGCACCACATTGTCAAATCATGAACTAATTAAGCTTAATAGATTCGTCTCGCGAATTACACTCCATTTGTGTAATTAGTTTTGTAATTAATCTATATTTAATACTCCTAATTAGCATCCAAACATCCGATGTGACGGGTGTTAAACTTTAACACCCAGGAGCTAAACAGGCCTAAAGTTAGAGAACTCGCACTATACCATTCCTACCTCAACTATTTGAAGCACATATACGATTGAAAGTCACTATATCGCTAGAAATTCTGAATGCAGAACCACAATATGTTGGTCAAAGTTGACGGCTATTCTACTACAGTGACAGTGAAATCAGGCGACGATTCTGATAACCATCTTTACAACGAAATCAAACATGGCCTGTCATAAGCTGAAGCTCAACGATAATCCGGCTAGCTGGCTGTACTCTTCTTCTTTATTAATAAAATAGGCACAATTTTATTTAGAAAAAGCTCAACGCTAAATAACCGCGTGTCTTCAAAGCCCAACAAATTGAAGCCTGGCCCATCACGAGTCCAACAGGAGCTCGTGACTGACAGTGCCTCATTAGGATGTCAAAATTTAGCAGGAAGGTTAATGAAGTTCAATTCATAGTAGCAATTGAGAACTACCACTAACTCGGGTTCTATTAGTAGTATACATGTAATTCCTCTATTCTGGAATACAATTATTTTAGGATGAGATATGTCAAATTTTAGTAGGAAATAAAGTCTTATCTCAATTAATGGAAAGCAATTAAGGACTACCACTAAATCACACCACTATATATATGCCTTGACCCTTACAATGCTGAATATTCCTTGCAGGTCGATCAGAACAGATCTCAGGCTTAGATAAAATTAAAAAAAAAATGGCTGCAGCGATCTTGCGCAAGATCCTTGTCGCTGCCACTCTTGTTTCTCTGCTCTTCTTCATGGGTATGCATTGTTTCTTAACTATATTCGTTGAAAATGTCATTTAGAGTTTATTTTTTAAAAATAATGGAGTTAACAGGACGATCTTGTGAGCGCTCATGCAGTTGCAGTTGCAGTCGCAGGAGCAGAAGCGGTTCCATCGGACCTCACTCCTCCATTCGAGTCAGACTACTTCATATGCCAGACGCTCCGGAGCAACCTCGTGAAGCCCAACTGCCCCACCTGGTGCCATAGCATGGGCTTCCAGACAGGCCATGTCCACACCGGCGACTGCTGCTGCACCAACGGACGGTGATGGATGAGATGAACTCCATCCCATTCTCATCCTAGCTAGCTAGAGTGCCGGGGAAAAATGAACAGACATTCTCATAATGAGAGCATGGTGCAATAATTTTGTTCGAAATAAGAAATCCTATAATTGATAAGATAAGAAGAACACAAAAGGCTATCAATGTAAGAAAAAAGATCTATGTGATCGTGTTTAAACCAAAAAAAAAAAAACTCAAACCCTATACTACAAGGACAATGAGAGGCCAACTTTTTTCTTTTGAAAGCAATGAGAGGTCAACCTCAACACCATAAGAAGATCATATACTTTACTTGCAAACCACATGAGTAGAACACGATGAAATCTTTAGAGACTCCTCCCATGCATGTCCCTTTGGTCCTCTTCTTGGATCAAGAAAATCCATGGCAAACATCCCCAGCCACCCAAGCAAAAAGCTCACTCGACCCAACCCTCCCCTCCCTCCAACCGGTGGCGAGCGAGGAAGACACACGCAGGGCCACACGTGCGGCCGCCGCATCCTCGGGAGGGAGGGAGGGAGGGAGGCGATAAGCCCCGGCGCATCGCGGCCGTCCGTTTCGAATTCACGCTTCCCAACGGTCGCGCCACCCGCTCCGCCGCCCACCCACCCGCGCGCCACTGACCTCTCGGCCTCCCGCCGCCCGGGCCCACGCGTCGGTGGCGGCGGCCGGCGGAGCTATTTAGCTCCGGGAGCCTAGGCTTCGTGGGGGACCCATCCTGACGCGAACCCTAGTGCGGGACACGTCACGCGCCGGCGGGGGGGCAGGGCAGGGCAGCATGGGCAGGAGCCATAAGAAGGGCAAGCGCGGCGCCGCCGCCGACGCCGAGACCATGGCTTCCGCGGAGGAGGAGCAGCAGCAGGATCTGCTGCCGGTTCCCGCGGAGGCGGCGGCGGCGGCCAACGGGGACGAGGCTCCGGCCGGGGAGTCGGCAGCGGCGGGGCGGGACTCGTCGCCGGAGCGGGACGGCGGGGAGGCGGAGCGGCTGCAGCACCTCAACCGAATGCTCGCCGTCAGGGCCAAGGAGGAGCATAGGCGGGCGGCGGCGCTCGAGGCGCAGCTCGGTGAGGTCTCCGAGGACGCCGACGCGCTCGCCGCAGCGGAGCGCGGGGTGCTCCTGGCGGCGCTGGCGGCCCCGCTCCGCACCGCGGAGGAGGAGCGCGCGGCGCTTGGGGCGCGCCTCGCGGCGGCGCGGGAGGCGCTCGGGCGCGCGGAGGAGGAGGCGGCGCGCGAGGCGGCGGCGGGGGCCGAGGCCGCCGCGCGGCTCGAGGCTGCCGCCGCCGAGAACCGGTCGCTCTCGGAGCGGATTGACGCCAAGGGTGCCGAGGCGGCGGCGGCGGCCGAGAAAGTCGCCGGATTGGAGGCTTTGGTCGCCGGATTGGAGGCGAAGAGCTCGGAGCTGCGAGCGGAGATGGCCGAATTGGAGAAGCAATTGGAGGTGGCGAGGGCGGCGGCGAGTGCCGTCCAGTCTCAGAAGGCGGAGGTGGAATCAAGCTTCAACGAGTTGAAGAGGGACGCAGAGAGGGAAAAGCAGGAGATGGAGGGGAAGCTTCAGGAGAAGCTGAAGGAATTGGAGACCCTGCAATCGCAAAAGGTGGAGTTGGAGGCAAAGGTCAGTTCTTTGGAGGCTGAGCTCTTGGCGGCTGCTGCTAGGAAAGGTGAATTGGAGGTGGAGGTGGAGGAAATGGAGATAGAGAAGGCCACTGCAAACAAGGAGGTGGAGATGCTCCGAGCCAAGGTTGTGGAGGTGGATAAGAAGCACAGCGCTGTGGTCACTGAAGTGTCTAGGCTCCAGAGTGAGATTGACACAGTGGAGAAGGCGAATAAGGCTGCTGCTGCGGAACATGATGCTGAGAGGAAAAGGATGGAGGCTGAATTGGAGGCACTGAAAGGGAAGGTTGACCAGATTCAGGCTGAGAAGGATGCTTCGTTGAGCATGGTTCATGATAAAGATGCTAAGGTGGGGAACTTGAGGGATGAATTGGAGAAACTCCACGGTTCCATGGCTGATCTCCGTGCCCTCTGCGATGATCTTGAGGGGAAGAATTCCTTCCTGGAAGGTGAGAGGGATTTAGTTCTGAAAGCACTTGAGCAGCAGAAAGCTGAAGCAGAGAAACTTAGGTTGACTATTGGGGAGCTTGAGGTCTGTAATGGCAAGAAGGATCTTGAGATTGGGACACTGAAGGAAGAAGTTGAGGGCAAGGAGTTCCAAACTGATGACTTGAACCGAAAGCTTGAGGAGCTGCAGCTTGCAGTTGCTGAGGCAGAGCACAGTGGGAAGAATGAGGTCTGGACATGGCTGTGCCCAGCTACCTCGACAGTGATAGCAGCTGCTTCCTTTATCTACGCCGCCCGTAGTCGGTGAACAGCTAGCTCTTTTACTCGCTTTTTGTTCACTTGCTCGAGTATGTATTACTCGGAATAACCATACTCGCTTTTTGTTCACTTGCTCTGAGTATGTATTACTCGGAATAATCAGACTTCCTACTTATGATACTTGGTATATGATGACACTGCTCCTTACTATGAAATAAATTTATTTATGGACAATTTTGTTTGCATCTGTTGCTCATTGGTCAATTTTGGCACTTGGGTTAGAGCATCTTGGATGGATACAAGAATTTGTCATTGGGGGCTTATGATAAGAGTCAAGAATCTGATGTCATATTGTTAGTAGTTCTTAAACGATTTATCAGGATAGTTAGAAGAAGACACTAATTCTGTAACATGCATTGTAGGCTTAGCGTCAAGCCTGCTGGCTGTTGCATTGGTCCTTGTTGGTTTGGTCAAACTGTGGTTTCTGTCCTGTCCCACACTAAACAGACAAAGTTAGAACTTTTTTTAGCCAGATAGAGGCCTTTTTCAAACCATGCAAGAACAATAAAGCCTTAGTCCCAAGCAAAGGTTTGAGGCTAGAGATAAAATCCAACATAAGCCACATGAAAAAAATACAATAATAATATAAAAACTAGCAATGCATTACTGGTACTAATTGTAGAACACTTGTGTTTTCTTAAAATACAACAATTTTTATTTTTCACACTGCTTTTGCATAGGGTTAAGCTCTAGTTAGTAAATGTTTCAGCCCGCCAATAGTTTTAGCACAATCCAAGTCACTCAGTTTTTCATGAGTTTTCTGGTTTTTGTCCTTGTCAGGCTGCTGTAGTACAACTGTTAATATGATATGATATTTGACTGCCTTCATACCATCGTATCAGTATCTACAAGACTACAACTGTTAATATGATATTTGATATCTGGAACTGCTGCTACCGTGAATTTCGGATGCATTGCACAGATTAGAACTGTCAGTATCTTATCTTGAAGTTAGCTTGCTCTGTTTTTTATTTGTCATCTGATCATTGGAAAGACAATAACCGTACTGCATCTGTGAAGTCAAAGGCACGAGTAAAGAAATGCTATGCATGTACACCATTTCCTGAAATTTTGTGTAACCTTTTATTCAGCTATAGACAATAATCTGATAGTTTTTCTCAGATTTTATATACAAACCTCAGATTTTGTAAATAAAGAAGACATCTTCTTAGAAAATAGAATTAAGCCATATACATGTTACTGGGCTAACAAAAACCCTACTTCCTGGCTTCAGTACCTTGTCAAAATTTTCAGTCATTTTGTTTGATCGTCCTCGTACGGCAGAACAACTCAATCCTGTCGCAGGCTTCCAGTATTAAACTAACAGGCGCTCCAAAAAATATCCTAACCCAGTTCTTCAACCCAATGACAGATCCTGAAAAATAAGAAAGAAAAAGAGATATACTCTGTCATTTCAGATCAATTTAATGTAGATTGAGCATGCCAGCATGAAGAAACTTGTAGAATATCAAGCTAACCAATTACAAATGTTCAGCTTTAAGTACCCAGACCATAGCACTTTGACATAGGTTAGATAAACAATATTACAACAAATTTAGTGAATTATACCAGGCAGAACCAGGACACATTCTTCTTTGATCAATTCACGAGCAAAATCCATGTCATCAGCAACACCGTGTAAAATTGAAGTGTTGATTTCAACCTGCAGGATTTTGTGAACAACAATACTGTATATTAGGAAGTAGCAAACTACTGAATACTGAATCTGGTGTATCTCTGACTCTGACTAACCATCATAAACATTGAGCCCTCAGGCTTTGAGTAGCACTGCAGGGCTTCAATCTGGTTCACTCTTCTGTACAGAGTGTCAGCTGCAGACTCAAGCAGGTGAACAACATTCTGATGGAACTCATGGTGTTCATTTGAAAGAATCTCAGGAACTGCTGCCTATTTGTCAACAAATTTCACCTGAATTAGTATGTATGTATTCACTGATTTACATGTTGAGTCATTTTTATGAATTGTTTCCTGACCTGAACTATGGAGGCAGGGCCAGAAGTCACATTCAGCAGCATCTCGGTTGCTGTTCTGACCTTTGGAAGATCAAAATTATAAATCTACATATGAATGCACATATGGAGAAATTTGAAAACATGGTAAGAGTCAAGTGCCTTACATGCTTGAGTGCACCATTAGGGTCACAGAATGCCAACCAACCAAGACGCCATCCTGGAAGCATGAATCTCTTTGACAGAGCTCCAATGCTGATAACAGGGGCAATGTGTGCGAAGGAGGCCATTGGGACAAATTTGCTGCCACCAAAGACCATATGTGCATATACCTCATCTGCTATGACTGGGATCCCCAAGTCTCTTGCAGTTTCAGTAATCTGCAGAATTCAGTGATATGATGTCAATTGTACAGTTTGGAAGCATGGACATGAAGATCATATGAACCTGCAAGGGGTACATTTGTTCCTGGTATATCATAGCAAGTAGATTCTTTTTTCATATGTTCTTAAGTGAAAAGGTTTTTCTTTATCAGATAAGTGAAATGGATTACTCATGATGAAACTGCCAATGAACATTGCAGTTAAATGATTACCTGGAGAAGGTGGTGTGCAGAGTACACGGCGCCGCAAGGATTGTTCGGGTTGATGACGACAATGGCTGCCGTGGAGCCGTCAGCCAGTGCGCGCACCATGGCGAGGTCGGCCTCCCACCCACGCCGCGGCAGCAGGTCGTAGAACCGAGGCTTGGCACCTGCGATCTCGCAGGCGGCCTCATACGGCGCGAAGCCTGGCCGCGGCAGGAGGATGTTGGCCCCGGGAGCCCCGCCGAGCACCGTGGCGATCGCGGTGATGGCGCCCGTGCCCCCCACCGTCATGAACACGTCGGAGTCGCGGGTGCGGTGGTGCGCACCGGCGGACAGGTGCTCAGCCACCGCGCTGTTGTTGGTTCAGCAGGCACACATTTTAACTTCAAGCACTATCAGAGATGGCGGGCACCAAGCTGCTTGGTGCTGTTGCCAAGAACAAAAATCCTTCAAACCATGCATATGCATAATTTAACATCATTTCTCTCCTTCAAAGCGTGTAAAATTTGTGGTAATTGTACGAAATCTACATCACCTTTGCAAAATTGATGTTCAGTTATCTGCGCATTTTGCATCCTAAAAATTGGCTGTATGGGCATGAATATGACTCTGAATCTGAAAGGGAGCTACAGGAAACAAAACAGTGCTCAGAAAAGCCTGTGGTCATTTCACAGGCACGTGTTGCCTCATTTGTAAAAAACGTGGCTGCAAAGCTGCCACTGCACGACTGGCTTACAATCTGCTGGCACTGGACTCAGGCGAACTGTGTTCGGTGGACACTCTGGACACCGTTTCTCGTGAGAAAAGGATGCTGAGAGTGTCCACGTGGCGCCGAGCCTGGATGCCACGTGGGCAAGACCGGTTCATCAAATGGGAAAAAAACTCGTGTGATGGAGGAGAGTGTGTACTGGAGCCATGCTGCTGTGTCTCAGATGGCGCCAAATTTTGCTTTCTTTAGCTTTCGTGGTCCTCAATTGTCCTTTGGCGAGTTGTCATATAGCCGCCTTATCATTGTCTTTGTTACAGTAGGATTATTGCGTAGTACTGGAGCATTGCTTTGTCAGTTTATACCACTTCATCAGATAAGAGCAAACCAGCTCGTTCGGCTGGCTACTGCTGCTCGGCTCTCTGCCGCAGCAGCTGCAGCACGCAACAGCTCTCTGCCGCAGCAGCCAGCCAGCCGAACGAGCGCATCATCATCACGGTGTACGAAGGATATGATGGAGCCATATGTGATGTGAGCGTGTGTAGGTTCGTTGAAAGTTTCAGTTAAACCGATGGTTTTGTCAGATGCATGGTTTTAACCTCTCGTTTTTATTCTCACTTATTGCCTCTATCTCAATTGTACATCATAGGTAATCATTACATTACTGCTAGTGACGCAATCACCCTTCCAAATTATGGGTCGTTTTAGATTTTTTATAGTGTATATCTAGATGCATAATAATATCTATGAATCTAGAAAAGTTAAAACGACCTATAATTTAGAACGGATGGAGTATATTCTAAGACTGAACCAGCTCCGTGTTGACTTTTCCTTGCAGGAGAGAATGGCCTATATATGTATCTATCTACTATCTAGGGTCACTTTATGAAGCCTGCTAGCCTATGTTATACTGCATAAGACGTTATCTATTCATGAATCATGATAACTACCAATTTTAATTCGCCATGCAAGTTTTTTGTTCACTTGCCATATTACCAATTCTATTAAAAAAAACATCCAAATATCATGATTTTATACTTCTTGGACCAGTGAGCTAGCCTTATCATCAATTCAGCAATTTTCTTCACATGAACCCAGCTTCTTGTTGACTTTTTTTACAAAAGAGAGTGACCTAATATATATAAGTATCTATATATACCTAGGTTCACTTTTATAAAAAGCCTGCTAATAACTTATGTTATAACTATATAAGAATTTATCTACTCATGATCTCTTTTGAAATGATTTATCTACTCATGATAAAAAAATATCATTATTAATTCATCATGCCAGTGTTTGGTCACGTGCTGCATTATTGTATTCCAATTCTGTTCATAAAAAAAAGAATCCAAATATTTCTTGGACTAGTGAACCTTATCACCAGTAGTTCAGCAATTTCTTCACACCCCAACATCAAAACCAAAAGAAAAATTTAAACAATGCATGCAGATTGAATGCTCGATCGATTACTCGAAGCACGAACAGCTAGCACAGCGAGGCGCACGTGTACTCACCGGCGGGCGGCGGGGAAGCCGTAGGACGGCGCGTAGCAGTCGAATGCCCGGGACCTGGCGGCGCCGGCGACGGCCTCGGCGGCGAACTCGCCGCCGCGGCGGAAGCACTCGTGCGACGACGCGTCGCCGACGCCGAGCGAGATGAGGCTCCTGCCCTCGCCGGCGCTCGCCAGCAGCTCGCCCACCACGCCCCTGATGGACGCCTTGTGCTCCGCCAGCGCCGGGTGGCACCTCACCGCCGCCGCCGCCGCCGCCGCCTTGCCAACGCCAACGCCGCCGTTGGCGACGGCCTTGCAGGTCTTCTCCTCCGCCCGTGCTGCCGCCTGACGACGAACGAACAAGAAGGTAACATGCCGGTGCTGTTCACTGCTACCCATGGTTGGTAAGTAAATGTGATTTCCATTTGCAGGTTGGTGCCGTACCTGAGCAGTGGGAGCCATGGGAGAGAGGAGAGAGAGGAGGGAGGAGGGAGGGGAGATGAGATCTTGGAAGGAAGAACAGGTGCGTCCAAGTCACGGATTTCTAGAGCTTGGCTGAAAGCTGAAGCTGAACAGTGTGGGGGCGCGCGTATTTGTAGCCGTTGTGTGGTGCAGAAACTCGCAACCTCAGCCTTTTGTCTGCTAGCTTCGTCAGACTTTTCACAGCAGCCAGGAGATGAGATCTGTGCTGTGTGCCAAGGTATGGATGGAAAGGCAAACAGGAGCACGCATGTCGTGTCAGCAGATAGAGCTCACAAAAACTTGCGGGACTGTGCAACTCCGGTTGTCGTCTTTTTCTACGTGCAACTATTGGGATGCTTGCGGTATAGTTTAGACAACTTCTTCTAGGAAAACATATTCAAACAAGTTTCATGAATTTTTTTTATAAAAGTTATCTGAAAAACTTCTTCGAACAAGTTTATATATGTTTTCTAGAAACATTTCCTACGTTAAAAATGTTTCTAGAGAATGATTTCGCTATAATTGGGCTTCATATGTCCAACAATAAACATGTCCATCCTCATCTTGATTTAGGTCAGTCTTAGGAGTTTCATGGATATTAAATTTCATACCACATCACGAGTATTGAATTTCATATCACATCGTGAAGAATTTCATCGGCATTAAATTTTACAAGAAGAGAGGAGTTCCCCGCAAGACGTTGCATGCGTTGGCAGATCCCAAGGCCCAACAACCACGAAACGCAAGTGGTCACGATCGATATCCATGCGTACAGGGGCAGAGTAGCAGGTACGTTTTGAACAATGTTTGTTGTTATTAGCCGTATCGGGATAGAATAAGTACGCTACAGAAATACAACATGCCTGTATTCATTCAAAAACTTTCTTTTCCTGGACGTATCTGCATGCAATCCTGAGGATTCCCTGCGCTTGCACTGCGCGGCTCACGCCATGCAATCCTGAGGATTCCTCGGGCCGCCTCCATATGCGTCGTATGTGATTAGAGAACCAAAGAACGGATTGATCTTATAGCGACGACACACCTAATTTGTCTATTTAGCGGATGTTGTTGATGACTACCATCAAAACTTGACAAAAGGATCTCAACGACTACTTTAGGCTGACGCGCCAACCGTTGGATTTTTTTAAGTCAAGATTCTCCTGCATTATTTCTAGAAAAGGAAACAAAGCAACATAGTTCATGTTACATGTTTTACATGTCTTGAAGCGTATTCGGGGCGCGCCCGCCTATTTCGACATTGAGATCAAGGTCATGTAACACCATACTACACACCTCGTGATGAAGCTTGTAGGATCATCAGAATTTTCAGCTCCTCTCTTGGTGATTGGCACCTCTGCATCCCCCCCATCCAATACCTCCAAACCTGACAGCTCCAGCGATGGGGTCCATGCTTATCATTCATAATATGTTAAATAATAATATGAAACCATATCCATGCTTATCATTCACAATATGAAACCATATCCATGCTTATCATTCATAATATGTTAAATATCAAGAGCTCCAAGGAGATCTTTATACCAACACATCAATATTTGAATTAGATATTCCATATCGTCCCAGCATAAACTCATTTATTACAATTTAAATTTTGTGCCAACCAGAACCATTATAAATGTACATGAACATTTTTTCTAATTACACCACAAATCTGAACGAATAGAACGACATCACAATAGGATCATAGATTGATCAAGAGATGGCAGTGAACTTCTCTTTTGTTCACGGCAAGATCCTTATCACTGTCATAGCCATCGTTGCTCTGCTTTTCTGTTCTGGTATGTTACTAGTCTCGGTCGCCATACATGCTTTATCGTTTCAAGTTTTTTTCCCCCTACAACAATGGTTGCCTAACAGTGGCACACCAAGGATATTTTCTACCAAAGTGATTTTCTAGTGCCAGAAAGAAATTCGATTGAACTAGTCTTGTAAGTCACCAGTTCAATTTCTGTTTTGCTGGATAGATTTTATTCCTGTGCCTGCAGTTGCAGGGGATAAAAAATATGGTCAGTGCTTCTCCATGCCTGAATGCAACAACTACGGCAAGACGCAAAGATCCTCTCTTAGTAACACTGTAAAGTTAACTCAAGTTGGGTATAAAGCCAAGATGTCACTAGTAAGTGGGCCTGTGCCCTATATGTCATTCTAACATTGGATGCTATTTCCACAGTTGTGAGGTTTGTGCATCCCATGAAAAAATGTGAGGTTGTAATGGAACTAACAGTGTTACTAAGCAAAAAAAATCCCTTCTAACATGGAACTATTAATATTCCCCTGATGGAATGTGAGGCTGTGCATCGCATGGAAACCCAAGAAAAAAAGGATTCTTTATGAAATCAAGAGCGAAATTAAGATCTGATGAAAATTCCCTTCTAATAAGTTGATTTCTGATCACAATTAAGATCCGAAGTGTGGAAAAATTGGCAACCCAATCAACCAATGAGAAAAAAAGTCATGAGTAGAGCTTTCGTGCGTGGGTACAAAATCTACATCACCTTTGCAAAATTGATGTTCAGTTGTCTGCGCATTTTGCATCCTAAAAATTGGCTGTATGGGCATGAATATGACTCTGAATCTGAAAGGGAGCTACAGGAAACAAAACAGTGCTTATTACAATTTAAATTCCATATCGTCCCATCATAAACTCATTTATTACAATTTAAATTTTGTGCCAACCAGAACCATTATAAATGTACATGAACATTTTTTCTAATTACACCACAAATCTGAACGGATAGAACGACATCACAATAGGATCATAGATTGATCAAGAGATGGCAGTGAACTTCTCTTTTGTTCACGGCAAGATCCTTATCACTGTCATAGCCATCGTTGCTCTGCTTTTCTGTTCTGGTATGTTACTAGTCTCGGTCGCCATACATGCTTTATCGTTTCAAGTTTTTTCCCCCCTACAACAATGGTTGCCTAACAGTGGCACACCAAGGATATTTTCTACCAAAGTGATTTTCTAGTGCCAGAAAGAAATTCGATTGAACTAGTCTTGTAAGTCACCAGTTCAATTTCTGTTTTGCTGGATAGATTTTATTCCTGTGCCTGCAGTTGCAGGGGATAAAAAATATGGTCAGTGCTTCTCCATGCCTGAATGCAACAACTACGGCAAGACGCAAAGATCCTCTCTTAGTAACACTGTAAAGTTAACTCAAGTTGGGTATAAAGCCAAGATGTCACTAGTAAGTGGGCCTGTGCCCTATATGTCATTCTAACATTGGATGCTATTTCCACAGTTGTGAGGTTTGTGCATCCCATGAAAAAATGTGAGGTTGTAATGGAACTAACAGTGTTACTAAGCAAAAAAAATCCCTTCTAACATGGAACTATTAATATTCCCCTGACGGAATGTGAGGCTGTGCATCGCATGGAAACCCAAGAAAAAAAGGATTCTTTATGAAATCAAGAGCGAAATTAAGATCTGATGAAAATTCCCTTCTAATAAGTTGATTTCTGATCACAATTAAGATCCGAAGTGCGGAAAAATTGGCAACCCAATCAACCAATGAGAAAAAAAGTCATGAGTAGAGCTTTCGTGCGTGGGTACAAAATCTACATCACCTTTGCAAAATTGATGTTCAGTTGTCTGCGCATTTCGCATCCTAAAAATTGGCTGTATGGGCATGAATATGACTCTGAATCTGAAAGGGAGCTACAGGAAACAAAATAGTGCTTATTACAATTTAAATTCCATATCGTCCCAGCATAAACTCATTTATTACAATTTAAATTTTGTGCCAACCAGAACCATTATAAATGTACATGAACATTTTTTCTAATTACACCACAAATCTGAACGGATAGAACGACATCACAATAGGATCATAGATTGATCAAGAGATGGCAGTGAACTTCTCTTTTGTTCACGGCAAGATCCTTATCACTGTCATAGCCATCGTTGCTCTGCTTTTCTGTTCTGGTATGTTACTAGTCTCGGTCGCCATACATGCTTTATCGTTTCAAGTTTTTTTCCCCCTACAACAATGGTTGCCTAACAGTGGCACACCAAGGATATTTTCTACCAAAGTGATTTTCTAGTGCCAGAAAGAAATTCGATTGAACTAGTCTTGTAAGTCACCAGTTCAATTTCTGTTTTGCTGGATAGATTTTATTCCTGTGCCTGCAGTTGCAGGGGATAAAAAATATGGTCAGTGCTTCTCCATGCCTGAATGCAACAACTACGGCAAGACGCAAAGATCCTCTCTTAGTAACACTGTAAAGTTAACTCAAGTTGGGTATAAAGCCAAGATGCCACTAGTAAGTGGGCCTGTGCCCTATATGTCATTCTAACATTGGATGCTATTTCCACAGTTGTGAGGTTTGTGCATCCCATGAAAAAATGTGAGGTTGTAATGGAACTAACAGTGTTACTAAGCAAAAAAAATCCCTTCTAACATGGAACTATTAATATTCCCCTGACGGAATGTGAGGCTGTGCATCGCATGGAAACCCAAGAAAAAAAGGATTCTTTATGAAATCAAGAGCGAAATTAAGATCTGATGAAAATTCCCTTCTAATAAGTTGATTTCTGATCACAATTAAGATCCGAAGTGCGGAAAAATTGGCAACCCAATCAACCAATGAGAAAAAAAGTCATGAGTAGAGCTTTCGTGCGTGGGTACAAAATCTACATCACCTTTGCAAAATTGATGTTCAGTTGTCTGCGCATTTTGCATCCTAAAAATTGGCTGTATGGGCATGAATATGACTCTGAATCTGAAAGGGAGCTACAGGAAACAAAACAGTGCTTATTACAATTTAAATTCCATATCGTCCCAGCATAAACTCATTTATTACAATTTAAATTTTGTGCCAACCAGAACCATTATAAATGTACATGAACATTTTTTCTAATTACACCACAAATCTGAACGGATAGAACGACATCACAATAGGATCATAGATTGATCAAGAGATGGCAGTGAACTTCTCTTTTGTTCACGGCAAGATCCTTATCACTGTCATAGCCATCGTTGCTCTGCTTTTCTGTTCTGGTATGTTACTAGTCTCGGTCGCCATACATGCTTTATCGTTTCAAGTTTTTTTTCCCCTACAACAATAGTTGCCTAACAGTGGCACACCAAGGATATTTTCTACCAAAGTGATTTTCTAGTGCCAGAAAGAAATTCGATTGAACTAGCCTTGTAAGTCACCAGTTCAATTTCTGTTTTGCTGGATAGATTTTATTCCTGTGCCTGCAGTTGCAGGGGATAAAAAATATGGTCAGTGCTTCTCCATGGGTGGTTTGTTATTGATTGCATCCTTCTGTCGGCTTTCTTAATATCATTGAGTGTCAAAAGAAAAAAGATGTCACGGTGTTATCGGAGTCCTCGGTTTTCTGAAAATCAGTTCCCCTGTACCTTATTTACAAGATCAGTTCAATGAGTTCTTGAGTGCGATTGGCAACGACCCAGTAGCAAAAATGCTATTATGCCCCTGGCTTTTTTCTTTTTTCTTTTGGTTTCTACCGGCTGCCATCAGGGGAAAAAAAACGGTGAGACTCTGTTCGGTCTCTGTCCTTACAGAAGTATTTTTTTTTTCTCCAACATGTTTTTTATCATTAGGGCTCACAACTCAGTGGTAGAAGGGCGAATGGGAAAACAGACATGAATAATGCAACGGAGACATACTTGATTACCTATCCTTAGAGAATTGTTGCCAAAAAAAAAGAAGCTTTAGCTGCTGATTCATGTCAAGCATATCTCCTACATCTAAAGCCATAAATGCAGTGCGTTATGAAGATCTAGTTGGAAAATCTAGTAAATAAATGAGGATATATCTTTAAAGATATTTACTCTTTTCAATTAATTTATTTAGTTGTTCTGTCACGTGTCTTAATATACGGTTATATATAGTGGTACAAGTAAAGGCTCCAGTCGAACTATTTCTAGTTGATTACTCCACACTTCTAAGCAGAGCAGAATCAGGGTCATCAGAGATGGCAACAAGTGGTTCAGTTGTTCCATACAAGATCCGCCTTCTCATTGCTGTAATCGTTGTCACCCACCTTTCCTCCACCGGTATGTCCCTCTTTCCCTCTGATGTAATTTGGAAATGGACTGGACTAATATATGTACATTTTTCAATAGATGACCTGTTCCATGAGTCGATACACTACAAGAAATGTGTTGCTCTATGACGAAAATTTTACGACATATTTGTTCTCGTCACAGATCTATGATGTTTCTGGCTGAAAATATCATAAAGTTTCACATCCAAACAAATTTAGTGACAAAGTTACGGAACATCATAAAAGTTGCCATTGTAGTCAAAAAGAAATCGTCACTAGTTGTTATAGTTTTGTGATGATATAAGCTTCGCGAAAACGTCATAAACCAACCAGGGTCCCACATGTAAGTTTAAGCTGATAAATAGGGTGGTAAAATAAAAAGTAAGACGTGCTCCTCCCGTGGGTCGAACCTGTTACCGATCGAATGGGAAGTCTTTACCGCGATCGGGTCCCACATGTAAGTTTGAGGTAAGTCTTTACCGATCGAATGGCCGGCACTATGCTTCGCTAGCTTCGCAAAGACTTTCGCTGCGCAGATTTGCAACGGCTTGTGGCGGGAATGGCGCATCCTAGCGGCGACGGGAGGATGAGGAGTCACGATGAGGTCAGTCCCCTGGTTTGAGCCGCTACTTTCCCCTATTGTCCTAGGGACTAGGGTGCCCGATCTTCTGTCAGATGAGGATAACTCTCGATTTGGTGGAGTAGCAACACACTCGATCCTATTTCTGATAAGCAAGATCAGGACTCCCCAATTGAAACACCACTTCTCCTTTTGTTATCAACCGTGCGTAGCCCAATTATCCTCGCCACGAAGCCTAATCCTTGCCTGTGAATCGAAGAACACAAGCAAGAATAAGTTAGATTCAATCTAAATATTGCTAATAATATGAAGCACATGAGTTAGGGTCTCACAAACCGATAAACGGTGAAACTGTTCAAAGACAGATTGATCTAAACAAAACATGGGTGTCTAGGGAAGTGGCTACTGGGTTTTATACATTCAAGAGGTAGAGGCCAAGGGGAGGACGACCTAGGGAATCCTTGGGGCGTTCTCCTCCTGGTTGGGGTGCACACCAACTTGGGCCTAAGTCCCAAGCAAACTTACAAAGCTTGAGGCTCGACAAAAGGTGATGCGGCATGCTGGCAGATTCTATATGTCCACTTGTTTTGATGATTCCTGTTGACTCATATGGAATTTTGAGATGAGATTAGTGCCATTGGAAAGTGTATCTTCTCAGCTTTCCATGCATATATAGAACATTCAAAACAAACTCCGTATGTTAATTCTAAGGCAGGTTGCTCCTGGACTCTGAGGTAGACTCAAACTTGATATAGTTTGAACCTCCAACTTGGCTTGGAAGTCCTTGCTGGTCCTCTCCGCCTCCATGCCTCTCTTCAAGTACTTCCTTATCCTCCCTATGATTTCTAATTATCATAATATCTTTAGGTAGCAATCTATTCTCAAAATAACTAAAAAAAGATTACATAGGAAGGAGTTCACCTTATCATCCATGACTCTCTCCAAATATTTCTTTGTCTTGTGTGTATCCATAGCATGTCATTATCATTCTCCCCTTCTTAAAGCAAACCGTCATTGGTTTGACTGTAGTTGTAGAAGATGTCATGGATAATAACCAACAATGTTCCCCTTCTTGGAATTATATCTATTTCTTTAAAACAAAACTAAAAGAACCTGATATTATAGCATTAGTGTTATTGCATATCCCGCCTTGATTATATTGTTGCACAGTCGAAGGAGATTTCAGTTTTGAACAAATATTAACTCGGTGTACCATATATTCTCCTTTACAATTATACTTGCCAATAAAGTGATATATATGAGTAGACATGTCAATTCAAAATATGCAAAAAGTCTCTCCTCCAAATAATTTAAATTACACAGAATATCAAATTCAATATAACCCAAAGTATTTAAAGAAGACAACAATTTCAGCTCATCATGTGCACTAGTTATGAGGACAAAAAATTTATTTATAGCACAAGTATTTGGATCGAAAGTAGAAGTGTTGTGCTCATTCTCTAGTTGTGACATAGGAATAAAAGAATCACTATCACACAACTCTTCTTTATCATAAGGAACAACAAGCAAATCATCTTGTGACAAGGATAAAGCAAGTAAAGGTTCCGCTAACAGTTGCTCTATATTAGCATGATTGGTGGAAAAATTCAGCATATCAAGACAATTCTCACCTTCCGTGAGTGTAGCACTATGTGCATTACCTTTGCTCTTATGTGCAGCATAGTCGAAGGTGCATCATGACATGAAGATCCTGAATGTTCACATGAGGTGATGTCGTCATGCTCTTCCTCATCCTTGTGTGGTTGAATGTCCTGCAAAAGGTTAGAGACCACAGGAGGTATAACAATAGATTGATCAGTAGAAAATACATCATGATACCTTAGTGTGTCGTCAAAGCCCAAGGCAAAGTCCTTCATGATCATCATCGTCATTGACTTTGTCACCCAAAACAACACCCTCATCAATGTTCTCCTCGACATCAGAAGCATTAATATAGCCGCCATCCTCTGAAACAATGTATGCTCGTGGTTCTGGTGCAAACGTTGTGAACGTGACCTACATGGTGGCAACGGCAGCACCATATTGCAGAAGTGTGTCCCATGGCGGCGGAAAATGCACTCTTTGCCAGTACTTGCAAAGAAACTTCTTTACTAGAGACCTGAAGTCATCATGGTTGTGTCGACATTGCAGACGCGGGGGGTGGGGGTGGAGGATCTTGTAAAAGCTGCAGCACACCCTTTTGCAATTGCTTACATGAGCTGGTCTAGGAACAGGTATTCTCCCCGTAATGTTGTATGCTTGGAGTTAGCTCTAATCATGTGCTTGGATGACCCTTGCTAATATAGATAGATGCTACTAGGACCTTTTGTATGCTTTGCTCCTGCTAACCTTAGATTTATTCTTTATTCTTAAGATTGACTTGTGTGTGCGCGTCACATTACCCTCTAATATTTAACATGGCTTACTCCTGTTTGAACTTTGGTCTATTATTTAAGCTTATGATCCTAGATATGTATCCGATAAATCCTTTTACACCAATGCCATCCTTTAGGAAAATATAAATAACAATACCCTAAATACTCTCCGGGTAAAATGCTACAACGGTATATCCGTGCACTTGTGGATTTATTCATAACGTTAAGAAATACCAACCACGATTGACGATTGATCTTAAATCTCCTTTTGATCTGCTTCCGGGGAAGCTCAGCACAAGGTGTGCCTTGAGTTATGCTACATGGTGGGCGACTGCAACGGCTGGTGCAAGAGATCGGGCTATCCCAAGAGCGGAATGTGCCGCAAGCCGTCTAAAAAGAAACACCGTTTTCTCTCATCAGGACGGAGAAATAACTCCCCAACTCTTTGTTGATTGCTGCTGCTTTGATTGATGAAATGTTGGTCATGCATGGATGCCTGCATATGAAATAATTAAATAAAAGCTTTTGGGGTGGCTGTTTTTTTATGTATATGCTGTCAAGCAGAAAACAAAAGTACATTAATGAAGATGCGGTGAGAAATCTGGGTGTTCGTCTATTGTCTGGAGATCATCGCATATCAAAATAAAAAATGCTAAACGATATCGACAAGAATCAGTGGGTTTGTATATGTATTCTGTGGATACAAGCAACACACGTCACAGTTATGGGAAGAAATGACCTACTATCTTGGCCATTTTTTGTTGAGAAGGAGGATTGTCCTTCTCTACTCTCCTTGGCAGATTCTCTGCATCATTCAAGTTTCAGCTATATCCTACATGCACAAATACAGTGTGGAACTCCTGGAAGTAATAGAAGTGCCAGCATTTTGGCTTTGGATCTCTCCACTGTCTCTATGTGAAACTGGAGCCGAAGTTGTGTAGGCCTGAATACTGTCTCTCTCCTTTCTTTATTCCTTGCACAACTAGCTCTTTCTGTGAGATCCTTTTCTATATGCGCATGGCCGCAAGTAGAAATACATGTTGAGCATCATGAACAATATAATCTGCTCTTGGAACCTCCATGAATAATGTGTTATCCGTGACTCCCTGAGTTATATCTTCCTCTGTCTGGGACCTTTTATATGCGCATCGCCCCAAGTAGTAATACATGATTGAGCATCATAAACTCATGAAGCTGCTCTGGCAATTTCCATGAGCGATGTGTTATCTGTGATTCCTGCTCTTGCAATTCGAGCTATCACATTAACCTACCTCTGTCTGAGGGAGAAAGGATAATGTGTGGGCTAGCTCATGAAACCATGCTGATGTACTGGAAATGGTTGTTCATTCAACAATTACAGCAGGAGATGAGTAGTGCTACAATACAACAACAACAACTCCTTGAACTTAAAGATGTCTCCTCAAGTCTGCAGTTCACTAGACATATCTTCTGTCCCTCTAAATTGCAAGTACACAATATGTAGCAGACTTTGCCTTCCTTCCATAACTGTTGGCTAAAGTAAAGCCAAAAATATTTCCCTGTAGATACCGAGATGTCCTGACAAGACCAATGTTTGGAGAGTGTTGTATATATATATATAGAGAGAGACCTGTTTCTCTAAAACCGCCCATAGAATAACTAATTTTGTGGCCAGTCCCGCTGCCGTCCAATAATCATGAGCCCGTATCATCCGTCTATCCCCGCATGGCTCTGAGCGTTGCGCAGCTCGGCTTGGCTCTAAGCCCCCGAGGCCCGCTCACCAATTATTACCCAAAAAATGCGATCCACAAATCTCTCCAGTAATCAATCCCGCACGCACTCAAACCACCGCCGCCCTGATTCATTCGCCGAGCAGGAAATGCCATGCTCAATACACCAGAGACGACGACACTAGAAATCTCCCCTCATTGGCGTATCTTCCTGAATTGCTTGTCAAAATCGCGTACAAAACCCTGCTTCCATCCCCATCCCTATTCCCAACTCTGCACAGGAATCCACATCATTCACGTTTGTTTGCAACCATAGATCTCTAGGTGCGGCGGCGGCAGCCCGGCAACGGCATGGCTGCGGCCCCTTCCCTCTTCTCAAGAGCAGCACCCTCCGGCACCGACAACCTCATCTGGAGTGGCTGGGCCTGTCGTGAGATCCTAGCGGTAAGCCATGGAGAGACCCCAATCAGGTCTGAGCACGGGAGGTATTGATTCCACGGAGATCAAACCTGCTTGTCGACGTGGTCAACACAACCTCGACCTCGGCGTGGTGGTGCGGCGGGATGGGTAAAATCTTCTTAGCTTCATTTGATTCCTCAGTTCCGTGCCCCCAACAATTATGACAAATCCCCAATTTTTCTTGCTGCGTGCAGATGAAAAGTTCAGACAGGCATCGTTTTTGTTGGTGAGTCTTCACCATCCCATAGAGATTATTTACTATTTCTCACCATTCTTGAACAGAGAACCGGATTTATTCTTGGAGATCTATTCTGCAAATTGAGCTTGATGTGAGTTGTCGACGATTGGGCGACCCACCCATCCCCATCCAAACCAGTGGAGTAGACCTTGAGGCAAGCATCCGGGAAATTGTGGCTCTCTCGTTCAATCTGGAGGTGATAGCATATGGATTACGATTATTTGTTTTATGCACCTCCATGTTTTTTAGCGTTTTTAATGGTCTGATTAGCCTGGTGCATTTGGCGTAGGTGCTGTAGCCCTATCAACAGAATGACGATAGCATGGATACTTCTGATTGTTTTCTTTAATTTATTCGGATATTCAGATAGCGCACCTTGCATTGCGTCCATGGTTTCATATACATTCATGCACCAGGCTGCATAGATTTATTTGATTCCATTTATTTTAATTACGGCCAGGTACCAGGCTGCATAGATTATAGGCACCAGATTTATTTTTGAATGATTGATCACTCTTATAATCGATTACCAGGCTGCATATGGTACATAATTCGACCTTCATTGGCCCTTCACAGTATTTTGACATGGTATTGTGTGTATTTCACAATTCATCTATCATATTTAAAATTTTGAGGTGGTAAGATCTCAATAAATCATAAGTCAGCTGACTAAAATACAAGGTTATAGTAAATTGCAGACAAGGGGCAAATATTCTAATAAATCAGTTACAAAATTCCTTAACAGATTCTGGTAAGTCATGGTTGTTGGATTTACAAGGTTATTATAAACAGCCATGGATTCTAGTAAATCTCATAAAGGACAGATTCTAGTGAGTTGTTTATAAAATTCTCGTAAAAGATTAACCACATACAAGGGCATAAAAGTCACATAACAATTTACAAAATTCTTGACACTGAAATGTGGTAACTCGCCCTCCTGATGGATCCTCGTAACTGCCTGAACATTTACCATGCGTTAGTTTGCATGCGTTAGTTCAACATGTATTGACAATATAAGAAGGTTCTTGCTGGACTCGGGGCACACAGGCCTTGATCTTTATCTACATGTCTGATTATTTGCATCAAAATAAACATATAACCTACCGTCTATTTATGCGTACTGCCACTCAACTAACTTGTTTCTGACAAACAATTTCCTGCTAGCAAATTTCCTTATAGTTCCAGTCCACTTATTATCAATGGATTAGTGTATTCACATTACACAGAAATAATGCTTATCTCTTATCACTATGTCAGTGGCAAGCCAGAGCTCTGTCTCTAGTAATTTTGTTACCGCAGTCATAATTACCATAATTTGTTTCCTTAGTATCTCCAGTTCTCAGCTGTCATATTATAAATTTGGACATAACTGTGGCTCTTTCCAGCATGCCTGTTTTTAATTCAATATGTACAGTTCCAGCTTTTCAGGCTTGCTAAATGATCATATTATTTGATCTGTTCTTATTTTTAAATGACTACAGGTGATGATGCCTCGTGGGAATCTCTGGGTAGCATCTGTGCCCTTACTTTAGATAGCAGCCTACTCAGCACTGATTGATAGTGCTCCAGCTCCCTTGTGCCTTCTCTCCACCGTCCTGGTGCCTACCTGCATCATCAGATTCAGTTGGAGCTAGGGAAAGCAAGCAACATATAATCGAGTTCAAGAATGTGGAAGCAAACACTTTGTATCATATTCAGCAACGTGGAATAGTGTCATGTTATATCACAAGTATTGAATCTGTATTGTCATTTGTAATCGATCCGCTTTGAGAAAAGTGATTGTGTAACTCACCATTATATTATAGTAACATACAATCGAGTTGTAGTCAATCACGTCACAGCGTAGTCTACATATGGATTCCATATAGTGAATAGTCTACATTATCATCTCAAACATTGGGATTAACGTAACTATGTCACCACAAAATCGGTCTCTTCATTATAGTGATTGGTTCCTCCACACACCTCAATTCATCCATAAGACTAAGACATCCACAAGAAAGTCTCGTAGCGTAACTCGTCAAAGCAATGTGCCTTGCTCCGTTGCTCGATCATGTAGTAGCGTAACTCGTAAGGTTCATCATTCTCGTCACTATACATTCTTATTATGGTAAATGACATATTAATTACGCATTCGAGTTATCGGCAATACACATTAGAATTGTCCAGCACCTATCAATGTCTCAAGCTGCACCGAAGATCGAACTTGCGCCGATTCCGGAGACTGCGCTGTCTGGCCAGGTAGCATGACAAGACTGACAAGTCATCGGCATTGCCGGCCGGACCTGCATCGGACCTGCGTTGTGCCATCGGAGTACCACCAGCCACGAGGGCGGAAGGCGCAGCAGCCTCAGATGCGGCAGACCACAATCACTTATAATTTGACGCTAAATAACTGTAGTAACTCCTAATCCAAATTATGATACAATCGATTTATAATAAATTACAACATACAAGAATTGACATATCAATTCTAATAAGTCGATTACATTATTGTCTGAAACCATTCAAGTTATTGTAAGCTACTCTATATCCAGTTGTAGAATATACTCTCCCGATAGCGAATGTATGTATGCATGCATGCATGCATGCATGTATGTATGAAGGAAGTTAGATTAAACAGATAGCGAATGAAACCAAATATATCGTGTTCATTCAAATTAATTTAGACAACCTGCTGAGTCTTGGTTTCACATATGTGCTGCCCTCCCTGCGGGCTTGTTTGGATAGAAGAGGATTGGAAGGGAACAAAGGGGGACGAGTTTAAAATGATCTAATTTCTTCTCTAATCCCTCCCATTCCACTTTAATCCACAAGTATCCAAACAAGGTGTGTGCGTTGGGAAAGGAAAAAGTCCAAATTACTCCCTTCAAGTATAGTGAAAGTCCACACAATCCCCTAAACTATATTTTGGTTCAATTTAATCCCTAAACTATGCTATTTGGTTCAACCTACCCCTTAACCCCTTAATACAATTTTTTATTTTTATTTCTCCAAAACAAGTTGAATTTTAATTTAAGACTCTGCAGGGTGGTAGTGGACATCATAATCTATATTGAAAATATATTTTATGAATTTTTCATCATCATTTTTATATAATTTTGTATCTCAAGGATAAGTTTTATTGTTAAATATTCTACCCTATCAAAATAATGATAAAAATCATGATATATTTTTCTAACATGTCTTATGATTTGAACTTAAGACTCCACTTGTGCATGGAGAAACAAAAAAGACAAATTGTGTCAAGGGTACAAGGAACCAAATGGCATAGTTTAGGGGGTAAATTGAACCAAGAAATCCTTTAGAGGGTTACCCAGACTTTGGTTATACTTGAGGGGAGTAATTTGGATATTTTCCCACTGGAAAAGATCTTTTTTAGCTTATATATGGGTATGCCAACAACATACATGTAAAACAAGTTGTTATCACACACTTGTGAAGCAAGCTTAGCAAATGCCTTTTTTTTTATGCATCTGAATATATTATGTGTGACATGACTTCCTCGGCGTATGCATGAGTCATAAGAGAACATAATCGACATATGCAAGCTTAGTATGATCTAACTCAATCTTATGATTACTTTAAATAATTATTCCCCCAATATACAATAAAACAACCTACCATACTTCGCATTGAAGCTGTGTGGCCTGGCTTTTGGGTTGCCCAATTTCTGCAGTGAAGCAAAGCTTAAATGAGAATCTGGTGAGAAGTTTGCAGAAATAAATGGAGCTTGTTATTAATTGAATCCTTCTGTTGGCAGTATAATTTTTCTCATTGCAAGGAAAAAAAAAAGGACAAAAGGAATAAAAAATCTACGCTACCAGAAGATCATAATAAACTGTGATTTATTTTACAATCTATAGAGAAAGTATTTGATGCATCCCTGGACATCCAATTGAAACGTACTTGTATTCTACTACAGAGTATAGACACTGACATCAGTGGTGGAGAGGAATGAATCGGCCTCCTGTCTCAGGTTGTAAGGCATATTATCGATGAGGTGGGGGTTATTGCCAGCAGGGTTGCTTCCAAAGTGCGACTGACGCTGGAAACAATGTGGCGTCTCTAGAAATGTTTTTTATTTTATAGATGTGATGGATTTAAGCATTATAGTTGTTCTTGTCGTTTTATCTCAAAATATCTCTCTGTATCCTTGACAATAATCTTAACTAAGTTTTCATTCTGCCTCACTTTTTTTCCCCTGACAGCCATGACATGCAGTACTCATTAATTTACCTATTTAAATGTTTGTTCATTCTTGCTCCAGATTTATGTTCAAAGGTACCCATTGAACACAGCATTGTTAGTGTTAGTCCTGAAGCGATTTCATTGAAAAGTGTTTGGGACAACAGGTAAAACATTTCCTTGATGGTAAGGCCTACTTCTGACATTCATGACAGTAGAGTTGATCTGGTGTCATCTTCTGGAGCTCATGCATCTGGCAGATGTCAGTGATCTATTGAATCATCATGGCTGCTGGAGTTTTGCCAGGAATTGATGGCGCCCGGTTTATAGCTATCTGCCTGTCGAATCTCAAGTTCTCAATAGCTGCTGATATGTCCTTCCACTCGCTTCTCCATGGCTATGTTCTTCCACTCACTTCAGTTTTCTCTAATATCTCAAGTATGTTCAGAAAGAAAGCAATTCAAAATTTCCTTTCATGTGGTTTGGCGAGAGGGCAAGAGGAATTCATATCTCACACTGGTAGTATCGTAGGGAGACCTTTTAGGTGGTCTTAAATACATGTTGCCAAGATAGAGAATCAAGTTTATTCATGCCAATTGGTCTGGTGTTCAGCCGTTCAGGAAGGGGTACAACGCTACCTTGATGGCTGTGATGCTTCATTTGTGTGAGCTTCCTGAAACTCGGCATGAAGCCAAAGCAACAACCAGGGTGGAACGCATGATAGTTACTACACCTTAATTATAGCTGCACACATACTCTAGAAGAACAAGGCTCAACTTTGACTGAACACTAGGAAAACCATCATTGGCATTTTGAATTCACTGTTTTATCAACGACAAAAGAGTTATAACTGAAAACAAAATCTTTTTTATATAAAAGAACTGAAACATTCTACTTTCGGTTAATAGATGGCACATAATGTGTGTGAGGTTTTAGGCTCTACTTTAGTTTAATACAGCATACTATATATCTTTCTGTATTTAAATTAGTTGGTACTACAATGCACAAAAACGTTATATAGAAATGCTGATATACAGCAATTGATCAAGACTCTGTTCATACTATTTCAATTTACTTTGCGCTTATAAGATCAACAGAGAGATCAGAGATGGAAAAAAGGGTTTCTGTTGTTTGCAAGATTCTCATAACAGTAACCATCACCGCCAATCCTTTGCTCAATCGGTATATGTCTCTCTTTCGCTCTCTTGATCTCTGGGCAAACTATGTACTTCCTACAACTGGCATCGAACTATTTCGTTTGTACTTTTCTTGCAAAAAGTTCTTGCGTCCAAAACAACTCTAGTGTATCAAGTTACTGAAGCAATGAAAATTACGTGGTCCGAATGCAGGGGAAGGGGTATGCGTTGGAAAATGCTCCGTCTATATGAACTGCAACATGCTGTGCAGGGACTAAAATCGGTGATTTGCTATTAATTGCATCCTTCTGTTGGCTGTCTTTAGATCATCGAGTGCCCAAAGAAGAAATACATTACGGTGTTATCTGAATCCTCTGTTTTCTCAAAATCAGTTCCCCTGTACCTTATTTACAAGACCAGTTACCTTGTATCGACTTGATGCCTTGTACGGTCCGTAAACTGATTGCTGTGCGTCCTTGTGATCCACAGACCATAGGATTAATTGAGTACTGCTAATATCAAATACGTCCCACGATATTTATCAGTAATCGCCCAAAACATGACCTATTTTACCTTAATAAAATACAAGGACTACTACTCCTGGAACTAAAAGATGTCTCCGCAAGTCTGCAGTTCACTAGACAAATTTTCTGTCCCTCTAAATTGCAAGTACACAGTATTAACGAGACTTTGCCTTCCTTCCGAGACGTCCTGACAAGACCAATGTTGGGAGAGTATTGATATCACTTAGAACTAATTTGATTAAAATATATATGAAGTTAGATTAATACGAACCAGTCTCCTGTCTCAGACATAGCAACTGACGCTGGAAAAAATGTGTCGTCTCTAGAAATGTGTTTTTTAGATGTGATGTTTAAGCATTATAGTTGTTCTTGTCATTTTGTCTCAGAAGATCCCTCCGTATCCTTGACAATAATCTTAACTAAGTTTTTATTCTGCCTCACTCCTTTTCACCTGACAGCCATGACATGCAGTATTTACTTATTTCAACATTTGTTCATTCTTGCTCTAGATTTATGTTCAAAGGTACGCATTGAAGACAGCACTGTTAGTGTTAGTCATGAAGCTATTTCATTGAAAAGCGGATGGGAAAAGTACAATATTTCCTTTGCAAGGCCAACTTCAGACATTCATAACAGTAGAGTGGATCTGCTATCATCTTCTGGTGCTGCTCTTGCATCTAGGAGATGTCAGTGATCTATCGAATTCGAATCACCCTGGCTGCTGGAGTTTTGTCAGGAATTGGTAGCACCCAGTTTACAGTTATCTGCCTCTCAAATCTCAATTTCTCAATGGTTCCTGATATGTCCTTTCAGTAGCTTCTGAATGGATATGTCCTTCCACTTGCTTCAGTTTTCTCTAATGTCTCAAGTATGTTCAGAAAGAAAGCAAGAGTTCATCAATTTCCTTTCACATGGTTTGGCCAGAGGGCAAGAGGAATTCATATTTCACACTAGTAGCAGCGTAGGGAGACCTTTTAGGTGGTCTTAAATACATGTTGCCAAGAGAGAGAATCAAGTTTATGCATGCCAATTGATCTGGTATTCAGGGAGGGTACAACGCTACCTTGATGGTTGTGATACTTCATTTGTGTGAGCTTCCTGAAACTCTGGCATGAAGCCAAAGCAACAACCTGGGTGGAACGCATGATAGTTACTACACCTTACACCTGCACATGTAGCAGAACAAGGCTCAACTTTGACTGAACAGTAGGCACACCATCATTGGCATTTTGATATCAATGTTTTATCCACGACAAGAGCTATATGCTGCTACTTCAAAACTGAATTCTCTTTTAGACAAAAGAACTGAAAAAATCTACTTATGGTCAAAAGATGGGACATAAGGTGTATGATCTTTTAGGCTCTACTTTAGTTCACTACAGCTTACTATATATCTTCCTGTATTTAAATTAGTTGGTACTACAATAATGCACCAAAACGCTATATATATGTTGATATACAGCAGTTGATCAAGACCCTATTCATACTATTTCCATTTACTTGGCGGTTATTAGATCAACAGAGAGATCTGAGATGGCAAAAAAGGTTTCTGTTGTTTGCAAGATTCCCATAACAGTAACCATCACCGCCAATCCTTTGCTCAATCGGTAGATGTGTCTCTTTTGCTCGTGATCTCTGGGCAAACCATGTACTTTCTGCAACTGGCATTGAACTATTTCGTACGTGCTTTTCGAGCAAAAAGTTCTTGTATTGAAAATAAGTCTAGTGTATGAAGTTATTGAAACAATGAAAACTATGTAATCCAAATGCAGGAGCAGGGGTATGCGTGGGGGAATGCTCCGTCTATATGAACTGCAACAAGCTGTGCAGGGACCTGCAGTACAAAGGAGGCAACTGCAACTATTCCGGCCACACAAAAGTTTTGTCAGGACCAGATGGACGAATAGACATAAATGTCCCTAAGAAATGCTGCTGTTTTGCCTGATTGAAATTTGGCTCACCACACGAATATGAATCTAGAGGTAGCTGCTTTTGCGTTGGTTATTTCTGATAAAATACAAAAATAAATGAGAAACCGGTGAAGATTTTGCAGCAATAATATGATCTATTTGTTATTAACTGTATCCTTCTTTTGGCTGTCTTGGATCATCGAGTGCCAAAGGGAAAAAAAAGCATTACAGTTTTTGTTTGGATTATCTGCTTTGTGAAAACCAGTTCCCTGAATTCTGTTTCTTTATCAAAACAGAGTAACCTCTGTTTTTAATATATAAGACCAGTTCACTGAGGTACCGTGATTGGAAATAACAACCCAGCAACAAATTTTGTCGATAAATTCTAAAACATTTTCAATTGATTCGTACATATATTCCGCATAAACATATTTGCTCACATCCTTTCAATTGTTTCCTACAACAATAGCCGTGTGGCAGTGGGATATCGATGACATTTTCCAACTCAAATGTTTCTAGTGGCAGAGAGGAATTTGATTCAACTACTAATATTGTAAACCACCTCACTATTTCTGTTTTCTTGACTAATTCTCACTCTTTTTTAATTAAGGAAATTATCCGGTCTTGAACATTCACATGTGGATGTCGACCACCACAAAGAAATAATCCGACCACAAAGCTAGAAGATACAAGAGTACTTAGACTCCATGCCTCAAGACTAGGAACAAAGAAAACAAGAAACAAAGAGCCTAAGAAAGAAAGCTAGAAAGACTAAGCTTCAAACTTCTTCTATACTCTTGCTTCAACTTTGCATTAGGCCTTGTGCAGCAACTAATCCCTCAGATCTGCTATTTTCTCACAATCACAAACTTCAAAAGTTAGGATCATCCTGCTTGGTGGCCACCTTCTTCTTGTTGCACTTTCGTTGCGTAGAAACTGCACTTAGTCAATCTCTACCGCCCTCCCTCCAAGCTGATCTTGTACCGCCATCCCAGGGACTCCAAAACGGCGCCTCAAGAGGAAAGGAACGCCAAAACGCCACCGCCGCCCGAACCTGCGATTCGGTTCTTCGGTTTTCACCTGAAAAGTCACTGGAGGCCGAAGTTCTCACTGCAACGCCTTCAACCAGGAGAATGATGCATCATGGCGCACCGTCGTTGCCGCACCGGTAAAGACCGGTCATGGCTTTCACCTGAGAACCTAGACGCACTAACGATTACCAAACACCACTTTTTGCTACCCTAGGCTGTCCACCTCGGGTCCTCATGGTGGGCGCCGCCACCTCCATGGAGCCAAACAACGTTCGCCAGGAGCTACCATGGGCCACTGCCGAGCGAACACACCTACGGGGCACCAGAATCCACCGTCCTAGAGCATCGGGGAGAGGAGATCTGGGCACGTCGACACTGAATCTGCCACCCCAACAAGGACTGGATGCCGCCGCCACCACGGAGCCCTGAGCCATACACGCCTGGAGGCGCCCCGGACCAAGGTCGTGCGAATCCATCCGTGAGCCGCATCAGGAGCGCCGGAGAAGAACCCGTTGCTGCCTTGGAACACCGGAGAAGAACCGCTTGATGGCGGCGAGCAACCTCGCACGGCTGGAGAGGAAGTGGTCCCCACTGCCACCTTCCTCGCGCCCGTGTGGACCTCTGGCGGCGTACACGGACGGCGGCAAGGGCATAGGCAGGGAGGAGGGGGAGGGAGACATGCCGGCGGTGGCTAGGGTTTCCGCCCGAGCTGCCCCGGAAGCGACGCGAGGTCCCTGCCGCCACCTTCCTAGCGCCCACGTGGACTTCCGACGACGCGCTCGGGTGGCGACGAGGGTACGGGGAGGGGGGAGGGGTCCCTGCCGGTGGCAGCTAGGGTTTCCGCCCGGGTTGCCCCCGACTAATTCTCACTCTTGTGCGTGAAGTTGCTAGGGACGACAAGGACAGGAAGTCTCCCTGTCTGAATAAAACTTCTTCATTGTCTTATAGCACTGTGCCCACCACTAATATCTAGATAGGATGGCGCGTGTAAGCTGTGTCATCACTTGCATGTTACATAGGTACTCGCTTTGAAGTTTTTAGAAAAAATGGTCTTTTTTTTAAGATAATGGAACAAGGTTCCGGCCTTTTACAGAATTCTGTATATATACAGCCTCCAAAATTTATTACAGGCTTCTAATTTTATTGCATAATGAAACAAAACTTGACACAAATTCTATGATTACACGACCAGCTGTGCATGGAAAAAACTTGTACGCCACCACTTCCAAAGCTTTGCAAGCCTTCAGCATATCCTCCCGTTGATCCTCCCGTTAATTAATGAGCAATTAATGGTGCATGACAACATTAGTGGACCTACCTCTAAGAGGATGGGAAACCGCCTTTGGGGTTCATATAGATATGTACTGAGTTCTTTTACATTCTCAAACCTCCTTTGGTACATTCGATTAATACAATTACTCATTGTGTCCATTTTGATCATGACTTCTTTTACATTCTCAATACAATCAGCCAATTTTAAGTTCAACATGTAGTAACTTTATATGTGTGTACATCAAATTAAAAGGTGTACATAAGGGCCTGTTGGATCTGATAGAGATTATATGAATCTAGATAGTGGATAGAGATTATAAGATTGGATTCTGTCACGCACGGTTTTAAAACAAAATCAAGTGCTACCTATGTTAGGATCTAGTTTCATGCATACAGTGACATCATTAGTGAATAACAGTAACAGTATCACGTAAAGAAATATAAATTATGACTTATGAGTCTATCAGAGATATACAGCTTAATCCTCAAAATGGAGGTTCCAAACTTCATTATGAAAAAACATTAATAAATTTAAGTTTAATTTATAAAAAATGAGGTATATCTCTAATTAGCTTTTAATTGTTAGAGTTGTTTAAATAAATATTAACTAAATTTACATTAGTTATGAAAACGCGGGGTTGAACTCTAATTAGATTTTAATTAGAAAAGCAAGTATATAAGTACTTAATCATATTAATATTTTGAATAAATTACAAAACAGAGAATATGATCAACATTGCTTGTAATGTGTAATTTAAGTTGATATGAATCTAACGCAACAAGAACTGATAGAAACGGAGCTTAAATGTAGAATCTATGAGCTAAACAAGGTTGCAAGGACCTAGTCATGATTAATCCTAGACAACAGGGGCTAGCAAAGAAGAAACCTTAAACTCAGTGAATAGTCACTGTGAATAGGTGAAATCTCATGGTTAGATCTGCAAAAGATGATGGCTTAGGCTCGGTTGCAGGTACCTAATTGATCTAGGAGGTTATCTGTAGATTTGCCAAGACACAAGAAAAGGACAAATAATTACAGATTTAGCCAGGGGCCTATCTACAATCATTGGGCCATCTTCTTGACATGGCCTGCGGCGGCTCTGGCCGGCCGGCTTGCTGGCGCTTCGGCTAGCTAGGGATGTGACGGTAGGGCACATTGGTGAGAGGTGACGGCGAGCTCATGGGAGGCCTCACCAGCGGTGGAGGTGGAAAAGGACGGTCGGAATCCGCTGGCGGACGACGAACGACGGCGGCGGCTCGATCAGCCTCGATTGGTGGCGCTCCGTGGCCGGATAGCGATGAGAGCCGGTGGCGGGTGTGCAGCTCGGCGACGCAATGCTCCTGGCGGTGGCTGTTTCCTTCTTCGGACGGCGGTCACGGCGAACCAAGCGCGGAAGGCTGACGGCGGCTCTCGGCTCCATCCGCTCTGATGGCGGTGGCACTAGGTGAGGAACGGGGCAAGGCGCGAGCGGGGGTAGCAGGGGAGCATGGTGGAGGCGTGGCCCATTATAGAGGCGCGGGGTAGGCCCTGTGCCTTGGCGTGCGCGGCGGCAGCAGCATGCAGCTTGGGGAGAGCTACCCGACCATGGGCTCAGATAGGCTCTGGCGGGCCGAAGCGGGTCGGTCCACAAGGGCTCAGCCCAATAGATTAGGATTTTTTTCAGAAATGATTTCCCGTGAAAGAAGAATTTTGAAAAAATTTGATTAAACCACAAAAATAGTTCTGAAAATCTCAAAAATTCCAGGAAAAATCGCAGAGATAGATTGGAACATGAGGAATCCAAATAAAATACTTGGAGCTCATGAAAAAGATTTTAGAGCCTTCTAATAAAAAGATTTATCTCTAGAAAAATGGGAATAAATTTCAAAAAAAGTTGAAAAATTCTCAGTAGACCCTGGTGGTCGTCTAAATGCATTTTAAAACATTTGCAGTGAATAAACACCAAGATGCATAGGTTTGAATGCAACACATACACAGAACTATTTTATTTAATTCGGAAAAACAATCAATTGTTTTGCTATACTAAATTTCTTGTCAAGAAAATAAATGTTGGAAAATTTTTAAAATTATGAGAAAATCATTGTTTAAATATTCTTTCTAATCACATCCTGAAATCCAGAAATTGATTCTCGCTAATAATAATTTGGATTGTTTGCATCCATGCAGTATAATATGGATTCTTCCTCTAATAAATGTCCGTATCATTTTTGCTCCACTTCTCTCTCCAAAAAATCTCTAAATAGTAGGACTGAGGGAGATAGCGATATTCTAATAATTTGGGTGGTTGAATTCTTACAATCCACACATAAGAATATGGGATGTCCGGATCTTACTGGATATGTAGTTTTAATTTCTTTAATGGCTTGCATCCCTCCATTTTGATATCCTAAAGGGAGCTATTAATAGAGGTAAATCTGTCCTAGCAGTAGTATCCAGATAAATGCAGACCAATAATTTAATCAATATCCTAACATATATTTTATATCTGCATTCAGCATCCCATTGTACTATATATGTGTGTCTCCATACGACCACAGCAGAAGGCCTCACTCAAACAATTTCCATCCATTTCGACAGATCTAGAACAACAGGATGGAAGCAAAGTTATCATCAAATGTCTGCAAGATCCTCATGGTTGCAGTAACCATGGTTGCTCTCTTGTCTCCCACCGGTGAGTTGCTTTTCTGCGCCTTAGTCTGCCAAGGATCCTTGTAATATAGTTCAACATCGATTCCATTCTCAGTAGAAGGAAGGAAACTAGTTTTATCTGGAAAGGCAATGATGTATGTAAATATGGTGCTTGCAGGGGAGTCTGTGAAATATGGGATGTGCCAGACGCGGTGCCTGGAGATCCAGCCCAACTGCGATGCGTGGTGCAAGAGGATTGGCTACCCCAATGGCGGCGAGTGTGTCGAGCCGCACAACATTGACTGTTGCTGCTGGGAGATACCACCATCTGCGAAATCAAATGGAACCGCCACATTGTTGTAACCATTGCATATGTGATTGTGTTGGCTACCAAAATATTGAAATAAAATGAGCATTAATCACTACTAGAGAACTTAATATTAGTACCGGTTCGTAGGACGCATATCTTCTGAAAATACATCCGGGATTAATCCGTCGAGATAAAAGGGAGGTTTCTTTTATCACGGGTCCCTCAATAAGACCGCCTTTTAGTACCTAGGATGCATATTTTCTGAAAATACATCCGGGATTAATCCGTCGAGATAAAAGGGAGGTTTCTTTTATCACGGGTTCCTCAATAAAACCCCCTTTTAGTACCGGTTCGTAGGACGCATATTTTCTGAAAATACATCCGGGATTAATCCGTCGAGATAAAAGGGAGATTTCTTTTATCACGGGTCCCTCAATAAGACCCATTTTAGTCCCGGTTGGTAGTTTCTTTTATCACGGGTCCCTCAATAAGACCCCTTTTAGTCCTGGTTGGTACCAACCGGGATAAAAGGGGCGCCACGCATTGCAAAAATTAAAAATATCGGGGGGCCCCCACAAGTCAAACAATTTTTCACGCGAAATATGCGCGTGTGCAGTCCATGGGATTCGAACCCATGACCTCAAGCCTCACGCGTAGCTTCCTTGCCATCACACCTGCACACCACATCTATCTATATAGGGGAGGCTATCCTTTTGTATTAACTCATGGAGGACCCTTTAATCCGGGTTGGTAACACCAACCGGAATTAAAGACCTCATTTAATCCCGGTTGGTAATACCAACCGGGATAAAATAGGGTCCGAGGGCTTTATTCTTTTTTCAGCCACACATGGGGGTCCCTTTTATCCCAGTTGGAGTTTCCAACCGGGACTAAAGGACACCCTTTTATCCCGGTTGCTTTAGTCCCGGGTGGTAATACCAACCGGGACTAAAGGGTGACCTTTTAGTCCCGGTTGATCGTACCAACTAGGATTAAAGAGTCCCCCACGTGTGCCTGAATTTTTCAACTGGGACTAAAGGATCCCCACGGGTGTCTGATTTTTGAACCGGGACTAAAAGTCCCTTTTAGTCCCGATTGCAAATACCAACCGGGAGTAGATTCTAGCCTACCGTGGCACACCCCCTTTTCTCCTGGGCCTAAATTAAACCGGGACTAAAGAGGGGATTCGAAAGTCAGTTCTCTAGTAGTGAATATAGAATGATATATATGTGTATCTCGGTAAATCTGTCCTAGCAGTAGTATCCAGATAAACGCAGGCCAATAGTTTAATCGATATCCTAACATATATTATATACATTCTTCATTCTGGTGTGCTATATATGCGTGTCTCTGTACGACCACAGCAAACGGCCTCACTCAAACCGTTTTCAGCCATTTCCATAGACCTAGCACAACAGGATGGAGGAAAAATTATCTTCAAATGTTTGCAAGATCCTCAGGGTTGCAGTAACCATGATTGCTCTCTTGTCTCCCACTGGTGAGCTTTTTTTGTCCGCCTTAGTCTTCCAAGGATCTAGATGGTATATTTCAAAATTGTTACCTTTCTTGGTAGAACGAAGAATGTGATCTTGTTTGGACTGGCAGTGATGCATGGTTGGAGCATGCAGGGGAGGCGGTGAAATACGGGATGTGCCAGGCGCAGTGCTTGGATATCCAGCCCAACTGCGACGCGTGGTGCAAGAAGATTGGCTACCCCAGTGGCGGCGAGTGTGTCGAGCCGCGCTACAGTGCCTGTTGCTGCTGGGAGATACCACCATCTGAGTAATCGAATGGAACTGCCACATTGTTGCAACCATTGCATGTGTGATTGTGTTGGCTACCAAAATATTGAAATAAAATGAGTATTAATATAAAAGGATATATATCCCAGCTACCGTAGCCATAGCTCCTTTGATTTTTGCATTTTATTTAAATTGATCCTCACACCATTCAGCCTGATATAAAGATATTTTTTATGGGTAAAAATATATCAAAACTGAACTGCATTGGAGTTGTAGACAACGTGGCTTCGGAATGCAAGTGAGATTGAGAGCCAACAAAATGTGTTGCATTAATCTCGTGGATTTATACATGTTGGACCGTTTCCTTCATAGTTTCACACCCAAACATCTCCGTAAAGGCATGTTTGATGGCATTACAGACAGCTCAGAGCAGTCGCAACGAGAGATAACATGATCCAACCATAGCAGCAATTGACTCATTGTCCTCCATTAGTGAGGATGAACTGAGGCCGAGAGATAAGGAAAAAGTTATAAGTCAGAGCACGACACAATTGGGTTGCAGGAAAATCAGATGCAGAGGTCGAGTATGAGAGGAAGAAGAGTATACCTCAGACTAATCCAAAAGACCACTCTAATGGCTGAGTTGGCTTCCTCCAGCATCTCAAACGAAATTTGTGGAGTGGCAAAAGGAATGGCAAAGGGTCCTCCAGCATCTCAAGGTAGCACATTATTATACTATACTTTTTAAAAAATACTGTACAAAGGAAGATACACATACACAACACCACATGTACACACACTCAAACTTTTGAATGGCTAGTACAGATTGGGCTTACCGAAGAAGTTATAACAAGCGTCTCACTTTCAACAGACATATGCCTAATACTAAATAAATAATTCCCCAAAAATACGAGCAGGTTCAACCACTGATAAAGAACCTAACCAACTGAGCTACGACAGCTCTAAACTCCACTAGTTCCCCGATTCGTGCTGCAGTTCTATAGTCCTAATAAGATTTTACAGCATTATCATGCCTAGCATTAACAGGGGACAGTTTCTGCATGGCCCAAGAAACCCCCTAGCTCCATGTCCCCAATATATTGCACGGGAATCGAATCAGAAATCTCTATTTTATCGGCTAGGGTGGCAGCAGAGTGCCCTTTCTCCATCAGTGAGATGAACTAAGGGGCAGTGATGAATAAAGAAAAATCAAGTTAGAGCAAAGCACACCATATTGCAGGATGGATCTTAGCTGCTATGCAGACAATCAAGAGAAAACAAAGATTGTACGATAAAGTTGGACAAGCGCTCTGCAACATTTGGGTTGGTTTCCTCCAACATCCCAAATGAATGGTGAGGAGTCCCAACTCCTAACAAAAGAAGCCCCAACGTCTCTCTTTCTCGTGGACTGATCGGTCATTGTTTATGTTTAGTGGAGCTATTTTACTTTTTGTGTGGTTATATATATAGTTCAGCCCCATAGAGAACACATATGTAAAGCTTTGTTTTGTCTGACAATCATGCATACATGCCACTCACCGTTCACCATACATCCATGAAAAAGGTGTGCAATCCTTGATGCATAATTATGGTGTGAGATTTGACTGAGCTTTGGGAAATTTACAATGCCTGACACTTTGAGGGCAATGGAAAGGAAAATGTTCTTTTCAGACTGAATGCACATGGGCAAGATAACTAGAGATGAGGCCTCTCCCAAAGCTCACAAGTTCCAACTGCCTCCTATGGCAAGTGCAGGTCCTTCCCGCTGTTCCTGTTGTACAGATGGAAGGATTCCCTGATGGATTGGCTGTTACTCCACTTAATAAAGAGATAACATCAAGACAGGAGAAGCAACAGTATCAGCAAGTCTTTCTGCCACCAAAACCCCTACAAAAAGATGAGCATCATCACTCAAAAGCCTGATCACGGCCAAGCGGTTCAACATGACATCATCCGCCAAGCAGATGTTGATGATCGGCATCATCGTCCTTTACATACGGACCGGAGCAGCCTCCTACGAATCCGACACCCTCCGGGTTAGCACCATATGACCGCACTACGGGAAACATAGCGAAGGCCAGAAAACCCTCGGCGAAACGTTTGCCGAGTGTAACACTCGGCAAACGACACTCGGCAAATTTCATGACGGCAAACACTGGTTCGCCGAGTGTTTTGTGTCGGGCACTCGGCAAAGACTTTGCCGAGTGCCCAGAAAACACTCGGCGAACATTATTGAAAAAAATAAAAAAAAATCATCTGCTCCGCCGCCGCCGCCACCTGCTCCGCCGCCGCCGCCGCCAGCCACCGCCATCCACACCGCCGCCGCCGCCGCCATCTACACCCGCCGCCGCTCAGGTGGCCGCCGACGTAGTAGAGCTCGCCGAGCGTGGCGCCGGACCCAACCCAGGCCTCGGCTCTCGACGCGTCGATGTGGATGGCGCGGAGCTCGCCGCCGCCGCCACCGCCGCCGCCACCTGCTCCGCCGCCACCTGCTCCGCCGCCGCCACCGCCACCGCCACCGCCACCACCTGCTCCTGCTCGGGCGGCGGCGGATCCGGGGCTGGGGGCGTCGGGCGGCGGCGGATCCGGGGGCGGCGGGGCCGGGGGCGGCGGATCCGGGGGCGGCGGGGCCGGCGGCGGCGGATCCGGGGGCGGCGGGGCCGGCGGCGGCGGATCCGGGGGTGGCGGGGCCGGGGGCGGCGGGCGGCGGCGGATCCGGGGCCGGGGGCGCCGGGCGATGGTGATGGTGGGGGAGGGGCTCGGGAGGGAGGGGAGGGGGCGCGCTAGGCGAGGGAGGGGAGCCGGCGGCGGCGGAGGCGGGCGGCGGCGGCGGCGGCGGAGGCATGCGGCAAGAGGAAAGTGGGGAGGGGGCCGGGTGGGGGGGGGGGAAGAGGAAGGGGGGGGCCGATATTTGTTTTGTGGTGGCCCTCTTTGCTGAGTGTCCTACGTGGACACTCGGGAAAGAGTTTCTTTGCCGAGTGTCCAACGTAGGACACTCGGCAAAATTTTTTTGGAAAAAATTTAAAAAATATCCAACAGTTTCAAAAAAATACCAAATTTTCACACGAACCAATATAGGTTCTCTACTGACTATACAAAAAGTTTTGTAGTCAAACCGAACTCGACCGTCACTTCGACTCTAAATTTTTTCGAATCCTTCTCAAAGTTACTATTCTTCTTCTGAGATGTTTCGGTTTGTAATCATCGTACATGATAAAATGTGCAAAATCTTCTCAATTTTTTTCCACAGCCTCCACGTATTATATCATCACATCATGGCAAATCTCATAATTTTCAGACTTTGATTGTTTTTTTTACAATTTAAAAATACTACTGCCACACGTTCATGGTCGTGTTTCCTGAACAAGATGTTCGAAATTTCTTTTCATTTCATGGGTCAGGTCTCAAATTGGTCCAAATAACATGAATATCATTTTTCTACTCATTTTATTCCGTAATTTGAATCACTTGCAGTTCAAATTTGACTTATACCAAAAATTCCCTTGAAATGCAATTAATTAAATAAATATAGCAAATAAATTCAAAAATATACCAAATTTTAACATGGAGTACCACATGTTGTATGTAGGGAGTAGAAAAAATTTCATGGTGAAAAGAGAAAAAAAAATTATTTTTTTGCCGAGTGTTAAAAAAAACACTAGGCAAACCCCCCCTATTTGCCGAGTGTTTTGACACTCGGCAAACCCCCCTCTTTGCCGAGTGTTTTTCATTTGACACTCGGCAAAGCTCCTTTTTGCCGAGTGTTTTTGGCTTGGCACTCGGCAAAGAGTTTGTTTGCCGAGTGTCCGAAAAAAAACACTCGGCAAAAAGAAAACACTCGGCGAATTTAAGGTTTCCCGTAGTGCCGTGTATACCAATTCGCAACTTCGACAGCCACGCCATCATCGCAGCCGCAGTGCGGGTGCTGCGTGCTGTGCCGGGTGTATCTCCGGATTGGCGGCGCCCCGCCTGCCCGCCGTCGCCGACCTGCGGGTTGTTCCGGACGGGTCGTGACTCAGGCAGCATTAGCGTGCCCAGCGACAGCGGTGCTAAATGGAAGAACTTGCAATAAGTCCACAGACCGACTGCCCATTACATTGATCATGCCTAATAGTCCTCGACATCTTCTCCATGGATATGTCCTTCCACTCACTTCAGTTTTCTCTAATGTCTCAAGCAAGTTCTGAAAGAAAAGATCCAAGCAAGGGTTCATCAATTTCCTTTCACATTGTGTGGCTAGACGCCAGAGGGCCGGAGGAGCTTATCATGTTAGCATTATGTTACCTATACACTGAATAGGAAACTTTCTCGGGGGCATCATCGAAAATCCACCTTGTAAAGGCTGGCAGTGGTATCCATCATATATGCCAATGCTTCTGGAGCATCTGACCCAATATTTGAAACGATTTTATCTAAAATCTCAAATTATCAATACTGAAACCATGCATGCATGCATTTATCTGGTCTGATATACAAGTTTATGCGTGTAGGTCCGGTTGTGGCGTTCAGGGAGGAGTACAACGCTACCTGCATGGGTGTGTTGCCTCATTTGTGTAAGCTTCCTACTATGAAGAAGCCAAAGCAATAACCGGATGGAATGGAACACATGACAGTTCATACACTTGATAGCTGCACAAGTAGTTTAACATGGCTCAACTTTGACTCAAAAAGTAGAGGCACCATCCACCCTGCCTTGCGACCTGGCTGAGGTTCTGAGGTGCTTCATGAGCCGCCTCGAGGATGTCGCTAACCGCCATGCACTAACGGCCGTGCATGAATTGTCAATTTCCCATCTGCATTTCTTTCCTGACATTTTAGTCTCAAGTCTGTAACCGATAAGGAGTACTCATGGTTTGAGAGGTTTGGATTCAAGCTCTCTTCACTGTAGTGGCGTGCTACTCATGGTATTCCCTCCTCGCAAATGGAGCTAGAATTTGGAATAGGCATGACCTCTGACCCTCTGTTATGGATCGATGAATAATGGACTCGTAATTCAGTTATTTAAGTTTTCAGATTTCACCTCTTCAGTTTTTTCAGGTGTCTCTTCTTTTTAACTTTTTCCTCTAATTCCATCTTCATAAAATTCAATCATGCTACCGTAGAATCACAGCTTTATTTGGTTTTGTTTAGTTATTACATCCTTGAAAGATTTTTTTAATTTAATCTGTCTTTCATGCTTTGAGATTATGGCAATATTTGCAAGCTTAAGCATTTTTCTACTCTAAACTATGATTAAACTCAAGTTACATATTCTAAAAAATAATGCTGAAAATTCTTGGCGTTGTTCCAACATTAATTTTCTGATGGTTACAGTCCTTTCCAGGCCCTTCACCGTTATTTACATTGTCGATAGGCCCCAGCATGATCTTCACCGCTGATATGTCCTTCCACACGCTTCAGTTTCTCTAAGGTCTCAGGAAAGTTCTAAAAGAAACCAAGAGTTCGTCAATTTTCTTTCACATGGTGTCGCCAGCGGGCAGAGGAGCCTAAATGGTTAAAGTTATATGAATACACTGATTAGGAAACTTTCTTGGGACATCACTAAAAGCCCACCTTGGAAAGTCTGAAAGTGCGGGATCTGATCGATCACACTAGTAGCAGCGTTGGGAGACCTTTTATGGCTTCTTATATACATGTAGCCAAGAGGGAGAATCAAGATCATGCATGATGGGTCAGTTTGGTGCTCTGGATGGAGTACAACGCTACCTGCATGGTTTGCATTGCTTCATTTGTGTGAGCTTCCTGAAACTTGGCATGAAGCCAATGCAACAACCTGGATGGAACGCATGACCGATAATACACTTGATAACTGGAAAAGTAGTCAAACTAGGCTCAACATTGACTAAAGAAAGTAGGCATCCATCCTTGGCATTTTCAGGTCAATGTTTTATCCACACGACATGAGATATATGCTGCTGCTACAGAACAGAAAAATTCAATTTCCGGTTAAAAGGTGGCAGACAATGTGTGTGAGGTTTTGAGCTCTACTTTAGTCCCCTGCAGCATACCATGCAAACACAATAATATGTACACAATGTCAGTGAAAACCGTACGTGCTGCTACCATGAAATGCATCATCACAAACCTCTGAGGGTCGCAATTGTTACAACCAAAAACATGCATTTTGAATGCACTCTGATCCCCTACCAAAGTGTATGATTGTATCAAGCTTCCTGCAGATATATCTACTTGCTAAAAGCGAAAGAGTGGTGGTGGCAGTGGTGCTTATTGTGAGGTACTGTGTTCATCCATGGTTAATGGACAGACCAGATCCACTCTATAGTGAACGGTACTGTGTACTTCCGTATAGTCCATTGGACGGAACAGATCTGCACTTCTTTCCTCACGTTTTAGTCTCGGATCTCAAGTCTATAACCGATAAGTAATGTGGTAAGCATTGGGTACGTAGTGCCAATCTGGGATGACCGCTGCCAATAGAACACTCCACAAACTAGCTAGTCGTACTCTCTAATGGTCCTCAGTTTGCGTCGCCTATGGGCCAGTGGAGAGGAAATGGTATGATGTGGTTAAACAGATGAAATTGTGTTGCTATGAGTGAACGGGAATCTGTAGTGCATAGCTATTTATGCATCTTTTGCTTCATCCAGTTCGGGTCGACCTTGTACATAGGTTTTCTACTTCTTTAATTTGTCATCTTTTCTTCCTTCAGTTCCTGCATCTAAGCTTCAGTCTCTGTGGTCCAGGAAGAAGATGTGGACATATTGCGCACACTGTATGGAATAAGCAGCCTATTCACATTCCTCTTTGAGGCATCACAATTTGTTAATTACTGGGCATTATGGGATATGTTCATTTCTGTGTTTTAGTAGGAAAGGAGAAAAACCCCAAGTTGAAGGTGAGCAAATACTAGAATGTGTGGATAGCTGGCAAATAGATCGAACCTCTTTTTAGTGCAGCGTGTACACCTCCACACATTGACTATATATGTGTGTCTCTAGTCTCTAGCTTCCTGTGCTACGCCACACGATAGTCCATTCATCGTGGCACTTAATTAGTTATAGTGTATTTGTTGTTATACCTGGTAGGGGTATTTTAGTGAAGGGGTATCTCATGGTTAGAGTGGTTTGGATCCAACCTCTCTTCAATGTGGCGGTGTGCTACTCATGGGATTCCATCCTTGCAAATGGAGCTAGGATCTTGGAATTTGGAATAGGTATGGCCCCTGTTATGAAATGAACAATGGACTTGTAGTTAGATTATTGAAGTTTTCACATTTCATCGCTTCAGCTTTTTTCAGGTGTCTCATCTTTTAATTTGTTCCTCCAATTCAATATCCGTAAAGCTCGATTATGCTACCTGTAGGATCATAGCTTTGTTTGGTTCAATCATTACAGCCTTGAAAGAACTTTTTAGTTCAATCAGTCTTTCGTGCTTCGAGATTATGGCATTACTTACAAGCTTAAGCATTCTACTCTTCTAAACTTAGATTGAACTCAAGTTACATATTCTGGAAAGCCAATACTCAAATTCTTGGTCATGTTCAGACGTTTCTGTGGTTATTCAGCAGCAGTCTTCCCAGGACCTTGCACAGAGCTTACTGATCCATCCTTGATTTCAACAAGTTGCTTCTTCCTTTCTAGTTACAAGATGCTGCGGGCACTATCAACGGACCGACCTTCATTTACACTGCAGATAGGCCCCAGCATCTTCTCCACTGATATGTCCTTCCACACGCTTCAGTTTTCTCTAATGTCTCAAGAAAGTTCTGAAGGAAAGCAGGAGTTCATCAATTTTGGAGGGCCAGAGGAGCCTAACACGTTAACTATCAAAACCAGAACCAGTGAAAAGTTACTAATAAGTAATTCAGGTCTCACACTAGTAGCAGTGTTGGGAGACCTTTTATGGGGTCTTATATACATGTAGCCAAGAGGGAGAATCAAGCTTATGCATGACGGGTCAGTTTGGTGTCCTGGATGGAGTACAACGCTACCTGCATGGTTGCATTGCTTCATTTGTGTGAGGTTCCTGAAATTTGGCATGAAGCCAATGCAACAACCTGGATGGAACGCATGACAGTTAGTACACTTGACAGCTGCAAAAGTAGTTAAACAGGGCTCAACTTTGACTAATAAACAGTAGGCAACCATCATGGTATTTTAAGATATGCTGCTACTACAGAACAGAAACATTCTACTGCCGGTTAAAAAATGGCAGATACTTGTGTGAGGTTTCAAGCTCTACTTTAGTACCCTGCAACACCCATGCAAGCACAATATATACATATTGTTTCTGAAAACCCTGTTGCAACTATGCAACACATCATGAAAAACATGTGACAATCGCAATCGTAAACAACCAAATACAAACATAATCTTGAATGCACTCTCATCCCATGGCAAAGCGTTTGTCGAGCTTCCTGCGAATATCAAAACACAAACATACATAAATCTTGAAGTAAAACCAACATGGGATGAGAACTTCAATTTGATAGCAATAGGAAACTATATATCATATCGTGTTAACATTTTAACATCAATATATCTTCCCACTAAGCAAGAGATGCTAACACTATACCAATAATTCAAAGATGGCAGAATTTTGAAGGTTTAATTTTTATTTGCTCACAAAACATTGTGATTAGCTAGCTTTATTCATCATGTTACCTTACATCCTATTGTAATCATGGCATGGCAGAAATAATTTCTTTACTCTCATAGCTGATTTACGTAGTAATAAAATGGAAGGGAGCATTATACTTGATTCAGCGAGCCAAACCATATTACCAGGCTCACCAAATACTAGTCTTCCTTCAATCTTTATTAACAATTGAGCCATTTTGGGTCTGCGTCAATGTATGATCCTGCAGCATATATGCAAAGCAGCATGGAAAACTTTTAGTTACTAAGTCATGGATCATCAATAAGTTGTTCAGGCAATGGGCGAAGACCTTTGGAGGATCGATCGTAGCAAGACACTGAAGCACGGAACCGGTGAGCACAGGACCAGCGAAGGGCCCCTCAGGGTTTCTAGGACAGGAATAACAATAAATGAACACACTCAAACGGAAGCGAAGGCCGAGCGGAGTCGGGTGTCGAAGCTTATCCTTCTAACAAGATGTGTTGTAGTTTGCCTCCGAGTGTGTAAAGAACCACTGTACCCTCGGATATTTCTAGGACATGGTTGTTCAAATGGTAAGCCAATGTAATTGGGTGTCAAAGTTACTATCCTTCTAAGAACACATGTTGTAGTTCGCCTCCAAAACCACTGCGCCCTCAGATATTCCTAGGAGCGGGTAACTATCCATCCCTGTAAAGTCATTTTCAAACGTAGGTGGTGGGATGGCCCGCCCTTGCAAATGGCATGTACCACTAGTAGAGAATTGGCTTTCCATGCGCCCCCTTTTGTCCCGGTTTAAAGTTGGTCCGGGACAAAAGGTTCACCAACCGGGACTAAAACTCGGTCACTGGTGGGGAGCTCACCAACCGGGACCTTTTATCCCGGTTGCAAAGGCTAGTGGGAAAAAAAGACTCTGAGAGGCCTTTTATCCCGGTTTGAAACACCAACCGGGATAAAAGACCCCCCCTTTTATCCCAGTTGGTAACACCAACCGGGATAAAAGGGTCAAGAGCATTTTATCCCGGTTTGTAATACCAACCGGGATAAAAGGGGGTCATTTATCCCGGTTGGTGTTTTAAACCGGGATAAAAGGGTCCCCAACGAGGTGACTGGAAGGTGACTGGAAGAGGATTAAATCCTCGAACCCTTTTATCCCGGTTTGTAATACCAACCGGGATAAAAGGGGGTCTTTTATCCCGGTTGGTGTTTCCAACCGGGATAAAAGGGTCCCCCACGAGTTAATACAAAAGGATAGCATCCCCTACATACTTAGATGTGGTGTGTAGGTGGGATGGTAAGGAAGCTACGCGCGAGGCTGGAGGTTGTGAGTTAATACAAAAGGATAGCATCCCCTACATAATCAGCAAGTGGGGGAAACATGCAAGGCTCACAAGGAGAGGCTCAAAGGCTTTAAGCGGTTAGCATTTTAGTTGGTCAAATTTTATTAACAGCACCTATTTACTATATGTAAGTTTATACCAACCCACTTAGGCATAAAGCATTAACAAAAAAAACCTAGAGATAAAGGAACCACGATTTATTCTCATCTTTAAGTTCAATTATCATGTAAGGGTCCAGACCGCTCTTAACCGTGAGCACGGCTGATATATCAGTTTACACTCTACAGAGGTTGTACATCTTTACCCACAAATCGCGTAAAAGTTCAAAAGAACTTTAAACCCAACCATGTTGTGCTGATCAGGCACAATACCACACTTTCAAGGTGTGATTGCATAGGGACGCTACGAGGTCTTACCAAAGATTCCCTAGTAAGTGGCAACCCGCTAAGGTTTCCGGATCAATAGCAGGGCATAACCCTCCCTAGTGGGTTTAGTGTCTTAGGTAAGCCCACTTCCCAAGAGGACCGAGATATACACCATCTGCTGCCACCCCTCTTGCCCTTTCGGTAAGATTGCCCCAAACTAGAGTCTCTAATTAATTAGCCAAGATCAGAGCCATGATAGTTCTTGTGGTTGCACTATTTTCCTGGGTGGTTCTTCATGTTTCGATTAAATCAAATGATCTTGTATTAACATAGGTATAGCATAAATAAAGGGCATGATTAATATTCTCAAAATTATTATTACCATCCCAAAATTAAGCAACTAAGCAATTCTACCCAACATGATTAAATAGGTGTTCAAGGATCAGGATTAAAAACTAGGTAAGTCCTTAATAGGCATTCCCGTCAAATTATGCACATACTGGAAATTAATAAAGTGATTAATCATGATATTATTGGGATGAAAAAGAATATGCAGGGGGAGATCACCACTTGCCTTCCTTGGCTAACTACTGGTACTCATCTTCAAACGGCTACTACTCCTGACCTTGACCTTCCTCGAACGGCACTTCCTCTACATGATCACACAAGCAAAACAACCAATAAATAAAACAGTACACCAAACATGACAAAAGACTGAAAACAAACTCCTAAAACTAATGTTCATGCAAAGACGGTCGCGTGAGCGTGAGAATCGCTGAAGTCAGAGTTAAAACAATGAAGGTATGGATAAACAAGTTTCAGGACTAAAACGGAATTAACTATAGACTTTAGGGGCTTGCAAGGAAGTTTCACAAGACTCTGCGAACAGTGCTTGCGAAAACAGAGAAAACACGGGGTTAGATATGTAAGGTTGCAGGGCTAGGATTAGAATGAAGGAATCTAAGAGTTGCAGGGTTTTCTATGCAAGATTCGCAAGGCACAAGAATTAAAAGAAAGAATAACAGAGAGTTCAGGGGCTTGAAAACAAAACAGCCTTATCCCTTTCATCTTCTACCTCACGCAGGGGCACGGCAGGGAGTGCAGCGCACCACCGGTGGCGGGCTCGCTGGCACTTGGCGCGGCGGGAAGAGGGACTAGCGAAGGTGAGGGAGAAGAGAGAGGTGCGGGGAGGGAAACCTCACCGGCGGTGGCAAAGGGGAAGAAGACAGAGGCTCGGGCCGGCGAACAGGAACCGGCGGCGCGAAGCTCTTGGGTGGCAACGGCAAGAAGGCGTGAGAGAGTAGCGGGTGAGCAGCGAAATGGAAAGGGGAGCTCCGGTGGAGAGGTTTGGGAGGCTTTATAGGGTGCGAGGAGGAGCAGAAGGGGCGCCTGGGGGAGATCGAGAGCCGGCCGGCCATTAATGGCCTTGAAGCTTTGTGCGGCCATTTCCGGGGAGAGGAAAGGAGGGGGCGGCGGTTTGAGGCCGGGAGTGTGGGAGAGGAGACGACGCGAGGTCGTGGAGGGGCTCGGGAGGCCGAGGGGTGCCGGGAGATGGGGGGCCGGCGGCGCCAGGTTTCACCCGTGCATGCGTGCGGTTCCCATGCATGGAGAAGGAGCTGACGGGTGGGAGGCGGTGGAGGCAGGCCGGTTTGGGCCTCCTTGGGCCGGCGGGTGTAAAAAGAATGTTCGGCTGGATGAAGAAAGAAAGGGAGAAAGGGGTTGGACCAAAGGAGAGGGGCAGAAAGTTTGAGCCCGCAGATTGGATTGGAGGGGAGAAAAATATTTATATTTTTTTTGAAATTTTTCAAACAACACTTCAAACAAAAACTAAATGAAAGATAAAAACTTATCAAACACTTGTCGCCTCTAAAATTAAATTTGAGTGCTCTTTAATTTATTAAAGACTGTAATTTATTTAAAAATACTTTATTTAGTCCTTAGAGAAGAAAGGCTAGACCGTACATTTATGATGGAATTTGGGTGTTACACAAGTGGAATGAGCGCCCAGCTAAGACGAAGACTTTGACTTGGTGAAGTCATCAAAGATTATTCGCAGAGCAGATGCTTTTTGAAAAGCAACTGTGCCTTTACCTTACTTAACTCTGACTCCACGCACGTTCTAGCTGCCAGACTAGGTGATCATGTCAATGGAAACTGCTAACACTCAACCTAACTAGTTAGAGCGTTTTGGACTGACGAAGCTCTGCGACTTTATGTCTCGTGGATATAGGATCATCCCCTTCAAACGAGCAAGAGCAAAATTTGCTATCTAAATACGGTATATGCACACTGCAGGGAAAGCAAACATACAATTAAGATGACAAGGTAAGATTGTTTCTAGTTGCAATATATGCTACGCCTCAGTACGTACTTAGGGTGCGTTTGGTTTGGAGACAAGAAGGGATGGGACGGTGCCGTTCCTATTTTTTGGGATGGGATCATCCCGTCTTATGTTTGGTTGAGAGGGATGAATTCATCCCAGTTTTTTGTTTGGTACGATGGATTGAAAACGAGGGACGGATGGCTCGGGTAACACCGTTAGCTACATGTGTTTAGTGGGACCCACATGTCATATATGGGCCCACATGTCATCTTCTTTTCTTTTTTTTTTCTCCTCATCCTTATCTTCTCCAACCCGCTAGAGCTCCCGAAGGCCCAGGCTGCACGGCCCCTGCTCGCCCGCCGGAGCTCCGCGCCGCCCCCGCTCGCCCCCGCCGGAGGTCCCTGTCGCCCCGGCCGCGCCGCCCCCGCTCGCCCCCGCCGGAGGTCCCAACCGCGCCGCCCCCGCTCGCCCCAGGCCGCGCCGCCGGAGGTACCCGCTCGCCCCAGGATGCGCCGCCGGAGGGGCCTGCTGGCCGTGGGCACCGGCCGCGGCGCCGGGGTGCTCGCCCCGCCGGCTGGACCCGCTTGCTCCGGCGGCCGCTCGTCCCAGGCCACGCCGTCGGAGGTCCCTGCCGGCCGCCGACCCTGGGCACCGGCCGCGCCACTGGAGGACCCCGTCCTGCCGGAGACGAAGCAGCCCCGCGCCAGTCTTGCGAACGGAGAAGGACGGAGCAGACGGCGCCCGAAGTGGGATGACTCTGTCCGCTCGTTTTGGCCGGACGGGGTCATCCCGCATCTTGGGAGCATATTCCCATTTGTGGACCGTCCCGTCCCTCGTGACTCCGAACCAAACACTATCAAATTTGGGACCGTCCCGCCCCGTCCCGTCCCGTCCCCGGTACCAAACACACCCTTAATAAACCTGATAACCCATCCTACTGACTAGAACACATGCAGTACTTAATTATATGTCTGCCATCGTGCCTGGGTTAATAATCTTTCAAGAAATGTTTTATGAGCCCCTCCAAACTCTGATGCTGGAATCTTGATAAACTCGGAATAATCACCAAGTTGATGATACATCAATATAAAAGTAGCCTCCTATATTTTTGTCGCATCACATTCATCAGCAGTTTTAATAAATTGCATTGTATACGGCGGTACATAAAAAACTTGGGATTATTGGGTGTAAACTAATCCTAGGTCAAGGCATCAAATTCAGTTTTGTACTATAAGTGCTAACTAGTGGTATTCTATCACGTGATTTGGCATAGAATTGCGAGACCCACTGATCGGGTGCGCTAGTAGTGGCTCCGGAATCCAAGACCAAGAAAAGTCTTGCACGTTGCCAAAAGTGCCAAGTAGGCATGAAATTACCATGCTAAGATGCCCTTCACTCATTTGAATGTTAAAAGGAAGCTGAGACGGGGCTCGATTTAGGCAGCAGTGTTGTATCAGGAGGAGAACAGACAGTGAACCAAGAGACGAGGATGCCCTGGGATGTCAGGACGTGGAGCTGGTCGACGGAGTCGGAGGCCATGACCGTTCTCGACCCAACAAAACATAACAAGTTGCTGTTCTCGACGCTTGGTCAATGGCTCCACTGGGTGGGAACAGGTCAAGCTCTGGGTTGGCCCGGCCATTATTCTACCCCCCGCATCACCAAGCGTTGCTCTTTATGTGTGTGTGTGTCTATATACACATGTGGCCTCTGAGAGTTCTCTCCAAGACTCTAACTGCATACCCCCTTCACTGCAGTGTGGTAGAGAACCATGGCTGCTGCCGACGACATGGATTTTGCACCCAGTCCACTTCCCATAGAATGCGCTGGTAGGGATCATACACAAACTGTAGAAGCTTTCGTCGTCCTGGGCGTCGTCGCCATGTTCCTCTTGCACGTCCTGGGTTCGTTACGCCGGCGGTCGAGCCACGGCCTCCTCCACTCCATCATGTTAGGAGTCTACACGCTCTCCTATCCGCTGGTGAGCTACACCATTGGGTGGATGCAATCTTCCGACTGGTACGACGAAGACTTCGCCGTGTGGGCCGTGTTCCTGCTTTTGCTCCTCGGCAGCACGGACAGCCTCACGGCCTGCCGCCTCAACGAGATCGACAGCTGGAAGAGCATCTACGTGAAGCACCTCTTTAAGGGGTTCTTGCTAGCGTATGTCATGTACATGATATATGGCTGGCATATGCCGCCCCATCTGCTACCGCTCACGGCCATACTGCACGTCGTCATCCTCAAGTGGTACCTGAGAATCGTTTCCATGAGGATGGTGAGCAAGTCCTACCTCTGCAAGAACATGAAGGTGATCGCCGAATACATGGAGCATAAGGACAACCCACTGGTGCCCTTCAATCCTGTGACCATGGAAGGCTACCGCTACATGGTCGCTGGCGAGAGATATTGCGTCAACCGGCCAAGGCGCACGCCATGGTACAAGCAGGAGGAAGGCTTGAAGGTTACCACCGTGCAGGAGATCTGGCAGTGCAAGGGGAATCTGCTGCTCCATGAGCGGGGAAACATGCTCAAGGACGTGTGCCTCTCTATGGCACTCTCCAAGATGCTCAACCGAAGGTTTGCTGGTTTCAAGCTCTCAGAGGCAGAGCTCGAGAAAACCCATGACTTCGTATTCAAAGGCCTGCTCGCTGGGGACAAGCCATATCAACGGGCGTTCAGGGTCATCGAGGAAGAGCTTGCTTTTGTCCATGACTTGTACTACACGAGGTACTCTTACCTCTACCAAAAGGGTCGGTACCTCACTCTCTGTCTGCCCGTCATCATGCTTGCCCTATGCTCGTGGCTCACCTGCCTGCTCGTCAAGGAGCAGGATCGCAGCCTGGTTGACAGCACCATATTCATAACAGTTGTCGTGGCATTCCTGGAGGCATACCAGCTGTACCTGTACCTAGCCTCAGGTTGGTTCAAGGTGGCACTGATACGGAGCTACGTCACCACGCCTTTTTTGCAAAGAAACGGCTGTTTCCTTGAGATGATCATAGGCCTTCTCTTGAGGTTGAAGGCGTTCCGCCCATGGAAGTACAGACTTGGGCAGTACTGTATCCTCCAGGATCTTGGCCGCACAAGTTGGCTTAGTAATTGTCTCCATTATTCTACACTGGGCCTGGTGGACAAGGCCAAGAAGGGGCGCAAGAATTCAGTCAAGTTGTCCGAAAATGTGAAGAAAGCCATTGTTGATTCCCTACTAAGAAGCAACGGCCACCTGGCGAACGGGGTAACATCGCTGCGAAACAATGGCGTCCATGCTGACCTCTCATGGGCACGGGATGCCATCGCTACCGACGGGACGGTGACTCACACCATACTGGTCTGGCACATTGCTACAACCCTGTGCGAGCACCAGCTGGATGCACAAGCCAAAGAAGAAGACGCGGTCAGAACGGCCTCCACTTTATCGTAGTACTGCTTGCATCTCCTCGTTTTCGCACCAAACCTCTTGCCTGATCACAGCTCTATATCAGAATCCATACTTGATCAGTCAACCAACGAAGCAGGCGAGTTACTCAGAGGCGCCAAGACGTTGGACAGCAAGTGTGAGAAACTGATGAAAACTAGCACCCGTGATGGTAATGGTGGTGAAGCACCACCGCTTGTAGCGAAGGGCGCTGAGCTTGCAAGGCATCTCATTGAAGACATACAAGACACGAAATTGCGGTGGAAGATCCTCTCTGATTTCTGGGCAGAGATGATGCTGTCCGTATCACCATCCGACGATGCCCGGGCGCACCTGGAAGCTCTTGCGAGAGGAGGGGAGTTCATCACGCACCTTTGGGCACTGCTCACGCATGCCGGTGTGCTGAAGCAAGTCCCTGACGGGCCAAACAATGTCTGATCTCTCCAACCAATGCACACGCAGCAGTCCATGTCTATCTAATGCCTGTAACAGTCTGTATATTGTTTATATATTGTCATGTTGGGTGGATCAACGCAAGCCAAAACCAATTGGCGGCTACGTTTCAGAAGCCGTATCTTATGCCAGTTGACCGTGCCAATCTAGCAAAAGTTGACCATCACCCTGTAACACCCTAATTTTCATCATTTGCAAGTTAATAAAAATTAATTAGAATTTCTCTACAGTTTGTTACCTTAAGGTTTCTTTGTGAATTTATTAGACAATAAATTTTTTTTCTAAAATTAACTTAATGAACCATAGGTTCATGTGTGTTGGCTGGTTGCATTTCTTCTTCCTTGAGTATGAAAAAATTTAAAAATACGTTCAGACGAAGGTTTGACGGGCCGCTCAAATATTGCCTTCTCCCCTTCCTTTTTGCTGCGTTCTTTTACTTGGAGGTCGAGGAGGGTGGTCCCAGTGCTGGTGATAGCCTGCTAGGGGCAACCTTTGTAGGTAGGTAGGTAGATGAGAACGGTGCTCAATGACTATCGGTTGGTGCTCTGAGCAATGCGAAGGAGGTGTTTACGGTTGATGTATGGGAGCTGGGAACAGGGCCGGTCCTGAGATTTGGGAGGCCCGGGACGAAAGTAAAACTCGAGACCCTTTCATAGAAACATTATAACAAATATATATAAAATGTTACCGATAAATACTTAAATGTATCTAAAAGCAATATTTATATCAAATTATTTATACATATTACCTTAAAAGTTTCTTTTAACATTTCTCGATGCAAAATCACTTATGATAAGGATGATGTCAATCTCATCCAACAAATTCTTCTCGATGCATAATGTTGCCAAAACTATTTAACCTCTCATGATACATAATGTGCACCTGATGCATTTACTATGTTCTTAGAATCACTTACATTGTTATCATCGACGTTGGTGTTAATATTTTCTTGGTTCATCCGCAACAACTATTGCCAACTCATTTGGGTTCGTCGAAGCGCCCGTATTCCTCGCAGGGCCTTGATAACTCTTGCCAAATTTATCTATAGCTTCTCCCTGTGATTCTATCAACTCATCCACACAGCTCTTCCTTTTCCTTTTCTCGCAGCCTGATTCATATTTCCCATAATTGTTATAAATTAGTTGAGATTAAATAACTTATGATAATGAATTAATAATTAATGATACGGAGAATTAGGAAATTGGCAATCCAGTAGCGTACTTGGGTGCTGACGCAGTCGAACAGAACAGTCTGATCTCGTCCGACGCAGTCGAACAGGACAGGAACAACTCGACGGCACGACGGGGATCACGCGCGTAGGCGGCAGGAGTGCGGGCGCAGCACGCGTGTGGCGGCGGCCCTGGGCGGCGCTGCGGTACTCGAGTGCGCGCGTGTGGCGGCGGTGCTACGGGAGCGGTACTCAATCTACTAACAGGCGAAGGTAATCGACAGGTCAATTCGTACCGGCCACTATATAGAGACCCACGAGGAAAATTTTTACCAATTGGAGCAGTGTCTCGGTTATAGTCTATGTTTACTTGTTGAGCCGGCAATCTAGGCGTTGGCCTTGGCGTTTAGGGGGTGTTTGGATACTAGGTGCTAAACTTTAGCAGTGTCACATCGGATGTTCGGATGCTAATTAGGAGGACTAAATATGAGCTAATTATAAAACTAATTGCAGAATCCTATGCTAATTCACGAGACGAATCTATTAAGCCTAATTAATCAGTCATTAGCAAATAGTTACTGTAGCACCACATTGTCAAATCATGGACTAATTAGGCTTAATAGATTCATCTCGCGAATTAGACTCCATCTATGCAATTAGTTTTGTAATTAGCCTATGTTTAATATTTTTAATTAGTATCCAAACATCCGATGTGACATGTGCTAAACTTTAGTGGGGTGTATCCAAACACCCCCTTAGGCCGGCCTAAAGGCACCTGAGTACCTGACGGAGGGCCCTGACCTGACGTCCAGCTACCTGACACCGGGGCCCCTGGGATTTGGGGGGCCAGGGCAGCCGCCCCCCTGCCCCCCCTCAGGGCCGGCCCTGGCTGGGAATAAGATATATTGTTTTTATAAATGGGAAGGAGAGGTAGCAATGTACTTCTCCATTCAATTGCTATATTCTACTTCCTCCATCCCAAATTGCAAGTCATTCCAAGAATCTTGAAGAGTCAAAGCATCTCATGTCACACCCGATTTTAAGGACAAAATCGAGTGCATTCAATACATGTGCGCCAGGATCAAGTTACACACATGTATAACATAAGTGAATAACAAAGACAGTGTCAAAGCAAATAAAGAGAGTATTAAATATTATTACATGACCGAAAGTCTCAAAAAACACAAGCCTAAATTATTATGCAGCGAACTTCGAAGACGACATCAACACCACAGGCAGTTGACTGAAGAACCATACACCTAGAACACCTCAAAATCGTCAATGTACTCCACCAGATTATCTTGGTCTGAACAGCGATTTTGCAAGGGTGAGTACACTTATAGTTGGTACTCAACAAGTCGTGGGGAATAGTGTAGTGTAAGGCCAATCAAGGTATGGCTATGTCTTAATTAGCATCAGCTTTTAATTAAGTTAGTCAAATTTTGTTAACAATTTACAAAGTGTAAGTTTATACCACCCAAAATTAAACAAGAGCATAAATAAAGTAAACAACATGTGCATGAAATGACAACAATTTAAGTCCATCTTTCGATAGTGTTATCATGTGAGGGTCCAGGCCGCTCCTAACCGTGAGCATGGCTGATCGATCAGTTTTACACTCTGCAGAGGTCGCACATTTTTACCCACAAGTCGCGTAAAAGTTCAAAAGAACTTTGGATCCAACCATGCGGTGTTTGCAAGGCACCATACCACACTTCCGAGGTGTGATTGCATAGGGACGCTACGAGGCCTTTACAAAGATTCCCAAATAAGAAGTAGTCTGCTAAGGTTTCATGATCAGCGCAGTGCATAACGGTCCCCTAGTGGTATAGTGTCTTAGCAAAGCCCACTTCCCAAGAGAGCGAGTGTTATACACCACTATCTCCCCCTCTTGTCCTTTCGGTAAGACCGCTTCGAACTAGAGTTTCTAATTATTCAGCCAAGACCAGAGCCATTTAGTCTTGTGGTAGCACTGTTTCCTGGGTGGTTCTCCATGTTCTGATTAAATGTTTATGATCTTGTATTAATGAAAGGTATAACAAAAATAAAGCAAGATTAATCATTGAGTTCAGTTTAACCACCATATTCCAAGTAAGCACGAAGCATGAGCTATCCAGCATAAAAATAAACCTAGTTGGTCAAGGCAAAGGTAAATTGAAGCTAGGCGAACCTTAATTGGGACCCATCAATTTAATCTTAACATGTGCATAGCATAATTGTTGAGTACGAGAAAGTAAAGGTGTAATGGACTGAAAACTAGTGATCAAGGACACCACTTACCTTCTTGGCCTTAATCTTGCTGTTCGTACTCCTCAAAAGCTTGATCTTCAAATCCCTCAAACTGCTGAACGTCTATACGCATCACACGCGCACATGCAAGAAAACACAAGAAACAAATAAGAAAACAGTAAACCAAAACATAATAAACAGATAAAACAAGCTTGAAAGATTAATCTACATTTTAAAACGAACACGTGGATATAAAGAACGCAAAAAACGGAGTTAAGATGCAAAATATATGATTAAAACAAGATCCAGGGGCTTTTCTACGAGAAAACAAAAAATTTAGGGTTAAACTGCGAAAAACCGAGGACTTATATGCAATTATGCAAATAAACCGAAGGTTTAACACGCAAAAATGCAACTTAGGATGACGGGTTGATTTTAGAGAAACTCAGGGGCTTTAGCGAAAGAAAATAGGACCAAAACACAATTACTTTTGAACTAGATTGGACTGCGGGTTGATTTGCGGAAAAGGTGAGGGCTTAAAAGCAAAAGAGGAATGGTGTGGCGCGGTTGATTGGTACGCAGCCCGGTTGATTGACTGCGGGCCATCGGATCCAGATCCGACGATCGCGATCGCTGGCGGCAGTGCGGCGGCGGCGGAACAGGCAGCAAGCGGCGGCGGTTCACCGGAGTTGGTCGATACGACGTTCCGGGGCTCGGTTTTGCGCGCGGAAAACACCAGAAGCACGAGAAAATCAAGGCGATCCTGTTTTGGCAGTTCACGGTGATCGAGGCTCACCGTGAGGCGGCGCTTGGCGGTGGAGAGAGGGTGGCGGCACTGGAGCTCGGGTCACGGCGCTTGCTAGGGTTTAGGGGCGTTGCGGAGGGATGCTTGAGGTCGGGGGGCCTTATATAGGGTGGATAGGCGGCCGGGTTCAGGTAGGAGGCGGCTTCCGCGCGGGGAAAACGTGCGGCGGTTGCGGGAGGCAGGCGGAGTCCGGGCGCGGTCGGGGAGGAGTCCGTCCTCGACGGGTGGGCCCCACCCGTCAGCTCTGCGGGAGGGAGGCCGGTGCCGCTGGGCAGGCCGGTGGAACGGGCCGAGCGAGCGAACTGGGCTGCCGAGGGAAAAGTGGAGTGGGCCGGTGGTGGTGTTGGGCTGCAGGGAGTTGGAGCCGGGCTGAAAGAAAAGGAGGAGGAGGAAGAATGCAGCCCAAGAGGAGAAAGTGAAAGGAGAAAAGAAAGATTTTGAAAATGGAAATTGAATTTGAGATTTCAAATTTGATTCAAACACAAACAACCAAAAAATTATGCACCAGCATGATTGCACAATAAACTCCTATGGTGAATTCATTTAATTTGAGAAAATGCGAATTTAAATGCCTAGAAATTTAAATGACATCCTAATTGAGCAAATTTTAGTGAATTTAAATTCTTTAAAATTTTTGGTGTTACATCTCAAGTTTGACCAAAATTATAGAGAAAATTATAAAGATTTATGACATCAAATAGGTATACTATGAAAATATAATTGATGAAGAATCTAATGATACTTAGATGACATCATAAATGTTATTATATTATCATATAAATTTGGTCAAACTTGAGATACTTTGACTCTCCAAGATTCTTGGAATGACTTACAATTTGGGGTGGATGAGTAATAAATGATAAGTTTCATGTTATTCCTCAAGGCTAATTGTCTGAAAACTAATTCGATCAACTTCAGAGCTTTGATGAGAAAGAAAACATCTCGTTGCTGAAAATACAATTGAGGTTCTACAAAAGAGTGACACTTGGAAAAATCAGACAGGTTATTAGCAGAGAGGTGAAATGACTTTCGTTAGCCGATTTGAGCGGAAGAGACAAACTAGTCGGATTTAATGAGACGGGGTCCCACTTAGCTGGTCCATAAGCTAGGATGAAGGTAGTATTTTCCTAAGCATCATGTGAATGTCCTATTAACCTATACTAATCGCATACTTTGAGAACAATCCATAAGTTAACAAAAAAATTGGCCGTCTGTCCATGCTGTCAACCTAGTTATAACACTGTACGATATAATTCAGATGGAGATTGCAGCCACACACTTGGACGACATCCATCGGTTTCTTCCCAACTTCCATGCTACCATGCACGAGTTAGCTTGCCACAGCAGACAGTGGCACATACACCACCAACCCCTTCCGGCTTCCATCAGCATCAGCAGTCAGTCGAATGTCCATCGTCAGGGTTAACTAAAGTAACACAACGTGTTTTGCATTCGATTTTTAACCTAGAATTAAAAGATTGGTGCGCGGAGGCCTTGGGTTGTTATCCATGTGCTACACAAGGAGACTGAACAACAGCATCCCTGACAAGTCCTCGTCATGAATAATGCCAGAAAACGGCCGGCCTGCTCGTACGATGCATGTCCTATATTTGCCGACGTTTTTCTCATGAGTGCCGGAAAAACGCTGGCACGGCGGCACCACAGGAACCAACAACCAGACCAAGATGGAGATCAACAAAGCATTCGAGAGTTGCATCCATGGAGGCTGCCGGGAGACGATGTGGCAGCCAAGCTTCCTTCTGTGGCCAGCAAAACACCGTCCTTGTTGTCGACACGGTAGCGCCATGAGCCCATGATCGGTCATGGAAATTGGAAATAGGCATTTCTAGGACTCGTCGGTAATGCAGTCCGGCCGTGGAAATGGACCTATTTTTAGAGCCGTTCTTCTGCATGGCCCACCTCTAGAAATGAATTTTCAGTTCAGTCCGCATAACAAACCGGCGCTGAAACTTGTTGCCACCTTACCTCTACTCCGGTTCATCCATTCCGAGCTCCAGGCGTGCATTTGTTCTTGAGTGGGGAAGTTTTGCCCTCCCCGGTCCCATGAAAGTGAGGCCCCCTCCAACTGGCCTTGCGCCATGCAATTTCATTTATCCCGCCTCCTGTGCACCCCCACTGTGTTACTCGGCACTACCTCCATGGCTCCATCCCACAAAGCTGATGCAGCACGAGGAGTCTGCATGCATTAGGGTCGGTCGGCTTCAACTCCAGCCATCCACATGATGGTCTCGGCCACAGACAGTGGCACATAACCACCAACCCCTTGAGGCATCGATCAGCAGTAACTCGACAGCACAATAATGCACGCGAGACGACACAACGTGTTTTGCCATCTCCATTCCCCAACAAAAGATTGGTCCGGGGCCATGAATGCCAGAAAACGGCCCGCGTACCATCATGCATGTCACCAATTGTGTATATAAGCGCTGGCACGGCTGCACCGCAGAAACCAACACAACCACAGACCATCTTTCAAAAAAAAGAAAAAAAAACAACCACAGTTATTCGAGGTATTCGAGGTTCGAGCTAGAGCGGCGTCAGCTTGCATTGCTTCGAGCTAGCTAGAGAGGCCGAAACGATGGCAGCCAAGTTTCCTTCTGCGGCCTGCAAGGTCGTCCTCGTCGTCGTCGCGGTGGCCATGATCGGCCTCCTCTTCTCCACTACTGCCGGTGAAGCTAGCTAGCCATGGCTCCATTATCGACATTTGATTTTATCCCCGGGTAGATGCTGGCCAGTTTTGACGTACGTGACACCATCGCTTGTCTAATGCAGGTGTAAGGGAAGCGGTGGCACTACGGGAAACCTTAAATTTACCGAGTGTTTTCTTTTTGCCGAGTGTTTTTTTTGGGACACTCGGCAAACAAGCTCTTTGCCGAGTGCCAAGCCAAAAACACTCGGCAAAAAAAAAACACTCGGCAAATCGGGGCTTTGCCGAGTGTCAAATAAAAAACACTCGGCAAAGCCCCCTCTTTGCCGAGTGTCAAAAAAAACACTCGGCAAAGAGGGGGGTTTGCCTAGTGTTTTTTTTTACACTCGGCAAAAAAATAATTTTTTTTCCTCTTTTCACCATGAAATTTTTTCTACTCCCCACATACAACATGTGGTACTCCATGTTAAAATTTGGTATATTTTTGAATTTATTTGCTATATTTATTTAATTAATTGCATTTCAAGGGAATTTTTAGTATAAGTCAAATTTGAACTGCAAGTGATTCAAATTATGGAATAAAATAAGTAGAAAAATGATATTCATGTTATTTGGACCAATTTGAGACCTGACCCATGAAATTAAAAGAAATTTCGAACATCTTGTTCAGGAAACACGACCATGAACGTGTGGCAGTAGTATTTTTAAATTGTAAAAAAAACAATCAAAGTCTGAAAATTATGAGATTTGCCATGATGTGATGATATAATACGTGGAGGCTGTGGAAAAAAAATTGAGAAGGTTTTGCACATTTCATCATGTACGATGATTACGAACCGAAGCATCTCAGAAGAAGAATAGTAACTTTAAGAAGGATTCGATAAAATTTAGAGTCGAAGTGACGGTCGAGTTCGATTTGACTACAAAACTTTTTGTATAGTCAGTAGAGAACCTATATTGGTTCGTGTGAAAATTTGGTATTTTTTTGAAACTGTTGGATATTTTTTAAATTTTTTTCAAAAAATATTTGCCAAGTGTCCTATGGTGGACACTCGGCAAATCAACCGTTTACCGAGTGTCCACGTAGGACACTCGGCAAACAGACGGCCACAACAAATTAAAATACCCCCCCGGCCCGGCCCCCTCCCCCCACTAGTCTCTCCTCTCTTCCCCTGCCTCTTCCCCTCCTGCCTCCTGCATGCCTCCTGCCGCCGCCGCCGCCGCACGCCTCCTGCCGCCGCCGCCGCACGCCCCCGGCCCCGGATCCGCCGCCGCCCGCCGCCCCCGGCCCCGCCGCCCCCGGATCCGCCGCCCCCGGCCCCGCCACCCCCGGATCCGCCGTCGCCCGCCGCCCCCGGCCCCGGATCCGCCGCCGCCCGAGCAGGAGCAGGTGGTGGCGGTGGCGGTGGCGGTGGCGGAGCAGGTGGCGGCGGCGGTGGCGGCGGCGGAGCAGGTGGCGGCGGCGGTGGCGGCGGCGGCGGAGCAGGAGCAGGTGGTGGCGGTGGCGGTGGCGACGGCCACGACTACGAGGGCCTCTCCTACGCCTTCGTCGACCCCCAAGAGCACTTCGCTGTGCTCGACCTCGGCGAGCTCCGCGCCATCCACATCGACGCGTAGAGAGCCGAGGCCTGGGTCGGGTCCGGCGCCACGCTCGGCGAGCTCTACTACGCCGCCGCCGCCGCCAACCAAACGTTCGGGTTCCCCGCGGGCAACTGCCCCACCGTCGGCGTCGGCGGCCACCTGAGCGGCGGCGGGTTCGGCGCCCTGTCGCGCAAGTACGGCCTCTCCGCCGACAACGTCCTCGACGCCGTCGTGGTAGATGCCGAGGGGAGGCTGCTGAACAGGAGCACCATGGGGAAGGACCTCTTCTGGGCCATCCGCGGCGGTGGCTGGCGGCGGTGTGGATGACGGCGGCGGCGGCGGCGGCGGCGGAGCAGGTGGCGGCGGCGGTGGCGGCGGCGGCGGAGCAGGAGCAGGTGGTGGCGGTGGAGATGATTTTTTTTATTTTTTTCAATAATTGTTCGCCGAGTGTTTTCTGGGCACTCGGCAAAGTCTTGGCCGAGTGCCCGACACAAAACACTCGGCGAACCAGTGTTTGCCGTCAAGAAATTTGCCGAGTGTCGTTTGCCGAGTGTTACACTCGGCAAACATTTCGCCGAGGGTTTTCTGGGCACTCGGCGAACTGTCTGTTTCCCGTAGTGACGACGGGGGCCCAGGCGCAGTGCAACCCCCGGGTGTGCCCGCCGTACGTCTCGCCGGACTGCGACACCTGGTGCTAGAACCAAGGTTACCCCCAGGAGCGGATCTGGGCCCGGGCTGCAGCCCGGGGCGAGGCCCACGCGCAGTGAAAAAATCCTTCATAGAAATTGCATAAAAAGCCTTTTAGACCCATTAGCCCACCCCGAGAAGAACTTGACCCAGCAAGACAGCCAGTGCAACTGCCTGCTGATGCCCCGGCCGGTATGGCGTATGCCATTTTGAAAAAAAAAATTGCTCCATGACTGCTAGTCTATGCAAAGTAAATAAGTAATGACTAATGAATATTTCATTTCATATTTTCATTGATTTGAGCAGGAAGTATTTGAGTATTAATTTGCAATTGCAACATTTCATAATCATAACTTAATCTAGTACTTTTCTACCTTTAATGTTCTACTTATTGTTGGAGTGTATTGGTTGAACACTTGAAATCTAGGGAATTATATAATTATTTATATTATTTAAAAAATATGTTATTTCCAATAGTGTATGGCTAGTAAAATTTTAAACCTTATATTAGTTAGCCCGGGGCGGAGTCCGATTCTGGATCCGCCACTAGTCACCCCGGAGGCTACGTCAAAAGGGACGTCTGCTGCTGCAGCTCCGGCGGCGGCGATCTCGCTGCTGAAAGCTAGACGATCGCTGCACGAAACGATCGATCGAGATGATCAATCAGTAATCCATTATATATGTATCAACAATCAATCAACTGTACGTATGCGAGGGCGTGCTTGCATGGAATAAAACTTTTGCTTGGACAGTGTGTTTCCGAGTGAAAAGGCTACTGTTTCACTTTTTTTTCCAGGATGGATGGGCTGGGCTTGATACACCGGTGGAAAATGGACCTTTAGTTCCAGTTGGTAGGGGTCAAATCTCCCAAAAATTCATTCGAAACTAATTTATCGAGATAAAAGGGGTCCTTTAGTCCCGGGTCATCCACCCGGGACTAAAAGCCCCCTATAGTCCCGATTGGTAACACAAAATTCAAAAAAAAAGCTGTGCACGCCCACCGGCCACCCTGACGCCTCGGCTGGTCTGCCTCGCTCCGCCCCACGCCGCCGCCTAGCTCCCCCGTGCGCTAGCCCTGCCCTCGCCCCACTGCCGCTCCTCACTCCTAGTGAGGGGCAAGCAGAGGGGGATGGGGAGGGGTAGCAGGGGAGGGGGTGGCCACCCACGCCGGAGAGGAGGAGGAAGGAGGAAGGAAGAGGAGGAGGAAGGAGGTCAGGAAAGACTTGGCGTTGGAGAGGAGGAGGAAGGAGAGGAAAGACTTGCGCGTGCAGTGGTGGAGAAAAAGACTTGTAGAAGATAAGGACGTGCGCGCGTGGAGACCCGTGCGCGGCCTTGTGTTTCGTCCCGGTTGGAAATACCAACCGGGACTAATCTTTTCTCCCGGTTGGTATTTCCAACCAGGACAAAAGACCCCTCGAGACTTTTTTTTTGCACTGACCTTTGCAACCGGGACTAAAGGAGCTCCCCTTTTATCCCGGTTGGAAATACCAACCGGGACTAAATCTTTTCTCCCGGTTGGAATTACCAATCGGGATTAAAGGGGAGCCTTTAGTCCCAGTTGGTGTTTCCAACTGGGACTAAAGAGGCTCTTTAGTCTCGGTTGGTGAGCCCCTGCTAGTGGTTGAGCTTTAGTCCCGATTGGTGAATCTTTAGTCAGGGGCTAAATATTAACTGGGATAAAAGGGGTGGATGGAAGATAAGTTTTCTACCAGTGATGCCAGTTTGATGGCCTACTTATTAACTAGTGCCTTCTCAATTTCATTTTTCTTTTTAAAAACAAGAATTTGAGCAGGGGTGGGTTTGGGAGAGATGAGGAGTAGAGCAGTAATGTTCTGCTCTATTCAGTTTCCAATCCAATGAACAATGAGGTTTCATGCTTCCTCAAGGCTCATTGACTGAAAATTAAGTCAATTTAAGGTTCTCTACCAGCCACAGAGCAAAAAAAAAGTAGGAAAATCAGTTTTTCATTTAGTACATTTGAAGTTTAAGCCAATGAGAGTTTTATGTTCCTCGTGGCTGACGGGCTAAAAATTAAGCCAAATTCATAGCTTGGTTCAGCAAGAACCATCTCGATGCAGATATACAGAGTGAAGTTTTTACAAGGGCCACGGAAAAGTACTAGCAATCCTCTTGTGAACTACATACATATTGAAGATGAACTACATATATAATTTGAAGGCGTACTACACTCAACACTTATGTGGCCCATCGATTTTGGATGGGTTGGGCTTGATGGGTTGGACGGTTTGATAGCCCACTGAACTAGTGTCTTCTCCCTCTTTTTTCCCCCTTTTTTCTTTTTCTTTTTTAATTTTTAGCACAAGATCGGTTTTTCCTATTGGCATAAATTCAGATAGCTGAAGCAAAAGATATGTTAATCCTGAATAAATTATGGAACAATCATAATAAGCAACCAAAAATTATATGCAGAAGTGTGAATGCAACATACAGAATATAACATATGATTATTTGAATTCAATTTAGGAAACAATTATTATACTACACTAAATATCTTGATAATACTACAAATTTTCTAAAATTAAACAAAATTAGAAAAGCATTGCATTAATTTACCGTTATCCATTCACATCCCAAAATAATAAATTGTTGCTGCAAATTATGCTAATAGTGCATCACGCTATACATTGCTTTGTCGAGATATTTTCTTTTTACACGGTCCTATGTCTCGCCCTTTGCGTCCTGCTGTCACTAGCCTTTTTCAGGACTGGTACGATGAGATGGAGTCAAGGACGACTGCAATTCAAAGAATGATCAACACGCTACACCGAGCCTGCCTCAGTGCATGCATGTATTCAGAAAACCAAAGCAGACAGAAAATAACATGTTCATGAAGCATGCAATTTAGCCCAAAACAGACTATCCCACCTCTCCCCACTCCTGGCCCAATGGAGAAATGGCCCAATCTGGCGATTCTCTCTACTCCTGGCTACTCAATGATTCACCGTAACCCAACCAGTCCGAGACGCACAAGTCTTCTCCTCCGTTCCTTTTGCAGCTTGAAGGAGAAGCCTATGCGATTGCTGCCGGCAGGAGCAGGTGCTGCGGCGGCGAGTGGCTTGCCGCAGAGGGCGTCGTTGAGCCGCGCAGCACCCTGTGTGCGAGGGAAATGTCCGCGGGCAGCAGGGTCACGAAATAACCTGAATACTGTGGCAAATCCCTTTTACATTACAGCAGCAGGAAGCATGCAGGGTCACGAAATAACCTGAATACTGCGACTGCAGTTCTTCACGCTACCAGTTCACAAATCACAAACAACACAAGCAGGGTTCGAAGAAAACAGAGTAGCTACAAAGAAAACAGAGTTTCAGTAGATGCTCAGAACTACAGCTACGTAAGTATTGACTAATGACAACTCGTGTCTCCTCTAGCTGCACGAATTTGAACCGAAATTTGCTCGTGCAAATCTAGTCACAAATTGTAATCGCATCACAGTGAAAGAGCAGATGACAAACTGACGACGGAGCAGCGGCATAGGCACCAGCCAAGATATGATTACAAGTTAAGTACAAGGAATACAAGCCCATCATACAGAATGAATTAATCGAGGAACTCAAAAGTAGCACACATTTTGTTCAGACATGCACACAAGAATAGCCAAACACTTGAACAAGATTAAACAAGCCATGGTGTTGTTGGCGTTGGTGTTTAAGCCCAGGCACCCACCTTCATATCCACGTCCAGCCACAGCTGCTCCAAACTGTCCAACTCCTCCACACGCCTTAAACTTGGACAACAACTTACCCACGGCTGTCGCACCTTGGGAAGATTCAAGACCATCTTCAGGCTTTCGCACCCAACGATTAAGAACTTCTCTACTAACGGGAGGTCCTCCACGACAAGGAACATTATATTCGTCTCCACAATCCTGGTTTGCATAAAGCGTACTGTAGCGTGTCCTGCCCTCATGCAACATCACGAATACAGGTAGTCAATGACCTGTGATAAAAGAAAAAGGGAAAGAAGAACAGGGGACAAAACTGAAGGCAGGGGAGACCTAAACTGCAACCAAATTCAAATACTGAGCCTGTCCTCACCTTGCATCTTAGTAGCCATATTGTTGTGAAAATTGTATGCCATCTCATGTCCAATTATAGACATCCAAATCTTCACCATGAACTTGTCTGCACTGCTGTTGGAGCCCAGGCAGCCACAGTGAGGAGACCTCTTGCATACTCTCGTGCAGACCCAGCAGCTGCAGGTTGTCCAACTTCTCAATACACGTCAAGCATGGAGAGCCCCCCACACGCAGCTCTCTTGCTTGCGGTAGATTCGACACCCTCTCCAGGCTTTCACAAGACGAAATTACAAGGAAACCAGAGAGAAACATAAGGTCCTCCACAACCTTAATATTGTCCATGAAGCTTAAGCTGAGCTCCTTCAAGCTTGTGGCCTCCTGTGCAAGCTGTCGTGGAAGAGCTCTCAGCTTGGGGCTGTTCAAAAGTTGCAACGTCTTCAAACGAGGCAGCAGCTGCATCCTTGGAGGTGGGGCTTCCCCCTTTTGCTTGGCGGCAGCTCCATCCTCTCCACCTTCCTTACCTGCTGCTGTTGATTCTTCTTCTTCAACTACAAAGGTCCACTCCTCCCAGTTGGGCATATCCTTGATGATCAACGTTTCAAGCTTAGGGAAAGCAACTGCCTCTGCAGATCCGTGATTACTCACCCCACAGCCAATAAATTCAGATCCAAATTTGGTAACTGCAGTGGCTTCCTCGATTCTCAGAAATTTCAAGTTGGGGAGCTGCCCGATTGCCGGAAGATGCACACAAGATTTGCAACCCTGGAGAACCAAGTATTTCAGTGATGGAAAATAGGTAGCAGTATCTAGCCAGGTAGGAAATCTTGGACCAAAAAAATTTGCAATCCTTATATCTTCAATGCCCCGTGGAGGGATTAGCTTCTCAAAAGTCCTCTCAATATTGATTACATCCTCTTCACAATATGGATCATCTGTACGATCTGTACAACATAAATCTAATTCTTTGAGAAACTTTTTGTCTAGTAACAATGAATCGGTACTGTAAGGAGATGCTCTTTCCAACTTAATGATATGAAGATTCCTCAGCTGTGAAAGAGGACCCAGCTCGTCTAGATTCCATCCATCTTGCGTTGTAGCACTATTATCACTGCCACCACCAACTGGAAATCCTTCTAAATCATTGAGGAACTTCAGTTTAGCTATCCCTTTTGGAACCTGATTTATTGGTGATCTAGCAAGACCAAGGCGTCTCAGGTTACATAACCGAGTTATTCCTAGAGGGAGACTATACAATGCAACACAGCTATTCAAGTTCAGTATCTGAAGGTTTATGAGACAACAAATGGACTCAGGAAGACTAGATATGTCAGTTCCATCAAGATCAAGTAATCGTAGATGAATTAATCTTCGAATACAATCTGGAATACCTTGTATAACGGAGCCAGTCAAATCCAAAACTCGAATACATTGAAGTTTTGTAAATATTGTACTATCAACTCTTGATGAATTTTCATATGATATCCTCAGAGTTCTCACTTTATACTGCTCCTTATCTATGCTAGGTAACACCACCATATCCTTCACAGGGACAACTAAAATACGTCTAAATTTACTCATAACACTAACTGTTCCTGATTCTGGGTCACCAACAAAACATTCCTCTCTAGATAAATGACAAGCAAGCTGCCTTAGTAGATCATGCATTCTGCATTTACTAAGATCAGCCATTGAATAATCTGGTTCGAGGAGATTTCGATATATCAACTCATAGTAGTATTCTTTAGCTGTATCTTCTAGTAGTTGGCCATCTTGCTGATCTATGAACCCTTCAGCCACCCACATCCTCACAATATCATCACGGAAAATAACTGAATCTTCAGGAAACATAGCACAATACACAAAACACTGCTTTAAACAGTGTGGTAGATCTTCATAGCTTAGATATAAAGCACTTGTTACTTCACTGTGAAGTTTGCTCATGGATGAAGCATCTTTTCTTAAAATCTTCTTCCATTCATTCTCAGTTTGATCTTTGCTTGCCAAAACTCTTGCAATAACCTTAATTCCAAGAGGAAGACAACCACATCTGCGAACAATATCTTTCCCTAATTCTCGCAGATTTTCTACTACCTTTTCTTCCTTGATGTCCATGCTCTTCCAAAGTAACTCACATCCTACGTCCACTGACATTAAATCAACTCGGTGTGTATAGTCCACTCCAATTTCTACAGCAACAGTGTCAAGTCGAGATGTCAATAGAATTATCCCTGTAGCTGCAGTATGCATTGGGATCTTCAATAGATTTGCCCATGTATGAGAATCCCAGATATCATCCAACACAAGAAAAAAACTCTTCTCATTGATTGCTAATTTCAGCTTGCTTTGGAGCTCATCAATTGACTCATCTTGCATGTATTGTACTTCAATTTTTCGAAGAATCTCCTTTAGAATAGTAATTTCAGAGTAATCTTTTGAGACACAAACCCATGCTTGTTTGTTGAAGCACCCTTTTATTTTTTGATCGTTGTATATTTTCTGTGCTAGTGTTGTCTTACCAACTCCTCCTGTTCCAACAATAGCAAGCTTGTAAGACCTCTTGTCCTTATGTTCGAGTAGCAAATCCACTAGTTTTCTTGTAGCATTCATGACCTCCTTACCCACAAGGTAGGGTTCAACAAGGTTGGAAGTTTTTCTCAGTTTCGGTTCTAAATCTTTTCTAGTAGGTTGTATATTTGGGACAGATGAAATTACTTTATCCTTTAAAATATTGTCTATTCTTTTGTTTAGGCTTGTAATCTTGACAGCAACATGATGACGCGTCTGGATATTAGAAAAGCAAGAGAAGAGGGAAAGGCCACTGCATGTATTCGATTTGCTTGATAATGACAGAGAATGATCTGGTAATAGCTTGCTTCCTTTAGATCTAGCCAAGTCGATAATATCATCACCGTCATACATAGCATCTCTTAGCTGACCAAGACAATTATTATGATCTGATTCTTTTGAGCTCCATTGCTCTGCGTCATTAAGAAAGTTATGTATTCTCTCCATCCTTCTCTGCAGTTCTGTGAGCTCATCTTTTACACCTAAAATTAGTATGGCCTCCTCTGTAACTATCTCCTGCAACTTCTTAACACATGATCCAACAAAAGGTTCTAGTATGGTTGCCATGTTACAATGCAAAGACGTTGAGGGAGATCCACTGAACGAGTTGCAGCTGGCAATGAATGTGCAAATGTGTTAACTTGGTCTAAAAAATGACAGTTTTCAAAATTGAATTGTGTTTTGAAAAATATTAACATATAATAGTATTGATTTGTATTGTAAGATTCACATGGCATGTAGGTTAATAAATATCCTGGATGCTGGGCCACCTTATTAGTATTGCTTTGCTTTGTATTTTCAGTATGCACAATGCTATTCCATATAGATCATGAACTAATAAACTAGGTACATAATGTTCTTTAACAAAAATGAGTAGTACAATGAGGTATGAGGTATAAAGAGTTAGCATTCTGTCCTTTTATTTTGTGCTTTAAAATGATGTAATAAATTGGGACAATATTTGGTATCATGCAAAAGAAACCTCTACAATGATTGTTTGATTCACCATGAGCATACTTATGGTAATGATGATGCAAACCATGAGCAGAGCAAAAAACATACCCTGAGCAGAGGCAGAGCAAACCAGAGCTAAAGGACGCAAATCAGCAGAGGGGTAGCTGGAAACTGGAGAGCCATCACTTCCTGGCTAAAAGCTTCATCTTCCTCGTGTCACATGAATTGTGCAGCTGAAGGAGCAACTACACTTTTCTGCTACTAATCAGCAGGCGGAAGGAGTATCCACAGGGTTCCGCACGGAATCTCTTCACTCTTCAATCATCTCTCTGACACAAAGAAAAATGAAGTGGTGCATAATCAACAAATGCAAATCAGGCATGAACTAGGAGGAGAAAGATTATGAAATCTGAATTGTTATGGACTAACTGTTTTATTCGAGCTTACCAAACTGAAAGGATATGATGCAGAGACAGAGGAGGAGGATGAAAACGCAAGGAGCTGTTCCTACTGAAGCATCCTCTCTGTTCCTCCTCTTATCAGCATCACTTGAGCATCGAGAAAATGATTTCTCTGGCAGAAAACAAGTGGACTACCACACAATCACCGAAAACCAACAGAGCACACGTTAACTCCTGCAAAAAGTGGAGACACTAGAAAAGTTTAGAAGGTTAATTGACAGCCCTGTTGATCAGCACGACTAGGCTTAGCAGGTAGTAATTGACAAGAAGAATTACCGTAACTCAAAATTTTCACAGCTAATAGAACTAGAAACAGTAGCTGAACATGGAACAACTGGTAAGTCACTGATTAAAGTGCTGCATACGAGGTCGAGTCGATATGTCTAAATGCAAATTGTGTTTTTCTCCCAACAGGATCTCTTGAAACAGTGGTCCAACAGGAGTGGGCACCTTGTCCAGCATCAAAGCTTCTGCTATCTCTGCATGAAGAGAAAAGTGTTATGAAAGGCACGAAGGAAAAAAAATCTGAAAACCCTCTTTACTAAGCGGAGGCCAGGAAACTTTACATATCCAAGAACATACCTTGAGAAGAGCAGGGCGAAAGGATGCAACAGCGGAGGTGTAAATGGAAACTGGAGAGCACTTTTAGCAAAAGGCTCCTTAGAGCTTAGCACAGTGCCTGTATTTTTCCAGCACGGCCCTGGCTGTGTTCACGGCTTGCTGCATGGGTTGGGATAGGATGGAAGGCAATAATAGACTGGAGAGCTAGTAGAAGAGGTCACCTTGGAACCCTATCGTTCGTGGCCCATGCAACTGTACACCTAACAAGGGTATGAATTCTGCCTATTCTCCATGCCCAGACACAAGGTCAAGCTAGGTCTGTGGTATGGCCATCGCTATCGAGTGTGGAAGGTGATTGACAAACAAATGCAATTTCTTAACTAATCCAATATATCAACCCCATCCACTTGTTTTATGATTTTTTTATAGCTTGATGTTGCGTGTATCCATAGGCTATACATGTTGGGGCGTTTGAATATTGTGGAAGAAGCCTGCAAGCTTCCGATAGGCTGGGCTGCTTGTGGTTATGGACATCGATTCAAGATAACTACTGGGTAGAATTAATGTACAGGACCAATAAGTGCATTTAGTAATCATAGGATTAGTTGATCATATCAGTAAATATTGTCACATGCAAGATACGGAACCAGTTTAGCATCAGTTGTAAGGCTTTGGATCTCTAAGATTAGATAATGGCCTCGGTGGTGTGAACGGCCAATCTGCCTAGATCAGTAAATAGTTCATGTGGAACCATGTGCTTCGGTTTTGTTTAAGGAACACCCTGTTAAAGTTTAACACCTGTCACATCGGATGTTTGGATGCTAATTAGGAGTATTAAACATAGGCTAATTATAAAACTAATTGCACAGATGGAGTATAATTCGCGAGACGAATCTATTAAGCCTAATTAGTCCATGATTTGACAATGTGGTGCTACAGTAACCATTTGCTAATGATGGATTAATTAGGCTTAATAGATTCGTCTCGCGAATTAGCACAGGGTTCTGCAATTAGTTTTATAATTAGCTCATGTTTAGTCCTCCTAATTAGTATCCGAACATCCGATGTGACACTGTTAAAGTTTAGCACCTCATATCCAAATATGATCACATTGTATATTCCAAAAAAAATGGTGGCCATGAAATCCCTGTGCATGAATGCAAATATCAGGGACGATGGCCAAGAGCCCAAGACCCTCGTCGTTTAGTTCTGAATCCACATCACTGGCGCAAGTTTTTTCATAGTTTCGATGTCTTTTACCGTCAGTAATTTTCATCCACTCATATATAAGCCGTTCGATTTGCATGTGTTATATAAGCCGTTCGATTTGCACATGATCGTGTTTGCATAAAACTCCAGAGAACAGTGTCTTTCAGCAATTATTACAACGTACGACCCGCACCAAATTTCCTGGCATGCCCACGGGCAAGTTGTTCGCCTGCTGCGATCACCCCCTGCCAGGCAGTCAGGCAAGCGAACAATAGAGTACAGCCCACTTGACCACTTGAACCGTCAGCTTGCCAATTTGCGCTCGACCCCCAACCCCAAGGGCCCATCTCCCTCTCATCGATCGCTTTCCTGTGGAAGTTCGGTGGCGAAATTGAAGACGCATTCCACCGTAACCAGTTGCAGGCATGGCACAGTACTCGCAAGTTGCATTGCTTTGCGTTACGAATGCACCATCCTCGCGGAAACAAAGTTAAGTTCTTTTACACTGCACCCGTCTTACTACCTTATCAAGTATCAACTCTCAAGAAGTTTATACCGGGTTCCAGTCCTAACCGTCAGTTGAAAATGGTGCATTTCCAACATTCCTTAAGGATTCCGAGTGGAAAGGTATCAAGCTTGATCCTAACATATACAAGCACAGTTAACGTCTAGTTTGGGAGAAAAATCAACGTCACTCGAAAACCGTGTGTGTAACTGTCAACAGTCTGCACAATGGTTGGGTTTGGGTCATATTCTTGCCCGCAATCCTGTGGGAATCGTCGTCTTGAATCTCTCGAAGACCGGGCCTGTTCGCTTCAGCTTATAAGCCAGCTGAAAAGCTGAAACGGCTGATTTGTTGTGAGAGAAAAATACTGTTCGGTGGCTGATAAGCTGGCTAAATAAGCTGAAGCGAACAGGCCGCAAGTAGCCCAACGGTGCTCTCCAAGAAAAATAGCTTCAAACAAAGTTCAGAAAATCGTAGTTCTGATTACTGTGTGCAACATACAAAAATAGTTTTAAGAAATGAACATTGAACGTATAAAAAAATGATTAAACAAACTAAGCTGCCTTAAATGGTAAAAACTCACCAGCTGGTTTGTTGTTAGAAAAACGCACAGGATAAGCCAACATCTGATTGCCAAAAAAATCACCCAGCTTGATCACCTGCGCTACGCCATAAGTCTGCGTCAAGATGTTCTCAAAGTCTGGCCATAAAATTTTCCGCCTTCCTTTTAGCATATTCATGAACTATGGTAGCTGTGCTTTCCCTATGTCGCATATAGAATTCAGCAAGCAATATTCTATTTTCTTCTGGTAACAGATCACCGTGATGACCCTGAAAAAACACCAAACATAAGATGGTGACACTTCACAGTTAGCTTACAAACATAACTTAATCAGCAATTTCCTCACTTGGAGGTAAATTTAACGGACAACATATATGGATTGCAGAGTAAGTATTACTAACATCGAGATCCAATCTGCCTAGATCAGTAAATAGTTATGCAAATTGCTTCAGAGATTGGTGATATGAAACAGTTTATTTAGCCTCAGAGTTCTGAACAGACATAGGCTTTTAGGTTGGTGATGCCATGTGCCAATGACATGCCATCTGCCATGTGCCAATGACATGCCATGTGCCTAGCACCAGTGGAGCTAAATGATGCAAAGCAGTGGGGCAGTTGGAAAGTGGTGACAACTTGCTGCTAAGAGCTGTATAGAAAAATGTAAACTAAGATGTACCCAGCTTTTGCCTGCTTATTGGCATCGACTTTAGTTAATAAGTAATTAGTAGGTGCAATAAACAATAGAATGATTTAGTACTCCTAAGGTTGGTGGCTACGTGACCTTTTCTCAAGAGGTCAGATTCCACTAGTTAGTGAAATTTCGGCCAAAATTTGAGTTAAAAATTTAGATCTTTCGGTGAACAGTGCAATATTTTGAATGACCACTGATTTCAGTCATGACCAAAAGACAAAATTTTTGCAAAGTTCGCATTAAAATCTGTATAAATTTTAATCACTTGTGAGGGGGGCAGGCGGCGCTCTGGCATGGGGATTGGCAAGCCAGGGAGCAGAGGCCGGTATGCATGCCTAGGCACGTCATGGTGGATTGGTAGGTATAGCCCCTGTTAGCTGTTCACTTGTCATCTTCCTGTGCACCTATTTATCCCAGCATGAAGTAGTCATGGAATCTTCAGAGTGCCCTAGCTTTGTCCCGATGCTTCTCCAGTGTGGTATTCAAATAGTTATATGAAAATTTGAAACAAAATCCTTGCACTTTTGCAATTTTGCGGCCCTATAATGACTCATAAGATGAGGTGGTAAAAAGGAAAAGGAAATTTTAGACTGCTGGGAGAAAGAGGTCCTAAATATTCCCGTGGTTTTTGCACATCCGTCTGAACCTGCACAATGATGAAAAACAAAGTACATACAGCAAATGCAAAGCATATCATAGAATCAATCGAGAAAGACAAGTAGCACACATTTTATTTCAGACATAAAAAGAAATGCGCACAAGAAGAGCCAAACACTTAAAACAAGATTAATCAAGAATTCACGCAGGCCGATGAAGAGATGAAGCCTTCTTGTATTTCCACGTCAGCCCAGTAGATTAATTGGCCTGCGCTCCACAAGAGTAGACCCTTGCTGGATAAATCTCCATCTCCACGATGTTTATGTAGCATAGCTCTAGTCATTTCCATCATCAAGATACAGTACAGAAATATAATATGTAATTATGTTCAAATATCCAGTGAATGATGATACCTTGCATATTCCTAGCTATATACAATCTATAGACATCCATGTCTTCTCCGTGCACCTGTTGGAGTCCAGCTAGCCATTGTGAGGAGACATCTTGCATATCTTCTGTCAGAAACAGCTGGTGCAAGTTGTCCAAACCCTCAACACACCTCAGAGCTGGACAGAGCTGTACACGCAACTCTCTCACTTTGGGAATATTTGAGATCCTCTCTAGGCATTCACAATCTGAGACCGAAAGATCCTCGGAGAGAAACGGGAGGTCCTCCACCACCTTAAGGGGGTGTTTGGCTTCCAGTGGACTAAACTCTAGCCCTATCACATCGGATGTTTAGATATTAATTAGGAGTATTAAACATAGTTTAATTATAAAACTAATTACACAGATGGAGGCTAATCCGTGAGATGAATCTATTAAGCCTAATTAGTTCATCATTTGACAATGTGGTGCTACAGTAACCATTTGCTAATGATGGATTAATTAGGCTTAATAGATTCGTCTTGCGAATTAGCCTAGGAGTTCTGCAATTAGTTTTATAATTAGCTCATATTTAATCCTCCTAATTAGCATCCAAACATCTAATGTGACAAGGCTAAAGTTTAGCCCTGGTATCCAAACAGCCTCTAAGGCTGTGCACATCCATTAATATTAGCTCCTTCAAGCTGGTGGCCTGCTGTCCAATCTGCCGTGGGAGAGCTCTCAACTTGGGACAGTTGACATGTCGCAAGTATTCAAACGAGGCATCAGCTGCATCCTTAGAGTTGGAGCTTCCACCTTTTGCTTTGCAGCAGCTCCATCCTCTCCACCTTCCTTACCTGCTGCTGTTGCTTCTTCTTCTTCAACTACAAAGGTCCACTCCAGTTGGGCATGCATATCCTCGATGACCAACGCTTCAAGCTAGGGGAAAGCAACTGCCTTTGGAGATCGGAAATTACCCACCCCAAAGCCAATAAATTCAGGTCCAATCTTGGTGACTGCAGTGGCTCCCTCCATTCTTAGATATTTCAAGTTGGGGAGCTGCCCGATTGCAGGAAGATGCACACATGATTTGCAATCAAAGAGGATAAAGTCTTTCAGTGAAAGCAAATGTCTAGGCAGTACCCAGCCAGAAGGGAAACCACCAACCACAAAATCCCTTCAAACATAGACCTTCCAGGTTCTTTGGAGGTATTAGCTGATCAAATATCTTCTCAATATTACTAACAACCTCTTCGGAGTATGGTTCCTCCACACATTCAGTGCAATGTAAACCTAATACCTTAAGATGCTTTTTGTTAGTTAGTAGTGAATCTATACTGCAAACAGCAGATGCTTCCAGTTTTGTAATAACAAGCTGCCTCTACTGCAAAAGAGGACCCAACTCTTCTAGATTCCATCCATCTTGCATTCCAGTGCTATAATCACTTCTACCACAAATTGGAAATCCTTCTAAATTATTGAGGTATTTCAAAAATCCAATATCTTTTGGAACCTTATTTATTGGTAAACCGCTGAGACCAAGACTCCTTAAGTTGCATATTCTACTGATTGCTAAAGGAAGGCTATGCAAACTGTCACACTTATTCAATTCCAATACCTCAAGGTTTTTGAGAGAACCAATAGACTCCGGAAGGCAAGTTATGCTAGTTTCATTAAGATTCAACGCAAATGAATCAAAGTTCCAATATAATCTGGAATATTTTCTACACTTGACCCACTTAAATCCAAAACACGAATATATGGAAATCGCTTGAAAATTGGAGATTCAACTACCAGTGACTTGTCACAGAAATTTATTAAAGTTCTCACTTTGAGTTGATGCCTGTCCACAATAGGTAAAGAGATCCTATTATTGCCTGTTACAACTAACACACGTCGCAATTTAGATATACTCCTGCCCTCCAATGATTGTGGGTCTCCAAAGAAACACTCGTTTCTTGATAAATGCTGAGCAAGCTGTCTTAACAGGTCATGCATTTTGCACATGTATGAATTTGCATACATAGGATCTGGTAGGAGGTTCCTTGAGATCAACTCATAGAAGTATTCTTCTGCTGTATCTTCCAGTAGTTGGTTCTTTTGCTTTTCAATAAAGCCTTCAGCAATCCAGAGCTTGACAAGATCATCACACCATAGTGTCCAATCTTCAGGATACAAAGCACAGTAAAGAAAACATTGCTTCAGGTTTTGTGGTAGCTGATCATAACTCAAGTACAAAGCACCTCTGAGTTCAGCAGGGAGCTTACTCATGGACCAAGCATCATTGTCTAGAATCTTCTGCCATGCACTCTCTGTTGTCTCCTTCACTGCAAGAACACTAGCCATAGTCCTAATTGCAAGAGGAAGGCCACCACATTTCTGAACAATTTCCATTCCTTTGTCCTGCACGTTGTATACTTCTTTCTCATCAAATATGTTCATACTCTTCCAAAGTAGCTCCCATCCTACTTCCTCTAACATCAATGCGACTCGATGCATGTGTTCCACTCCAATTGCCTTTGCAACTATATCCTGTCGAGTTATTGTTACAATTGTTAGTTGAGCTGCAGCATTGAGTGGCGTTCTTAGTAAATTGGTCCGTACATCAGACTCCCACAAGTCATCCAACACAAGGAAAAAAACTGTTTCCTTCAATGGCTTCTGCAAGTTTGGCTTCGAGCTCTCCGATGCTTTCACAATTTTCTTTGTCCACTCCAATATTTTGGAGTATTTCTTTCAACAGAGCAACTTGAGAGTACTGTTGGAAAACACAAATCCATGCATGCTTCTTAAAATTACCCTTCACTCTTTGATCATTGTATAATTTCTGAGCTAGTGTTGTTTTTCCAACTCCTCTTGTTCCAACAATTGCCATCTTGTAAGCCTTCTTGTCCCTGTGTTCTAGCACCAACCCTACCAATCTATGGGTAGCATGTATGATCTCTTTTCCAACAAGATTTGGTTCTACCAGGTGGGATGTTTTTCTCATACTTGACACTGAAATTCTATCAGCGGGTTCTGTTTCAAACTTGAATTCTCTACCTAACTCTTTAAGCCTCTCTATTCTTTTGTTGAGGCCTCTAATATTTATAGCAATCTCACGACGTGTCTTGATAGCCGAAAAGCAAGAGAAAGAGGGAAATTCATTGCATGTAATTAATTTTCTTGATGATGATGAAGAGTTTTCTCCTAGTAGATTGCTCCCTTTAAACCCGGCCATGTCAATTATATCATCGGCACATACATTGCATCCTTCAGCTCACCAATCCAATTACTAACCGCTAAGTCTTCAATCCTCCTCTGGTCAGCATCTTTCAAAAAATACTGTATTTGTGTCATTATTTGTTGTAGGTCACTAAGCTCTTGTTTAACACCTAGTATCTGTATCGCTTCCTCTGTAATAAGTTCTTGGAGCTTTTGGATGCATGATCCCGCAAAAGAAAATAATATGGTTGCCATTAGGTGAATCCTTGAAGCAGACCCACCACCACCAATATATCTTTTCAGAACTAAGAAAACCAGCAATATGAGGGACTAGCTAGTGAGATTCCTTAAACAAGGTTTCATAGTGTTATTCCATAAACGATTGAAATTGGACCTGAAAGTTATAAAGTTTATAGAAGTATGTCAAATATGTACGCACTTGAAAGACGTACAGCACCACATGCTCCTATGAGTACTCATTATATTGTGTAAACTACTACTTGACAGAATCTCACATTGATTGCGAAATGAATAAAGGATATGTAAATGATGAAAGCATAGGAAAAATTCACACCATGCACTAGCGGGCAAATAGACAAAACCATCTTGGGTGGACATAGGGGCATCCATCCATGAGTTTTAGGATTCTTTATGCACTATGTTCCAGACTAAAACCCATGTAATGGATCTTTGATTTCCTTTCACATTAGCCATTTATCGATATTATTCTTGTTTTTTTGCAATTATAACTTCATCTACAGTAAGGATAGGAGGCTGCAGGATTTCATTTCCGTGAACGGGAGATGGACGTAACTTGTAATGATGCTTGGAAGAAGTTAGAAGATTCAAGTGCGCTTAAGTGCACAATCCTTACCTGAATCAAAGACCTATTTTCAACAGGCCTGACTGACAATAGAAGTCAAGGATGCAAGATCATCCACCACCAGCAACAACAGTTTGGTCAATCCAATACTGAAGGAAGGGGAACAGAGATGAATTTTTCAAATAATATCCCTCAATGAACTGAACAACGATAGCCAATATGCGGTCATCACCATGAAAGAGTCGCGATTACTCTGGAAAGAAAAATGGATAAAACTCAGAAGGGTGGTTGAATTGAGAAATAAAGAATCTCTAGATAGTATAGGCTTTTGTGCACTACCAGAGTAGCAACACCAACACCCTCTTCTGTTCTCTAATATGTTGAGTGATGCAGATGACCTTATTCTTCCTTGACTGGAGATGACGTAGAGGATAACTTCAAGATGCAGTGTGAGGCAGTAAATTCGACAGAATTCACACTTGTATCCCTCATAAAATAAAATCTCAACAGACAATGATACATGCCTGCAACTGCAACGCAAGTTTGTGAGACTACTTGACATGTCGTAACTACGAATTAATCTTAATGGAACACATTGTGTTAACCAATTAATAGGCAGATAAGGAATGAAAGAAATGCACCTTTTAGAAAGACAGTACTCAATCCCAAACCATATTGCCTTGCATCCTCCTCTGCTTTTCCTCACTATAGCAGAGGAAATGTGATGTAGCATTCATGCTAGTATGCTACCAATTGCACGAGGAGAGTGATGAATATTTATCACTTCAAGCAATTCACCATAATGAAATAGAAATAGATAATTATAATGAGTCCATCACCACGACAGAATTATAAGGCCCAAGATCTCTGCTGTAAAGGAGAAAATCATGGATAATGATTAGAAGCGAGTGATTGAATCAAGAATAAGAAATAGGATGTTCAGTCTCAATATAATAAAACATAAGTGCATCAGGATTAATGGCCTGTTTGGATGGGAAGTGTTTGTGGAAAAATCATAATCAAGCAAATTTAGAATTTTAGAGCCTCTTGTATTTAGAGAATGATGAGGATGACCTTGTTCTTCCTTGAGATGGAGAGTAAAAATTACTTGAAGCAGAAGTCAGAGCCAATAGATCAGAAAGAATTCGCACTGATATATCACTGCAAAAATGGAATATGATATACGCCTGCAAATGCAGTGTAGCATAAAGTGAGACAGCAGAATGAAATGCATCCCTCATTCCCTCTAACAACCAACTGAAATGGACGAAGGAATGCACCTCTTCTCGCGCAGCCACGATGATCTGCTATTCTGCTACTCTGCTACTCTGTTTGTTTTGGCTTTCGTCGGTAGGGGAAAGAGACGAAGGGCCACATTTTGTCAGGGGAGCAAAGAATCGCGCGGATGACACGCAAAGTTTCTTCGGATGCTCTCAAACAGAGAAGAAATGAAGAATCGCTCCAGCTTTAGGAAAAGAATGTAGATATCAACTGTACAGCAACATGCAAAGAACCTTCTTTTCTTCCTTCCCTTCTGCTTCGCTTTGCTATCGACGAGAGTAAGCTGTTGCTATCAAGTTGGAGAGAGGAGGAAGTCGAGCTGGGCTCAGCACGGGAAAAAGGGATCTATCTTTTATTTTTGAGCGACCTCGCTGCTATCTTTTATTTTTGAGCGACCTCCTCGCTGCTATCTGCTCTTGGCTTGAGCAGAAAGGTGCAGCTTTGCTATGATTAGTTTGGATTTAGTGATGCTTGTCTACTCTTTCCATGAATTTTAGTTGTGTTGTACCCTTCGATAAATTAGACCAGCTAGTTGTGCAATGCGATCTCCAATTTGCACAAACATGTGATCCATGGGCAATTGTGTTGACTTTAATAGTTTAATTAGTGTCTTGAAAAAGAATTGCATGTTAGTTCCACGGGCAATTTACATAGTTTCGCTCTACTCTGTGAATTCCCCAAACTGCTAGTTGATAATTTGCCCCTTTCAAATATAGACGAAGACTTGTATTTCTATGTAACTGGTTTGTTATATTAGCATCTCGTAAGGAAGAAGAAATCTCAAGTCCGCACAACATGTCAAAAATGTGAAAATGATTACTTCAGTGATCATGATGGAACTCTCGCCGGCCGGCATTTCGTCATTTCATCGTACAATGTAAAACAACCACTACCGGAAACAGTAGCCTCAAAAGAAATTGGCAAACAGCACACGGCATCTACAGTGCCAGCAAACGTTTCTTTGCCGAGTGCTAAAACCGACGCTCGGTAAAAAAAAAAGTAATATGATGGCAAGAAGATGGTCATGGCGCCTTTGCCTATTGTCCACTAGAAAAAACACTTAGCAAATATGGCATGTTTGCCGAGTGTCCACGGAAGAAAACACTCAGCAAAGGTGGCTTCTTTGCCGAGTGTTAACGGGAAAAAACACTCGGCAAAGGTGGGTTCTTTGCCGAGTGTGACACCCCTGACAATCAGCAAAATCTGTGCATTCTAGTCCAGATTTTGGCCTCTTTGCCGAGTGTCACAGTGATACTCGGCAAAGAGGCCAAAATCTTGCCGAGAATGCACATATTTTTGCCACGTGGTACTCCTTTAATCCTTGCAAATGCTAGTTCCATGAAAGCATCGATCTTCTGAATCCATTCATCGGTTAACGAACCCTAACTAGAGCAGCCCGTGTACATCCACTCACGGTCATCCATCCTCTAACATATCAGCAAGTAATTTAAAAATCAATTGCATCTACAGGTTCCTTACAGAAGTATTTTTTTTTCTCCAACATGTTTTTTATCACTAGGGCTCACAACTCAGTGGTAGAAGGGCGAATGGGAAAACAGACATGAATAATGCAACATAGACATAAAAGTAGTAGTTTCTTGATTACCTATCCTTAGAGAATTGTTGCCAACCGGATCCGATGAAAAACAAGTTTTAGCTGCTGATTCATGTCAAGCATATCTCCTACACCTAAGCCATAAATGCAGTGCGTTATGAAGATCGAGTTGGAAAATCTAGTAAATAAATGAGGATATATCTTTAAAGATATTTACTAGTTTCAATTAATTTATTTAGTTGTTCTGTCACGTGTCTTAATATATGGTTCTATATAGTGGTACAAGTAAAGGCTCCAGTCGAACTATTTCTAGTTGATTACTCCACACTTCTAAGTAGAGCGGAATCAGGGTTATCAGAGATGGCAACAAGTGGTTCAGTTGTTCCATACAAGATCCGCCTTCTCCTTGCTGTAATCGTTGTCGCCCACCTTTCCTCCACCGGTATGTCCCTCTTTCCCTCTGATGTAATTTGGAAATGGACTGGACTAATATATATACATTTTTCAAGAGATTAAACACATAGATCTTTTTAACACTTGCTAAATCGAACCTGTTTCATGAGTCGATACACTACAAGAAATGTGTTGATCTATGACGAAAATTTTACAACACATTTGTTCTCTTCACAGATCTATGATGTTTTTTGGCTGAAAACGTCATAAAGTTTCACATCCAAGCAAATTTAGTGACCAAGTTACAAAACATCATAAAAGTTGCTACTGTAGTAAAAAAGAAATCATCATAAAAGTTGCCACTATATAAAAAAGAAATCGTCACTAGCTATTACATGATAGTTTTGTGATGATATAAGCTCCGCGAAAATATCATAAAACAACCAGGATCCCACATGTAAGTTTAAGCTAATAAATAGGATGGTAAAATAAAACGTAAGATGTGCTCCTCCCGTGGGTCGAACCTGTTACCGATCGAATGGGAAGTCTTTACCGCGACCGGATCCCACATGTAAGTTTCAGGTGAGTCTTTACCGATTGAATGGCCGGCCCCATGCTTCGCTACCTTCACAAAGACTTTCGCTGCGCAGATCTGCAACGGTTTGTGGCGAGAATGGCGCATTCTAGCGGCGACGGGAGGATGAGGAGCCACGATGAGGTCAGTCCCCTGGTTTGAGGCGCTACTTTCCCCTATTGTCCTAGGGACTAGGGTGCCCGATCTTCTGTCAGATGAGGATAACTCTCGATTTGGTGGAGTAGCAACACACTCGATCCTGTTTCTGATGAGCAAGATCCGACTCCCACAATCGAAACACCACTTCTCCTTTTGTTATCAACCGTGCATAGCCTGATTGTCCTCGCCATGAAGGCTAATCCCTGCCTGCGAATGGAAGAACACAAGCAAGAATAAGTTAGATGCAATCTAAATATTGCTAATAATATGAAGCACATGAGTTAGGGTCTCACAAACCGATAAATGGTGAAAATGTTCAAAGACAGATTAATCTAAACAAAACCCGAGTGTCTAGGGTGGCGGCTACTGAGTTTTATATATCCAAGAGGTGGAGGCCAAGGGGAGGATGACCTAGGGCATCCTTGGGGCGTTCTCCCCCTGGTTGGGGTGCACACCAACTTGGGCCTAAGTCCCAAGCAAACTTACAAAGCTTAAGGCCCGACAAAAGGTGATGCAACATGCTGGCAGATTCTATACATCCACTTGTTTTGATGATTCCTGTTGACTCATATGGAATTTTGACATGAGATTAGTGCCATTGGAAAGTGTATCTTCTCAGCTTTCCATGCATATATAGAACATCCAAAACGGACTCCGTATGTTAATTCTAAGGTGGGCTGCTTCTGGACTCTGAGGTGGACTCAATCTTGATATAGTTTGGGCCTCCAACTTGGCTTAGACGTCCTTGCTGGTCCTCTCCGCCTCCATGCCTCTCTTCAAGTACTTCCTGATCCTCCCTATGGTTTCTGATTATCATAAATATCTTTAGGTAGCAATCTATTCTCAAAATAACTAAAAAATATTACATAGGAAGGAGTTCACCTTATCATCCATGACTCTCTCCAAATATTTCTTTGTCTTGTGTGTATCCATAATAGTCATGTCATTATCATTCTCCCCTTCTTAAAGCAAACCGTCCTCGGTTTGACTGTAGTTGTAGAAGATGTCATGAGTAATAACCAACAATGTTCCCTTTCTTGGAATTGTATCTATTTCTTTAAAACAAAACTAAAAGAACTTGACATTATAGCATTAGCATTATTGCAGCTCCCGCCTTGATTATATTGTTGCACAGTCGAAGGAGATTTCAGTTTTGAACAAATATAAACTCGGTGTACCATATATTCTCCTTTACAATTATACTTGCCAATAAAGTGATATGTATGAGTAGACATGTCAATTCAAAATATGCAAAATGTCTCTCCTCCAAATAATTTAAATTGCACCGAATATCAATTCAATAGAACCCAAAGTATTTAAAGAAGACAATTTCAGCTCATCATGTGCACTAGTTATGGGGACAAAAACTTTATTTACAACACAAGTATATAGATCGAAAGTAAAAGTGTTGTGCTTATTCTCTAGTTGTGACATAGGAATAAAAGAATCACTATCACACAACTCTTCTTTATCACAAGGAACAACAAGAAAATCATCTTGTGACAAGGATAAAGCAAGTAAAGGTTCCGCTAACGGTTGCTCTATATTAGCATGATTGGTGGGAAAATTCAGCATATCAAGACAATTCTTACCTTCCGTGAGTGTAGCACTATGTGCATTACCTTTGCTCTTATGTGCAACATAGTCGAAGGTGCATCATGACACGAAGATCCTCAATGTTCACATGAGGCTATGTCATCATGCTCTTCCTCATCCTTGTGTGGTTGAATCTCCTGCAAAAGGTTAGGGACAACAGGAGGTATAACAATAGATTGATCAGTAAAAAAGACATCACGATACCTCATACCTCAGTGTGTCATCAAAGCCCAAGACAAAGTCCTTCATAATCATTGTTGTCGTTGACTTTGTCACCCAAAACAACACCCTCATCAATGTTCTCCTCAACATCAGAAGCACTAATATAGCCACCATCCTCTGAAACAATGTATGCTTGTGGACTGGTGCAAACGTTGTGAATGTGACCAAATCCATGGCAACGGCAGCACCAAATTGCAGAAGTGTGTCCCATGGCGGCGAAAGATGCACTCTTTGCCAGTACTTGCAAAGAAGCTTTACTAGAGATCTGAAGTCGTCATGGTTGTGTTGACGTTGCAGACGCGGGGGTGGAGGATCTTGTAAAAGCTGCAGCACACCCTTTTGCAATTGCTTCCTGCACACCTGTCATGAGCTGGTCCAGGAACAGGTATTCTCCCCGTAATGCTGTATGCTTAGAGTTAGCTCTAATCATGTGCTTGTATGACCCTTGCTAATATACATAGATGCCATTAGGACCTTTTGTACGCTTTGCTCCCGCTAACCTTAGGTTTATTCTTTATTCTTGAGATTAGCTTGTGTGTGTGCGTCACATTATCCTCAAAAATTTATCATGGCTTACCCTATATGAACTTTGATCTATTATTTAAGTTTATGATCCTAGATATGTATCCGATAAATCCTTTTACACCAATGCCATCCTTTTAAAAAATATAAATAACGATACCCTGAATACTCTCCAGGTAAAATGCTACAACGGTATATCCGTGCGGTTGCGGATTTATTCGCAACGTTAAGAAATACCAACCACGACTGACGATTGATCTTAAATCTCCTTTTGATCTGCTTCCAGGGGAAGCTCAGCACAAGGTGTGCCTTGAGTAAAGCTACATGGTGGGTGACTGCGACGGCTGTGCAAGAGATCGGGCTATCCCAAGGGCGGAATGTGCCGCAAGCCGCCTAAAAAATGCCGTTTTCTCTCAGGACAGAGAAATAACTCCCCAACTCTTTGTTGACTGCTGCTGCTTTGATTGATGAAATGCTGGTCATGCATGGATGCCTGCATATGAAATAATTAAATAAAAGCTTTTGGGGTGGCTGTTTTTTTATGTATATGCTGTCAAGGAGAAAACAAAAGTAAATTAATGAAGATGCGGTGAGAAATCTGGGTGTTCGTCTATTGTCTGGAGATCATCGCATATCAAAATAAAAAATGCTAAACGATATCGACAAGAATCAGTGAGTTTGTATATGTATTCTGTGGATACAACACACGTCACAGTTATGGGAAGAAATGACCTACTATCTTGGCCATTTTTTGTTGAGAAGGAGGATTGTCCTTCTCTACTCTCCTTGGCAGATTCTCTGCATCATTCAAGTTTCAGCTATAGCCTACATGCACAAATACAGTGTGGAGCTCCTGGAAGTAATAGAAGTGCCAGCATTTTGGCTTTGGATCTCTCCACTGTCTCTATGTGAAACTGGAACCGAAGTTGTGTAGGCCTGAATACTGTCTCTCTCCTTTCTTTATTCCTTGCACAGCTAGCTCTTTCTGTGAGATCCTTTTCTATATGCGCATGGCCGCAAGTAGAAATACATGTTGAGCATCATGAACAATATAATCTGCTCTTGGAACCTCCATGAATAATGTGTTATCCGTGACTCCCTGAGTTATATCTTCCTCTGTCTAGGACCTTTTATATGCGCATCGCCCCAAGTAGTAATACATGATTGAGCATCATAAACTCATGAAGCTGCTCTGGCAACCATGGATCTCTAGGTGTGGCGGCAGCAGCCCGACAACGGCATGGCTGCGGCCCCTTCCCTCTTCTCAACGGCAGCACCCTCTGGCACCGGCGACCTCATCTGGAGTGGCCGGGCCTGTCGTGAGATCCTAGCGGTAAGCCATGAAGAGACCCCAACCAGATCTGCGCACGGGAGGCATTGATTCCACGGAGACCAAACCTGCTCGTCGGCGTGGTCGACACAACCTCGACCTCGGCGTGGTGGTGCGGCGGGATGGGTAAAATCTTCTTAGCTTCATTTGATTCCTCAGTTCCGTGCCCCAAAAATTATAACAAATCCCCAATTTTTCTTACTGCGTGCAGATGAAAAGTTCAAACAGGCATCGTTTTTGTTGGTGAGTCTTCACCATCCCATAGAGATTATTTACTATTTCTCACCATTCTTGAACATTGAACCGGATTTATTCTTGGAGATCTATTCTGCAATTGAGCTTGTGAGTTGTTGACGATTGGGTGACCCACCCTTCCCCATCCAAACCAGTGGAGTAGACCATGAGGCAAGCATCCGGGAAATTGTGGCTCTCTCGTTCAATCTGGAGGTGATAGCATATGGATTACGATTATTTGTTTTATGCACCTCCATGTTTTTTAGCGTTTTTAATGGTCTGATTAGCCTGGTGCATTTGGCATATGTGCTGTAGCATGGATACTTCTGATTGTTTTCTTTAATTTATTCGGATATTCAGATAGCGCACCTTGCATTGCGTCCATGGTTTCATATACATTCATGCACCAGGCTGCATAGGTTTATTTGATTCCATTTATTTTAATTACGGCCAGGTACCAGGCTGCATAGATTATAGGCACCGGATTTATTTTTGAATGATTGATCACTCTTATAATCGACCGTCATTGGCCCTTCACAGTATTTTGACAATGTATTGTGTGTATTTCAGAATTCATCTATCATATTTAAAATTTTGAGGTGGTAAGATCTCAATAAATCATAAGTCAGCTGACTAAAGTACAAGGTTATAGTAAATTGCAGACAAGGGGCAAATATTCTAATAAATCAGTTACAAAATTCCCTGTTAACAGATTCTGGTAAGTCATGGTTGTTGGATTTACAAGGTTATAACCAGCCATGGATTCTAGTAAATCTCATAAAGGACAGATTCTAGTGAGTTGTTTATAAAATTCTCATAAAAGATTAACCACGTACAAGGGCATAAAAGTCACATAACAATTTACAAAATTCTTGACACTGAAATGTGGTAACTCGCCCTCCTGATGGATCCTCGTAACTGCCTGAACATTTACCATAGTTTGCATGCGTTAGTTCAACATGTATTGAAAATATAAGAAGGTTCTTGCTGGAGTTGGGGCACACAGGTCTTGATGTTTATCTACATGGCTGATTATTTGCATCAAAATAAACACATAACCTACCGTCTATTTATCCGTACTGCCACTCAACTAACTTGTTTCCGACTAACAATTTCCTGCTAGCTAATTTCCTTATAGTTCCAGTCCACTTATTATCAATGGATTAGTGTATTCACATTACACAGAAATAATGCTTATCTCTTATCACTATGTCAGTGGCAAGCCAGAGCTCTGTCTCTGGTAATTTTGTTACCGCAGTCATAATTACCATAATTTGTTTCCTTAGTATCTCCAGTTCTCAGCTGTCATATTATAAATTTGGACATAATTGTGGCTCTTTCCAGCATGCCTGTTTTTAATTCAATATGTACAGTTCCAGGCTTTCAGGCTTGCTAAATGATCATATTATTTGTTCTGTTCTTCTTTTTAAATGACTACAGGTGATGATGCCTCGTGGGAATCTCCGGGTAGCATCTGTGCACCTACTTTAGATAGCAGCCTACTCAGCACTGATTGATAGTGCTCCAGCTCCCTTGTGCCTTCTCTCCACCGTCCTGGTGCCTACCTGCATGATCAGATTCAGTTGGAGCTAGGGAAAGCAAGCAACATATAATCGAGTTCAAGAATGTGGAAGCAAGCACTTTGTGTCATATTCAGCAACGTGAAATAGTGTCATGTTATATTACAAGTATTGAATCTGTATTGTCATTTGTAATCGATCCGCTTTGAAAAAAGTGATTGTTTCAATCTGTATTGTGGTAACTCACCATTGTATTATAGTAACATACAATCGAGTTGTAGTCAATTACGTCACAGCGTAGTCTACATATGGATTCCATATAGTGAATAGTCTACATTATCATCTCAAACATTGGGATTAACGTAACTATGTCACGGCAAAATCGGTCTCTTCATTATAGTGATTGGTTCCTCCACACACCTCAATTCATTATCGATGAGGTGGGGGTTAGCCAGCGTTGCTTCCAAAGTGCGACTGACGCTGGAAACAATGTGGCGTCTCTAGAAATGTTTTTATTTTATAGATGTGATGGATTTAAGCATTATAGTTGTTCTTGTCGTTTTATCACAAAAGATCTCTCCGTATCCTTGACAATAATCTTAACTAAGTTTTCATTCTGCCTCAGTTTTTTCCCCTGACAGCCATGACATGCAGTACTCATTAATTTACCTATTTAAACGTTTGTTCATTCTTGCTCCAGATTTATGTTCAAAGGTACCCATTGAACACAGCATGAAGCGATTTCATTGAAAACTGTTTGGGACAACAGGTAAAACATTTCCTTGATGGTAAGGCCTACTTCTGACATTCATGACAGTAGAGTTGATCTGGTGTCATCTTCTGGAGCTCATGCATCTGGCAGATGTCAGTGATCTATCGAATCATCATGGCTGCTGGAGTTTTGTCAGGAATTGATGGCGCCCGGTTTATAGCTATCTGCCTGTCGAATCTCAAGTTCTCAATAGCTGCTGATATGTCCTTCCACTCGCTTCTCCATGGCTATGTTCTTCCACTCACTTCAGTTTTCTCTAATATCTCAAGTATGTTCAGAAAGAAAGCAATTCAAAATTTCCTTTCATGTGGTTTGGCGAGAGGGCAAGAGGAATTCATATCTCACACTGGTAGCATCGTAGGGAGACCTTTTAAGTGGGGAATAGTGTAAGCTAGTCAAATTTTATTAGCAATTTACTAAGTGTAAGTTTATACCACCCAAAATTAAACAAGAGCATAAATAAAGTAAACAACATATGCATGAAATGACAACAATTTAAGTCCATCTTTTGATAGTGTTATCATGTGAGGGTCCAGGCTGCTCCTAACCGTGAGCATGGCTGATCGATCAGTTTTACACTCTGCAGATGTCGCACATCTTTACCCACAAGTCGCGTAAAAGTTCAAAAGAACTTTTGATCCAACCATGCGGTGTTTGCAAGGCACCGTACCACACTTCCAAGGTGTGATTGCATAGGGACGTTACGAGGCCTTTACAAAGATTCCCTAATAAGAAGTAGTCCGCTAAGGTTTCATGATCAGCGCAGTGCATAATGGTCCCCTAGTGGTATAGTGTCTTAGCAAAGCCCACTTCCCAAGAGAGCGAGTGCTATACACCAACTACTATCTCTCCCTCTTGCCCTTTCGGTAAGACCGCTTCGAACTAGAGTTTCTAATTATTCATCCAAGACCAGAGCCATTTAGTCTTGTGGTAGCACTGTTTCCTGGGTGGTTCTCCATGTTCCGATTAAACGTTTATGATCTTGTACTAATGAAAGGTATAACAAAAATAAAGCAAGATTAATCATTGAGTTCAGTTTAACCACCATATCCCAAGTAAGCACTAAGCATGAGCTACCCAGCATAAAAATAAACCCAGTTGGTCAAGGCAAAGGTAAATTGAAGCTAGGTGAACCTTAATTGGGACCCATCAATTTAATCTTAACATGTGCATAGCATAATTGTTGAGTACGAGACAGTAAAGGTGTATAGGAATGAAAAGTAGTGATCAAGGACACCACTTGCCTTCTTGGCCTTGCTCTTGCTGTTCATGCTCCTCGAAAGCTTGATCTTCAAATCCCTCGAACTGCTGAACGTCTATACGCATCACAGCGCACATGCAAGCAAACACAAGCAACAAATAATAAAACAATACACCAAAACATAATAAATAGAGAAAACAAGCTTGAAAGATTAATCTACATTTTAAAACAAACACGTGGATATAAAGAACGCAAAAAATGGAGTTAAGATGCAAAAGATATGATTAAAACAAGATCCAGGAGCTTTTCTGCGAGAAAACAAAAATTCTAGGGTTAAATTACGAAAAACCGAGGACTTATACGTAATTATGCATATAAACTGAAGGTTTAACACGCAAAAACGCAACTTAGGATGGCGGATTGATTTTAGAGAAACTCAGGGGCTTAAGCGAAAGAAAATAGGACCAAAACACAATTACTTTTGTACTAGATTGGACTACGGGTTGATTTGCGGAAAAGGCGAGGGCTTAAAAGCAAAAGAGGAATGGCGTGGCGCGGTTGGCCGGTACGCAGCCCGGTTGATTGACTGCGGGCCATCGGATCCAGATCCGACAGTCGTGATCGTTGGCGGCAGCGTGGCGGCAGCGGAACAGGCGGCAAGCGGCGGCGGTTTGCCGGAGTTGGTCGATACGACGTTCCGGGGCTCGGTTTCGCGCGCGGAAAACACCAGAAGCATGAGAAAATCAAGGTGATCCTGTTTTGGCAGCTCACACCGTGAGGCGGTGCTTGGCGGTGGAGAGAGCGTGGCGGCACTGGAGCTCGGGTCACGGCGCTTGCTAGGGTTTAGGGGCGTTGCGGAGGGATGCTTGAGGTTGGGGGGCTTATATAGGGCGGATAGGCGGCCGAGTTCAGGTAGGAGGCAGCTTCCACGCGGGGAAAACGTGCGGCGGTTGCGGGAGGCGGGCGGAGTCCGGGCGCGATCGGGGAGGATTCCGTCCTCGACGGGTGGGCCCCACCCTTCAGCTCTACGGGAGGGAGGCCGGTGCCGCTGGGCAGGCCGGTGGAACGGGCCGAGCGAGCGAACTGGGCCGGCAAGGGAAAAGTGGAGTGGGACGGTGGTGGCGCTGGGCTGCAGGGAGTTGGAGCTGGGCTGAAAGAAAAGGAGGAGGAGGAAGAATGCAGCCCAAGAGGAGAAAGTGAAAGGAGAAAAAGAAAGATTTTGAAAATGGAAATTGAATTTGAGATTTCAAATTTGATTCAAACACAAACAACTAAAAAATTATGCACCAGCATGATTGCACAGTAAACTCCTATGGTGAATTCATTTAATTTGAGAAAATGCGAATTTAAATGGCTAGAAATTTAAATGACATCCTAATTGAGCAAATTTTAGTGAATTTAAATTCTTTAAAATTTTGGGTGTTACATCTCAAGTTTGACCAAAATTATAGAGAAAATTATAAAGATTTATGACATCAAATAGGTATACTATGAAAATATAATTGATGAAGAATCTAATGATACTTAGATGACATCATAAATGTTCTTATATTATCATATAAATTTGGTCAAACTTGAGATACTTTGACTCTCCAAGATTCTTGGAATGACTTACAATTTAGGATGGATGAGTAATAAATGATAAGTTTCATGTTATTCCTCAAGGCTAATTGTCTGAAAACTAATTCGATCAACTTCAGAGCTTTGATGAGAAAGAAAACATCTCGTTGCTGAAAATACAATTGAGGTTCTACAAAAGAGTGACACTTGGAAAAATCAGACAGGTTATTAGCAGAGAGGTGAAATGACTTTCGTTAGCCGATTTGAGCGGAAGAGACAAACTAGTCGGATTTAATGAGACGGGGTCCCACTTAGCTGGTCCATAAGCTAGGATGGAGGTAGTATTTTCCTAAGCATCATGTGAATGTCCTATTAACCTATACTAATCGCATACTTTGAGAACAATCCATAAGTTAACAAAAAAATTGGCCGTCTGTCCATGCTGTCAACCTAGTTATAACACTATACGATATAATTCAGATGGAGATTGCAGCCACACACTTGGACGACATCCATCGGTTTCTTCCCAACTTCCATGCTACCATGCACGAGTTAGTCAGCTTGCCACAGCAGACAGTGGCACATACACCACCAACCCCTTCCGGCTTCCATCAGCATCAGCAGTCAGTCGAATGTTCTCCATCGTCAGGGTTAACTAAAGTAACACAATGTGTTTTGCATTCGATTTTTAACCTAGAATTAAAAGATTGGTGCGCGGAGGCCTTGTGTTGTTCTCCATGTGCTACACAAGGAGACTGAACAACAGCATCCCCGACAAGTCCTCGTCATGAATAATGCCAGAAAACGGCCGGCGTGCTCGTACGATGCATGTCCTATATTTGCCGACGTTTTTCTCATGAGTACCGGAAAAACGCTGGCACGGCGGCACCACAGGAACCAACAACCAGACCAAGATGGAGATCAACAAAGCATTCGAGAGTTGCATCCATGGAGGCTGCCGGGAGACGATGTGGCAGCCAAGCTTCCTTCTGTGGCCAGCAAAACACCGTCCTTGTTGTCGACACGGTAGCGCCATGAGCCCATGATCGGTCATGGAAATTGGAAATAGGCATTTCTAGGACTCGTCGGTAATGCAGTCCGGCCGTGGAAATGGACCTATTTTTAGAGCCGTTCTTCTGCATGGCCCACCTCTAGAAATGAATTTTCAGTTCAGTCCGCATAACAAACCGGCGCTGAAACTTGTTGCCACCTTACCTCTACTCCGGTTCATCCATTCCGAGCTCCAGGCGTGCATTTGTTCTTGAGTGGGGAAGTTTTGCCCTCCCCGGTCCCATGAAAGTGAGGCCCCCTCCAACTGGCCTTGCGCCATGCAATTTCATTTATCCCGCCTCCTGTGCACCCCCACTGTGTTACTCGGCACTACCTCCATGGCTCCATCCCACAAAGCTGATGCAGCACGAGGAGTCTGCATGCATTAGGGTCGGTCGGCTTCAACTCCAGCCATCCACATGATGGTCTCGGCCACAGACAGTGGCACATAACCACCAACCCCTTGAGGCATCGATCAGCAGTAACTCGACAGCACAATAATGCACGCGAGACGACACAACGTGTTTTGCCATCTCCATTCCCCAACAAAAGATTGGTCCGGGGCCATGAATGCCAGAAAACGGCCCGCGTACCATCATGCATGTCACCAATTGTGTATATAAGCGCTGGCACGGCTGCACCGCAGAAACCAACACAACCACAGACCATCTTTCAAAAAAAAGAAAAAAAAACAACCACAGTTATTCGAGGTATTCGAGGTTCGAGCTAGAGCGGCGTCAGCTTGCATTGCTTCGAGCTAGCTAGAGAGGCCGAAACGATGGCAGCCAAGTTTCCTTCTGCGGCCTGCAAGGTCGTCCTCGTCGTCGTCGCGGTGGCCATGATCGGCCTCCTCTTCTCCACTACTGCCGGTGAAGCTAGCTAGCCATGGCTCCATTATCGACATTTGATTTTATCCCCGGGTAGATGCTGGCCAGTTTTGACGTACGTGACACCATCGCTTGTCTAATGCAGGTGTAAGGGAAGCGGTGGCACTACGGGAAACCTTAAATTTACCGAGTGTTTTCTTTTTGCCGAGTGTTTTTTTTGGGACACTCGGCAAACAAGCTCTTTGCCGAGTGCCAAGCCAAAAACACTCGGCAAAAAAAAAAACACTCGGCAAATCGGGGCTTTGCCGAGTGTCAAATAAAAAACACTCGGCAAAGCCCCCTCTTTGCCGAGTGTCAAAAAAAACACTCGGCAAAGAGGGGGGTTTGCCTAGTGTTTTTTTTTACACTCGGCAAAAAAATAATTTTTTTTCCTCTTTTCACCATGAAATTTTTTCTACTCCCCACATACAACATGTGGTACTCCATGTTAAAATTTGGTATATTTTTGAATTTATTTGCTATATTTATTTAATTAATTGCATTTCAAGGGAATTTTTAGTATAAGTCAAATTTGAACTGCAAGTGATTCAAATTATGGAATAAAATAAGTAGAAAAATGATATTCATGTTATTTGGACCAATTTGAGACCTGACCCATGAAATTAAAAGAAATTTCGAACATCTTGTTCAGGAAACACGACCATGAACGTGTGGCAGTAGTATTTTTAAATTGTAAAAAAAACAATCAAAGTCTGAAAATTATGAGATTTGCCATGATGTGATGATATAATACGTGGAGGCTGTGGAAAAAAAATTGAGAAGGTTTTGCACATTTCATCATGTACGATGATTACGAACCGAAGCATCTCAGAAGAAGAATAGTAACTTTAAGAAGGATTCGATAAAATTTAGAGTCGAAGTGACGGTCGAGTTCGATTTGACTACAAAACTTTTTGTATAGTCAGTAGAGAACCTATATTGGTTCGTGTGAAAATTTGGTATTTTTTTGAAACTGTTGGATATTTTTTAAATTTTTTTCAAAAAATATTTGCCAAGTGTCCTATGGTGGACACTCGGCAAATCAACCGTTTACCGAGTGTCCACGTAGGACACTCGGCAAACAGACGGCCACAACAAATTAAAATACCCCCCCGGCCCGGCCCCCTCCCCCCACTAGTCTCTCCTCTCTTCCCCTGCCTCTTCCCCTCCTGCCTCCTGCATGCCTCCTGCCGCCGCCGCCGCCGCACGCCTCCTGCCGCCGCCGCCGCACGCCCCCGGCCCCGGATCCGCCGCCGCCCGCCGCCCCCGGCCCCGCCGCCCCCGGATCCGCCGCCCCCGGCCCCGCCACCCCCGGATCCGCCGTCGCCCGCCGCCCCCGGCCCCGGATCCGCCGCCGCCCGAGCAGGAGCAGGTGGTGGCGGTGGCGGTGGCGGTGGCGGAGCAGGTGGCGGCGGCGGTGGCGGCGGCGGAGCAGGTGGCGGCGGCGGTGGCGGCGGCGGCGGAGCAGGAGCAGGTGGTGGCGGTGGCGGTGGCGACGGCCACGACTACGAGGGCCTCTCCTACGCCTTCGTCGACCCCCAAGAGCACTTCGCTGTGCTCGACCTCGGCGAGCTCCGCGCCATCCACATCGACGCGTAGAGAGCCGAGGCCTGGGTCGGGTCCGGCGCCACGCTCGGCGAGCTCTACTACGCCGCCGCCGCCGCCAACCAAACGTTCGGGTTCCCCGCGGGCAACTGCCCCACCGTCGGCGTCGGCGGCCACCTGAGCGGCGGCGGGTTCGGCGCCCTGTCGCGCAAGTACGGCCTCTCCGCCGACAACGTCCTCGACGCCGTCGTGGTAGATGCCGAGGGGAGGCTGCTGAACAGGAGCACCATGGGGAAGGACCTCTTCTGGGCCATCCGCGGCGGTGGCTGGCGGCGGTGTGGATGACGGCGGCGGCGGCGGCGGCGGCGGAGCAGGTGGCGGCGGCGGTGGCGGCGGCGGCGGAGCAGGAGCAGGTGGTGGCGGTGGAGATGATTTTTTTTATTTTTTTCAATAATTGTTCGCCGAGTGTTTTCTGGGCACTCGGCAAAGTCTTGGCCGAGTGCCCGACACAAAACACTCGGCGAACCAGTGTTTGCCGTCAAGAAATTTGCCGAGTGTCGTTTGCCGAGTGTTACACTCGGCAAACATTTCGCCGAGGGTTTTCTGGGCACTCGGCGAACTGTCTGTTTCCCGTAGTGACGACGGGGGCCCAGGCGCAGTGCAACCCCCGGGTGTGCCCGCCGTACGTCTCGCCGGACTGCGACACCTGGTGCTAGAACCAAGGTTACCCCCAGGAGCGGATCTGGGCCCGGGCTGCAGCCCGGGGCGAGGCCCACGCGCAGTGAAAAAATCCTTCATAGAAATTGCATAAAAAGCCTTTTAGACCCATTAGCCCACCCCGAGAAGAACTTGACCCAGCAAGACAGCCAGTGCAACTGCCTGCTGATGCCCCGGCCGGTATGGCGTATGCCATTTTGAAAAAAAAAATTGCTCCATGACTGCTAGTCTATGCAAAGTAAATAAGTAATGACTAATGAATATTTCATTTCATATTTTCATTGATTTGAGCAGGAAGTATTTGAGTATTAATTTGCAATTGCAACATTTCATAATCATAACTTAATCTAGTACTTTTCTACCTTTAATGTTCTACTTATTGTTGGAGTGTATTGGTTGAACACTTGAAATCTAGGGAATTATATAATTATTTATATTATTTAAAAAATATGTTATTTCCAATAGTGTATGGCTAGTAAAATTTTAAACCTTATATTAGTTAGCCCGGGGCGGAGTCCGATTCTGGATCCGCCACTAGTCACCCCGGAGGCTACGTCAAAAGGGACGTCTGCTGCTGCAGCTCCGGCGGCGGCGATCTCGCTGCTGAAAGCTAGACGATCGCTGCACGAAACGATCGATCGAGATGATCAATCAGTAATCCATTATATATGTATCAACAATCAATCAACTGTACGTATGCGAGGGCGTGCTTGCATGGAATAAAACTTTTGCTTGGACAGTGTGTTTCCGAGTGAAAAGGCTACTGTTTCACTTTTTTTTCCAGGATGGATGGGCTGGGCTTGATACACCGGTGGAAAATGGACCTTTAGTTCCAGTTGGTAGGGGTCAAATCTCCCAAAAATTCATTCGAAACTAATTTATCGAGATAAAAGGGGTCCTTTAGTCCCGGGTCATCCACCCGGGACTAAAAGCCCCCTATAGTCCCGATTGGTAACACAAAATTCAAAAAAAAAGCTGTGCACGCCCACCGGCCACCCTGACGCCTCGGCTGGTCTGCCTCGCTCCGCCCCACGCCGCCGCCTAGCTCCCCCGTGCGCTAGCCCTGCCCTCGCCCCACTGCCGCTCCTCACTCCTAGTGAGGGGCAAGCAGAGGGGGATGGGGAGGGGTAGCAGGGGAGGGGGTGGCCACCCACGCCGGAGAGGAGGAGGAAGGAGGAAGGAAGAGGAGGAGGAAGGAGGTCAGGAAAGACTTGGCGTTGGAGAGGAGGAGGAAGGAGAGGAAAGACTTGCGCGTGCAGTGGTGGAGAAAAAGACTTGTAGAAGATAAGGACGTGCGCGCGTGGAGACCCGTGCGCGGCCTTGTGTTTCGTCCCGGTTGGAAATACCAACCGGGACTAATCTTTTCTCCCGGTTGGTATTTCCAACCAGGACAAAAGACCCCTCGAGACTTTTTTTTTGCACTGACCTTTGCAACCGGGACTAAAGGAGCTCCCCTTTTATCCCGGTTGGAAATACCAACCGGGACTAAATCTTTTCTCCCGGTTGGAATTACCAATCGGGATTAAAGGGGAGCCTTTAGTCCCAGTTGGTGTTTCCAACTGGGACTAAAGAGGCTCTTTAGTCTCGGTTGGTGAGCCCCTGCTAGTGGTTGAGCTTTAGTCCCGATTGGTGAATCTTTAGTCAGGGGCTAAATATTAACTGGGATAAAAGGGGTGGATGGAAGATAAGTTTTCTACCAGTGATGCCAGTTTGATGGCCTACTTATTAACTAGTGCCTTCTCAATTTCATTTTTCTTTTTAAAAACAAGAATTTGAGCAGGGGTGGGTTTGGGAGAGATGAGGAGTAGAGCAGTAATGTTCTGCTCTATTCAGTTTCCAATCCAATGAACAATGAGGTTTCATGCTTCCTCAAGGCTCATTGACTGAAAATTAAGTCAATTTAAGGTTCTCTACCAGCCACAGAGCAAAAAAAAAGTAGGAAAATCAGTTTTTCATTTAGTACATTTGAAGTTTAAGCCAATGAGAGTTTTATGTTCCTCGTGGCTGACGGGCTAAAAATTAAGCCAAATTCATAGCTTGGTTCAGCAAGAACCATCTCGATGCAGATATACAGAGTGAAGTTTTTACAAGGGCCACGGAAAAGTACTAGCAATCCTCTTGTGAACTACATACATATTGAAGATGAACTACATATATAATTTGAAGGCGTACTACACTCAACACTTATGTGGCCCATCGATTTTGGATGGGTTGGGCTTGATGGGTTGGACGGTTTGATAGCCCACTGAACTAGTGTCTTCTCCCTCTTTTTTCCCCCTTTTTTCTTTTTCTTTTTTAATTTTTAGCACAAGATCGGTTTTTCCTATTGGCATAAATTCAGATAGCTGAAGCAAAAGATATGTTAATCCTGAATAAATTATGGAACAATCATAATAAGCAACCAAAAATTATATGCAGAAGTGTGAATGCAACATACAGAATATAACATATGATTATTTGAATTCAATTTAGGAAACAATTATTATACTACACTAAATATCTTGATAATACTACAAATTTTCTAAAATTAAACAAAATTAGAAAAGCATTGCATTAATTTACCGTTATCCATTCACATCCCAAAATAATAAATTGTTGCTGCAAATTATGCTAATAGTGCATCACGCTATACATTGCTTTGTCGAGATATTTTCTTTTTACACGGTCCTATGTCTCGCCCTTTGCGTCCTGCTGTCACTAGCCTTTTTCAGGACTGGTACGATGAGATGGAGTCAAGGACGACTGCAATTCAAAGAATGATCAACACGCTACACCGAGCCTGCCTCAGTGCATGCATGTATTCAGAAAACCAAAGCAGACAGAAAATAACATGTTCATGAAGCATGCAATTTAGCCCAAAACAGACTATCCCACCTCTCCCCACTCCTGGCCCAATGGAGAAATGGCCCAATCTGGCGATTCTCTCTACTCCTGGCTACTCAATGATTCACCGTAACCCAACCAGTCCGAGACGCACAAGTCTTCTCCTCCGTTCCTTTTGCAGCTTGAAGGAGAAGCCTATGCGATTGCTGCCGGCAGGAGCAGGTGCTGCGGCGGCGAGTGGCTTGCCGCAGAGGGCGTCGTTGAGCCGCGCAGCACCCTGTGTGCGAGGGAAATGTCCGCGGGCAGCAGGGTCACGAAATAACCTGAATACTGTGGCAAATCCCTTTTACATTACAGCAGCAGGAAGCATGCAGGGTCACGAAATAACCTGAATACTGCGACTGCAGTTCTTCACGCTACCAGTTCACAAATCACAAACAACACAAGCAGGGTTCGAAGAAAACAGAGTAGCTACAAAGAAAACAGAGTTTCAGTAGATGCTCAGAACTACAGCTACGTAAGTATTGACTAATGACAACTCGTGTCTCCTCTAGCTGCACGAATTTGAACCGAAATTTGCTCGTGCAAATCTAGTCACAAATTGTAATCGCATCACAGTGAAAGAGCAGATGACAAACTGACGACGGAGCAGCGGCATAGGCACCAGCCAAGATATGATTACAAGTTAAGTACAAGGAATACAAGCCCATCATACAGAATGAATTAATCGAGGAACTCAAAAGTAGCACACATTTTGTTCAGACATGCACACAAGAATAGCCAAACACTTGAACAAGATTAAACAAGCCATGGTGTTGTTGGCGTTGGTGTTTAAGCCCAGGCACCCACCTTCATATCCACGTCCAGCCACAGCTGCTCCAAACTGTCCAACTCCTCCACACGCCTTAAACTTGGACAACAACTTACCCACGGCTGTCGCACCTTGGGAAGATTCAAGACCATCTTCAGGCTTTCGCACCCAACGATTAAGAACTTCTCTACTAACGGGAGGTCCTCCACGACAAGGAACATTATATTCGTCTCCACAATCCTGGTTTGCATAAAGCGTACTGTAGCGTGTCCTGCCCTCATGCAACATCACGAATACAGGTAGTCAATGACCTGTGATAAAAGAAAAAGGGAAAGAAGAACAGGGGACAAAACTGAAGGCAGGGGAGACCTAAACTGCAACCAAATTCAAATACTGAGCCTGTCCTCACCTTGCATCTTAGTAGCCATATTGTTGTGAAAATTGTATGCCATCTCATGTCCAATTATAGACATCCAAATCTTCACCATGAACTTGTCTGCACTGCTGTTGGAGCCCAGGCAGCCACAGTGAGGAGACCTCTTGCATACTCTCGTGCAGACCCAGCAGCTGCAGGTTGTCCAACTTCTCAATACACGTCAAGCATGGAGAGCCCCCCACACGCAGCTCTCTTGCTTGCGGTAGATTCGACACCCTCTCCAGGCTTTCACAAGACGAAATTACAAGGAAACCAGAGAGAAACATAAGGTCCTCCACAACCTTAATATTGTCCATGAAGCTTAAGCTGAGCTCCTTCAAGCTTGTGGCCTCCTGTGCAAGCTGTCGTGGAAGAGCTCTCAGCTTGGGGCTGTTCAAAAGTTGCAACGTCTTCAAACGAGGCAGCAGCTGCATCCTTGGAGGTGGGGCTTCCCCCTTTTGCTTGGCGGCAGCTCCATCCTCTCCACCTTCCTTACCTGCTGCTGTTGATTCTTCTTCTTCAACTACAAAGGTCCACTCCTCCCAGTTGGGCATATCCTTGATGATCAACGTTTCAAGCTTAGGGAAAGCAACTGCCTCTGCAGATCCGTGATTACTCACCCCACAGCCAATAAATTCAGATCCAAATTTGGTAACTGCAGTGGCTTCCTCGATTCTCAGAAATTTCAAGTTGGGGAGCTGCCCGATTGCCGGAAGATGCACACAAGATTTGCAACCCTGGAGAACCAAGTATTTCAGTGATGGAAAATAGGTAGCAGTATCTAGCCAGGTAGGAAATCTTGGACCAAAAAAATTTGCAATCCTTATATCTTCAATGCCCCGTGGAGGGATTAGCTTCTCAAAAGTCCTCTCAATATTGATTACATCCTCTTCACAATATGGATCATCTGTACGATCTGTACAACATAAATCTAATTCTTTGAGAAACTTTTTGTCTAGTAACAATGAATCGGTACTGTAAGGAGATGCTCTTTCCAACTTAATGATATGAAGATTCCTCAGCTGTGAAAGAGGACCCAGCTCGTCTAGATTCCATCCATCTTGCGTTGTAGCACTATTATCACTGCCACCACCAACTGGAAATCCTTCTAAATCATTGAGGAACTTCAGTTTAGCTATCCCTTTTGGAACCTGATTTATTGGTGATCTAGCAAGACCAAGGCGTCTCAGGTTACATAACCGAGTTATTCCTAGAGGGAGACTATACAATGCAACACAGCTATTCAAGTTCAGTATCTGAAGGTTTATGAGACAACAAATGGACTCAGGAAGACTAGATATGTCAGTTCCATCAAGATCAAGTAATCGTAGATGAATTAATCTTCGAATACAATCTGGAATACCTTGTATAACGGAGCCAGTCAAATCCAAAACTCGAATACATTGAAGTTTTGTAAATATTGTACTATCAACTCTTGATGAATTTTCATATGATATCCTCAGAGTTCTCACTTTATACTGCTCCTTATCTATGCTAGGTAACACCACCATATCCTTCACAGGGACAACTAAAATACGTCTAAATTTACTCATAACACTAACTGTTCCTGATTCTGGGTCACCAACAAAACATTCCTCTCTAGATAAATGACAAGCAAGCTGCCTTAGTAGATCATGCATTCTGCATTTACTAAGATCAGCCATTGAATAATCTGGTTCGAGGAGATTTCGATATATCAACTCATAGTAGTATTCTTTAGCTGTATCTTCTAGTAGTTGGCCATCTTGCTGATCTATGAACCCTTCAGCCACCCACATCCTCACAATATCATCACGGAAAATAACTGAATCTTCAGGAAACATAGCACAATACACAAAACACTGCTTTAAACAGTGTGGTAGATCTTCATAGCTTAGATATAAAGCACTTGTTACTTCACTGTGAAGTTTGCTCATGGATGAAGCATCTTTTCTTAAAATCTTCTTCCATTCATTCTCAGTTTGATCTTTGCTTGCCAAAACTCTTGCAATAACCTTAATTCCAAGAGGAAGACAACCACATCTGCGAACAATATCTTTCCCTAATTCTCGCAGATTTTCTACTACCTTTTCTTCCTTGATGTCCATGCTCTTCCAAAGTAACTCACATCCTACGTCCACTGACATTAAATCAACTCGGTGTGTATAGTCCACTCCAATTTCTACAGCAACAGTGTCAAGTCGAGATGTCAATAGAATTATCCCTGTAGCTGCAGTATGCATTGGGATCTTCAATAGATTTGCCCATGTATGAGAATCCCAGATATCATCCAACACAAGAAAAAAACTCTTCTCATTGATTGCTAATTTCAGCTTGCTTTGGAGCTCATCAATTGACTCATCTTGCATGTATTGTACTTCAATTTTTCGAAGAATCTCCTTTAGAATAGTAATTTCAGAGTAATCTTTTGAGACACAAACCCATGCTTGTTTGTTGAAGCACCCTTTTATTTTTTGATCGTTGTATATTTTCTGTGCTAGTGTTGTCTTACCAACTCCTCCTGTTCCAACAATAGCAAGCTTGTAAGACCTCTTGTCCTTATGTTCGAGTAGCAAATCCACTAGTTTTCTTGTAGCATTCATGACCTCCTTACCCACAAGGTAGGGTTCAACAAGGTTGGAAGTTTTTCTCAGTTTCGGTTCTAAATCTTTTCTAGTAGGTTGTATATTTGGGACAGATGAAATTACTTTATCCTTTAAAATATTGTCTATTCTTTTGTTTAGGCTTGTAATCTTGACAGCAACATGATGACGCGTCTGGATATTAGAAAAGCAAGAGAAGAGGGAAAGGCCACTGCATGTATTCGATTTGCTTGATAATGACAGAGAATGATCTGGTAATAGCTTGCTTCCTTTAGATCTAGCCAAGTCGATAATATCATCACCGTCATACATAGCATCTCTTAGCTGACCAAGACAATTATTATGATCTGATTCTTTTGAGCTCCATTGCTCTGCGTCATTAAGAAAGTTATGTATTCTCTCCATCCTTCTCTGCAGTTCTGTGAGCTCATCTTTTACACCTAAAATTAGTATGGCCTCCTCTGTAACTATCTCCTGCAACTTCTTAACACATGATCCAACAAAAGGTTCTAGTATGGTTGCCATGTTACAATGCAAAGACGTTGAGGGAGATCCACTGAACGAGTTGCAGCTGGCAATGAATGTGCAAATGTGTTAACTTGGTCTAAAAAATGACAGTTTTCAAAATTGAATTGTGTTTTGAAAAATATTAACATATAATAGTATTGATTTGTATTGTAAGATTCACATGGCATGTAGGTTAATAAATATCCTGGATGCTGGGCCACCTTATTAGTATTGCTTTGCTTTGTATTTTCAGTATGCACAATGCTATTCCATATAGATCATGAACTAATAAACTAGGTACATAATGTTCTTTAACAAAAATGAGTAGTACAATGAGGTATGAGGTATAAAGAGTTAGCATTCTGTCCTTTTATTTTGTGCTTTAAAATGATGTAATAAATTGGGACAATATTTGGTATCATGCAAAAGAAACCTCTACAATGATTGTTTGATTCACCATGAGCATACTTATGGTAATGATGATGCAAACCATGAGCAGAGCAAAAAACATACCCTGAGCAGAGGCAGAGCAAACCAGAGCTAAAGGACGCAAATCAGCAGAGGGGTAGCTGGAAACTGGAGAGCCATCACTTCCTGGCTAAAAGCTTCATCTTCCTCGTGTCACATGAATTGTGCAGCTGAAGGAGCAACTACACTTTTCTGCTACTAATCAGCAGGCGGAAGGAGTATCCACAGGGTTCCGCACGGAATCTCTTCACTCTTCAATCATCTCTCTGACACAAAGAAAAATGAAGTGGTGCATAATCAACAAATGCAAATCAGGCATGAACTAGGAGGAGAAAGATTATGAAATCTGAATTGTTATGGACTAACTGTTTTATTCGAGCTTACCAAACTGAAAGGATATGATGCAGAGACAGAGGAGGAGGATGAAAACGCAAGGAGCTGTTCCTACTGAAGCATCCTCTCTGTTCCTCCTCTTATCAGCATCACTTGAGCATCGAGAAAATGATTTCTCTGGCAGAAAACAAGTGGACTACCACACAATCACCGAAAACCAACAGAGCACACGTTAACTCCTGCAAAAAGTGGAGACACTAGAAAAGTTTAGAAGGTTAATTGACAGCCCTGTTGATCAGCACGACTAGGCTTAGCAGGTAGTAATTGACAAGAAGAATTACCGTAACTCAAAATTTTCACAGCTAATAGAACTAGAAACAGTAGCTGAACATGGAACAACTGGTAAGTCACTGATTAAAGTGCTGCATACGAGGTCGAGTCGATATGTCTAAATGCAAATTGTGTTTTTCTCCCAACAGGATCTCTTGAAACAGTGGTCCAACAGGAGTGGGCACCTTGTCCAGCATCAAAGCTTCTGCTATCTCTGCATGAAGAGAAAAGTGTTATGAAAGGCACGAAGGAAAAAAAATCTGAAAACCCTCTTTACTAAGCGGAGGCCAGGAAACTTTACATATCCAAGAACATACCTTGAGAAGAGCAGGGCGAAAGGATGCAACAGCGGAGGTGTAAATGGAAACTGGAGAGCACTTTTAGCAAAAGGCTCCTTAGAGCTTAGCACAGTGCCTGTATTTTTCCAGCACGGCCCTGGCTGTGTTCACGGCTTGCTGCATGGGTTGGGATAGGATGGAAGGCAATAATAGACTGGAGAGCTAGTAGAAGAGGTCACCTTGGAACCCTATCGTTCGTGGCCCATGCAACTGTACACCTAACAAGGGTATGAATTCTGCCTATTCTCCATGCCCAGACACAAGGTCAAGCTAGGTCTGTGGTATGGCCATCGCTATCGAGTGTGGAAGGTGATTGACAAACAAATGCAATTTCTTAACTAATCCAATATATCAACCCCATCCACTTGTTTTATGATTTTTTTATAGCTTGATGTTGCGTGTATCCATAGGCTATACATGTTGGGGCGTTTGAATATTGTGGAAGAAGCCTGCAAGCTTCCGATAGGCTGGGCTGCTTGTGGTTATGGACATCGATTCAAGATAACTACTGGGTAGAATTAATGTACAGGACCAATAAGTGCATTTAGTAATCATAGGATTAGTTGATCATATCAGTAAATATTGTCACATGCAAGATACGGAACCAGTTTAGCATCAGTTGTAAGGCTTTGGATCTCTAAGATTAGATAATGGCCTCGGTGGTGTGAACGGCCAATCTGCCTAGATCAGTAAATAGTTCATGTGGAACCATGTGCTTCGGTTTTGTTTAAGGAACACCCTGTTAAAGTTTAACACCTGTCACATCGGATGTTTGGATGCTAATTAGGAGTATTAAACATAGGCTAATTATAAAACTAATTGCACAGATGGAGTATAATTCGCGAGACGAATCTATTAAGCCTAATTAGTCCATGATTTGACAATGTGGTGCTACAGTAACCATTTGCTAATGATGGATTAATTAGGCTTAATAGATTCGTCTCGCGAATTAGCACAGGGTTCTGCAATTAGTTTTATAATTAGCTCATGTTTAGTCCTCCTAATTAGTATCCGAACATCCGATGTGACACTGTTAAAGTTTAGCACCTCATATCCAAATATGATCACATTGTATATTCCAAAAAAAATGGTGGCCATGAAATCCCTGTGCATGAATGCAAATATCAGGGACGATGGCCAAGAGCCCAAGACCCTCGTCGTTTAGTTCTGAATCCACATCACTGGCGCAAGTTTTTTCATAGTTTCGATGTCTTTTACCGTCAGTAATTTTCATCCACTCATATATAAGCCGTTCGATTTGCATGTGTTATATAAGCCGTTCGATTTGCACATGATCGTGTTTGCATAAAACTCCAGAGAACAGTGTCTTTCAGCAATTATTACAACGTACGACCCGCACCAAATTTCCTGGCATGCCCACGGGCAAGTTGTTCGCCTGCTGCGATCACCCCCTGCCAGGCAGTCAGGCAAGCGAACAATAGAGTACAGCCCACTTGACCACTTGAACCGTCAGCTTGCCAATTTGCGCTCGACCCCCAACCCCAAGGGCCCATCTCCCTCTCATCGATCGCTTTCCTGTGGAAGTTCGGTGGCGAAATTGAAGACGCATTCCACCGTAACCAGTTGCAGGCATGGCACAGTACTCGCAAGTTGCATTGCTTTGCGTTACGAATGCACCATCCTCGCGGAAACAAAGTTAAGTTCTTTTACACTGCACCCGTCTTACTACCTTATCAAGTATCAACTCTCAAGAAGTTTATACCGGGTTCCAGTCCTAACCGTCAGTTGAAAATGGTGCATTTCCAACATTCCTTAAGGATTCCGAGTGGAAAGGTATCAAGCTTGATCCTAACATATACAAGCACAGTTAACGTCTAGTTTGGGAGAAAAATCAACGTCACTCGAAAACCGTGTGTGTAACTGTCAACAGTCTGCACAATGGTTGGGTTTGGGTCATATTCTTGCCCGCAATCCTGTGGGAATCGTCGTCTTGAATCTCTCGAAGACCGGGCCTGTTCGCTTCAGCTTATAAGCCAGCTGAAAAGCTGAAACGGCTGATTTGTTGTGAGAGAAAAATACTGTTCGGTGGCTGATAAGCTGGCTAAATAAGCTGAAGCGAACAGGCCGCAAGTAGCCCAACGGTGCTCTCCAAGAAAAATAGCTTCAAACAAAGTTCAGAAAATCGTAGTTCTGATTACTGTGTGCAACATACAAAAATAGTTTTAAGAAATGAACATTGAACGTATAAAAAAATGATTAAACAAACTAAGCTGCCTTAAATGGTAAAAACTCACCAGCTGGTTTGTTGTTAGAAAAACGCACAGGATAAGCCAACATCTGATTGCCAAAAAAATCACCCAGCTTGATCACCTGCGCTACGCCATAAGTCTGCGTCAAGATGTTCTCAAAGTCTGGCCATAAAATTTTCCGCCTTCCTTTTAGCATATTCATGAACTATGGTAGCTGTGCTTTCCCTATGTCGCATATAGAATTCAGCAAGCAATATTCTATTTTCTTCTGGTAACAGATCACCGTGATGACCCTGAAAAAACACCAAACATAAGATGGTGACACTTCACAGTTAGCTTACAAACATAACTTAATCAGCAATTTCCTCACTTGGAGGTAAATTTAACGGACAACATATATGGATTGCAGAGTAAGTATTACTAACATCGAGATCCAATCTGCCTAGATCAGTAAATAGTTATGCAAATTGCTTCAGAGATTGGTGATATGAAACAGTTTATTTAGCCTCAGAGTTCTGAACAGACATAGGCTTTTAGGTTGGTGATGCCATGTGCCAATGACATGCCATCTGCCATGTGCCAATGACATGCCATGTGCCTAGCACCAGTGGAGCTAAATGATGCAAAGCAGTGGGGCAGTTGGAAAGTGGTGACAACTTGCTGCTAAGAGCTGTATAGAAAAATGTAAACTAAGATGTACCCAGCTTTTGCCTGCTTATTGGCATCGACTTTAGTTAATAAGTAATTAGTAGGTGCAATAAACAATAGAATGATTTAGTACTCCTAAGGTTGGTGGCTACGTGACCTTTTCTCAAGAGGTCAGATTCCACTAGTTAGTGAAATTTCGGCCAAAATTTGAGTTAAAAATTTAGATCTTTCGGTGAACAGTGCAATATTTTGAATGACCACTGATTTCAGTCATGACCAAAAGACAAAATTTTTGCAAAGTTCGCATTAAAATCTGTATAAATTTTAATCACTTGTGAGGGGGGCAGGCGGCGCTCTGGCATGGGGATTGGCAAGCCAGGGAGCAGAGGCCGGTATGCATGCCTAGGCACGTCATGGTGGATTGGTAGGTATAGCCCCTGTTAGCTGTTCACTTGTCATCTTCCTGTGCACCTATTTATCCCAGCATGAAGTAGTCATGGAATCTTCAGAGTGCCCTAGCTTTGTCCCGATGCTTCTCCAGTGTGGTATTCAAATAGTTATATGAAAATTTGAAACAAAATCCTTGCACTTTTGCAATTTTGCGGCCCTATAATGACTCATAAGATGAGGTGGTAAAAAGGAAAAGGAAATTTTAGACTGCTGGGAGAAAGAGGTCCTAAATATTCCCGTGGTTTTTGCACATCCGTCTGAACCTGCACAATGATGAAAAACAAAGTACATACAGCAAATGCAAAGCATATCATAGAATCAATCGAGAAAGACAAGTAGCACACATTTTATTTCAGACATAAAAAGAAATGCGCACAAGAAGAGCCAAACACTTAAAACAAGATTAATCAAGAATTCACGCAGGCCGATGAAGAGATGAAGCCTTCTTGTATTTCCACGTCAGCCCAGTAGATTAATTGGCCTGCGCTCCACAAGAGTAGACCCTTGCTGGATAAATCTCCATCTCCACGATGTTTATGTAGCATAGCTCTAGTCATTTCCATCATCAAGATACAGTACAGAAATATAATATGTAATTATGTTCAAATATCCAGTGAATGATGATACCTTGCATATTCCTAGCTATATACAATCTATAGACATCCATGTCTTCTCCGTGCACCTGTTGGAGTCCAGCTAGCCATTGTGAGGAGACATCTTGCATATCTTCTGTCAGAAACAGCTGGTGCAAGTTGTCCAAACCCTCAACACACCTCAGAGCTGGACAGAGCTGTACACGCAACTCTCTCACTTTGGGAATATTTGAGATCCTCTCTAGGCATTCACAATCTGAGACCGAAAGATCCTCGGAGAGAAACGGGAGGTCCTCCACCACCTTAAGGGGGTGTTTGGCTTCCAGTGGACTAAACTCTAGCCCTATCACATCGGATGTTTAGATATTAATTAGGAGTATTAAACATAGTTTAATTATAAAACTAATTACACAGATGGAGGCTAATCCGTGAGATGAATCTATTAAGCCTAATTAGTTCATCATTTGACAATGTGGTGCTACAGTAACCATTTGCTAATGATGGATTAATTAGGCTTAATAGATTCGTCTTGCGAATTAGCCTAGGAGTTCTGCAATTAGTTTTATAATTAGCTCATATTTAATCCTCCTAATTAGCATCCAAACATCTAATGTGACAAGGCTAAAGTTTAGCCCTGGTATCCAAACAGCCTCTAAGGCTGTGCACATCCATTAATATTAGCTCCTTCAAGCTGGTGGCCTGCTGTCCAATCTGCCGTGGGAGAGCTCTCAACTTGGGACAGTTGACATGTCGCAAGTATTCAAACGAGGCATCAGCTGCATCCTTAGAGTTGGAGCTTCCACCTTTTGCTTTGCAGCAGCTCCATCCTCTCCACCTTCCTTACCTGCTGCTGTTGCTTCTTCTTCTTCAACTACAAAGGTCCACTCCAGTTGGGCATGCATATCCTCGATGACCAACGCTTCAAGCTAGGGGAAAGCAACTGCCTTTGGAGATCGGAAATTACCCACCCCAAAGCCAATAAATTCAGGTCCAATCTTGGTGACTGCAGTGGCTCCCTCCATTCTTAGATATTTCAAGTTGGGGAGCTGCCCGATTGCAGGAAGATGCACACATGATTTGCAATCAAAGAGGATAAAGTCTTTCAGTGAAAGCAAATGTCTAGGCAGTACCCAGCCAGAAGGGAAACCACCAACCACAAAATCCCTTCAAACATAGACCTTCCAGGTTCTTTGGAGGTATTAGCTGATCAAATATCTTCTCAATATTACTAACAACCTCTTCGGAGTATGGTTCCTCCACACATTCAGTGCAATGTAAACCTAATACCTTAAGATGCTTTTTGTTAGTTAGTAGTGAATCTATACTGCAAACAGCAGATGCTTCCAGTTTTGTAATAACAAGCTGCCTCTACTGCAAAAGAGGACCCAACTCTTCTAGATTCCATCCATCTTGCATTCCAGTGCTATAATCACTTCTACCACAAATTGGAAATCCTTCTAAATTATTGAGGTATTTCAAAAATCCAATATCTTTTGGAACCTTATTTATTGGTAAACCGCTGAGACCAAGACTCCTTAAGTTGCATATTCTACTGATTGCTAAAGGAAGGCTATGCAAACTGTCACACTTATTCAATTCCAATACCTCAAGGTTTTTGAGAGAACCAATAGACTCCGGAAGGCAAGTTATGCTAGTTTCATTAAGATTCAACGCAAATGAATCAAAGTTCCAATATAATCTGGAATATTTTCTACACTTGACCCACTTAAATCCAAAACACGAATATATGGAAATCGCTTGAAAATTGGAGATTCAACTACCAGTGACTTGTCACAGAAATTTATTAAAGTTCTCACTTTGAGTTGATGCCTGTCCACAATAGGTAAAGAGATCCTATTATTGCCTGTTACAACTAACACACGTCGCAATTTAGATATACTCCTGCCCTCCAATGATTGTGGGTCTCCAAAGAAACACTCGTTTCTTGATAAATGCTGAGCAAGCTGTCTTAACAGGTCATGCATTTTGCACATGTATGAATTTGCATACATAGGATCTGGTAGGAGGTTCCTTGAGATCAACTCATAGAAGTATTCTTCTGCTGTATCTTCCAGTAGTTGGTTCTTTTGCTTTTCAATAAAGCCTTCAGCAATCCAGAGCTTGACAAGATCATCACACCATAGTGTCCAATCTTCAGGATACAAAGCACAGTAAAGAAAACATTGCTTCAGGTTTTGTGGTAGCTGATCATAACTCAAGTACAAAGCACCTCTGAGTTCAGCAGGGAGCTTACTCATGGACCAAGCATCATTGTCTAGAATCTTCTGCCATGCACTCTCTGTTGTCTCCTTCACTGCAAGAACACTAGCCATAGTCCTAATTGCAAGAGGAAGGCCACCACATTTCTGAACAATTTCCATTCCTTTGTCCTGCACGTTGTATACTTCTTTCTCATCAAATATGTTCATACTCTTCCAAAGTAGCTCCCATCCTACTTCCTCTAACATCAATGCGACTCGATGCATGTGTTCCACTCCAATTGCCTTTGCAACTATATCCTGTCGAGTTATTGTTACAATTGTTAGTTGAGCTGCAGCATTGAGTGGCGTTCTTAGTAAATTGGTCCGTACATCAGACTCCCACAAGTCATCCAACACAAGGAAAAAAACTGTTTCCTTCAATGGCTTCTGCAAGTTTGGCTTCGAGCTCTCCGATGCTTTCACAATTTTCTTTGTCCACTCCAATATTTTGGAGTATTTCTTTCAACAGAGCAACTTGAGAGTACTGTTGGAAAACACAAATCCATGCATGCTTCTTAAAATTACCCTTCACTCTTTGATCATTGTATAATTTCTGAGCTAGTGTTGTTTTTCCAACTCCTCTTGTTCCAACAATTGCCATCTTGTAAGCCTTCTTGTCCCTGTGTTCTAGCACCAACCCTACCAATCTATGGGTAGCATGTATGATCTCTTTTCCAACAAGATTTGGTTCTACCAGGTGGGATGTTTTTCTCATACTTGACACTGAAATTCTATCAGCGGGTTCTGTTTCAAACTTGAATTCTCTACCTAACTCTTTAAGCCTCTCTATTCTTTTGTTGAGGCCTCTAATATTTATAGCAATCTCACGACGTGTCTTGATAGCCGAAAAGCAAGAGAAAGAGGGAAATTCATTGCATGTAATTAATTTTCTTGATGATGATGAAGAGTTTTCTCCTAGTAGATTGCTCCCTTTAAACCCGGCCATGTCAATTATATCATCGGCACATACATTGCATCCTTCAGCTCACCAATCCAATTACTAACCGCTAAGTCTTCAATCCTCCTCTGGTCAGCATCTTTCAAAAAATACTGTATTTGTGTCATTATTTGTTGTAGGTCACTAAGCTCTTGTTTAACACCTAGTATCTGTATCGCTTCCTCTGTAATAAGTTCTTGGAGCTTTTGGATGCATGATCCCGCAAAAGAAAATAATATGGTTGCCATTAGGTGAATCCTTGAAGCAGACCCACCACCACCAATATATCTTTTCAGAACTAAGAAAACCAGCAATATGAGGGACTAGCTAGTGAGATTCCTTAAACAAGGTTTCATAGTGTTATTCCATAAACGATTGAAATTGGACCTGAAAGTTATAAAGTTTATAGAAGTATGTCAAATATGTACGCACTTGAAAGACGTACAGCACCACATGCTCCTATGAGTACTCATTATATTGTGTAAACTACTACTTGACAGAATCTCACATTGATTGCGAAATGAATAAAGGATATGTAAATGATGAAAGCATAGGAAAAATTCACACCATGCACTAGCGGGCAAATAGACAAAACCATCTTGGGTGGACATAGGGGCATCCATCCATGAGTTTTAGGATTCTTTATGCACTATGTTCCAGACTAAAACCCATGTAATGGATCTTTGATTTCCTTTCACATTAGCCATTTATCGATATTATTCTTGTTTTTTTGCAATTATAACTTCATCTACAGTAAGGATAGGAGGCTGCAGGATTTCATTTCCGTGAACGGGAGATGGACGTAACTTGTAATGATGCTTGGAAGAAGTTAGAAGATTCAAGTGCGCTTAAGTGCACAATCCTTACCTGAATCAAAGACCTATTTTCAACAGGCCTGACTGACAATAGAAGTCAAGGATGCAAGATCATCCACCACCAGCAACAACAGTTTGGTCAATCCAATACTGAAGGAAGGGGAACAGAGATGAATTTTTCAAATAATATCCCTCAATGAACTGAACAACGATAGCCAATATGCGGTCATCACCATGAAAGAGTCGCGATTACTCTGGAAAGAAAAATGGATAAAACTCAGAAGGGTGGTTGAATTGAGAAATAAAGAATCTCTAGATAGTATAGGCTTTTGTGCACTACCAGAGTAGCAACACCAACACCCTCTTCTGTTCTCTAATATGTTGAGTGATGCAGATGACCTTATTCTTCCTTGACTGGAGATGACGTAGAGGATAACTTCAAGATGCAGTGTGAGGCAGTAAATTCGACAGAATTCACACTTGTATCCCTCATAAAATAAAATCTCAACAGACAATGATACATGCCTGCAACTGCAACGCAAGTTTGTGAGACTACTTGACATGTCGTAACTACGAATTAATCTTAATGGAACACATTGTGTTAACCAATTAATAGGCAGATAAGGAATGAAAGAAATGCACCTTTTAGAAAGACAGTACTCAATCCCAAACCATATTGCCTTGCATCCTCCTCTGCTTTTCCTCACTATAGCAGAGGAAATGTGATGTAGCATTCATGCTAGTATGCTACCAATTGCACGAGGAGAGTGATGAATATTTATCACTTCAAGCAATTCACCATAATGAAATAGAAATAGATAATTATAATGAGTCCATCACCACGACAGAATTATAAGGCCCAAGATCTCTGCTGTAAAGGAGAAAATCATGGATAATGATTAGAAGCGAGTGATTGAATCAAGAATAAGAAATAGGATGTTCAGTCTCAATATAATAAAACATAAGTGCATCAGGATTAATGGCCTGTTTGGATGGGAAGTGTTTGTGGAAAAATCATAATCAAGCAAATTTAGAATTTTAGAGCCTCTTGTATTTAGAGAATGATGAGGATGACCTTGTTCTTCCTTGAGATGGAGAGTAAAAATTACTTGAAGCAGAAGTCAGAGCCAATAGATCAGAAAGAATTCGCACTGATATATCACTGCAAAAATGGAATATGATATACGCCTGCAAATGCAGTGTAGCATAAAGTGAGACAGCAGAATGAAATGCATCCCTCATTCCCTCTAACAACCAACTGAAATGGACGAAGGAATGCACCTCTTCTCGCGCAGCCACGATGATCTGCTATTCTGCTACTCTGCTACTCTGTTTGTTTTGGCTTTCGTCGGTAGGGGAAAGAGACGAAGGGCCACATTTTGTCAGGGGAGCAAAGAATCGCGCGGATGACACGCAAAGTTTCTTCGGATGCTCTCAAACAGAGAAGAAATGAAGAATCGCTCCAGCTTTAGGAAAAGAATGTAGATATCAACTGTACAGCAACATGCAAAGAACCTTCTTTTCTTCCTTCCCTTCTGCTTCGCTTTGCTATCGACGAGAGTAAGCTGTTGCTATCAAGTTGGAGAGAGGAGGAAGTCGAGCTGGGCTCAGCACGGGAAAAAGGGATCTATCTTTTATTTTTGAGCGACCTCGCTGCTATCTTTTATTTTTGAGCGACCTCCTCGCTGCTATCTGCTCTTGGCTTGAGCAGAAAGGTGCAGCTTTGCTATGATTAGTTTGGATTTAGTGATGCTTGTCTACTCTTTCCATGAATTTTAGTTGTGTTGTACCCTTCGATAAATTAGACCAGCTAGTTGTGCAATGCGATCTCCAATTTGCACAAACATGTGATCCATGGGCAATTGTGTTGACTTTAATAGTTTAATTAGTGTCTTGAAAAAGAATTGCATGTTAGTTCCACGGGCAATTTACATAGTTTCGCTCTACTCTGTGAATTCCCCAAACTGCTAGTTGATAATTTGCCCCTTTCAAATATAGACGAAGACTTGTATTTCTATGTAACTGGTTTGTTATATTAGCATCTCGTAAGGAAGAAGAAATCTCAAGTCCGCACAACATGTCAAAAATGTGAAAATGATTACTTCAGTGATCATGATGGAACTCTCGCCGGCCGGCATTTCGTCATTTCATCGTACAATGTAAAACAACCACTACCGGAAACAGTAGCCTCAAAAGAAATTGGCAAACAGCACACGGCATCTACAGTGCCAGCAAACGTTTCTTTGCCGAGTGCTAAAACCGACGCTCGGTAAAAAAAAAAGTAATATGATGGCAAGAAGATGGTCATGGCGCCTTTGCCTATTGTCCACTAGAAAAAACACTTAGCAAATATGGCATGTTTGCCGAGTGTCCACGGAAGAAAACACTCAGCAAAGGTGGCTTCTTTGCCGAGTGTTAACGGGAAAAAACACTCGGCAAAGGTGGGTTCTTTGCCGAGTGTGACACCCCTGACAATCAGCAAAATCTGTGCATTCTAGTCCAGATTTTGGCCTCTTTGCCGAGTGTCACAGTGATACTCGGCAAAGAGGCCAAAATCTTGCCGAGAATGCACATATTTTTGCCACGTGGTACTCCTTTAATCCTTGCAAATGCTAGTTCCATGAAAGCATCGATCTTCTGAATCCATTCATCGGTTAACGAACCCTAACTAGAGCAGCCCGTGTACATCCACTCACGGTCATCCATCCTCTAACATATCAGCAAGTAATTTAAAAATCAATTGCATCTACAGGTTCCTTACAGAAGTATTTTTTTTTCTCCAACATGTTTTTTATCACTAGGGCTCACAACTCAGTGGTAGAAGGGCGAATGGGAAAACAGACATGAATAATGCAACATAGACATAAAAGTAGTAGTTTCTTGATTACCTATCCTTAGAGAATTGTTGCCAACCGGATCCGATGAAAAACAAGTTTTAGCTGCTGATTCATGTCAAGCATATCTCCTACACCTAAGCCATAAATGCAGTGCGTTATGAAGATCGAGTTGGAAAATCTAGTAAATAAATGAGGATATATCTTTAAAGATATTTACTAGTTTCAATTAATTTATTTAGTTGTTCTGTCACGTGTCTTAATATATGGTTCTATATAGTGGTACAAGTAAAGGCTCCAGTCGAACTATTTCTAGTTGATTACTCCACACTTCTAAGTAGAGCGGAATCAGGGTTATCAGAGATGGCAACAAGTGGTTCAGTTGTTCCATACAAGATCCGCCTTCTCCTTGCTGTAATCGTTGTCGCCCACCTTTCCTCCACCGGTATGTCCCTCTTTCCCTCTGATGTAATTTGGAAATGGACTGGACTAATATATATACATTTTTCAAGAGATTAAACACATAGATCTTTTTAACACTTGCTAAATCGAACCTGTTTCATGAGTCGATACACTACAAGAAATGTGTTGATCTATGACGAAAATTTTACAACACATTTGTTCTCTTCACAGATCTATGATGTTTTTTGGCTGAAAACGTCATAAAGTTTCACATCCAAGCAAATTTAGTGACCAAGTTACAAAACATCATAAAAGTTGCTACTGTAGTAAAAAAGAAATCATCATAAAAGTTGCCACTATATAAAAAAGAAATCGTCACTAGCTATTACATGATAGTTTTGTGATGATATAAGCTCCGCGAAAATATCATAAAACAACCAGGATCCCACATGTAAGTTTAAGCTAATAAATAGGATGGTAAAATAAAACGTAAGATGTGCTCCTCCCGTGGGTCGAACCTGTTACCGATCGAATGGGAAGTCTTTACCGCGACCGGATCCCACATGTAAGTTTCAGGTGAGTCTTTACCGATTGAATGGCCGGCCCCATGCTTCGCTACCTTCACAAAGACTTTCGCTGCGCAGATCTGCAACGGTTTGTGGCGAGAATGGCGCATTCTAGCGGCGACGGGAGGATGAGGAGCCACGATGAGGTCAGTCCCCTGGTTTGAGGCGCTACTTTCCCCTATTGTCCTAGGGACTAGGGTGCCCGATCTTCTGTCAGATGAGGATAACTCTCGATTTGGTGGAGTAGCAACACACTCGATCCTGTTTCTGATGAGCAAGATCCGACTCCCACAATCGAAACACCACTTCTCCTTTTGTTATCAACCGTGCATAGCCTGATTGTCCTCGCCATGAAGGCTAATCCCTGCCTGCGAATGGAAGAACACAAGCAAGAATAAGTTAGATGCAATCTAAATATTGCTAATAATATGAAGCACATGAGTTAGGGTCTCACAAACCGATAAATGGTGAAAATGTTCAAAGACAGATTAATCTAAACAAAACCCGAGTGTCTAGGGTGGCGGCTACTGAGTTTTATATATCCAAGAGGTGGAGGCCAAGGGGAGGATGACCTAGGGCATCCTTGGGGCGTTCTCCCCCTGGTTGGGGTGCACACCAACTTGGGCCTAAGTCCCAAGCAAACTTACAAAGCTTAAGGCCCGACAAAAGGTGATGCAACATGCTGGCAGATTCTATACATCCACTTGTTTTGATGATTCCTGTTGACTCATATGGAATTTTGACATGAGATTAGTGCCATTGGAAAGTGTATCTTCTCAGCTTTCCATGCATATATAGAACATCCAAAACGGACTCCGTATGTTAATTCTAAGGTGGGCTGCTTCTGGACTCTGAGGTGGACTCAATCTTGATATAGTTTGGGCCTCCAACTTGGCTTAGACGTCCTTGCTGGTCCTCTCCGCCTCCATGCCTCTCTTCAAGTACTTCCTGATCCTCCCTATGGTTTCTGATTATCATAAATATCTTTAGGTAGCAATCTATTCTCAAAATAACTAAAAAATATTACATAGGAAGGAGTTCACCTTATCATCCATGACTCTCTCCAAATATTTCTTTGTCTTGTGTGTATCCATAATAGTCATGTCATTATCATTCTCCCCTTCTTAAAGCAAACCGTCCTCGGTTTGACTGTAGTTGTAGAAGATGTCATGAGTAATAACCAACAATGTTCCCTTTCTTGGAATTGTATCTATTTCTTTAAAACAAAACTAAAAGAACTTGACATTATAGCATTAGCATTATTGCAGCTCCCGCCTTGATTATATTGTTGCACAGTCGAAGGAGATTTCAGTTTTGAACAAATATAAACTCGGTGTACCATATATTCTCCTTTACAATTATACTTGCCAATAAAGTGATATGTATGAGTAGACATGTCAATTCAAAATATGCAAAATGTCTCTCCTCCAAATAATTTAAATTGCACCGAATATCAATTCAATAGAACCCAAAGTATTTAAAGAAGACAATTTCAGCTCATCATGTGCACTAGTTATGGGGACAAAAACTTTATTTACAACACAAGTATATAGATCGAAAGTAAAAGTGTTGTGCTTATTCTCTAGTTGTGACATAGGAATAAAAGAATCACTATCACACAACTCTTCTTTATCACAAGGAACAACAAGAAAATCATCTTGTGACAAGGATAAAGCAAGTAAAGGTTCCGCTAACGGTTGCTCTATATTAGCATGATTGGTGGGAAAATTCAGCATATCAAGACAATTCTTACCTTCCGTGAGTGTAGCACTATGTGCATTACCTTTGCTCTTATGTGCAACATAGTCGAAGGTGCATCATGACACGAAGATCCTCAATGTTCACATGAGGCTATGTCATCATGCTCTTCCTCATCCTTGTGTGGTTGAATCTCCTGCAAAAGGTTAGGGACAACAGGAGGTATAACAATAGATTGATCAGTAAAAAAGACATCACGATACCTCATACCTCAGTGTGTCATCAAAGCCCAAGACAAAGTCCTTCATAATCATTGTTGTCGTTGACTTTGTCACCCAAAACAACACCCTCATCAATGTTCTCCTCAACATCAGAAGCACTAATATAGCCACCATCCTCTGAAACAATGTATGCTTGTGGACTGGTGCAAACGTTGTGAATGTGACCAAATCCATGGCAACGGCAGCACCAAATTGCAGAAGTGTGTCCCATGGCGGCGAAAGATGCACTCTTTGCCAGTACTTGCAAAGAAGCTTTACTAGAGATCTGAAGTCGTCATGGTTGTGTTGACGTTGCAGACGCGGGGGTGGAGGATCTTGTAAAAGCTGCAGCACACCCTTTTGCAATTGCTTCCTGCACACCTGTCATGAGCTGGTCCAGGAACAGGTATTCTCCCCGTAATGCTGTATGCTTAGAGTTAGCTCTAATCATGTGCTTGTATGACCCTTGCTAATATACATAGATGCCATTAGGACCTTTTGTACGCTTTGCTCCCGCTAACCTTAGGTTTATTCTTTATTCTTGAGATTAGCTTGTGTGTGTGCGTCACATTATCCTCAAAAATTTATCATGGCTTACCCTATATGAACTTTGATCTATTATTTAAGTTTATGATCCTAGATATGTATCCGATAAATCCTTTTACACCAATGCCATCCTTTTAAAAAATATAAATAACGATACCCTGAATACTCTCCAGGTAAAATGCTACAACGGTATATCCGTGCGGTTGCGGATTTATTCGCAACGTTAAGAAATACCAACCACGACTGACGATTGATCTTAAATCTCCTTTTGATCTGCTTCCAGGGGAAGCTCAGCACAAGGTGTGCCTTGAGTAAAGCTACATGGTGGGTGACTGCGACGGCTGTGCAAGAGATCGGGCTATCCCAAGGGCGGAATGTGCCGCAAGCCGCCTAAAAAATGCCGTTTTCTCTCAGGACAGAGAAATAACTCCCCAACTCTTTGTTGACTGCTGCTGCTTTGATTGATGAAATGCTGGTCATGCATGGATGCCTGCATATGAAATAATTAAATAAAAGCTTTTGGGGTGGCTGTTTTTTTATGTATATGCTGTCAAGGAGAAAACAAAAGTAAATTAATGAAGATGCGGTGAGAAATCTGGGTGTTCGTCTATTGTCTGGAGATCATCGCATATCAAAATAAAAAATGCTAAACGATATCGACAAGAATCAGTGAGTTTGTATATGTATTCTGTGGATACAACACACGTCACAGTTATGGGAAGAAATGACCTACTATCTTGGCCATTTTTTGTTGAGAAGGAGGATTGTCCTTCTCTACTCTCCTTGGCAGATTCTCTGCATCATTCAAGTTTCAGCTATAGCCTACATGCACAAATACAGTGTGGAGCTCCTGGAAGTAATAGAAGTGCCAGCATTTTGGCTTTGGATCTCTCCACTGTCTCTATGTGAAACTGGAACCGAAGTTGTGTAGGCCTGAATACTGTCTCTCTCCTTTCTTTATTCCTTGCACAGCTAGCTCTTTCTGTGAGATCCTTTTCTATATGCGCATGGCCGCAAGTAGAAATACATGTTGAGCATCATGAACAATATAATCTGCTCTTGGAACCTCCATGAATAATGTGTTATCCGTGACTCCCTGAGTTATATCTTCCTCTGTCTAGGACCTTTTATATGCGCATCGCCCCAAGTAGTAATACATGATTGAGCATCATAAACTCATGAAGCTGCTCTGGCAACCATGGATCTCTAGGTGTGGCGGCAGCAGCCCGACAACGGCATGGCTGCGGCCCCTTCCCTCTTCTCAACGGCAGCACCCTCTGGCACCGGCGACCTCATCTGGAGTGGCCGGGCCTGTCGTGAGATCCTAGCGGTAAGCCATGAAGAGACCCCAACCAGATCTGCGCACGGGAGGCATTGATTCCACGGAGACCAAACCTGCTCGTCGGCGTGGTCGACACAACCTCGACCTCGGCGTGGTGGTGCGGCGGGATGGGTAAAATCTTCTTAGCTTCATTTGATTCCTCAGTTCCGTGCCCCAAAAATTATAACAAATCCCCAATTTTTCTTACTGCGTGCAGATGAAAAGTTCAAACAGGCATCGTTTTTGTTGGTGAGTCTTCACCATCCCATAGAGATTATTTACTATTTCTCACCATTCTTGAACATTGAACCGGATTTATTCTTGGAGATCTATTCTGCAATTGAGCTTGTGAGTTGTTGACGATTGGGTGACCCACCCTTCCCCATCCAAACCAGTGGAGTAGACCATGAGGCAAGCATCCGGGAAATTGTGGCTCTCTCGTTCAATCTGGAGGTGATAGCATATGGATTACGATTATTTGTTTTATGCACCTCCATGTTTTTTAGCGTTTTTAATGGTCTGATTAGCCTGGTGCATTTGGCATATGTGCTGTAGCATGGATACTTCTGATTGTTTTCTTTAATTTATTCGGATATTCAGATAGCGCACCTTGCATTGCGTCCATGGTTTCATATACATTCATGCACCAGGCTGCATAGGTTTATTTGATTCCATTTATTTTAATTACGGCCAGGTACCAGGCTGCATAGATTATAGGCACCGGATTTATTTTTGAATGATTGATCACTCTTATAATCGACCGTCATTGGCCCTTCACAGTATTTTGACAATGTATTGTGTGTATTTCAGAATTCATCTATCATATTTAAAATTTTGAGGTGGTAAGATCTCAATAAATCATAAGTCAGCTGACTAAAGTACAAGGTTATAGTAAATTGCAGACAAGGGGCAAATATTCTAATAAATCAGTTACAAAATTCCCTGTTAACAGATTCTGGTAAGTCATGGTTGTTGGATTTACAAGGTTATAACCAGCCATGGATTCTAGTAAATCTCATAAAGGACAGATTCTAGTGAGTTGTTTATAAAATTCTCATAAAAGATTAACCACGTACAAGGGCATAAAAGTCACATAACAATTTACAAAATTCTTGACACTGAAATGTGGTAACTCGCCCTCCTGATGGATCCTCGTAACTGCCTGAACATTTACCATAGTTTGCATGCGTTAGTTCAACATGTATTGAAAATATAAGAAGGTTCTTGCTGGAGTTGGGGCACACAGGTCTTGATGTTTATCTACATGGCTGATTATTTGCATCAAAATAAACACATAACCTACCGTCTATTTATCCGTACTGCCACTCAACTAACTTGTTTCCGACTAACAATTTCCTGCTAGCTAATTTCCTTATAGTTCCAGTCCACTTATTATCAATGGATTAGTGTATTCACATTACACAGAAATAATGCTTATCTCTTATCACTATGTCAGTGGCAAGCCAGAGCTCTGTCTCTGGTAATTTTGTTACCGCAGTCATAATTACCATAATTTGTTTCCTTAGTATCTCCAGTTCTCAGCTGTCATATTATAAATTTGGACATAATTGTGGCTCTTTCCAGCATGCCTGTTTTTAATTCAATATGTACAGTTCCAGGCTTTCAGGCTTGCTAAATGATCATATTATTTGTTCTGTTCTTCTTTTTAAATGACTACAGGTGATGATGCCTCGTGGGAATCTCCGGGTAGCATCTGTGCACCTACTTTAGATAGCAGCCTACTCAGCACTGATTGATAGTGCTCCAGCTCCCTTGTGCCTTCTCTCCACCGTCCTGGTGCCTACCTGCATGATCAGATTCAGTTGGAGCTAGGGAAAGCAAGCAACATATAATCGAGTTCAAGAATGTGGAAGCAAGCACTTTGTGTCATATTCAGCAACGTGAAATAGTGTCATGTTATATTACAAGTATTGAATCTGTATTGTCATTTGTAATCGATCCGCTTTGAAAAAAGTGATTGTTTCAATCTGTATTGTGGTAACTCACCATTGTATTATAGTAACATACAATCGAGTTGTAGTCAATTACGTCACAGCGTAGTCTACATATGGATTCCATATAGTGAATAGTCTACATTATCATCTCAAACATTGGGATTAACGTAACTATGTCACGGCAAAATCGGTCTCTTCATTATAGTGATTGGTTCCTCCACACACCTCAATTCATTATCGATGAGGTGGGGGTTAGCCAGCGTTGCTTCCAAAGTGCGACTGACGCTGGAAACAATGTGGCGTCTCTAGAAATGTTTTTATTTTATAGATGTGATGGATTTAAGCATTATAGTTGTTCTTGTCGTTTTATCACAAAAGATCTCTCCGTATCCTTGACAATAATCTTAACTAAGTTTTCATTCTGCCTCAGTTTTTTCCCCTGACAGCCATGACATGCAGTACTCATTAATTTACCTATTTAAACGTTTGTTCATTCTTGCTCCAGATTTATGTTCAAAGGTACCCATTGAACACAGCATGAAGCGATTTCATTGAAAACTGTTTGGGACAACAGGTAAAACATTTCCTTGATGGTAAGGCCTACTTCTGACATTCATGACAGTAGAGTTGATCTGGTGTCATCTTCTGGAGCTCATGCATCTGGCAGATGTCAGTGATCTATCGAATCATCATGGCTGCTGGAGTTTTGTCAGGAATTGATGGCGCCCGGTTTATAGCTATCTGCCTGTCGAATCTCAAGTTCTCAATAGCTGCTGATATGTCCTTCCACTCGCTTCTCCATGGCTATGTTCTTCCACTCACTTCAGTTTTCTCTAATATCTCAAGTATGTTCAGAAAGAAAGCAATTCAAAATTTCCTTTCATGTGGTTTGGCGAGAGGGCAAGAGGAATTCATATCTCACACTGGTAGCATCGTAGGGAGACCTTTTAAGTGGGGAATAGTGTAAGCTAGTCAAATTTTATTAGCAATTTACTAAGTGTAAGTTTATACCACCCAAAATTAAACAAGAGCATAAATAAAGTAAACAACATATGCATGAAATGACAACAATTTAAGTCCATCTTTTGATAGTGTTATCATGTGAGGGTCCAGGCTGCTCCTAACCGTGAGCATGGCTGATCGATCAGTTTTACACTCTGCAGATGTCGCACATCTTTACCCACAAGTCGCGTAAAAGTTCAAAAGAACTTTTGATCCAACCATGCGGTGTTTGCAAGGCACCGTACCACACTTCCAAGGTGTGATTGCATAGGGACGTTACGAGGCCTTTACAAAGATTCCCTAATAAGAAGTAGTCCGCTAAGGTTTCATGATCAGCGCAGTGCATAATGGTCCCCTAGTGGTATAGTGTCTTAGCAAAGCCCACTTCCCAAGAGAGCGAGTGCTATACACCAACTACTATCTCTCCCTCTTGCCCTTTCGGTAAGACCGCTTCGAACTAGAGTTTCTAATTATTCATCCAAGACCAGAGCCATTTAGTCTTGTGGTAGCACTGTTTCCTGGGTGGTTCTCCATGTTCCGATTAAACGTTTATGATCTTGTACTAATGAAAGGTATAACAAAAATAAAGCAAGATTAATCATTGAGTTCAGTTTAACCACCATATCCCAAGTAAGCACTAAGCATGAGCTACCCAGCATAAAAATAAACCCAGTTGGTCAAGGCAAAGGTAAATTGAAGCTAGGTGAACCTTAATTGGGACCCATCAATTTAATCTTAACATGTGCATAGCATAATTGTTGAGTACGAGACAGTAAAGGTGTATAGGAATGAAAAGTAGTGATCAAGGACACCACTTGCCTTCTTGGCCTTGCTCTTGCTGTTCATGCTCCTCGAAAGCTTGATCTTCAAATCCCTCGAACTGCTGAACGTCTATACGCATCACAGCGCACATGCAAGCAAACACAAGCAACAAATAATAAAACAATACACCAAAACATAATAAATAGAGAAAACAAGCTTGAAAGATTAATCTACATTTTAAAACAAACACGTGGATATAAAGAACGCAAAAAATGGAGTTAAGATGCAAAAGATATGATTAAAACAAGATCCAGGAGCTTTTCTGCGAGAAAACAAAAATTCTAGGGTTAAATTACGAAAAACCGAGGACTTATACGTAATTATGCATATAAACTGAAGGTTTAACACGCAAAAACGCAACTTAGGATGGCGGATTGATTTTAGAGAAACTCAGGGGCTTAAGCGAAAGAAAATAGGACCAAAACACAATTACTTTTGTACTAGATTGGACTACGGGTTGATTTGCGGAAAAGGCGAGGGCTTAAAAGCAAAAGAGGAATGGCGTGGCGCGGTTGGCCGGTACGCAGCCCGGTTGATTGACTGCGGGCCATCGGATCCAGATCCGACAGTCGTGATCGTTGGCGGCAGCGTGGCGGCAGCGGAACAGGCGGCAAGCGGCGGCGGTTTGCCGGAGTTGGTCGATACGACGTTCCGGGGCTCGGTTTCGCGCGCGGAAAACACCAGAAGCATGAGAAAATCAAGGTGATCCTGTTTTGGCAGCTCACACCGTGAGGCGGTGCTTGGCGGTGGAGAGAGCGTGGCGGCACTGGAGCTCGGGTCACGGCGCTTGCTAGGGTTTAGGGGCGTTGCGGAGGGATGCTTGAGGTTGGGGGGCTTATATAGGGCGGATAGGCGGCCGAGTTCAGGTAGGAGGCAGCTTCCACGCGGGGAAAACGTGCGGCGGTTGCGGGAGGCGGGCGGAGTCCGGGCGCGATCGGGGAGGATTCCGTCCTCGACGGGTGGGCCCCACCCTTCAGCTCTACGGGAGGGAGGCCGGTGCCGCTGGGCAGGCCGGTGGAACGGGCCGAGCGAGCGAACTGGGCCGGCAAGGGAAAAGTGGAGTGGGACGGTGGTGGCGCTGGGCTGCAGGGAGTTGGAGCTGGGCTGAAAGAAAAGGAGGAGGAGGAAGAATGCAGCCCAAGAGGAGAAAGTGAAAGGAGAAAAAGAAAGATTTTGAAAATGGAAATTGAATTTGAGATTTCAAATTTGATTCAAACACAAACAACTAAAAAATTATGCACCAGCATGATTGCACAGTAAACTCCTATGGTGAATTCATTTAATTTGAGAAAATGCGAATTTAAATGGCTAGAAATTTAAATGACATCCTAATTGAGCAAATTTTAGTGAATTTAAATTCTTTAAAATTTTGGGTGTTACATCTCAAGTTTGACCAAAATTATAGAGAAAATTATAAAGATTTATGACATCAAATAGGTATACTATGAAAATATAATTGATGAAGAATCTAATGATACTTAGATGACATCATAAATGTTCTTATATTATCATATAAATTTGGTCAAACTTGAGATACTTTGACTCTCCAAGATTCTTGGAATGACTTACAATTTAGGATGGATGAGTAATAAATGATAAGTTTCATGTTATTCCTCAAGGCTAATTGTCTGAAAACTAATTCGATCAACTTCAGAGCTTTGATGAGAAAGAAAACATCTCGTTGCTGAAAATACAATTGAGGTTCTACAAAAGAGTGACACTTGGAAAAATCAGACAGGTTATTAGCAGAGAGGTGAAATGACTTTCGTTAGCCGATTTGAGCGGAAGAGACAAACTAGTCGGATTTAATGAGACGGGGTCCCACTTAGCTGGTCCATAAGCTAGGATGGAGGTAGTATTTTCCTAAGCATCATGTGAATGTCCTATTAACCTATACTAATCGCATACTTTGAGAACAATCCATAAGTTAACAAAAAAATTGGCCGTCTGTCCATGCTGTCAACCTAGTTATAACACTATACGATATAATTCAGATGGAGATTGCAGCCACACACTTGGACGACATCCATCGGTTTCTTCCCAACTTCCATGCTACCATGCACGAGTTAGTCAGCTTGCCACAGCAGACAGTGGCACATACACCACCAACCCCTTCCGGCTTCCATCAGCATCAGCAGTCAGTCGAATGTTCTCCATCGTCAGGGTTAACTAAAGTAACACAATGTGTTTTGCATTCGATTTTTAACCTAGAATTAAAAGATTGGTGCGCGGAGGCCTTGTGTTGTTCTCCATGTGCTACACAAGGAGACTGAACAACAGCATCCCCGACAAGTCCTCGTCATGAATAATGCCAGAAAACGGCCGGCGTGCTCGTACGATGCATGTCCTATATTTGCCGACGTTTTTCTCATGAGTACCGGAAAAACGCTGGCACGGCGGCACCACAGGAACCAACAACCAGACCAAGATGGAGATCAACAAAGCATTCGAGAGTTGCATCCACGGAGGCTGCCGGGAGACGATGTGGCAGCCAAGCTTCCTTCTGTGGCCAGCAACACCGTCCTTGTTGTCGACGCGGTAGCGCCATGAGCCCATGATCGGTCATGGAAATTGGAAATAGGCATTTCTAGGACTCGTCGGTAATGCAGTCCGGCCGTGGAAATGGACCTATTTTTAGAGCCGTTCGTCTGCATGGCCGACCTCTAGAAATGAATTTTCAGTTCAGTCCGCATAACAAACCGGCGCTGAAACTTGTTGCCACCTTACCTCTACTCCGGTTCATCCATTCCGAGCTCCAGGCGTGCATTTGTTCTTGAGTGGGGAAGTTTCGCCCTCCCCGGTCCCATGAAAGTGAGGCCCCCTCCAACTGGCCTTGCGCCATGCAATTTCATTTATCCCGCCTCCTGTGCACCCCCACTGTGTTACTCGGCACTACCTCCATGGCTCCATCCCACAAAGCTGATGCAGCACGAGGAGTCTGCATGCATTAGGGTCGGTCGGCTTCAACTGCAGCCATCCACATGATGGTCTCGGCCACAGACAGTGGCACATAACCACCAACCCCTTGAGGCATCGATCAGCAGTAACTCGACAGCACAATAATGCAAGCGAGACGACACAACGTGTTTTGCCATCTCCATTCCCCAACAAAAGATTGGTCCGGGGCCATGAATGCCAGAAAACGGCCCGCGTACCATCATGCATGTCACCAATTGTGTATATAAGCGCTGGCACGGCTGCACCGCAGAAACCAACACAACCACAGACCATCTTTCAAAAAAAAAGAAAAAAAAACAACCACAGTTATTCGAGGTATTCGAGGTTCGAGCTAGAGCGGCGTCAGCTTGCATTGCTTCGAGCTAGCTAGAGAGGCCGAAACGATGGCAGCCAAGTTTCTTCTGCGGCCTGCAAGGTCGTCCTCGTCGTCGTCGCGGTGGCCATGATCGGCCTCCTCTTCTCCACTACTGCCGGTGAAGCTAGCTAGCATCCTCCATGGCTCCATTATCGACATTTGATTTTATCCCCGGGTAGATGCAGGCCAGTTTTGACGTACGTGACACCATCGCTTGTCTAATGCAGGTGCAAGGGAAGCGGTGACGACGGGGCCCAGGCGCAGTGCAACCCCCGGGTGTGGCCGCCGTACGTCTCGCCGGACTGCGACACCTGGTGCTGGAACCAAGGTCACCCTCAGGGGCGGATCTGGGTCACGGGCTGCAGCCCGGGGCGAGGCCCACACGCAGTGAAAAAATCTTTCATAAAAATAGCATAAAAAGTCTTTTAGGCCCATTAGCCCACCCCGAGAAGAACTTGACCCAGCAAGACAGCCAGTGCAACTGCCTGCTGATGCCCCGGCCGGTATGGCGTATGCCATTTTTTAAAAAAAAAATTGCTCCATGACTGCTAGTCTATGCAAAGTAAATAAGTAATGACTAATGAATATTTCATTTCATATTTTCAAAAGAGCAGGAAGTATTTGAGTATTAATTTGCAATTGCAACATTTCATAATCATAACTTAATCTAGTACTTTTCTACCTTTAATGTTCTACTATTGTTTGAGTGTATTGGTTGAACACTTGAAATCTAGGGAATTATATAATTATTTATATTGTTTGAAAAATATATTATATCTAATAATGTATGGCTAGTAAAATTTTAAACCTTATATTAATTAGTCCGGGATGGAGCCCGTTTCTGGATCCGCCACTAGTCACCCCGGAGGCTACGTCAAAAGTGACGTCTGCTCCTGCAACTCCGGCAGCGGCGATCTCGCTGCTGAAAGCTAGACGATCGCTGCACGAAACGATCGATCGAGATGATCAATCAGTAATCCATTATATATGTATCAACAATCAACTGTACGTATGCGAGGGCGTGCTTGCATGGAATAAAACTTTTGCTTGGACAGTGTGTTTCCAAGTGAAAAGGCTACTGTTTCACTTTTTTTTTCCCGGATGGATGGGCTGGGCTTGATACACTGGTGGAAAACGGATCTTTAATCCCGGTTGCTGAGGTCAAATCTCCCAAAAAAATTCATTCGGAACTAATTTATTGAGACAAAAGGGGTCCTTTAGTCCCAGGTCATCCACCTGGGACTAAAAGCCCCCTATAGTCCTGGTTGGTAAAACAAAATTCGAAAAAAAAAGCTGTGCACGCCCGCCAGCCGCACCCTGACGCCTCGGCTCTGGTCTGCCTCGCTCCACCCCACGCCGCCGCCTGGCTCCCCCACGCGCCAGCCCTGCCCTCGCCCCGCTGCTGCTCCTCACTCCTAGTGAGGGGCGAGCAGAGGGGTATGGGGAGGGGCAGCAGGGGAGGGGGCGGCCACCCACGCCGGAGAGGAGGAGGAAGGAGGAAGGAGGAGGAGGAGGAAGGAGGTCAGGAAAGACTTGGTGTTGGAGAGGAGGAAGGAGAGGAAAGACTTGCGTGTGCAGTGGTGGAGAAAAATACTTGGCACTGTAGAAGATAAGGACGTGCGCGCGTGGAGACCCGTGTGCGGCCTTGTGTTTTGTCCCGGTTTTGAAATACCAACCGGGACTAAATCTTTTCTCCTGGTTGGTGTTTCCAACCAGGACAAAAGGCCCCTCAAGGCTTTTTTTTTTGCACTGGCCTTTGCAACCAGGACTAAAGGAGCTCCCCTTTTGTCCCGGTTGGAAATACCAACCGGGACTAAATCTTTTCTCCTGGTTGGAATTACCAATCGGGATTAAAGGGGAGCCTTTAGTCCCGGTTGGTGTTTCCAACCGGGACTCCAACCGGGACTAAAGGGGCTCTTTAGTCTCGGTTGGTGAGCCCCTGCTAGTGGTTGAGCTTTAGTCCCGATTGGTGAACCTTTAGTCACGGGTTAAATATTAACCGGGACAAAAGGGGTGGATGGAAGATGAGTTTTCTACCAGTGATACTTGATGGGTTTGCCAGTTTGATGGCCTACTTATTAACTAGTGCCTTCTCCATTTCATTTTTCTTTTTAAAAACAAGAATTTGAGCAGGGGTGGGTTTGGGAGAGATGAGGAGTAGAGCAGTAATGTTCTGCTCTATTCAGTTTCCAATCCAATGAACAATGAGGTTTCATGCTTCCTCAAGGCTCGTTGACTGAAAATTAAGTCAATTTAAGGTTCTCTACCAGCCACAGAGCAAAAAAAAAGTAGGAAAATCAGTTTTTCATTTAGTACATTTGAAGTTTAAGCCAATGAGAGTTTTATGTTCCTCGTGGCTGACGGGCTAAAAATTAAGCCAAATTCATAGCTTGGTTCAGCAAGAACCATCTCGATGCAGATATACAGAGTGAAGTTTTTACAAGGGCCACGGAAAAGTACTAGCAATCCTCTTGTGAACTACATACATATTGAAGATGAACTACATATATAATTTGAAGGCGTACTACACTCAACACTTATGTGGCCCATCGATTTTGGATGGGTTGGGCTTGATGGGTTGGGCTTGATGGGTTGGACGGTTTGAAAGCCCACTGAACTAGTGTCTTCTCCCTCTTTTTTCCCCCTTTTTTCTTTTTCTTTTTTAATTTTTAGCACAAGATCGGTTTTTCCTATTGGCATAAATTCAGATAGCTGAAGCAAAAGATATGTTAATCCTGAATAAATTATGGAACAATCATAATAAGCAACCAAAAATTATATGCAGAAGTGTGAATGCAACATACAGAATATAACATATGATTATTTGAATTCAATTTAGGAAACAATTATTATACTACACTAAATATCTTGATAATACTACAAATTTTCTAAAATTAAACAAAATTAGAAAAGCATTGCATTAATTTACCGTTATCCATTCACATCCCAAAATAATAAATTGTTGCTGCAAATTATGCTAATAGTGCATCACGCTATACATTGCTTTGTCGAGATATTTTCTTTTTACATGGTCCTATGTCTCGCTCTTTGCGTCCTGCTGTCACTAGCCTTTTTTAGGAGTGGTACGATGAGATGGAGTCAAGGACGACTGCAATTCAAAGAATGATCAACACGCTGGATACACACTGAGCCTGCCTCAGTGCATGCATGTATTCAGAAAACCAAAGAAGACAGAAAATAACATGTTCATGAAGCATGCAATTTAGCCCAAAACAGACAGACTATCCCACCTCTCCCCACTCCTGGCCCAATGGAGAAATGGCCCAATCTGGCGATTCTCTCTACTCCTGGCTACTCAATGATTCACCGTAACCCACCCAGTCCGAGGGGCACAAGTCTTCCCCTCCGTTCCTTCTGCAGCTCGAAGGAGAAGCCTATGCGATTGCTGCCGGCGGGAGCAGGTGCTTCGGCGGCGAGTGGCTTGCCGCAGAGGGCGTCGTTGCGCCGCGCAGCACCCTGTGTGCGAGGGAAATGTCCGCGGGCCCGGGTGCACGGAGCAGCGGAGGCTAGCTGCCGGGCGGCAGGACAGCCATGGGCACACGCTTCACGGCACGGCCATTCTCCCTTCTCTGTCTCTCCAACACGGCAACAAACCTGTAATTTTGCAGGAATGCATCACGCCAATAGCTGAGTCGTGGATTGAACAATTGGTAAGTTAATTCTTCGGAAAATTGGTTAGTTAATTTTGCCAAGTTGACATCCTATTTCAACATATAAGTGATTGCACAAAAATTACATATTATAAATCGGTACTTCAGGCTGTCAAAATATCACATTTGAAAATTTTGAATACCCGTAACTCAAATCGTGGGCTCGCCCCTGAATGCAAGATGCTGCGTGCCTTTGGATCCCATAGATAGATTGGTGTTACAAAGCCTATTTGGCAGTGACTGTCATTGTGTGAGCTGTCAATAACAGTGTTGCTCGATTTGATGGCTTATCCATGCACCGCCTCAGACATAGCTTGTCTGCTGGCCAAAACGATCTTCCATCCTAAAAAAAATCGAGAGACCCAGGACTAAAGGTGATCCTCAATAAAAAACTCATTCGTGGAGACACCTTTAGTCCCAGTTGGTAAGTCCAACGGGGACTACAAAAGAATTGCATCCCCTACTCAGTCAGATATGCTGTGTAGGTGAGATAATAAGGAAGCTATTGGCGAGGCTTGATGTCGTGGGTTCGAATCCCACACACCGCGCACGCTCATATTTCGCATGAAAAATCGCATGACTTTATGACTTGCGACTGCGCGTGTAGGGAGCCTCCCGAAACTTTCTAATATTTTCTTGGTGCAAAACCCTTTAATCCCTGTTAGTATTAGCACAAGAAGGAAACATATGAGGAGGGGAGTATAGTAATGTTGTGCTCTATTCAGCTTGCAATTCAATGAACAATAAGTTTTATGCTTCCTGAAGGCTGATTGGCTCCAAACTAAGCCAATTTAATTAAGTGCTTCAAATTTGAACAAAGAACACTGGATTTTCTACCAGCGATTCGTGTAGGTGTAAACTGTAAAATATCGTAAGATAATCCTGCTAATTTTACGGTGTTTTAGAAAAGAGAGGCATCCCTTGCTGCTGAACTAGTACCTAATGGATATGAACAGACTACGCTCGTTCCGTACGGCCAATTAGACCACTTGGTCCGCCGCTCCCTTTGATCACCACTAATTGGATACGGTAAAATGCATTCAGTGTGCAGTTTATTAGGTATAAAATATCTCAAAACCTATATAGAAACTGTCACAAGAAATAAAATTATCATCTTTTTTTACAAGAAACAAAACTGTTATGCAATAAAATGTACTTATTGGGCAAGACAGGTCCACCAATCATCATGTCCAAACAACCCCATCCTGTTGTCGATCTGGCACGAGCAGCAACCCACCGACACAGGTCCTGATCGATCAGGGACCATTGGCAATCAGTGTGGTGCAGGACAACCGCTAGAAAAGGACCAGTGTCGGTGGATGACAACCATTTGAATTTTTTTTTTAACTTTTCCCTTTGTAAAGATGATTGAATCTTTTTACATTTAGTGGGACGAACTTGATCCTTATTATTAGATATACTTGTAGCTTGTAAGGTGATGAAATCTGGGCAAATTTTGTTTTGATTTTTACAAAAAAAAAATCAAGTTGCTGTTGCTGCTGGTTCTGTCTATATAAGCATGCTGCACACTACGCCACTGGCTCGAGCATCACACTGAAAAACACGCACGGACACACGGACACACCCCCTCCTCGCCATGGCTTCGTGCAAGCTCTACTCCGTCGCCCTGCTCGTCGTCATCCTCGCCGCCGGCCCGGCGACGCGGCCCGTCTCGGCGGCGTCGGCGCACCTCCACTTCTACATGCACGACGTGCTGACGGGCCCGTCGCCGACGGCGGTGCAGGTGCTGAACGGTCCCCGGGGCCACTTCGGCGACACCGTCGTGATCGACGACGTGCTGACGGAGAGCGCGTCGAGGTCGTCGTCGGCGGTGGGGCGCGCGCAGGGGCACTACATCTGGGCGTCGACGGGGAACCCCGAGCTGCTGGTGACCATGAACGTGGTGCTCACCTCGGGACCCTACGCCGGCAGCTCCGTCACCGTCGTCGGCAGGGACGACATCGGTGCGCCGGTGAGGGAGCTGTCGGTGGTCGGCGGCACGGGGAGGTTCAGGATGGCGCGAGGGTACGTGCTGTGGAAGACCGTCAGCCTCGACCACCCCAACGCCGTGCTCGAGCTCGACGTCTTCGTCGACGCCTGAGCTAGCTGAACGCTGGCTACTGTGTCATCGGCGCGCGTCCGACGTGGCAACTTCCTCTCACCGGGTGACACGTGTTGGAATGAAATAATTTACTTGCCGTAAATAACGTCATTTAAGAATTGAGGTACTAGTTGTTTTCTTTATGAAAATGGAGAAATAAAGGAAAATAAACAGTTTGATGTATCTCCACGTGGATATATATCATGTTGATACGCATGAGTCCCAACTAACCCAAGCATCCGATGCTTCTAACCATCTGTAGGCATTCAGTTTGCATGAGTAGTTTTCTAGCAACCGACTAGCGTACCTTCCTAACAAGTGATGAAACCTTCCTCTTATTTTTTTTATTTGAAGAAAATTACTCCTGATTTCTTTCAAAATTGAAACTACTTGTATTAGCTTTGGTTGGGCAATTATGGGAATTAAGATGAATGCTGATCTTTTTTTGAGAGAGATGAATGCTGATCTGATCATGATCATCCATATAACTTCCACCACTACCGCGTGGAAATACAATTGTTATTACCAAATGATGAATCAGTGTACACTAAAGAAGAGTTAACCCTGTTGTCTATCACATTACAAGATCTCTGTGTACAACTCAGAGGTGTGGTAGTAAACTAGTGTCCCATAGTGAAACTGACTTGGTAATCATGCATGGGAAAAAGGCTCAATCAGAGATGCACTACGGAACCAGACACTTTGCCGAGTGCCACAAGCACTCGGCGAAGACACGAAAACACTCGGCTTTACCGAGTGTAACACTCGGCAAACAGCACACAGCAAATTTCCTGTCGGCAAAGACTAGTTTGCCGAGTGTCAAAACGCGAGCACTCGGCAAACATTTTGCCGACGGTCAAAAAACACTCGGCGAAAAGATGTACTCGGCGAAATACGCGCTGACGGCGTCGGGGGTAACGGCGGGTTTGCCGAGTGCCAGACGGGAGGCACTCGGTGAAAATATGGCTTAATACGATGCTCTTGAATAGTGTATAAACAAAATTGTGTATGGTTTTATATTTCCTCCAATACCTCAATGAACATACATCCAGCACTAAGTGTTGTATGACACTCATTTTGCCCTGACGAAGCAACCACCGGCAATACCTCAATGAACATACATCCAGCACTAAGTGTTGTATGACACTCATTTTGCCCTGACGAAGCAACCACCGGAGCAAGCCTGTTTCAGAGCTTCTGCATATATATGCTCAGGCTCAGCACTTGTGCGTTCGTAATGGACTGAGTGCCAACTAATCCAGGCATAGGATCGTTGTGACCATCTGTGTACATTCAGTTGGCACAGGATCCTAACATCACCCAGATGCCGGAGCTCGTCAGTGGCGCTTTACCAATGCAAGGGAAGAGTAAGCTAAAGCTTGTGCGCTGACAAGTGTTGCCGTCCGGTATAGTGAACGGCGCAGTAGGCGCAGGCACATACAGGATGTGGCATTACAAACACAAGAATGAATTAATCGGCATTTCACAGAGTTAGAAATTGTGGTTTAAACATTGCTACCATCTCCATTGACTGAATCATTTTGAAGTGGCATGCCATAAATTCGTGGTGAATAAATGAAGAAATTTACATATAGCCTTGTCATTAGTTGTCCAACAAATTGATCATCAAACAATTCAATCACTTCCATCTACAAAAAGCATAAGCAAAGCAACAAGATTTACACCTATAAAATGGTACTTCATAGCTACACGTTGGATTTTGGAAAATTGTTGCCATCGCTTCTTTATCCATATCTCCATGAAACACCACATATTTGTTTTATGGCAAAGTTCAAAATTTCAAGCCCCATTTGCAAGATAATTCTTGTGATTGACCGGATCAACTTGGAGATGATTAAGTTGCAGAACAGATAAGATGATGCAAGATATGGACCTACTACTACCAAATGAGATCTACAACACAGCCATGGTCCATGTTGCAGCCTTGCTCTGACTAAATGATGCACAAAGAACTGTCGAAGTCTCTTTGGTCTCCTCTAATGTCTCAACCAGAAATGAGACCCCTCAAAGCAACATGGTAAAATCTTTCCCTTCAAGCAGCAACCTGAAGCTGTACTGAGGTAGATATAGAGGTGAATTCCCCTCTCACGAAAATGGCATGCCTCTCATGAAATTTTTTCGGTGGTGGAAGTACTAACACGCATACTCAGCTATTTCACATGAATTGGCACCAGCTAATCAACACAATGTCGCACGGTGTTCCTGTGAATGTGATCATCATATCGGTGATCGTCTGAACTCTGCAGAAAGATTCCCTGCATCTAGGTACATTCAGTTTATACAGGAGTGCACCTACAGCACGATTGAAAAAAATAATTTGTAGGATTGTCCCGTTTTTTCTAGGGGCGGGTGAAATTACCACCCACACTTACAAAATGGGGGGCTACTTTAGTATCCGGCCTATCCCTGAAGAAACATTCACCCCATAGCCCGTCCCTGCAAATGATTCTCCAGGGCCACGTCACGGGGCGACCCGTCCCTAGAAATGGGCAACAAAACAGTCACCTGAGCCTTCTTCCTCCTCCCAACAGCACAGTCACTGGTCGCGGGAGGTGCTGCCCGAAAATCGAAAAAAATGGAAAAATGTGGGGGAAGGTTTTCAGCTTGGTTTCCTTGGAGTTTGAGTTTATAGGAGGTAAGTTGATGCTAATTTCTTATCTTTTTTAAGCTTATTGCATAGGTTTTAGGCTCAAATGGAGTTCCATATTACCTCTAGATAGATCTAAATCTTCAAAGTGTGGATTAGCCATTTGGAGCTCCATTTATCTCAAACTTTTGGATGAAGTTAGGATATTAAGATTATCTAATCGTAGCTTCACGTTGAATTTAGAAAAATTGTAGTATTAAACTCCACATTAAATAAAAACTCCGAATCCATAATTTGTTGCCATGGCTTCTTTATCCGTATCTCCATGAAACACCACACATTTTGTTCATTCAAACTTCCAAATTTCATAACCCCTTTGCAAGCTAATTCTTGTGGTGCGCCGGATCAACTTGCAGATTGGAGATGGTAAATGTTTCAGAACATATAGGATGACACAAGAGATTGACCTACTACTGCCAAATGAGATTCACAACACAGACATGGTTCAAGTTGCAGCCTTGCTCCGATAAATTGATGCGCAAAGAATTGTTGAAGTCTCTTTGGTTGCCTCCAATGTCTCAACTCGAAATGAGATCTCTCGAAGCAACATGGTAAAACTTTTCCCTTCAAGCAGCAACCAGAAGATGTAGTGAGGTAGACATATATATAGAGGTGAATTCCCTCTCACGAAAATGGCATGCATCTCATGAAGTTTCCGTTTGTGGTGGTGGAAGAACTAACACGCATGCTCAGCTATTTCACATGGACCGGCTCCAGCTGATCAGCACAATGTCACGGTGTTCCTATGAATGTGATCATAGGTGATCGCCTGAACTCTGCATATAGACTCTGCATCCGTGTTCACTCATTCAGTTTACATGAGCGATGCGGCCTCAAAGCTCAAACAGAGTGATGGAACCTGGTGTGGCATCAGAAAATATCCCAGAAAGACCCAGAGCAATCTGGTGCGTGAATTACCGTCTCCTCTGATCATCACAGATATGGTTCTCTTGACAGTGCACTGAAGTAGCTAGGCAATGCAAGTCTCTGTCGCCCTGTCCCTGATTGTTCAGCACCTCGTTATGGCAGTGCATGATCCTTGCCGGTTCAGAATTCCAGCTGCTGGTCTCCTCATTTGCCGATCCAGTTACAGGAGAATCTGTAACCTGAGCCGGCATGAAAAATTCCTCCGCCGCGATCCAATCCAGTTCCGCCAATCGAATCAATACTGCAGTGACCAATCAATCAGATTATCAAAGTAAACTGTTTGGTGGAACTGACAATCTTGATTTGTTTCCATCGTTTCACATGCTTGTCAAATGCAAAACGACTCACCTTTCTGATGACTGTTCAAGCCCAGAATAGCTTGTGGGCTGGAAACCTGTCTGATGGAAACAGATAGTTCAGAGAAGCACGGATGACTGTATGAACAAACGGTATGGAGCAGTCAGTCCGAATAATTTTGGCATGGTTGAAACAAACAATCCTGAATTCCAATCTGAATAAGTGAATATCTATGGCCTCCGGCGTCCGGGCACGCGCTGCCGGTGGCGCTCTCGACGGCGGCCAAGCTAGTGAGCAGCCCTCCTGCCGCTCTACTTCGCCGGAGCCGGCGGAGCACCGCGCCACGGCCTCCGGCGTCGACTCTGTTTGTGACGAGGCAGAGCGCCTTTGGCCTCTCCGCTCGCGATTCAGTCGATCTGTGCCTCAAACGTCGGATCGGACGGCTCCTGGGTACCCAGGTCCACCCCCGGGGGACGCGAGGGACGCTGCATCGGCCTCACGCCGCGGCTCGCCGGAGCGCCGCCGAGTTCCGGACGTCTCTGGCTTCCCTCCCTCTCCTCCCAGCCGCCGGAGCTCGCACCGCGCACGCCTTTGGCTTCGAGTATCCTTGTGGCAAATATCGCGGACTGCTTTCCCAGAGGGACCCTCCAGAGAGAAGGGGAGCGTGATGGCGTCCGGTAAACCTGAGAATTCCTCCGTAACCTACCAGTGGCCACTAGCATTAGCAAACCCCAACACATGGATCATCGTTGGCCAAAGCTAAAGTGGCGCTGCGAAACACCGCACATTTTCTCCCGTCGAACTTCGAATTCCGAGAACTCCATTACAAGATAATTACTGTGATTCTGGACTTTTGGAGATGATAAATGTTTCGGAACAGATAGGATGACGCAAGAGGTCAACATGCTGCGTCCAAACGAGATTCACAAAATAACCATGGTTCAAGTGGCAGCGTTGCTCCGACAAATTGGCGCGCAAATAGTTTTTGAAGTCTCTTTGCTTTCCTCTAATGTCTCAACCCGAAATGAGATCTCTCGATGCAACATGGTAAAATTTCTCCCTTCAAGCAACAACCAGAAGCTGTAGTGAGGTAGATATATGGAGGTGAAGCACTAACACGCATGCTCAGCTATTTCACATGAACGGATCAACACAATGTCATGGCGTTCGTATGAATTTGATCGTCCGCGGACAGAGTCCCTGCATCCATGTACAATTCAGTTTGCGTGTGCAGTTGCTGTAGCTCGCCAACATTGGATGAACTAACCATATCGATCTGGGAGCGAGTCAGAACAAATTTCATGAGCATTTTTAAGCAAGCTTGAAGTTGCTAATTTAGCTTCAGAAACATCATTGTTGCTTCCGGTTTCAGAGAGTTCTCCTTGGTGTGGACCTCTTCGCTGGCCTCCTCGCAGAGTCCAGAGGACATGGACAAGCTCGCCAATCCATGCACCTTCAGGATCTTATTGAACTCGAACTGCACCTGGATGAAATAGGTGTTCATGCCCCAATCCATGCTCGCTTCTGCAACAAAAGATGAGGAACAGAGGAAGACGAACAGGACGGGCATAGGCATCAGTCGGCCCATATCAAACAGGGGCGCCGCGCGATGGCATCGCAGAGTAGCATGTTCTCCGCGGCCTGGCCATGGAGCAGAGGAAGCAACGGAGCTCATGTGCTGACGATTGTTCCCTGTGGGTAAGTTAATGACGGCAAAGTATCTGCACAGCCACATACACTAAACTAAAACAGGATGTCACACTATGAACACGAGAATGTTCGCCTTACCTCCTACCGTTTGATGAACAGGGACAGGGGAATTTTAAGGAATTAATTTGAGAATAAATGGGAAAAGAGAAGAGAAATTAAGATGGGAAAGCCCAGAATGGACCCCTTTTATTGAAAGATCCAGAATTTTTCTGATCCAAATTGACCTAGTATTCACTCTCGGAATTGACCTAGTATTGACTCTCACAGTCCATCGGTCTCCATAGAAATTCTATCTGAATCTTGTTCTTGCGATTCGCCGATTCGACGGCTTTACATTTGCAGATTAAAGATGGCAAACGCTTCAAGGTGAACATGAACTAGCTAAACACTACTGCAACAAAGTATACTTCAACTCTCGTTTTGAGTTTATGCTGTAGCCTTGCTCCATGCCCAAAGGATTGTAGTAGCTTCTTTGGTTTCCTCTAATATCTCACTCGATCAGCGATATAACTGTAAACCCTCTTTAATCTACTCTGTTATCTCAATCGATCAATAAAATCCTCTCAAAAGTATCACGTATGCTCTAATACTCTCGACCAGAGGCCCTAGCTATATCGGCTGGCTGCTGCGTTCGGCTTCTGGCTGCTGCGGCAGAGAGCCGAGCAGCAGCAGCCAGCTGCAAAGCAGAGGCCCATGATACGTATAGTCAGAGTGTGGGTCAGGGCCTCGGATGGGTCACATGCGTTTTCTACCAAATGATCAGGACAGTAGCATCCCTCTGATAAGGGAACATCGTTTGTCCATGTTTCCTGGGAGCTCTGTTCCTACGGTAGGCGCAGGGACAGACACGAGGAAAAAGAATCCACACCATCCGTACCCTACTACTTCAACGAAGGCAAAAACCATGGGCAAAAAAACTAGGTCTCAAGTGCGAGTACACGAGAACTATAACATTGGTAACCATCTTGGGCATAACTCAGTGAACATGTCCCCTAGCATTCAGTTAACGGATACAACAGTCACCGTTATCGACAGGTTTTACATAACGTTAGTCACTTGTTAAGCAGCTGGCTTGCCCTAACATCCAGAGACCCATCAGCTTCTGATCTCTCACCCTAAACCAAAGCTTTGCCCTGCTCGGCTGTGCTCTCCTGGTATCCAAAGCTTCCACCTCCGGCCCCCCAAAACCAAGAGTTTCTGCCTCTTACCTACTGTGCCACAGGTGCTAGCCTGACGACGTCCCACGGCACCCTGATCACACCGCCATTCCTCACCTCAGCCTCCTGGAACGTCCTCCCGGACGCCTCGGAGGGGTGGGGGAGCTCCCTCCACTTCTCGATCCTGAGCTCAGTGACATCGACCACGCAGAGGCGGCTCTCCGTGGAGCTTTTACCCGGAGGGGCATGGAAGATCTTCCCCCGGCCGACCTCCTTCCCATCACCGTCGACCAGCGAGACGAGACGGCCAGGCTCAAACGAGAAGGACCTTGTGAATGGGCGGCTCAGCATCATGTTCTGGGAGAACTCGGCCGACGATGTCAGCTCACTGCTGTCTGGGCTCACCAGTCTGCCTTTGGATATAGCGTTCATCACCCTTGCAGGGGGCAGATAGCTGTCCTCCCCGGCACTTTCGGAGGACTCACCAAGATGGGGAGTAGCTGGTGTGGATGGCTTATCAGAATTCTCCCCCTCAAATGGCACTCCTCTTTCTTTTGCTATGCGAGCAAGCTTAGCTTTCCGATTGTTCAACCTGGAATTTACAGGAAAACGCCGTTACAAATAGCTGGTGATGGAAAGCCCACAAACAGTGTTGTAGATTTAATGGAAGTAATTTCAAAGGACAAATAACTAAGGAAGATTCACAGTTTTACCAGTTTTTAAGTTGTGATGCTGTGATCTCTGGGCCCTACAAAAGCACGGCCGTATTTTTCATGAATGAGAAATGCATATAGAGTAGTTAGACCTGACAAGAGAATGTTCAAGTGAAAGACCTATACCTGCATGCTCAACTTCTCTGACCAATTCTGCAATAAAACGGCATTCTTGTGCATATCAGGCTCATCTACTAGAGCCGTTTCTAGTTCATCTATTTGCTCATCGTTCATAATGGTCCGTTTCCTTCTCTTAGGTTGCCTGTCATCATACATACTAGTCTCTCCTTTCTCGTCTTCCTGGAGACCACTTTCTTTTGAAAGTTCCGGTGTTTTAAAATGATCCACAGTGCTGGATGCTGGATCGAGGTCCATTTTGCTGCGCTGGTATCCAGTATTAACACCAGAAGAGACAGCCGAGAAGCCTGCACTGGCTGTTCTTGCAACGCCAAGATGGACTAGGTCTTGACCAACTGCATTCTGCAGGAAACCACCATTTCTAGAGTTCTTTGGAGTCTCATCCGTAGCATTTCCCTCTAGCTTTGTCGAGGGTGCTGTTGTAGACACTTCCATGTTCTGCACATCCTGTTGTCACCAGCTACCAGTTAGAAACCAATTCACTATGAACCCAATCACCAGTGATGTTTAACGAATGAATTCAACTATGTGTTTACCTTCAGGTTATTCATAAAGGAGTCAGGAGTGCTTGCTTGTGTTGGCAAGGGCTGCTGCACTGGGTGCAAGTCTTCCTTGCTTTCTGATGGAGTCTCAGTATGTACCACCTGAAACATCTCATAATGAGAACATCCAGCAATTAAACACAGATTGAAAAAAGATTTGAAGAAAACTGCTACAGCAAATTGACCACCTAATGCAAGTACCCAAGCATTTAGCAACCACACAAGTAAAGAATGCTTAACGTATTGATGGCTAACAAAATATCTGTACTGATAAAAATGAGATTTCACTGCCAACAAAATGTAACATTTCAGCATTTTTGATAGCTATCTTATTCACATAATCATTGAGTGAAGAAAACAAACCTGTTGTGCAACCTGTCCAACTTGTGATTTACACCAAGTTTGTAGCTTATCAGAAAAATCACTACCAAAAGGGGAAACAGAAGCTTAGAAATACACACAAGGCATTCAAAGCATTACATTATCAAGCACACAATAAAGTATAATCAAAACTTGAACAATAAATTCAGGCATGTAAAAACAAGTGCTTAATCATCGATTGGGAAAACCTGGATACAGTATAAAAATTAGTAAAAATGACTTTAAGCACCTTAACAATTGCACGTCTTCCTCATTTAAGAAGTTAGGAATCAATGTTTTAGCATAATCAGACAAAGATCCTACAAAATCCATAGAAGAGGTTAGATGCAACATAATTGAGTACGTTTAACCAAAAGATAACTAGAAATATCAGAGCTACATTACCTAAGTTTATACAGACTTTAGTGGCCTTAAAATCATTAGGCTGGTCCACTGATTGTTTAGGGCTCCCTGACATCAAGTACTTTTGAAAGTTCTGAAGAAAAAGATCTCTTTCTTGCTCTGTTGACAGGACAATAGACTTTCTTTCAACAATGTCTCGCAAATTTGTAAAGCCCATAGAAAGTAAGAATAATCTAACCTTCACATATATTTGGAACAAAAACATGCAGATTTGCTATTATTTTCACTACACATGATGTTCTTGTCTGTGCATATGCCATTGAAGGCAGGCTAGGGCGAAAAGGGCATGAATAGTTAGCTTTAGCTTCAGTCAACGCATTATCAGAAGCTAACAGTGCCACCTCAACGGCACCAAATGGATCATAATCTAGATTTGCATCTTCCTCAACCACAGGTAGATTGACTGAGCACCAACTCAAAACAAACTCATCATGAGGAATTGCTAGAATCTGGGTCAGAAAGGGAACCTGCAAAATTGATGGAACAAAAAAGAAGCTGAAATAAAGCATTACCTTGGCTTAAAAAAGATTCTAAAGAAAATGCAAGAGTTAAAAGATAATGAAAGTAGTTACTCAGCAAAAATCTTACAGTGTTAGTCATAAAGGACGATCTGAAGTTTGAATCGTCAGAAAACACATCAACTAGACGCAATGCACTGATAAGCACAGATCCCATGGGGTAACTCTTATTATGAGAATCAGAAGTAATTTTTTGTTTTCTTCCAAATGCAGTCTTTAGCAAATTGAGAACCTGCAGTAATCATGCAAAAACTTTTGAGAATCTGAACATAATTTAGAGTAGCAGCAGATAGAGTCAACCCCAAGAGAACTGACCTCTAGAGCCAAGGTTTGCCCTAGCCGCATGCTGTTTGGGGAAGTGGCAACTTCATCGAGGTAAGATACACTTTCAGCTTCACAAAGTTGCAACAGCTGGAAAATTATCAAACATTTAATCAGTAACTAATTTTAGGTATGCGCTACTCCATTCCAATTATGAATATATCATGTGCTGTTAACATACAATAGAAAGTATCTTAGCCTTTAGCCTGGAAACTGAAGCAACAAGATCAGTTGATCCCTTCAAACATTCAGGAACAACTAACTTTAATATAGTGTGAGAAAGTGACAGTATGCCTCCGTTTCTAGAGAGTTCCTGCATTGAGTGATAAATTCATTTAGATGCCAGCTTCCAAGAGCACTGACTGTATATAACAGTATGTACATGCCAATACAGACAGCCTAACTAATAGTTTTAAAATAAAACTGCAGAAAAAGTGTAGCTTCACCAAAAACAATTATATTAGTGTCCACTTTGTGAACCTTCTAGGCACAGAAAAGACTAGCAACAGTAAGTACCATGTAAACTGCAATATCACTGACAGCGAGGAAAAAATCATAGTCAGCATGATATGGTGCTGTTTTAAACTTTATACCATGAAACGGTATAGGCGTATAGCATAGCAACTACTGATCTCCCATGATGCAGAAGAAAGGGAAATTGAACTAAGTATTCCTTTTTCCCATAGATAGCATAAAAAATTATGCCTTGAAAGAAAGGCCAGACCTTATTTTTTAAAATACGATCTCGAAACAGCTTTTGCTGACACAGCAGCAAAAGAAATTGCAACGATGTTTCACACTGTTGGCAGATGAAGTGAGCAAGGTGGCACTCCAAAGAACCAACAGGAACATCACTCAAGCCCATTGCTGATAATCTGATACTCAACAATCTAACATCTTCATGCAGACTATCAAAGGCCACGTCCATAAAAATATCAACCTGACCATGAAACATTAAATGTTAATTCAGAGACCATTGATTTGAGTTATAAGTGTTCATAAAGCAGATACACATATTGCTGAATAGCATGTTGTTGAAAGAAAAATATTATGAAAGAGTAAGTACACAAAGTGTTACGAAAAAGACAAAGGTGCTTCAATAGAATCTTTCTGAACAACATACACAAGCAAAAAGTTGAACTCACGGCAGTACAGCACATACATGGAAAATAGCCAGCAAAACTTTAGCACAAACTATATTTTCTTACAAGGCAGTAACGATTATCAAGGGATCTGTCATTACTATGTTACATACAATATGATATAAACCAGATAAACAAACTAAGTTTTAACAGCATCGCTGATGTGAAAAATAAGAAGGTACGTCTGTAGGTATACAAAATTCAAGCAGAATAACTCTAATGCACAAAAGTAGTCTCAAGTCAAACTGCAAGCCTTTCTGATACAGTTTGGATTCACAATTAACATGGCAGCCTGGAATGATCGCTGATTTGACTGAATCACTAGAATGCCACACACAGCTAGCTGAAAAGAATTTAAAATGGAACTCAAGGATGAAGTTAACACACAAAATTCATAGAGACGAATCCAAGAATCAACCTTGCTGCAAAATAAAATTTAGTAAAGAGAAGCTGCTCCTGAAGAAGGAACAAATAAAATTTAGCAGATCAGGAAGCAAAATAAAAGCAGCGCTGAATTGACATGGGGGCTAAAATCAACTTTGTCTCAGAAAAATGTGGATGGCAAAATTGATAAGTGTTTTTTTAGGATAAATTAACACATCACACTGTGGTCCTATGCTAAATGCACATGTTACCTTTGGATGTGCAAGCAGAATATGGACAAGTTCATGCCACTGGGAAGAGAAGTAACTTGTCAACAGATGAAGACTCGCTGCTACAAGTGATGCATGTACAAGCGGAGAAGCACCAACATTATTCTCCTAATTTAGAACAATAGCTGTTACCAGAATTAGTATCAAATATAATTTAAAGTGGAGCAAACATGACTGAACAAATATTATTGGTTGAACTTGTTGAAACCTTCTTTCTGTGAGCAAGAATAGAAAGTAGGAAGAATATCAAGTCCATGACTTGTTCGGATATCTTGACATCATCAAGAAGAACCTGCATGGAAATATAATGCACATGCATTAAGCTATGTGATCATCATCTGGCTAAAATGAATCAACCAGAAAGTAAAACTCCAAACATTAAACAAGTCAAGTTTGATTGGAAACAAATATTATCAATCTAAAGGTAACAAAGAAGCTCCGTTATATTCCAAGTAGCCTCGGACAAAAAACTTGAATTGGTTCAGTTTAAATCGTAATGAGAAAAATATGAAGACTTAGTTATCCTAGTATCCTACCAATGTGATGTGATTCATTAGCTAACTTTCAACATTGAATATAAAAAATCCTCAATGCATCAAAGTATGTAAGAAACATTATGATGGTGCCATATGCGAAACTTATGTGACATAGTGAAAGGAGTAACCTGCTCCAGTCTAGTATGGCGGGATGCTAGCTCAGACAAACTATGCAAAAAGCGCACACCACGAAGCACATAAGCCATATCCGAGCCTTGCCCAAGCTCCAAACATACAGCAAGGAGATGAAGAGGAAGTGAGGACACAAGTTTTTCCATGTCCACCTACAAGAAAAAAAAACATATGTCAGCGGACAGGCATTGCAATTTGCAACATACGTAAATATTCTAAAATAAGTACCTGCTTTGGACTTCCATCTTCTGTCTTGGACTGCAAAACAAAGCTGTCTGACTCCTTCAGCATCTCACCAAGTTCTTTAGTAGTCAGCCCACTAAGCTCTTCAATAGCAGACACCATGTCTATCATCTGAATCCAAAACAGCATGGAAATTCTAAAGATCCAACGAGGTCAAGTAAATTGTATTCTATTCAGTCAGGAAGTGGCCAACAATATGTATCTATGATATTTGCAAAGAATCTAATAAGAACTGAGATAGTTGATCCATTACAACAGAAAAGAAAAACAGTAAATAATCATTGTGTCATGTACAGTATGTTCATGAAGCACAGCTCAATAACATCTTTTGAGCACACTGCAATAAATTTTTAATCACTCAGTCTTCATTCCCTATCTATATAGAACAGGGAAAGTTTTAAGCACCTACCCAAAATTTACAACTTCAAAATTCAGAGTTATATTATATTAGGCAACAAATATCTTCAACAGAACTTTGGAAAACAGCTATTTCTGAACATTGCATTAACATCCTAAGGAATTTAATAAGAAATGCTGAGAAGTACAAGCTCTTCATGAACAGTACACTGAGCTAAATGAGAAATGCAGAAACTTGCATGAACTGATGCTGACACTCAAACCACTCCCATCCAAAATCTACGTGAGGCCTCTTCTCTCGGCAAGCTCAGAAATTTGTATGCAGGCACAGAGAATGTGAAAGGGAAGCGCCCATGGTACAGTGACACACTGACCGGTTTCTACTGGATTTAAATAGAAACTAAAAACCCCTTCAGCAGGTCAACTCACTGCTGTCCATTCTCATCTGCCATTGCAGGAAATGTAGGCAGTAGTTCCAAGCTACTACCTTGGAGCCATTCCAAGAGACAAACAGTTCAAAGGGAGTTCGAAGCTGCTCCCTTTTAGCCAGAATTGTAAAGAGCACCTACGAGCAACAAGCTAAGAAATGTAGATGGACATCAAATCCGGCTCAAAACCTCACCCCAAGCAAAACAAGCTGCCACTAGCAGGTACGCACGGCACCACCACGCAGCACGGGAGACCGCGGCGAGGCGGGAGGCGGATCGCGGGGAGGAAGGGCGACCCGGGCCGCGGCGGGGGAGGAGGGGACACTGACCTTCAGTCGGCGGTCGGCGGCGAAGCTGTGGAGCCCGAGCCGGGCGGATCTCCCTCCGCTCCGCTCCGCACCAGCCCAGCGGCAGCGGCGGCGGCAGCGGCGGGCGGCGACGGGAGGGAGAGGGCGTCGGGGAGGCTGGCAGCGAGCTGCGCTCCGGCGGGAGTGGAGGGAGGAGCGGCGGAGGCGGGGCTCGGCCGGCCGGCCGGCGAGGGAGAGGGGAGGGTGAGAGAGCACGAGGTGGGCTGATTTGTTTTGCCCCTAGGGCTGGAGGATGGGTTTATTTTCGGTTCGGTGGAAATCCGTCATCGTTTTGACTTGCAAGGTTGGGCTGGTAATTTGGAGGGGAGCGGAGGAACAACGGCAACAACTGCTGGAATAGCTCAGTTGGTTAGAGCGTGTGGCTGTTAACCACAAGGTCGGAGGTTCAAGCCCTCCTTCTAGCGAATTTTTTTTAAATTTGAAATTCGTTGAAACAAATTTAAAACATTGATTCTACTTTTTTTTATTAGCTCTTTTTGCTTTAATTATGCTAACTACCTCAGCAAGAAATACTTTAGCGATATATTTGCTTTTTGCTTAGCTACCTCAGCATTTAATGCATTAGCTATGTACCATGTTTGTTTGAAATTCACTGAACCAGATTTAAAACTTGGATTCTGCTTTTCTACTTTGCTCTTTTTCCTGTTATGTTAACCACCTCAGCATTAAATACTTTAGCTATATGTCAGGTCTGTTTGGAATTCACTAAAATAAATATAAAACTCAGATTCTGCTCCTTTTTATTTTGCTAAATCAGCTGAGAGAAATTAAAAAATTGAGCTCTTGCCCAGATCCAATTTGAACATCGCAAGTTTCATCAGACGGCAGCTCCAAGTTACCATTAAGGCTTTAACTATACTAGCCTCAGCAACAAATCGTGACAACTGAGTGTGAAGTTCCAACAGCAGAATTGGACTCAGTACCAACAATCGAGTTCAGATAAAGCACACCATGCACTCTCTACAGGAAGCGAGTGAGCACCTAAGTACAATAATCTACAACGCCTAAATGTCTAAAACAAGCAGTTAACCAGCAGATGAAGACTGCAGCGCCGCCTGGTCTGTTTTCCTCATGAAGCTGGGCAAGCCTGAATTTCGTCGTGACTGCTGCATCTGTGTTAGTGCATCCTCTCAGCTATTGCTTCCTGAAATAACATGTCCAGGTTATAAATGGGGGAGGCTGAAAGAGAACATCCTACACTCCATTCTCCTACAACTTCATCAGGACATCCTACTTAAGAGACAAAATCCTGAAATATACCTGATGGCCCAGGAGCTCCTTTGCGGCTGCTTGTTCCCTGTTGCGATACCTTCAGGGATCGTAGCTTAGCAGAAGAAGACCTGATCGTGTTGATCAGGGGCTGATTTGCATCATCGTCGCTGTCATCATCTTCGCCATGGCCATGGTGGTCAGAGGCACTGATAGACTCCTCATCACTAGAGTTGTGCCCATCATCTTTAAAGAGTTTCTTCCCGCGTACATCTGGTATATTTGGTGCCTCTGGTACGTCTCTGACCTTTCTCGGGCGGCCTCGTCGCTTCACAGGTTTTTCTTCCTCCTCTGGAATTGGAACAAGAGATCAGCCACAATATACAGAAAAAGAGACAGGCACGGTCAATAAAGAGAGGGAGTTTAACACACCGTGCAAAACCTCATTCTTTGCATGTTTTTCGCGTAGGTGCTCCACAAATGTAAAATATGGGCGCCAAGCACTTTCATCTCCATTCATATCTGCATCTTGAGTCCTCTTCTCTACATCTGCCAGGCTACATGCAAAAAGATAGTTCAAAATTAAAGATTTGAAGCAAGCAAAGCACAAAGAAAGCATGCAGCCCAATGACATACATATCTGGTATATCTGCCGATGGAAGTTTAGAAACAAATGGTAGAAGAGCAGCCTCAAGGAATGGCAATTGATTTGGAAGGTCCGCAAAGGCAAAAGAAACACCATCTTGGATAATCTTGAAGATCTCAGACTTGTTTTTATTGCGAGCCGCGCCAACATAGGACCCTGCCAGCCGACTAGCAAGATCTTGACATTCCGAATAAGACTTGCCAGTCAGGGTTTGGTTTTCTCCGTCGTTAACATGGGTCATGTACCGTTCATATGCCTATATGGATGAAAACATAGAATGATTTATTTGAACAAACTCAAACACAGAAGCAAGATAAACTGGTGCACTTATAAAAGTAATATTCTTAAATTTCAGTCAGCAAATATTTTAAACACTGGAAACGATGAACTAAAAGTAAAAACCACAGTGGTAAAACAAGCAAAAGGAGCCATATACTCCCCCCAGTAAAATATAACAAGATACTGTGCAAATTTTCATTTCAGAAGCACTGTTATACGATTTTAGACAAAAACCTTTGGTAGAATTTTGTAGAGTTAGCCTACAGATATTCTGGGGTGTTGCTTTTCTTTGTGAAGAAGTACCTCATAGTCCTACGCAATCAGTGTAGGTATTCCAATGAGAGATTAACTAGTTAGTGTTTTCCTTCTTCCGTTTTCAACATTTTATAGATCACTAATGTACATCCTTCACCTTGACGATGCTGGATGGACTAAATTCTCCAAAACAGCTATTATTTAACATTTCTTTGGGGATATGGTAGTAATAATAACTCAATACAAGAGAAATTAATATTGTTTTTCATGCAGAGGAAACACTACTAATAATTAATATCACCCTTATTTCTTATGAACATACATTATATATGCACTGAGAAAAACATATATTTACCCTTTTCAATGCCTCAAAAAACAGAGCTGCCATGTCGAAGTCTGCATTTTTCTTTAGAGAGGTAATTAGATGTTTGATTATCTCAGTTGTACTTGTTCCATGAGAGACATAGTGAGAAACAATCTCTGGACCAAGATAGTCCTGCAAACAGAAAGAAACAATGAAATTTTACTTGTCTTTCAAACAAAGAATTCAAAGCAACCCTTTTTCTAAAGGTTAAAATAGCAGCATTGTAATTGGAAGTATACGTTGAGAGCCTATCACCAGAAGAAAATGCAGCACAAACCTTTGGTACTGTATCAGCAAGCACTAGCTTTGCAGCTGCAATCATGACAGCATCCCTGTTTGTGTCTTCAACATACTCTTCATTTGCATCTTCATCTTCTGTTTCATCTGAGGACAGATAATTGATCAATTTTCAGTTATCAGCAATGGAAAAGATACATACTCTACTAATATCATGAGAAAGCAGGAGTGTAACCAGACAAGACCTGATATATTGAGCTGTTGTTCACAAAGTTTCCAGAACTTTTGAACCATATCTAATTGTGGGAGATAACCCAAACTCTCTAGTCTAGTCGAAGAATATTTGGACTTCTTAAACAAGCACCACATCTCTGCAGTAATGATGCAGACCTAAAAATAAAGCAAACAAATAAGTTAATTAGCCCAATGTAACGATGGAGGCATACCAACATGACAACATGCTCTTGATATTTCAGAATTCAGAAAGTCTTACTCGGCAAGAGAGTACAGTGGTGCTCCTTCCCTCTTTTTGATAAGTAGGCAGGACAACCAAATAATAATAGAGTTGATCGAAAAGTGAGCTTTGCTTGGATAAAAGTTCATCAATAGATGTTTCAGATGGGTTTTCACCATCAATTGCATGAAGGCACCATGCTACTTGAAGGTACATATTGAGTAGGAGAAAGCTCTTCACCTAAAAAATATGAAAACAAGCTCAATATGCTACCATCAGCTGATCCTATGAAAAGATGAGAGTGCTAAAACTAAAAAATGAAAGGGTTCATACCTCATTATCCATCTCTCTTAAATGACTGAGGATACGATACATATCCTCAAATAAACTATCATTTTTTACAGGTTTTGAAAGCTGAAGTTCATAAAGCCGCTTCAAATTAACCAACAGGGAGTATTCATCATCACCTGCCTGTAATGCCAATCTTACCATATTATCATCATGACTTCAGCACAGACAAAAGTCAAAAATAACACAAATAGACGTACCTCTACTTCCTTAATTGCAGTTTTGACTTTCAAAACCAACTCATCTTCAAGATTCTTAAGTTTATTTTCAGCATAGTCTTTAAGATCAGCCTGGCACTCAGTGCAACAGAAAGCAAGTGCCTTGATGCAAGATCTCAGCGCGTCCTTCTCGCCATGTTTGAAGAAGGCATCATAGATGAGATCTATGGCTGCCTTGAAATGCTGAATGAAGATATTCAAGAATTTATTTATAGTTCAACAGCAAGTGTAAGCAGAAGATATAACTTTCACCACTGACCTTCTCTTGTCTCTTGAATGAATACATCTCAAGTTTCAAAAGAACCATCATATCAACTAGGGGCGATATCTTAGCTTTGTCAGACATGTATTTTCTTAAAAGCTGTGGATACCTCGTCAACAAGGCAACTGTTATTTCACGCCTGCTATTTTCCAATGTTTCCTGTAATACTTTTATGCCTTAGTAATAACACTAGAAAATTTTGAACAAAGTAAAAAGTGTAAATTGTTCCAAAGAAAAGCACTGATGACATGAGCACATTTAATTAAGACTAGATCAGGAAGACTCTGAAAATAACACAGATATAAGCTGAAGCAGTCAAGGGGAAAAGTGACAAAAGAAAGGAATTTAAGACAGATTTTGAGGACCTAGATGCGTTTTTAGTAACTAAAATGGATTTCTCTCTTAATGAGATGACATGCAGTTCTCCTGCGTCGTTCGAGAGAAAAAAACTAAAATGGATTTCCCCAGATATCAGAAAATAGAAGTTTGCATTCAACAATTTAGCTAATGTGTCTTCTGTTTAACAGTAGGCTGATCCTGGGATGTCTACTTATTTAGAAGACTTTACATTCCTTCCGGTGAGTAGTAGACAGCTGGTGTTAGCAATCAACAACAGTAACTATGAACCCACCCAGAATTAACTGAAATCAGACTGTTTACGTTAGTTACTATGGGTTGGGATTGGTTAATAGAAGAAATGTACAACTAAATAAACCAGGGTTGCAGGTTGAACTGATATTGTAGTGCCCCTGTTTGCTTGCAAGTAGCACATGCACCAGCTCATTTGCACCACAGAAGCAGCCTGCTCTAACCCTAAACCCAGTTCAGTACACAACCAAACTGGTTAATCTAGAACTCCCTTAAACATAACAGGTAGAACTAATTAACACCAAAAATATCATAGAGTTCATAAAATTGGCTTGCAAGTGCTTTTTACGCAATAATCATTACTATTCAATAATCAATAGGAATATTTATTATGGAACCAAATGGAGGACATTTTTAGCATTCAATAAACCTAAACTAGCTTCTGCATAGAATGGTTGAAGACCTAACATCTCCCAAGCTGGAACTAAAATAGAAATCAACTGTCCGATAACAACACTAATCGGGCAATGCGACAAATGTCAAGAATGGCACTACCAACCATTGACAAATTTACTAAAGTAAAATATGATACTGCACAAATGAACTACACACCTTTTGGCCTTTATTATAGTACAACTTTCTGTTGTCCATTGCGGGTATTATTCTTTCCCCAACAGCCTTCTTTGCAGAGGCTTGCAGCATTCGAACTAGGTTTGTTCCATCCATATCAGTAAGCTCAATTGCTGGATTTTCATCGAGAAGCAGAGAAATCATACACCTCCAGTCCTATAAATCATCATATTTCAGTTCTCAGTAATGAATCACTGACAACAATAAATTATAAATATTTCCAAGAACAAATGTAATCAAATTTGAGGAGCATACTCTCATAGCCTTCATGTCATCCCAAATATCATCAATGACATATGAACTAAGGACCGGGTCATCTGAAAATTCCCTAAGGATTTGCAGCATTCGGCCAATATGAACTTCAGAGGGCTCATTTTCCCCATCTGGAAAGCATACAATTAATAACTAAACTGAAAAGGTAGTTTGATAGGTATTGGCAATTTGGCACATGAAAGTAGAAAGCTTTTATTTTTATTATCTTCTTAATGGAATGACACAAAGCACTCCTGCATTGTTTGAGAAAAAAATGTAGAAAGCTTGAAGAGGAAAGTACCTCTACCTCCAGGATGAGATGTCTTGATGTTTTGCGCTATTAGGTGATCATAAACTAATTCACCTATCGCACGCCTGATCATTGGAGGCTCATCAATAAGCAAATCATACAGTGGCCCCAAATCGTCATCACTCAACAGCTGATGCCTGCAAACAAAAAGATCAATATTTGTTATTTTGTTTTGAGAACCAAATGGCTGTATTTTCATGTTAACTTTTGGGAGATCATTACTCGACTTGTTTAGCAAATAGAATGAGTGACCCTTAGCCATATTAGGCCAGATAAACTTTATGCAACATGCCAAGCATGTATATAATGAGAACTTCCTGAGGAGTGATCACTTCACTTACTCTCAAACTCAAAGGTCTCAAGCCTAAATATTTTTTACACTTCAGTTTCTACAAATGAAATTAGTGTTAAGAGTAAATTGTACAGTTTTTCATAGCATCACATTATTGTCATTCTAACAGGCAACGGTTGCACTGGTTGAGCTTGTTGGAATGTCATATTAACAAAGGCTACAGATTCCAAAACATGGCAGACGATGCACTTTGGCTACATGGAGTGTTCACATCTAGCTTATGAGTGTGCGGGCAAAATATATAAGCATATCCTGCAGTGAACTGGATAAGAAGAGCAAAAAGGTATATCTTGCCTAGACACACCTCAGTAATTGCTTGATGAGTCCTATAGCTGACACAGCTACTGAAACATCAATATCATCAGCAAGCTGGATCATCCTGCTATAAAACCTCTCGGTAAAGAGACCGAGGGATGGTATGTTGTCATCCACTTCATATAGACTTTGCAAGGCAAGAATGGAAGCCCTTCTAACTCCAGCATTCTACAATGACGGAATGAACAAAATGAAGAGTGTAAATCTTCATTATCAGACTCAGTAAAAGTTCTAATGAGAAAAGGACTGAACTAAAATATTTGTTACCTTGTCATTTAGTGTCCACCCAAGATACTTGAGATATATATCTTGCAAAAAAAGTGATGGATACGAGACAACCCAAATACCAAGGGATTTGATACATGCCATCCTGATCTCAGGATCAACATCACGATAACGGTGCATGAATAACCTACAGGTGGTAAAGAAAAATTCAGCACCAACTAAACTACCATGAATGTACGTACTTGACATCAATGCAAGTGAGTTTATTGGGGTGCGTGTAAAATTCTAAAATGCAGTAAAAATTAATATGTATACTAAAGTACACATGCATTTCATTTGTAAAAGGTCTCACCCACTGAATATCTTCCGCATATATTCCTCCAAGTATGTAATGTGTTCATGAGTAAGAGTTAATCTGTTGTTCAGAGATTCAACGAGTGGTCCATCACTCTGCTTCTTTTTCTCTGCATTCAACTGCCTTTGAGTGGTCTCGCGTTGTCCACTAAGAGTCTTAGCAACAGATATGAATGATGTTACAAGCTGGAGCCCAACCAATGAAGCTACTTGACGATATACTCTTGGAGGAGTACTGAGATACCAAATCAGCATATTACATGCATGCATACTAGAGAATGAAAAATAAACAGGTACAGTGAGCCTAAATTACCATGATAAAGCAACCACATAATCCTTGATCTTTTGGAATAAGATATCATCAAACAGTGGGCCATTCTGACATTCAAGGACAAAGCTATCCCAAAAAGAAACCAGGTTCTCCTTGAAGTGTTTAAGGTCCTTCTGTTTTGTGCTATAATTATCCTCCACCAGACCCTATTTTGGAGTTAAGGTCTCACGAATTGGTCACGAGAAAACATATATGTTAGTTCAATCTTGGGGTAACATTATATGATATGAATATTGGGGAACCTATCTACAGAGAATGATTCTCTGTTAACTCTTCTGAAAAGGTCAAAAAGGATATTTTTCGAGCTAGCTCAACAAGGGACAATACAATGTCGTCCACATCTGACTCATGAAGGTAGTCTGGATAAATCTCATGCTTGGCACCACAAGCCTGCAGTAACAAGATTCACAGGTTTATCAACAAATGCAGCAGCAACAAGAAAAAACTATACTAAGTGCTAGTATTACCTCAAATAGCATGGCTAATATTTGAAAAATCACTGAATTTTTGTTGGATTCGTAATCCTCAACCAACTTTTTGACAGCATGGTTGATCAACCTGCCATTATGTTTAATAATATCTGCAATTTGCAAGATTGTAAGAATTAAGAAAGTTTTGCACAGATGAAAGATGATATATTTACTAATAAAGAATTTAGTTCAGGCATGTTCTGATACTATCCCTTAAATGCTCCAATAGTGACTAGGTAACAGTTCAGCTAAAGAAATCGTCCTACAAGCCATCAGCATTATGTTTGAATGAGCAGGGCAAGAACCATATCCAATGGGGTCACCAATGTCTTTCATTAATTTGAACTCCCTGCCTCTAACATGATCCAAGGGAACTATCCCTTTTTTTCTCCCCACCATGTGTATTATTCTTTCACACTCCAAAACAAGGTCACTAATTGCTAAATTGTACACCTTTTCATCAAGCAACCCAGCATTTCCTTGATGATGGACCCTAAGGCTCAGCAAAATTTCCCGAAACAAACTAGGCATAGTCACGTAGTTCACCAAAGTACACTAATACAACATCAATTTGGCTCGCCGTGCAGTGTCAAATTTGCCACCAATTTGCCACAGAGAGGCAATGGGTTTACCACATCCAGTGCAGTGCAGAGCAGAAGCCACTGCGTTGGCTCAACCATAAAGTCTAGCCAGGCGCCTAGTTTTCCTGAACCCACCAGCTAAGCTAGACCCCATCAGAAGCTTGGAACCCGCCCAATTCAGCAAATTCAGAGGGAGCAAGAGAAACGGTGGCTGACCGATGAGTGCCTGGTCCTCCAGAGCCGCGGCGGCGGCGGCGGAGGCGGCGCGCTTCCGCTTGGAATGGGGCGGCGCGAGCCCTTCCGCGTCGTCGTCCTCCTCGAAGTCCGCGTGGTACTCCTCCCGCGGCTTCGGCGGGCGCCCGCGCTTCTGCAGCACGAACCCCCCACCAAAACAGAAATTCAGCAGATGCTTGCCGAAGTCCGAGCGAACAAAGGGACCCAGTGGCGACGCCGGCGAGGCGGGAGGCTTACCGGGCGGCGCATGGAGGCGAGCGTCTCCTCCATCGGGGGTTCCGGATCTAGCGGCGCGGGAGAAGCAAACCCTAGAAGGAGAGATTTTGGGGCTCGTTTGCGAGGGAAATGGAAAAGGAAAGATGCGGGGTCGGGATGGAAGGGAGGACGGAGGGAACACAGAGAAGGCGTAAACAGCTCAAACCCGTCTTGCAATGCGAATACGGAAACTGGAAAGGGCCCGGACCCAATTATAGAGTATAGACCAACAAAGCGTCTCTTAAATTTCTCCAACATTAATTTCTTCTCATAAAACTTCTCTTGAACAATTTCCAGTATATCGATTGATTTCTGGAAAATAAGTCGGGCATCAGGGGTCCTTTTGGTTGGGCTTTCAAAGTGCTTTGTCTTTCAAGAAAAGCTGAAAGCCAATCAAAGAGACCAACTTCCTTATAGGTGCTTTGAAGAAAGCAGCTTCCTTCTAATTCATTTTCCATAGCAGGGGAGGAGGGGAGGAGGTGCTTTTTGGAGCTTTGGCTTTCACAAGTTGGAGAAAATTATCCACTGCCACTGGTTATGTTGTACCGATTCGCTTCTTTCTTTCCCGTCTCCCTCACCCGCCGACTCTCCCCTGCCCGGTACCGCTCCTCCTCCTCTCCCGGCGGCGACACCCCCTCTCGAGCTCGCGCCACATCTGGAGGAGCAAGGGGCAGCGTGGTGGGCTACAGGCGCGACGGTGGCGTGGCAAGTAGGAGAGGAGGAAGGAGGAGGGGTCGAGGATGGAGACGAGGTGGAGGCACGCGAGGGTGAGGAGCTCAACCTCGCGGTTGCGACGCTCGACCTCCATCGAGCTCCTTCGGCTGCCTTCCTGTTGCGGCGGTTGCAACGAGGGCTCCAGCTCCCCTGGCCGCAGTTGCCGGGAAGGCCTCACCGGCAGCCATCGGAGCCACGTGCGGCTCCTTTCCTCCCTCTTGTGTGCCGGGAGGAAGAAGAAGATACTGACGAGTTGAGTCTGCTTCTCAGCGAGAGAGAAAGAGAGTTCAGTGGGGTGGACTATGAATGATACGTGGGTTCGCTCGTAAGTGTTTCCAAAAAGTCACAGCTATTTCAACAAACAGCTTTCAGTTTTCTCACAGCCCTAAACCTACAACAGTTTTTCCCACAGCCCACATCTACTTTTGCAAAAGTCACAGCTCAACCAAACACACCGAATATAGGACTCACAAAAAGATTCAGCATGATTTTTAGCTAAGCTGGGGAGGCTATTACGTATTATATAAATACAGATTAATTAAGCGTGTGCGCTGAACAGCAAGATAATGATATGTACAGCCATGAGGTCAGGCAACTAGCCTATACATCAGCGTGTACCAGCTACCAAGTAAATCTACCCCCTCAGATTTACACCAATCATACTAAACGAAGCTAATTTACAAAACTTTTGCTGAATCTCATCCTCTTGCCGTGTCGGTTTCAGTTCTCGTTTCCAGCAAGTAGTGGCACGCTGCTCTCGGTTGGCGAGCCAGGGACGAAGGGGACGAAGCCTCGTCCGCCGAACACCGGCCGCATGAAGCCGTCGTCGAACTTGCGCCAGTAATGGTGGACCGACCGTGTTGGGCTCACCAGGAGCAGGCGGAGGCTTGCCGGTCGGCGGAGGCTTATGCCGTTCTCAAGATCTGGGTGACCAGGGCTGTTGGCGGCCAGATGCTCAAGGAAGGACTTTGGGCTGGATGGTTCGGAAAGAGCGCTTGGTTCCCTGGATAGGTGCCTTGGTGGAATCAAGAGCCTGATCAGCGGCTTGGTCAGTAGCCCAAAGACCTGCGCGATCAGAAAATAATTGTTCAGAATCAGATTAAGAGTAAATTTTTCTACTGTTCATGTTCTTATGTTTAGTACTTGTCTACATTGCAGTAACCTGTGGGCATTGGAGTTTGAGAAAGAACTTACAAATGTGCTGAAAAGAACAACAATGATTGTGCTGGTGATCATAATCGCGTTGCTAGGTTGCTGAGTATGGCCTGATCTTGTGAACTACAAATTAGAAAAACCACTGGTTAGATCAACGCATGAATGGCAGATAAATGAACCCTTAAAAGTCCCAGACTTTTTATCAGGAATATAAACAAAAGAAGAAAAGAAAACCAATCTCTCAGAGAACAATTTAATTTACAAACAAGAAACCTGGATGTGTCTTCTCTGAAACGCCCACATGACATGGGAACAAATTGGAGCTCAATATATATTACATATTTACATAGTTACCAGAGAAATGGAGTTTTTTGAAAGAATAATCCTTCAGAAGAACAATGAGAGATACAAAGTGCTCTACTTAACCATGTGTAAATTTTATGGACATAACAAAAGTCTAAGATATCCTTGCATGTTTTAGTTCGCAAATGATTATATAAAAAAATCTATTTTGCTGATGTTAATCAATGGCAAATAGCGACTATATTTGATTGTTCTCAAGTTCTAACTTTTGCAAAAATATACTAGTCAATGAAATAGAAGTTTCAGTATGAACACGATACTTAGGCAAACCAGCCATGCTATCCTTGTCAGTTTTCTGAAAGAACACACTAGCTCAACGATCTGAGTATTTTTTTCTAAGAGAAGACATGCCTTGCATTAATGCAACGTTTGGTTTTTTGGTAGAGTCCAAGTTGAGCCAACCAATCACAATTGTACAGCCTAATATTGCTCTAATAAATGGTATGTTTTTCAATTGCAATACCAAATCAAGAGTGATAACACTTCAAAACTGCACCAAAGCAGTCGTGCATTACCATGCCAGCTCAAATCAGACATATCAAACACAAAAAAATTTACCTTATTGTAAGCCAACGCAATGGACACAGCACCTCTCATGAGACCCGCCCACCAAACAATTACCTGAACAACCAATATCATGTGAGGAACATAACAACTGTTTCAAGAGGACAAAAGAAGTCTATAATGTTGCTCAAATACTCACTTGCTGCTTAAAAGATATCTTTCCTTCTGGAGTTTTCTTGGTCAAATTTGATAGAAAGGATAGCGGGAAAACAAAAGCAGCTCTTGACACCAGGACCAAGGCTAAAATGGTGGAGCTCAAAGCAATAGACTTTACTGGGCTGCACACGGCAGAAAATATGACAAGATTCAGAAAAATATTCCATTTGAGCAATTGGGAGGGAGGGAGCGAGGGGGGAGGGGGGACATGCCTATAAGTTTGACCGACAATCTTCCACTTCTCTATATCCAATGCATCCATGCCAACATAGAGAAATAGAAAAGTCTCGGCGATAAATGATAACGTCGCAAAGGCATGCCTGTTGTCCATAAAAAATATTAGTAAAAGCATAACCATAGTGAACAATACAAGTTTGGAACCATCAAAGTTAGATGCATAATCAAACACAAATATCCAGAGGGAAACCATGAAGCTACTTACTTGGTCGTGACCCTGGAACTTTCTGTTACATTATGCCAGGTATAGTGTGACATTACAATACCACAGAAGAACACCGTGAGGATTCCACTCAAATCAAGCAACTGACAGACAAAGCAACCAATGAATAACATTTATGGCTGCATTTAGCTGTTTTTTTAATAAAAACATAAGCAAATTGGGTCGATAGTACAGGGAGCTCACTTCAGCTAGCATGTATGATAAATAGGCCATTAGCATCATAATTGAAACTTCACGATCTGTCGAGTGCCTGGGGTGCATGTCAAATCAGAGGAATAAGTTGTGGCAGTATCATCAATTTCACGTAAGCAAACATCTGTTGTGCCAAGTACAAACCTGCCAAAGTACAGCTTCTTGATGATATAAGCACTGAGAAGTCCAGCCTGCAGTCATAACAAACTTCAGTAAAAAGAAAGTTTCAACAAAGCTATAGGCATGAGCAGGAAACAACTTACAGCTACTCCAAGAATGGTGCTGCTGCTGAACAAATAAAGGAAGCTGCCAATAAAGTTTAGTAATTTAGCAGTGTTGATATTCCCAAGATCAAAGTTCTGGATAGCATTGAATAGCACAACTGATGTTGCATCATTGACAACACCTTCACCAAACACCAAGCTGTACAAGAAGGGTGTCTCATCCTGACTTAACACCTGCAAGGTGCATACAGAGTCTGTTGCCGAGAATATTGCCCCAAGTGCTGAAAATTCACAGACAGGAGTCAGAAAGCAAGAACTGCATAAAAGCAGAGACATGCTTATACTTTGGGTAAAAGACTCACCGAGATAGTCTCCAAGCTCAAGTGCACCAATATTAAGCCTTGATATTAGTCCTATGGCACCTGTGATCAAACATGTGAGTGAAGCAACCAGAAACAGATATACATCACACAAAAAAACAATGTAGGAATAAACCCCTACCAAGGGATATTACAGTGAAAGAGATCAAGGTCCCAACTGCACCAAACAGCGTAATAGTAATGAAGTTTCGGAAGAACTGTTTCTTCTTCACTTGGAACCTGAATTATGGAATGAAAAAAGGACAATTATGAGTTACACACCACCTAGGTCAGTAAACAATATATGATGCATCACCAAGGCTCTTAGCGCCAAATATTCATTGACATAATTGCAGAATTATTTAAACACCACAGTTGTTTTTGCTATTGAAGTGTTTAATTGAGTAAATCTTTTTGAGATTTTATTACTTGAAGCAACCTCCAAAAAACATCCTTTATCCAAACAGGTCCTAAAATAGCAATATAAAGAACCAAATATAGATGTAATGATGATTATTTGCGTCATGCAAAAGCATCTGATGTCTGCTGCTATCTTAATTAAAAGGGGGAAAGGGGACACAGTTCTTACAATTGTACCACAGTTTCCTCAACCACCAGTATGTCTCCCAACTCAACTTCTTATTAATTGCTGTGCTCTTTCTATCTTATTTTCGTTTATGGGCACAGAGGAAAACTACCAAGTAACGACATAAAACAATCGCAGCGCGTAGCAATCGCTTGCATAAACACCATACCCTGCATTAAATATGATCGGTGGCAGCAGGTATATGAAGAAGAGATCCTCGCTGAACACCAGCACGCGCGAGTGCTTCCCGCTCGATGCAAACAGGATCACGGCGCCAGTCCCCAGCCCCTGCACAACCCACAAGCATAATCATAATCAATCACCTTCGAATTCCAACAGACAACTGACTCAACACACAGACAAACGAGGGGGTTGGGTGCTCACGATGAAGAGCGCGGTGATGGACTCGTTCATCCAGCGGTTCTCCTCGAGGAGGTGTCCGACGACGATGCAGACGCACATGAGCGCCACGAACAGCCCCACCGCCGCGATGGAGCCGTAGTCCGCCGGCGGGTCGCCCAGCGCCATCCCCGCCCCGGCCCCGAGCCCCATCATCCCGACCTCTCCCCCCACAGCTCCACCAATCACCCCAACAACCAACCCTAGCGCTTCAGTTTACCTCCTCTCCCTGCACTCCCGCCCTAAGCACTCGATTCGAGTCCCCCCCCCCCCCCCCCCCCCCCTCGCTTGCCTTCGCTTCCAAGGAACACCGCCGCCCGCCCACTCGCACGCACGCAACCGGCCAAAAAAAAAAAAGCCCAACCGGCGGGGGGAGCGGCGGCAATCTCGGCGGGGCTGGCTCGCCGAGGATTCGTCGGAGGGTTTATCGGCGGGGTGGGTGGCGGGTGGCGCGCCACGGCGAGAGGCCGGAGGAGGAGGGGGGTGAGGCGGAGATTTGATTCGAACTGGATTTGGCTATTTTCCGGTTATATTTTATTTGTTTTTTTTCTGTTTCGAAGCTAAGGGCGCGGCAGGGGGTGGCCCACCTGCCACTGGGACGGAGGCCGTTGCCGCCGCCGCGCGGGAGGGGGGACACGTGGTCCCGTGCCCGCGCGTGCCGCGACCGGCGGGTCCCACCGGCCAGCGGGCCGTTTCTTGGACGGACGGTTCAGGTGGGCCCCAGAGGCCCGAGTGTCACCCACTTGGTGAGCTGAGGCCCCACGCGTCAGTGGCTAGTACTGGCCTCTTCGAGAGGGACCCAGGTGGCGGTGGGAGTGCGGGCGCTATCCGAATTCCCTCGCCGGCGGCGATCGCCGGAGCCGGAGGAGGCGGAGACCAGGGTCGGAGCCGGTGGAATTGGGGATAATAATTTCGCCCGGATTGCAGGTGAGGCGCTCCGGATCCTGCCGAACTCTTCCAATCTTGCCTCCACCCTGATGATCCTTCCTTGGTTACCACGCGGTCTTTGATAAAACGATACGAGGACGTGGCGCACGCAGCGATGGATGGGCGCATGGGCACCCTGACGTGTGGTGTCCGATCCCGAGACATCGCGTCGCGATCTTGTTTTCTTTAGTCCCGTTTGCTTCCCTCGGTTATTTTCAGTTCATGTTAAATATTTAGATACTAATTAGGAGTATTAAATATAAATTGATTATAAAACTTATTGCATAGATGGAGCCTAATTCACGAGACGAATTTATTAAATCTAAGTAATCCATGATGTAAAAATGTGTTGTAACCATTTGCTGATGATTGATTAATTAGGCTTAATAGATTCGTATTGTGAATTAGCCTCTATTTGTGTAATTAGTTTTATAATTAAACTTATATTTAATCCTCCTAATTAGTCTTATGTGACACGGACTAAGCTTCAGCTCAAGGATCCAAACACCCCTTTATTGTGGCTGTGCTTATTCCCTGAGTATGAGCTCAGCTCTGTTCTCCTCCACGAAAGGGGTTGCCTCTTGCTGATGTTGTGGTGTGTCATGATCTGGATTGGATTTGGGAGAGGGCACGGGGTACAGCGAGAGGTCAGGTCACGCAGCTTGCAGTAGGATCAAGGGACTGCCTAGGATCTGCGGCTGGCTCTGAAGATGCTACGTTATTTTCTTTAGAGACTCTGAAGATGATACTGATGGGCCAGATGATTGGGTCTGTCTGGGGCAATTACAGTATTATTATTATTACTGTTACACCATCCTTTCCTTTAGTTTCCCTAAGTATTATATTCCACATTCTATCAGAAGAACCATTGTAAAAACCAGTTGAGTAATGAGTACTGACTCCGGCTCGCACAATATTCAGGCTAGGAATTATTTACAGCTCTAGTGTTTTGAGGTAGTGTCCTTCAGCTGCTTAGTTTTCTGAATGTTCAGAATGTTATAGCAGCACCTGGAACTTGGGAAACTTTCTTTCAAGTGCCCATTTTTCATAGAATAGAGAAGAGCTGGAACATGGGATTGTTGCTGCAAGTCATCAGAATTGCCGTTGGTCATGGACTCCTGGATGACTTGTCAGTGTGGTGACCTGGTGCAAAGAGCAACGAGGCACTGTCTGCTACTTGGCTTTTTCACGTGTTTAAATAAAAAGATTCCTCTGGGATTTCCACTATAATACATCCCTGTGTGTTAGGATACTTTCAGTGAGATTCCCCATTGGAACTCGAGTTCACTCTTTTCCTTTCTTTTCCCTTGCCACTGCAGCCTGTTTCATAAAAAAAACAATGTACAGTTCAGTGGAGTACTATTAAAAATAAAGAAAGAAAAACCGTTCAAAGTTCAGTATAGCACTCATTCGCTGATTGCTTGGTTTCCTGGCTGCAGTTCTGAAGTGCAACGAGATCAGAACATTACCATGGAACGTAGGCAATTTATTTCTTCTGCTAATGCAAAAGGATAGCAAGGTCATGAGAGGGGACCATGATTAGATGCTTAACTGAAGGGTTGGTAATTTTGGTAGCCCAAGCAGACTACAGAAGGCACAAACCGCGTTTACAGGTAACAGTGTCGATCCTACTTCAAACAGCATGTTCTTTTGTTTTTATGCCACTGAATGTTACTTGTCCTGTTAATATGCGAGTAATCTACTGGATCAAGTAAGCAAGTAGGGACAAGCTGTGGTCCTTATGCTCCAATTCACACGGGCAAGCTGTAACTACATTGAATGCCTTCTTCATTGGATCATGCACGGCGGTTGACCGTCTATTTTATTGACTCATTAGTTTACTTGTGAAATAAACACCTACATTTTGATCTTGCATAGTTGCATCATTGTTAAATATTCATTCCAACCAATAACCACTGTTGAACTATAACTTGTTGCTTAACAATTTCTCAGCACGTATGTTTCCAGTAGGCTGTATATGTTTAGACTTTAGACATGATAAGTCGTATCATTGTAGCAACAAAAAAGTCAAGCATGCATATGAACTTCTGAAATGATTCTTCCTAGAAAGAATTTTGGAAGTGCCTCGCCTAGTTTACTGCAATGCTTTTTAGCTATCGACACAATTACCTAGTTGAATACTATTTTCCAAACGGTAATTCTAACTTTATCTGCTTCAATGTTTGAATTGTGGTACAAAGAAATACACTTTTTTGTGGACAAAAACCACAAAAGTAAAATCAGAACGTTATAGTTATTATGCTGTAGGATTTTATTTTTCAAAAACATCAAAGACTTCACAAGCAAAAACATTAGTACCAATTACAATTCCATTTCCATTTACCATATCCCTCAGATCCTTTTGCCCTAATGCCCTTCCATGTCAAACCAAAAACAACAGACGAAGGGCCTCCAATAGTTACAACAGCCAAGAACTATGAACTTAACAAGCATACCATCAAACACCCACAAAACCACAAACAACTTTCCGAATCTTTTCACCACTAAATAAGTAAGTTAAAATTAGAACTGTCCAATTGGTATTTATGCAAGGCTAGGTTAGGCTAGACATCCGTCTCCTGTGCTGATGTAGGGGTACTCTTTGAACTGGCCGGGAGCCAAAGCTTTCCCCCCGCCGTGGTGCTGATGCGGCTGTCGAGTCAATGCTGTTGCTGCTTATGTTGATCTGATCAGATTTCACTGGCAAGCATTTCATCTTAGACACACTAGATGAGAATGCCACTGACCTAGCCTTTGCTGCATTCTTGCAGCTTGAGTAGCTGAATGACTGGCTCCCGCTCAGCTCAGCTGGATATCTATTCACTGACTTTGTCAGCCTCGGTTTACTGACAGAATGGCTTCCCGCGCTATGTCTTTGCCGGCTACACACTGTCGGTGACATGAAATGAGGTACTGGACCATGAGAAACCCTGATCTTTGCCTTCTCGGTTGGGTGTGGGCTCTCTGTGGCATCAATGTGACTTACCACTAGAGTGCTTCTTGGTGACCCCTTCTCATCACTGAGAGCCTGACAAACAGATGAATTGAGCTTCTTCTTCTCTTCAAGTGAGATCTCTGCTATCCTTATTTGTTCATTGAGATGCTTAAGCTCTTCCTCTGCATCACGTACTTCCTTGTCAAGCTCTGCGAGCCGCTTCTGCTTAAGCATTTTCAGATCCTACATCACGGAAAGGCACAATCTTTTAACATAATGAAACTTTTGCAAAGGTGGTAAAATTGCTAGTTCCATTTGTATACTTACTTCTGGAATGTCTCTATTTGATTCTATTGATCTGGCTCGTTTTGCAAAGCTCAGGGAACAGACTGTCTCGCCAACATCATCCTCAGAAGGGCTGATGTGCACAACCATTAGAACTTTTGAACGATCGCCTGTTATTTAGATATTCAATAGAGTAGTGTCAGATTATCTTGTTGGCAGGGTTATATTGTTTTTCAACAAAAGACGATCCAAACTGATCTAAAAAGATGTTCCCATACCAAGTGAATCACTGAGAATCTGGGTAAGCTTGCTGTTTCTGCAGGGGTCATAAAAGGCAAATATGAACAGAATCACTGATTAGTAACTGTAATGTAATTGAAATATTAGATTTTTTCCCCTAACACACTGTTAATAATTTATATGGTGAGTTAACTGAATAATTCAGCTGTTACCTGTAAGGAACATGACTTCTCTTTCTTCTAAGTGCAGCAATGACATCTCCAAGTGCTGATAGGGAGAGGTTTATGGCCTTTCCCTCATCCATTGTCAACCCAGATGCACCAGTCTTAAGCAACCGCTCGCTGCCTCCAAGATCGATGAGCCAGAGCTTGCTGACTTCTTCAGTGACTCCCTGCCTCCTTATGGTAATCCTTGTCAAACTACACATAGACAGAGCTAAGGCACATGAAATTGGGTACTGTTCAATTTACCATACAGCTGTAATTAAAAGTTGGTGGTTGAAACAGATTGCCAACCCACCAGTGCGACCGGCTCGAGACGTCATTGACATTTGTCCAGGATGTTGATCGGGCACGCCTTCCTCTGCAGTACCACTGGTTGGCTTTCTTCAGGTCCGGTATTGAGACATCCTTCAGGCCCTCAACTTCCACAGCACCACTTTTAGTTGCCATTATGCTGAGATTACTGTAGAGTCGAAAGAAATTGAACGTCAACATTAACAGATTGAGAATTGGTAGTCTTTCTTCATAATTTAAATGTGAATAGATAGTCTTACCATGCTGTGCTACATTCCGTTGGCCTGAAGAGAGGCTGCCTTGGTGCCAACAAGTCCCTGAGACTCCCCAAGTAGACCTCAAGCATGCTTATGGAGAGAGAGTATGTGGATGAACTGTCTTCTGAAGCATGAGAAAACAGTTCTTGAATAGCTCGAGGAACAATACCGAGCTTACCATCAGTCCCTTCCTGCAATCAGTTAGACCTTCATTTATCAGAACTTTTTGAGAAAGGTGAGTGGAACACATATTTGCCATAAATTTAGCTCAAATCTATTCAGAACAAGCACCAACCAACCATTGTGTAGGTTTTTCCTGTCCCAGTCTGGCCAAAAGCGAGAATGCAGACATTGTGCCCGTCAAGTGCAGATCTGAGGATTGGTTTTACTTCTTGAAAAACATCCTCTGCATGGAACACTCTGAAATGAATCATACTGCCGAAAAGAAAATTTGAGAAGTAAGTGAAAGATTACCCTGTGTTGACTCCTGATCAAAAACCCTATCAACACTGAATTCTTTCTTGATCCCCACTGACTTGACTGCAATCTTCTCATGTTCGACAGTAACCAGTGATTTGGTCTTCAAGTTGCTCGTTTGGACCAATGGCCGTACCCGGCAGAAGACCCTAATACTTCCTGAATTTTGGCCAAGCACTGAAGCTCAGATCCTCGGAAATTCAAGCACTAAAAACTGCTAGCTAGAATTGAAGACTGTACCTTTCAGGTCAATGAGCTTGTCGAGTGCCTCTCTTCTTCTCCGGTCAAGATGTCGCTGCCTTGATCGCAGAGTTGAAATCTCCTCTGAAACAACATGGAATTGAGATAACTCCATCAGGTCTCGATGCAAAGTCACCATCACTTGACAGGTAACTCACAGGATGTAAACTGATGCTGCTCCAACCTTGCAGAGCTGAGATGTCCTTGTCGTAGCCCACTACGATTTCCCCATTCGGGAGCTCCAAGCTCAAACTCTCCAATGGCACCATCACATGGCCTCCCATGTCTTCTTTCTCCATGCAATGGAAACAAGAGCTGTTCTTCTTCAGACAAGCTGATCACTGGTCAGAGAAGAAGCCTATTGCACAGCTTCATCTGCTTTTTTCTCCCAATGGAACTGGAAAAAAGGTACCTGTTATCAGCATAACTGTGTAGATGGAATCTGAAACGGCTCAGAGCAAGGAAAGAATGGACACAGGATGACAGCAGAAGGAATCTATTCCTTCACTTTTCCATGATTAGCCTGCACTTCTGCACGGCTGGAAGACAGCAAGTCGGGTGCTTGAAATGGAATCTTTACAGGCAAGAACACTAGGGAACTTCCCCAATACCTTGCGATTATTGCGCCTACAGGAAGCACCAAGAAGAGGATTCCATTGAAGTGGAAGAAACATGAACAAGAGAATTTTGCATTGGTACCTTGAGAAGAATCTCCTTCTTCCTGATCTTGTTCGTGACTTGATCCAATGCTAGAGCAAGAACAGCTATGAAGGAGGAGGGCTGAAGGAGTGAGATAACACAGAAGGAGGAGAATTGAAGGAGTGAGCCAACAGCCAAGCAGAGAATCTCTGCAATGCAGCTAGCTCCTAATGATTATTGCAGCCCCAAGACTTTTGCTCCTGATCTTTCTTGGATCTGGATGCCGAAAGTTGGGCTGTGGGAGTGGCAGCAATTACTAAAGTCCAAAAGCTCAGAGCTGACAGTTGAAAACGAAGAGGATGAAGAAGAATCCTAAGGCTCCAGCCACATGTAGTGCCTGCAATGGTGCAAGCAAAGCTATTCACCAAGAAAAGTGATACACACCACACTGGAAAGCCTCGAAAGAAATCTTTGCAATATCACACAAGGGAAATCATCAAAGGAAGGGGAAGTTCAGGGATCAGAGAGAGGAAGTGAGCATCTGGCGCATTAGAATAGGTAGGCACTGCATGGTAATGGCAGTCCCAGTCCAGGTAAGAACTAGTATTAGGAAAACAGTTAGGTGGCGTGGAGGTTGCCTGGATTTAGAAGATCCAGAGAAGAGGCGTGGTGGGGATCAGGGAGCCTGCAGCCCCCACCACTCGTAGAAAACGAGGGGGAGCGCAAAGGGGGTGGGGGCCGGATCGTTTGTGGTGGGCAGTGTGTCTCCCAGCTTTTGTCAAATTCTCTTCACCAGCATTTCCTGTGTTGTCTGCTGGATTTAAGCTTCGTTTTTTCGACAGCAGTGCCAGTGTAACAGATTTACAGGTTGTTTGGCTGAAGAAAGGATACAGGTAACTGCTGACGTGCTGGGAGCAGGTTGGTAATTTGTTGCGTTTTGTCTTGAGAGGCTGAGGTGGAAAAGCACTGCACTATATTTTCCAATTGGATTATTGGAAACAGGGTCCATTGTGGTATTGAGAATTGAGACCAGGCATGAGGCATCATAGCTCGGTTCTTGCTTTTCATGATGCAGCACATTGCCACTTTATGGCTTTTTTCTGCAGTATCTTTGGTCTTTCTCTTTCCAGGTATGATTTTTATGTTGTACTTTCAGTTCATAATAAATGAATTATTGTCCCTGCTTTTTGTTTAAGTTGATACTCAGCCTTGACTTTTTGTTCTGATAGTATTAGCAAGGTATAAAAAAAATTCCATTTAATTTGTTCAAACCAATGGTCATGAATTAACAAAGTGCATTGCTCCTCCACATACTGTAGCGCAGTGATGCGTCGCAGAAAATCCGGACAATCTTTCATGATAAAGTATTTTACATACTCCAGTGATGAATGATAGGAGTAGATGGTCCATGAATTTGACCCTGGAACTGCAAACCTACAAAGAGATCCAAACTACAGTAGACTTTAGAAAAACTATAATCAATGGGATCAAACTGGGTATATCAACTTGTTGGCAGTAAAAGAAGCTCCCTTTACTCTTATACTCCTTGTAAAACCTCTCTGCATGTTGCAGATTTCTTCCTCCTCGCATGGAGGGAATACAAAAAGGCACCCCCACTGTATTTTTTTTTCTTTTGAAATATGCCACAGTAACCCTCTGACAGTATGGGACCACAGATGTTTCACTAGAATGCACACATTTTAGAAGGTTACAAAACCATATAAAATTCCCTCAAGAATCTTTACACTCAAATTGGGTTGTGCATGCATATAAATAAACAGACAAGGTCAATAATTTACTGCTAGATCCATCCAAATTACTCTAGCACCAAACTAGGCAACAAGACAACAGCAGCATCCTATGTCACTTGATAAGCAGTGAATGCAGTGCATCATACGGAAACACATTTTGCATGACAGAGGGGATGGCACAGAAGTCAAGAGATGAGAACCTTCTCCTTTTTTTCAAGAAAATATCAGACGACTCTAAAGGTGGGATGTCTTTATCATTAAAAAAAGAGGCAAATCCTACTAGAAGTTCAAGGATAATGTCACCACAAATTCAGCTTCCCCTGCCATCACAAGTCTTTTATCATGAACACCTGGATGCTGATAAAAGTAAAATGTATACTTGGATAGAAATCCTTTCTGGTAGCAAGTCCTGTCATACCTAGCAAAGATTCGTTGTTCGATAGCAATTTTCTGTAAGGATTACTGGAATGTTAATTTGAGGACGATCCAAAAGAGTAGTCCTCTTATTCATGTCGTATTCGCCTCATACTGCAACTCTGTCTTAAATATTTCTGCATCGCTGCCACGTTCAGCTGGTTAACATGTCCTGATCACCTAATAAATAACAAGATTAGTCTGCATCTCCTGTGTAAAGTATGGTTGTGTTTTGCAAGTTAGTGGACGCCGACCATAGAAAACAGGGCGGTGTGCCTAATAAGGCCAAGATTTGAACTGATTAAGATAAGGACCAAACTGTCCACAACTAATAACCGCCCTTACCCCGTCGTCCTAATTGCATTGGATAGTACATACGAGCACGCATTTCATTGCAGCCTTTTGCAGATGTGCATATCTTATTGCAGTTTTGATTTGGGATAAACAGTGGTTTGATGTTCACAATTAATTTTCTAAGACATGCTAACTACTGAACTTGTCACCTTTCAGAACAATCCCAACAATTGAGACATCATGCGGTACCTTCCACACATTGATGAGAGCAATAGAGTACTACATGCATTATATAGCGCCTTTGTTGGTCTCTTGTACTTGAAAAGAGAAACAGTTACCAGCACTGTACAAATATACATTATCTGAAGAAGAAGAAAAAAGAGGAGGAATAAATTGTACCATCAGATCAAGTATTCTTTTCAGGGTTCAAGCAGAGTTCCAACTCTGCTCATCAGTTACCACCTCGTGCAAACCCCACTGTCCAGTATGGCAGTATGCACGCTACCACACCACCAGGGCACCAGAGGTGAAAGAAAATGGGAGGATTGGAGGGAGGGCGACACATCAGGGACAAGCTCGCAATAGTCTGCAGCCCTCCCATGTGAGGTCACTGGGCGGTCGCTGTATTCATGCATGGCTTGTGTGTTTTGTGTAGGGTTGGTTGGTTTGATCAGTCTGAACAGGGCAGTTCATCTCTCTACTCGATGTGTGCAGTGACAGTTCTGGACAGTGCTGTGGTGCGCAAAGCTAGTTGCAGGTGCAGGGCTGGCTTGGAGTCAAAGCCAGGCAAGCCTTGCACAGTGATGTGGCCACACTTCAGATCACACACCTGCTGCTTGTGCAGCCTTCTGCAGTGAAAACAAAAGGTATTTTTGTGTTTTGCTCTCTCTTGGGGATCTGATGCTATGTTCGCTCAGTAAAAGAGAATGTAGAGGCCCATGTTTACCTGCCAGTAGTAAAAGTGGCTAGGATCTTATTTAGTTGCCAAAGCTTGGAGGTGCCAAATTACTATTACAGCACTGTAGCACACTGTAGCGTTTCGTTTGTATTTGTGAATTATTATCCAAACATTGACTAATTAGGCTCAAAAGATTCGTCTCGCAAAGTACAACAAAACTGTGTAATTAGTTTTTAATTTCGTCTACATTTAGTACTCCATACATGTACCGCAAGTTTGATGTGATGGGGAATCTTCTTTTTGCATAGTGCTAAAGTTGGGAGTTGAAGGTGAAACAAGGGCTAGGAATGTCACCACTAGTGTGTGATTTGGAGTGGCTAATTACCTTGATTTGTTTACTGTATCCTGTTGCATCTCTCTCTTTCTCTCTCTTGAGCATGTGCCCTTGGGATCCATGCTACTGGAATCTGGATCAGGGTGATAGGATAAGGTAACAACAGTGCATGCATGATTAGGTCATGATCTGCACATTCTCCTTTTTTTTAGAGAATGGTGCCTGCCTCTTGCCTTGGAACTCTCCAGAGCCCTGGTGGTTAGCTGTGGAGATATGATGATTAGTGGTATTACAGCCTTGCAACCTTTGGAAATCTTGGCCCAGCAACTTTACAACACACTAGCCGTGGAATTCCTTTCAGGCTGGGCTCTACTCCCCTACCTTCCCAATGTGATGGCTGTTGCTTGTGCTTGCAGGTTTTACTGTTGGCATTTGGATTTGGGTGGCTAGCTTGCGAATCTGGGCAAGGTATCCTTCCCTCCTGGAACAGTTGCTTCCCGTGTGGGCAACCATGGCAGCATGGCATGGTGGACCAAAAGGTGGCCCCCTCCTTTTGGAAATTGTTGCAGGCCTCCACCATGGACAGAGGAGATAGAAAAGGGGATTTTTGACAGCGTGCCCCCATCAGTAACTTTTAGTCTGAGAAAGAAAAAGGGGGCAACAGGGTGTAACATGAAGATGCATTGTTTCGGATTACCGCTAGTCAAAATGTAGTGGATTTGTGAATTGTTGCTGGGTTTTACTACCTGGAGCACTTTTGCTGAGCCTTCTATTTCAGCTATAACAATATATGTAGCATTCCAACACAGGGAATATTTCTTTTTATTATTTTCGGGGTTTTTTTTTTAGATGAGAGCCTGGTGGGCTGGCCGAGTGGCCCGGGCCGGTGCAGCCCAGGTTGCCAAAGGGCGCACGACGGTCCCACCGCTGCCACCGGGCCACAATTCATGGAGAAGCGAGCGCTCAGGCCTTTGTTCGGCCCAGTAGAGTTTAGGAGGAGGATTCCACCAGGCCCAGATTGCATGCCCAATAACTTTGTTTCCTTTACGAGAATCTCGGCTCTTCGGAAATCCATGCCCTAGCTTCCTGAATCCATCGGAAATCCATATTCATCCATCGTCTTTCTCATAGCTACCTATACACTGCACATGGCCCTCCCACACAACAAGTCGGCCTGGACCCGACCTTGGGCCTAGCCCATGGCTTCGAGGCCAATTTCTGAGGTCATGTGCATGGCCAACCAACAACCCATTCCAGTCTTTGGTTGTGGGCTTGATGGCCCAATGGGTAGCACGGGCCGCCCCCAATCTTATACAGTAGTGACATCATACACGGACTGTTGTTTCAACGTGGCGACCTGCTAACCTCAGCTAGTTGACCCACCACATTTTTTGGGTTCCCAATCCAGAAAAAAATAAATATCGCGTCATCACATTATATTATAGGTGAATGCAAATATGTCTCATTCAAAATTACAAACAGGATACGTTCAAAATGTGAACTCTCCGTGCAGCGTAAGGGCTATGGGAGGTTTGGGTCGACCCTATCTAACCCATTGGGTCAGTAGGCTCCGGCTCTACAGACCCTTTTCTAATTTGAGGCCAAACCATGCGGCCCATTGGCCCTGCTCTTGTGGATCGGGCCAGCTACCCAACGGGTTGACCCGGCCATTCCCATCCCTAGCAATGCCGGAGCAGAGGTTCTCATGCAGAGGTGGAGCTCCCTATACAGCAGGGTGGGGCAGTTGCCCCAGCTACTATCGGAGTAGAACCCCACCCCTCATGGAGTTTTGAGGCAGCCGGAGCTTGGATTTGGAGGTCGGAGGCGAGCAGGTGTGGCGGCGTTCTGGCGTCTGATGGCCGGAGGAGGAACGAAAGAAAAGGGTCGTGTGGGCCGGTCGCTGGTGGCCCAAATAACTTTGGCCCAGCACAACGGCCCGAGTTTAGCCCCTGCTGGCCTGCCCCCGCTCTCGCCCGCCAGTTCTGCCTCGCCCTCGCAGCCTCGCTCCCGTAGCCCCGTGCCCGCCCCGTCCCGGCGGGTAGGGTTCTTGCTCAGCGCCGGTGTCCGCCCTCTGCAGCCGCTTAGCGCCGGCATGGTTCCTGGCCGCCGCAGCGGAAGGGCGATTTGATGGTGGAGGTGGAGGAGGAGGGGACGGGAGAGAGGGGAGCGACCCCCGCAGCGGCGTAGATGTCGTCGTGGCCGCGCCCCGCGGCCGTGGACGAGGGGCTGCACCTGCAGCTCCTGATGCCGAGGAGCAGAGAACGGCCCCGGTTGGCATCGGCGTTGGGCGAGGGCGAGGCGCCCCAAATTGCTCCTGTATTCCAATCGCCCCTAATTTCCTAACAGGCCAATAGCCCAGCATGTTCTTGCTCCAATCAGGCAAATCTGAAAGATGGGAAGAGCCGGTGGAGAAAGAAGCCAGCGGGAAACAGCAATCCAAATCCAGTTCCGATGGTATCGTGTGTTCCAATTTCAATTTCATGGATGCAGATTGAGAGGTCAAAGGAAGAAGAGGTCAGCAAGAAATTTTAGGTCCGAAACTTGCCCCAGCTAAAATTTTGGCTCAGCTCCGCCACTGTTCTCGTGCGTGTTGCTTGTGTGTTGGTCTGCCCACAGCTCAGTTCCATCCGCTTCTTGTAATTTCAATGTATCGCCCTCTTTCATTCAATGTATATGTACTTTCGATGTACATGTACTGTGTGTCGTGTCAATAAAAGAGCACCCCGCGTCACCTCCCCAGGCAACATGGGCGGCAACTTGAAAAACTAGCCGCCGCCACCGCTCCCTCCCCTCCACTCTACCTCGCCGCCGCCACAAGCCGTAAGTCTGTGCGGCCCCTAGGAAGGTGGGGGCGGGGCGTTTTTACCTTGGTTGCATCCGCCCGGATTTGGGCAGGAGACACTGGGAGGTGGCTATGGCATGCGTATGGTGGCGAGTTCGAGATGGCACGGCAGGGTTGGCCGGATCTGTGGGGCTGCGATGGCGGTGCAGAGCGACGAGGCGACCCGGTGACCGCAGATGTGGCGAGTAGGCGGTCGGGCTGGCGAAGGAAGCTTCGACGCGTGGCTGTGGTGGAGGCTCGGCATGTACGAGTGGGGGTTGCGCCCGGAGCAGCGCGAGGAGGCCGTGCCATGGCCGGTGTTGGCCGGATCCGCGCGGCTGCGCGATGGTGCCCTGTGCAGGGCGAGCAGCGGCCCGGCACTAGGCAGGGTGTCCATTCTTGACGGTAGTTAACACGCTAATTTGTGAACCGCAAGCGCACGGATCATCGTAGCTTCTTCCTTAGAGTATTCCATCCAAGATTTATCAATCCGTGGATCGGCAGCGAGCTGACTAGGGTTCTCTATCTAGCTAAATAGATCTAATCCTATCAAGAAGCATGAATTGTATATAAATGTAACTCAATCATGAGATAAGCATTATAGACAGGGTAAATAGATCACATCCATGTATATATGAGGTAACACAACCAAGGATAGCATGAGCCTATCGTCTTCTTGTTGTAGCTCCAACTAAAGTAGTAACCAATCTATGCAACATCTTAATAAAGAGTCATCTCTCATAAAGGTGGCTTGCAAGTGGCCTACTTTCTTATGGTTGCCCTTGCGAGGTGCGTGTTGACGCCTCCAGTTTTCCAAAGCTTTACCTCAACGACTCCCACAATACTTACCATCGATCTTACTCAAAATTACGGTTTAGCCTTTTCATCCCACATGATGTCACCATACAAAAGTAATCACACTGAATTCCTATGTGAGGGAGTAAAAGGAAGGGTCAGGCAACATACTCTAGTCTTGAAAAGGCAACTCAGTGCAATCAAACGAATTTGGCATGGATAGATCAGAATGCATGGCTCCAAAGTCCAACCATTTTGCTCATATCAACTTAGTTATTTGATAAAACGAATGTCATATTCTCATGGCCTATTCGCATCATGTTAGCAAAAAAAAATAGTAATAAAGAAAGAAGAAGAAAGAGAACGCATGATATAGCATAGCATATGCTCCCATGACCCATCAGCTTGAATATAGAATGGAATAAACAGTCTAGCTAGGATTATTTGCTATAGTGTAGTCCATATTTTCATGGGTTGCTGTGAATTCGCTTGCACATAGTAGCCTGGCTAGTAGAGATGCTGGAGCCTGTAAAGTCAAGAGCTTGGAGACAGACCTGACCAGCCAGCAATTTGCATTGCACAATACTCTATCTACAATTCATGAGTTCATAAGAGAGAGAAGGAGTCCATGCGGCTAGCAATCTGTGTGCCCTTGTGTTGCTGACGATGCATGCATACTCTCACTTGTCGCATTTTAACTATATTATTTCAGCTATCCAATTTCACAGAGAGAAAAAATGCATGCCTACTATACAAGTACATGCACGTTATTTGTGATTGTTGAACAACAATGAGATGAACCAGCAACTTGCTTGCACATCCGCAGCTGCTTTCCATTTCCTTTACCTTTTTCTAAATATTTAGATAAATGACAAAGAGATATAAAATTTCTACAGCTGCAAGAATTTCCTTGCGTTGACGGACCACATAGAACTAAACATATTTTAGCTTATGTTCGGGATTAGAGAGGCCAGCCTGGTATGTTACAATATCTTCAAACTTAATATAATCTTTCAATTATTATTTTTGTGACTCAATACTTGCATTGCAACGGAATAACTTCACTTTTTTTTATCTTTACATGCAGATACCTGGACTTTTCAATCAAGCTATGGAGCTGTAGAATCATTGATTAAATTATACAACGCTAATCTGTCACCTCCTCAAGAGTGCAATTGGACCTATCTGTGGATGATTTGAAGAACAAGTATGAAACAAGTGTACGCAAGAAGTTGATGTCAGAGGACAAAACTGATAGGGGCAAAAGGCGGCTTAAAGTTGCACCGGAAGGCTTCAAGAAACATGATGTTTTAGGCAGAAACAAAACTCAGACCAAAGTGACTTCTACTTTTACTTCTATTAATAGTAATAAACAGTTCCGATAAGCCCATAATTCAGTGAATGCTCAATATTTTAATTTTACAAGCAACTTCTAATATTGTATTATACTTTCTGCACGACTATTTATTTGTTGTATGTAGGTTAATTTATTTTAATGTGTCCATTTGAAAAATATTATTTTGCATATAGACAGTAGTGCTGTAGATGACATCCTATTTCTAAAGATTCTTTTATTCAATAGGTCAACTATCAATGTTGACATTTTTAGATGGATAGATTTTACATAATTTTAACATCATAATAAAACCCTGTGTACAGGTAATCCTAGCAACATTTGTATCCAACGATGTTCCTTTGCCACTATAGGTTTTTGAAAGGGATTGGCATGCCTGCTGAACCTCTAGTTCTTGATTTCAAGGCTACATTAATCACATTTGGACCTCTTCATAATTTTTATAGAAGGAAAGCAATACAAACTTCTAGAGCCTTCCCCACAACTCATGATCTACGATATTTTTCATGAAGGTAGTAGATGTTGTTGCCATGAAGAAATTAGAATAGTGTAGAACATAGATATTTGTCTAGTGAAAACTGTAGAAGGGGACACATGTCATCATCCTATGAACTCCCTTGGCGTATAAATAGAGGCCCCCTTCCTTGACATGCCATTCAACCATGACTCATCGAAGGATGCATAGAAAACTAGTGTTTAAGCATTCTCTTTTCAGGAACCAAGTCTTGCGATCTTTTAAAAACACTCACAGCATAACCTGCCTCCTTTCATTTCTAACAATTTACAAACTGAAACTCATTATTATGCAATTCTAATAAGAATATGATACAATATCTAATAGTCTAATACATAACAAATCGAGTTTTTGTAATAAGAATATGATACAATATCTAATAGTCTAATAAAAACACTCACACCATAACCGGTCTAACCTCATAGTCTAACAATATCTAATACATAACAAATTGAGTTTTCGTCTATCGTCACTTAGGATCTGCATATCGTATCACTCTGAATTCTTAACAAGTACATGTGACTTTTTTTGTTTTTCATAGATATGATGAAACCCATTGGGAAGGTCAATATTTGTGTTGTATGCTTGTACGAGGATGATTCTAATGCAGTTAGGAACCTGTTAAGATTCAAAAATGAAATACATGATAGGATTCATCTAGAAGTCAAATCCATTGACAACTTACAAGAAGAATATTTTGATGTGATAATCTTATAGTTGTCTCTGGATGGTTTGGGAGCGTAAGACTTTAGTTGGTAGTGGAGGTATATGGAGAAATTTGATTTCCGATGCAAAGAGGCGTCTCTGTATTGAAAAGGTGGACACAAACGAACTTTCTGATATCATCAAACAACTTGAAATGAGTGATAAGCATCACTGCTCTGATTCTAATTCTGCGCTTTCGAGGAAAATAAGGCACAAATATGAGATATTACCTGACATAGCCTTGACTTTGAACTCATTCTTTTTCCTTGTGAATTTAAAGATGACAAACTCAAAAAAGATCTTTATGGGTTGGTGTGGAGCAGCATAATCAAATCGCTTGCATAGAGTAGCCTACCTAGTACAGATGCAGGAGCCTGTAAAGCCTAGAGCTTGGAGAGACCATCCAGTATGCTGTTTGCATTGCACAGTACTCTATGTCTAGTTCATGAGAGAGAGAGAGAGAGAGTCCATGCAGCTAGCAATCTGTGCGCTCATGTGTTGCTGACGATGCGTGCATACTCTCACTTGTCGCATTTTAACTATATTATTTCAGCTGTCCAAGCTCACAGAGAGAAAAATGCATGTCTGCTATACAAGAACATACACGTTATTTGTGATCGTTGAAAAGCAATGAGATGAACCAGCAACTTGCTTGCACATCAGCACCTGCATTTCCTTTTCCTAGATGGAAATCTGCAAAGCTTGCTTTCGACCAGTTCAGGAGACCAGTTATGGGCCTACTGTGCTACTCCTGTACACATGTGCCAATAGCCAATAGAGGGAGGGAGGGAGATAAGTAGTTGACAATAGCCAATAGAGATATAACAAGGCAAGGCTCATGGATGGTAGTCTAGTAGAGTGTGCTTGTATAGTGCGCTTGTATTCCCCTACAGATGGAAAGAACAATTGCTTTCCTAACGGTTGACTTTTAGACTTCATCTCAGGGACAAAAGCCAAAGGCCACGGATAGCTACACGTTGTGCCAGAGGAGATATGTTTTATATAGAGAGAGGGACACCAAATTAATAAGTTGTTTACTTTGTACGGTTTGGTGAGCTGTGCTCTAAGAATCTATTTATATTTGTATCAAATATCTAATCTTTGAGGAATCCTGAGATAATTTGGGTAAAAGAAAAACATCTAAACAATTTTTGTAGAGCTCTTGCAAAGTTTTTCAATGTAAAAATTAATTGGCCTGTTGGAACTCAAAGTATAGCAGGGACTAAACTATATTACTATATAAAATAGCCATAATTTACTCCAAGTAAGTTGTACTTTGATGACCAACTTGATCATTTTTTAAGATGTCGCAAGTTCCCACCTGAATTTCATTAAATCGCAGATGCTAGACCGGTGATAGTTTTACAATCATATATTTGACTGGATGGGAATCAAGATCGAGTAACACTAGTGGTTCCAAAAGCGGTGGCAATGATGCCAGTATCCATGGTAGTCGGGTAGGGTTTTTTTTCACCTCATCCCACTCTTGGTGCTCGATCTCCGTTCTCTCCTTCACCCACAACCAAAAATAATTAAGCCAGCCATTAGGCTAGCTGCACGGCCTTGCACAACTTACAAAACTACAAACTAAAAATTTCATTATTCAATTATACTGATATGTAATTCTAATTAATTAAACTGAACTATGTTAACTACTAATTTAGAAAATTGTGCAATGCTATTTAATTGATTGAAAAGATATAGATAAGCCATCTATCTATCTACAACACTAACAGTTAAAAACCTAAAACAAACTTCCCCTAGTGATGGATGCTCTTTGTTCCATGAGAATCAAGAATTGAGCTATAGAGGTTTTCAGGCAGGTGCATCTATTTGTGTCCACGTATGGTTTAGCGGCTATTAGGGCACCTCCAGTGCTGTGTTGATTTTGAAAAGCAAAATCAGCGAACACAGACACGGTTCGATGGCTCAGTCCTGAGTTATCCGTTGTAGTCCCACTTAGCTACGAAATTTCCTGCGGGATAGTCATGTTGCTAAATGCCTATAGTAAGAGATTTTGTTTTTTAAATGACACCCAAATAGCTAGTGCCTCGTAGATATATATGATATTTATCAAGAAAAACAATAGTCAGTATAAAAGAACAACTTGACGCAGCCTAAAAAAATAGAATTACAATGAAAATGTTTCTGACCGACCGTCTTGTTTCTTTGAATTTTTTTATTGTTTGGCGCCCGCACGAGCTTGAAACATGCACCGATAAGATAGGGGCTGCTCGGATCCTAATACTATTGGGTGAAAATGCTAAAATTTAGCACATTTATGCATTAGCACCTAAATGGAAGGGCTAAACTTTAGCCTATCCGAAAAAGGTGCAAAAAGAATGAGCTGATGGAAAGGAGCTAATGGGTGCTAATGGCTTGTGAAAAAACCAAAAGGGGAGAGAGAAAGTGGGGAGGTAAGGAGATAAAGGGGTAAAGTGACATTTCACGAACTTTAGCTCTATCTATAAGTTACGTCTCCAAACGGAAGTGCTAGTAAGTGAAGGTGAGATGGAATGAGCACGTTCAAACAAGTCCATATTAAGGTAAAATGAAATGAGCACGGTATTTATATTCGCAGCAGCGATCCGATCGAGAAAGTTCGAGTTCGATCCGTGAACGTGAACGCGTGGGGGTGTCTGGATAGGAGGTGCTAAACGTTAGCAGGGTCACATCGGATGTTCGAATGCTAATTAGGAGGACTAAATATGAGCTAATTACAAAACTAATTGCATAGATGGAGTCTAATTCGCGAGATGAATCTATTAAGCTTAATTAATCCATCATTAGCAAATAGTTAATGTAGCACCACGTTGTCAAATCATGGACTAATTAGGATTAATGGATTCGTCTCGCGAATTACACTCCATCTGTGCAATTAGTTTTGTAATTAGCCTATATTTAATACTCCTAATTAGCATCAAACATCCGATGTGACGGGTGTTAAACTTTACCACCCTGGATCCAAACAGCCCTGCGGCCCAGCATTGTACTCCATGTAGAGTTTGCTTGCAGCCTTCGCACATCTGCACTTTCCTTTTTCCTAGATGGAAATCTGCAGAGCTTGCTTTCGACCAGTTCAGAAGACACGCTACGGTACTACTCCTGTAGACGTGTCCCCGTGGAGAGAGAGGGAGGTAGGGGAGAGAGAGAGAGAGTTGACCATATCATCCAGTCATCCCTGCCGATTGCTTTGCCTCATTGTGCTCCTGTGGACGTGTAGCAAAAATTAATACTATGAGCGCTCCTCCGGCTCCAGTTTGCGAGAGGGAAGGGGAGAAGAGAGGTAAGTGGTTTGCGTGAAGGAGCTGAATCCGGTTGAAGCCCGACCAAACTAGCCCTACTTAGCAAGCAGGAATTAGCTGAGTATGGCAATCTTTGCAAGTTGATGAGTTTCAAAACTAAAATTTTGTTAATTCACAGCTGATTGCCTTTTCTTTAACTGATTTCTGCTCATGCATGAATATGACGCATGTTTGATACGCAGCGTGTGAAATTAGGATACGGATCAACACGTTTTCACGTACACAAGCCAAAACTGGTGAGTGACTACTATGCAATAGGCAAGGCTCATCAGCTTGATTAAAAGTCCCTCCCCTTGGCTCTCCTCCCCGCACTCCACGGGAAAAATGGGACCTGTGGCTGGCAGCAGTGACTTTGGCTGTTTTCCAAAAAAGCCCTTAGAGTTTCCCAAAATTGGAACAAAGTTCCCAAAATCGGAACAAAGTCCATATCATCCAACCCGCTTCGGATATTTTTCAAATAGACCCTTGTATTAAATTTATATCCACATAAGAAAATTCGAGAACGCGGTCGCTTTAAGGAAAACCTCCCGCGATGCAATTTTATGGAAACCCCCTCCCCCGCAAGCCGAACCCTAACTCTCCCTCTCTCCCCTCTCTCTCTCCTCTCCGCCACCTCCCCTCACCTTCTTCGTCTCCACCTACCTTCGCCGCTGTAATATTCCTAAAAATTAGAAGTATTAAATTGAGTGGATTTTTGAAAAATTTGAAACTTTTAGTTTGAGTTGTGTGCTCTTCTATTAATTGGAAGTCAAACTCTATTCTCATCTAAATTCCCTAATAATCAAATCACAAGCCTTTCAAAAACTTGTGTGGTTGATTTGGCTTTTCATGGATTTTATTTGGATCTCAAATATTGTGAGTTTGAATTTTGAATTCAATCCAAAATTCAAACTAAATATAAATATAAATATGTGTCCCGCGCGTGCGCCCGCCACCTGCGTGTGCGCGTGCCATCGCGCCGCGGGCGCGGTCACCGCGCCTTCGCGCGCTCTCGTCGCTGCCAACCAGCGCGCGGCCATACACGTTGGCCGCACGGGATCTGACCAGCACACCGGATCTCGGCTGGGCCCAGATGGCCACATGTGCACCACGTGGGCGCGACGTGGCAGTGCCACGTCGAATAGGACCGCCACGTGGCCACCACGTGGCCACCACATGGCACGGACGTGGCATGGGCCGGGCCACTCGTGGGGCCAAATAACTGACAGGCCAGCCCCCTAACCGGTGGGCTCCACAGGCTGACCTAATCGAATGCCTAATCGATATAGATGCTTTTGAGTTATGTAGCATATATGTTCGGATGCCTAATCGAACTCGTACGAGGAAATCGATTTTAGATACACTACGCGTTTAATTTACCCGATATACACGCGTATTTCACGATTCCTAGTCCGTCGGGTCGCCTTAAGTTTCTTGAGGCTGCCCAGCTCCTAAGCAATTTGCATCCACCAATTGCTGCTAGCTTGTGCTCGGACGACGACGACGCGTCTCGCCGCCGCCGCCGAACCGATGGGCCCTACATCAAAATCCAACGACGACCCACGGTAAGTAAGCAGAAGTGTTCCTTCTTGCCGGCCTGACTCTGCCTATTCTAGTATTGATTGATAGGTAGGCTTCATCAGCTGCCTTTTTAATTTTGTGGTTTTATTTGAATATATATATATATATATATGGGTTCTTTTTATCTAGATCTGTATTGTTATTTTATCTACATTCAATAGAAATAGAAAACGGATGTATCATCGCAAATCTAGTTTACCCATGTTTTTTTCTTACATAATAATACCACCAAGGCTAGCTCAATATGCATGCTTGGTCCCGTATTTTGATCTGATCTAGAGCTAGCATAGCCAAGCTCTTAAAGATATTAGAAGAGTATTGCTGCTTAATTAGTTTCTGTGAGCTGATGTTGAGCTTTCCACAAACTCATTGTAAAAATTTGGACATTGTATTAGGTTCGTTTTAGGGGAAAATAAATATACATTAAATTCGAAGAACTATTGCGGATTGGGCAGCCTGGCTGGGCTCGAAAGCCAATTTATGCTTCGGGCCAACTCTGGTCTCAAGATTGGCTGCGAAACTTACCGAAGAGGCGAAGACTCTTAGCTTGAATAATGCTATATTTGTCTAAATACTTCATTTGTTCTAAATTATAGGTGATTTTAGCTTTTCTAGATTCATAGATATTATGATGCATAATATTTATGGACCTATAAAAATCAAAATGATCTATAATTTGGAACAAAGGGAATACTTTCTCAGCATAGCAACAATAGTCTCTCTAGAAAACCCCTCGTCTCTAAGCTCTTAGGCATCGCCAAACAATGATCCAAATTAGTAGAATATATTGCAAACTATAGCAAAATATACATGAAGTTCAACCTTGTAGATATACTGAATAATAGTTGATATATATTGCAAGCTTGTGAGTGACGCCACCACACCCAAACCCACCTCCGTAAGCCGCAGCCATGGAGGAGTCGGGGGTCCATTCGCGCCACCGCAACCGCCGCCGCCGGCCGCCCACACCCATGGAGGAGGCTCCTGTGTGGCGAGTCCCGAACACCGAAGAGGAATTCCGTTTCAGGGTCGGTGAGGTCGGCCGCCTCTGCCTCCGCCTACGCCGCCCTGGGCGACCTGGGACCCACTCCTAGTCCCAGGCATCCTCCTCCGCTGCGCCGCCGGTGGACGGCGGTGCCGCCAATCCGGACACTCCTACCAGCCCTGGCCAGAATATTATGCTGTTGGACCCGGACGGGGGCCTCCGGGGTCCGTTCACCTCAAGGGAACTCACGGAGTACGGCCGCATCCAAGGTCGCCGGCGGCCTGGAGCCCGCTCTCAGGCGCCATCCTCCTCAGCTGCACCCCGCTCCGAGTGAGTTTTTTTTGTCTCTCTGTATCTACCGGGAGAGTCTTCCAATTCAGTTGCCCTAGGCCATCTCGTCTGAATCTACCGAGAACAATGTAGAATTTCTTGTAATTTCACTCCAAATCGGTGCTACAATGGAAATTGCAAAGTGAGCAGGGACGCTGGATGCAAATCACTATTTCTTGCCACACAGAGATATCTCCTAGATAGTAAAATTGCTTGAGCATTTAGGTCCCATTCCCCGGTTATGATGTTGGAAAATATCCTGCTGTATTTTGCTACCAAAAAGATCACTTTTTTGTTGATGAGCGGATTGTGCCTCTTTGTAATTGGTTTCTGTTACAAGAAGTTGAGAACCATTTCACACTCTAATTCAAAAACTAGCAGACTGGCTCGAACTGCAAGAAGCAGCATGTATTGTGCAACATAGGAAATACAACGCATATCTATTCGGATGATATTGAATAAATAAGTAATCACATTCTCCTTATGTCCGCCCAAGTGACAACCTATGCTACCTTTCCCTAGACCCTTAAAGCTTTCTAAATAGCAGCCTGGGAATTTCTAGAGGATTAAAATGCTTCATGTGGCTTTTTGAGGGATTCTAGGACTTTCTATGTGGTCTAAGGTTCATAATTGCTGGTGATTGTTGTCTAGTGAGTGCCTTTCTGTCTTAATTGTGAGGAACAGAGGAAGTGTTGGTTTCTTGAAGCGTTTGGTTGGAAAACTTTTTGTTGTCCCCTTAAAATTAATGCTTTATCTTTGAAAAAACTGAACAAACAATAATGTTTTGTATTCCATGGACAATAAGCAACATGGTTTATTGTTGATAGTAATCTTAAGTCTTAACAAAATGTGCCGATTCCTATATTAACAGTCATCCTGGAGCAGCTGAAGGTGGAACGTGTGTTCGACAGAGTGTTCTCTATTCAGACCGGCCAAGGCGGTCTCGA